>NC_079158.1:40340229-41540229 GCF_947563725.1 Argiope bruennichi | reverse complement strand
AATTTTTGCTCTCGTTTTAAAAATAATTTTTTATAGCTTAATATTTCAACAAGATATGAGATTTAAAAATCGCTGGGTGGAAATATTATTTTACATTTTAAGTAATGATAAATGATTTGATTAAAAATATATCTTAAATTTTTATCTATTTGTTTCCTATTTGTGAGTTGAAATCTTAATATTTAATTAAATTTAACCATTTTTTGTAAAAAAAACATCAATAAAAATTTAAGACAATATTCTTGTTCTCGTTTTAAGAAAATATTTTTTTATAGTGTAATATTTCAACATGTTATGAAATTTAAAAATCTCTGGATGCAAATGATATTTTCATTTTATATAATTCTAAAAAATATCATTTTTATTCATTATCACCATTATAAATTATTTTTGGATATTAGAGTAAAATTCGTGAAAGTTTAAAATTTTAAAGAAAGAAAATTAGGAAATATAGAAAATGAAGGCAAACGAATTTCAAAAGAAAGAAATTTCTTAAACATTTATTTAAAAATTAAAATAAATTATAAAGTTTACTTAGGGTATTTCTGCTAATATTTCATAGTCTTTGAAAACTTAGAACATTTTGCTTCTCAAATATTCGATAAAAGAAATTTTATTTAATAGAATTTATTGTATGTTAATTACAACGTTTTGTCCAAAATATGCCATATTGTATATGTATTAACATCTCGTAATAAATAAAAAAAATTATTGAGGTACTGTTCCGTAATATAAAAAAAAACCACAATTTCAAAACAGTGGTTAAAATATAATTTCGACATATTCTACGTCTGAAAAAGAGAGTATTTCATTTCTTTCATCTTCCCTCCCTTTTATTACCGGGCGTTTGGCTTGACTACGCCTCAAAGTCAGACGTGGTTTTCTTTTTCCTCGTTTCTGAAATTTCTCTTCCCGCTGAAACCGAAAATTGTGCAACAAGTGCATGCCAAGAACAGGTTTAATTTATCCTCGCAGACACGATTTCTTCGGGACGATTTGGCCTTTGACCTTTGTGAAAGATAATAGCAGTCAGTAGTAAATTATGCAAATATTTTATTCCGCACTAACACCTTTCTTATCTGGTTATGCGAGGTTATTTGGGAAAGAGTCAATAATGATTCACGCAAAGGGTTTCTACAACTAGGCGGCCTCAGTCGATGAAGATAGTCCAAGGCTTATTTCCAGAATTTTATTAGTAATATATTATTTTAATCTTTATAAAAAATTTCATTTGAAGTTTATAAAGTATTTTAATTACTTTATAAACTTAAGTTCAGTTATTTATTTCATGTGAAGTTTATAAAGAATTTTAAAGTAGTAAAGTTTTTCAAACTTGTGATTTCGATGAAAATCTATCTTTCATACCTACCTGATTTCGTAAAATATATTTTTTGAAATTAAGTCTGTTTGTCTGTCTGTCAACGCAATTTGAGATCGACTAAAGAAAATTGAAGTTTGTCATTAACATTTACTTTAAAAATTCCTATTTATCAAATTTTAAGCGAAATCTATACGTAAGAATTTTATTTGTCTATCTGTCCGAGTGAAAGTGACCTCGATAAATACAAAATGTAAAGACCTGGATAGAAAAGTGTTGGTACACAATTTTGCTATCTAAAGTGTGCATAAGTGACAAAGTTCTGTACGAAATCTATCAAAGACGAAGTTGGTTAGGTGGCAATGGTTGGGCAATAGTCAGGCGAAAGGACTACCTGCCGGTCTATATATTTATATACATGTAATGTCAGTAACACAAAAACGAAATGACTTAAAGAATAAAATTTGGTATTTGATTTTGCTACTGAAATTATAGTTTTGTGCCAACTTTGGTTCACTCGGTGGAAAAAAGAAATGATTCCAAAATGCACATTCGGATACTATATTATGAATTACCTAACGGCTTATTTGGGAGACTGTAAAAGAAAATAAAAATGTGAGTGCTCGAAGCATTCGCGATTTCACTTAAGGTGTACTTACACTAAAGGAAGGTGGTTTTACTTACACGGACTACCATTGGGGGTATCTCATAATTGAGAATGAGAAGCATCCGGTGTGGTGGGTGTTTCTTGACACCCTTGTGGGTACAGAAAAAGGCTGTGATCTGGTGTCTTTCATCGATGACGGGACGTACTTCCCAAGGGAAGGGTTGTACCATGACCGGTGATGGCCCTTACGACTCAACAATAGTTCCCGCTAGTGTTGCTGTTGCGGCGGTCCGGTCATTCAGATTTTTCCGCGTGCGAATCATAGTAACCTGTTACAGGTTATTTATACGGGGAGGTTAGATAGCTCTTTCTTATAGGATATGCCACAAAATTTCGGAAAGATGACTCCCGTTTTTTTTCTTTTTCTTAAACTTTTACTTTCTTATGGCTGAAATTGGTACAATGCCTTTTACTCTTTCTTGATATTTCTTTATTTTGTTAAATAATTTCTGATATTTTGTTAAAATAATGAAATTAAATTAAAAATGTTTTCCAAAAATTTAAGACTTGATGTCATAATTTACTACATATTTCGTTAAATTATTAGTCTCATTCTAGATGGGTTATGAGCACGAATTTGTAAATTATTTTGTGATTCACAATACCTGTATTTTTAGAATTTTAAAATATAGCTAACTGGAGTGGTTCCTTTGTAACTTTCTCTCGTACTTTCCAATAAATAAGAGTATGCTTTACCCCTTACTCAACATAAAATTTGAACCTTTGTTATAGCTCCGAATATCTTGAAAGGCATTGGTCAACGGTAGTTACAAAATATATATTTTTCCCGCGAATAGAGCATTTTTTTCAGCCAATCGAAACCCAAAACCAAAAGAATCAATAATTGAATCCCCAGTCAAACTGCAGAATATAATTGCATGCTCCCATATCGAATTTCATTCATTTAAGTTATTATGTTTATGAGTTAGGGTTCATATGCCTGCAAAAGTACAGATATACAGATGATCAACCTTTTGACAGATTTGATTCAAAATTTAAAATTATCTACATTTTAGATGCTGAAACTATGTGCCAAATTTCATCTAGCTAGCTCCTCAGAGTCTATCATTATCGATTTTATAGAGTTTCTATGTATATCAAGTTATTGTTAGCTATTGAATTCACTTGTACACGAAAATCCAGACAGACAGACTTCCTCTGAATGGATATTGCTAAAAATATGATTCAAATCTAAAACTTTGGTCGTAATTCCATATATCAAATTTCAGGCATCTAGCTCAAGGCGTTGATTTTATCATATTCACAGATAGACAGACATAGTGGCGAGACTGTATTTTTCGGACTCAAGCACATCTTAAGCGTGGAGTTTTGTCAAAAACTCGAATTTGAATTTTTCGATGATTAAAATACTTCCTTTATGCTTTCTTTACACAAAGTAAAGATATATAATAATGCCATTTCAATTTCTTATCTGTAATTAAATTTTTCAAAGAAATATATTGAACTATGTTTTTCACACATTTCTGTTTAATTTCATATGTTCATGTTTATATTATTGCATCTTTCTTTGTAACATGATATTTTTATAAGATGTCTTTTGTATTTTATGGTTTTTTTAAGATGGAATTTATAGTTGATTTTAGACTTATTGTCAAACGTTGTAAACTATGACATTTGAAAGGTAAGTGTTCACGATTACAATCCAATTTCAAAATTTTTCAGAGCTTAAATATCAGATAATAGATTAATATTAATTATATTTTAGTTTAATATGAAAAGTACCATGTAATGCTGATTTCAAATGGAAAAATGAGCACAAGATTAAATAGTTATCATAATAATGAATGATAAAATACATCAGAAAATTAAAATTAGAAACATTGAAAATAAAAGGAAGTTTTTACCGAATTTTTTTCATCTGTTTGCATAAAAGTAGAAATATTTTTTCATAAAGAATTTGGAAGTCAAAGGCATGAAACGGTGAGTCTTCGAAAACAAAACGATCAAAGAACTAAGCCAAAATGTTAATAAAAATAAGAGATGCATAACAATTAAGTAGAGCTTGAGATGTATTATGAATATACTGGTAATTAAAATTTCGATTTGTTAAGAACGTTTTTATTAGCGCCTCGCCCTTTGAGGCTTTCATCATGACTCACAATATTTCAATGACAATTTTTTATACGTATATTAGCAAAGCGAGTTTTTATTATTTTCTTATTATTAATTAACAACCCCCTATGAGAATCATAAAAAGTTTGTTTATGCAGTGGCCGGAGTAATAGTCAAAGCTTCGCATAAACAGAATGTCATTTTAATCGTGTTTCAGTAACTAATTTGTAAACAGTTAGAGATAAGCATCAATTTTTATTTAGTGAAATCATCTAAAAAAAATAAAAGACTGTATTATTGTTCGTATCAATAAATATATTGCTGAAAAAATTATGAAATATAAATTTTTATACATTTTCCAGATTTTGTTAATGATATTTAGCAAAATATTCTTGAGACTTTAAGATTTTGAGCAAATAAAAAAAATCAAATCTTTTGAGACTAAAATTAATTTAGTTATAAGGATTCGAATTTTATTATTTCAGGCTATTCAGAGGTCGTCTGTTTTGAGTGATGGATTTTCCTTAGAGCGGTCATTGAAATTGTCTCAAATTGGTTAAAATATTATTAAAATTTACATAACTCAATTAGCATTGAAAGTGCGATTTTTTTTTTTTTTGGTTTGAGAGGCAAGTCTGTCAAGAATATTTTAATAAATATGACTAATTATAACATGGGAGGGTGTAAAAAAAATTATGGAGATTTTGTTTTTTTACGTCACATTTACTGACAATATGAAACATATTTCTTTGCAATACGCCAAAATATGGGGAAAAAAAAAACTGACAACTTTTTAAGAAGTTCCAAAATCCTGAGTTTTTTCAACATTTTCAAAATAATTTAATGTTGATTTTTATTGATTTTACGAAAACCATACATTCGAACTCATTCAAATTAAAATCAAATATCATTTAAATTTGGGAACATTATTCATGCATAACATCTTTTCTAAATTGTATGCGATGTTGCTTTGTAATTATATATATTATATATATACTATATGCTTAATTTTATTTTAAATGCATCCTGAGATTAAATAGAATCTAGATTGTGTTAAAAGTATCATTATATTTTTTACTACTTTGCATAAAATTATTTTTAAACTAAGATTTTATTTTGTCTGGCTTAGTCTGTTTAGAACTTATCGATAGCATTTAAGTCAATATTTTATCTGATTTCCAAACTGTAAATTTCAACATATTTACAGTTTGGAAACTTGAAATAATTGAGTTTCAAATTAAGACTACCAAATGGTCCTTAAATTATTTTTTCATGAGCAAAAAAAAAAAAAAAAAAAAAAAGTGAAATGATATTTTAACTTCTTGATACAGCCATAATGTCAAATTTAGGCGAAAAAACGTTTCTTAGAGATGTTATATTATGATTATTATCGCATTACAATTCTGAACAGATGACACGTTTAAGGATTATCCTTACGCTACGCAAAATATTTTACCACTAAATTTATCTGACCTCAAATTGCTTCAGAGCAAAAAAACATATATATAAAACAAACATCAATCAATGTAAAATTTCATAAAACATGTTTCACAACCTGCTCAATTCTGGCAGCGTCCTTATTCCAATTTTATTGCAGGATTACATAATTCTACTGGATTTCCTTTTTTCACTTAACTATTTCTTTATTAGAATCAAAATGGTTTACTGTTTTTACCTGATTTATTCATGAGTGTGTACAAATGTTTCGTCTTATACAACCACATGAAAAAAGTATTAGGTAATACATTTGCCTAAAAAGTAGATGGAATTTATGGAAAAATTATTCAAAAGAGGATTTTTTTTATCTGAGATGGTTTATTTCAACTTTAATATAATGCATTTGTATTATAAAAAAAATAAAAAAAGCGCAATCCTTTATTAGCATTTATAGAAAAAAATGGTAAACTACAGACGGCTATAACACAACTGCTTTATAGTTTAAAAAACGGAATAAGGTTGAATTTTTTTTAAAAAAAATATTTGGTTTATAATGTTTTAGCAACATAGATATGTTTTTCAACAGCTTATTTATAATATCTGAAACATTTTAAATAAGCTGTTGAAGCACAATGAACTAAATGAATCCGTAACAGCAGAAGTTATTTAGCATGAAATTGCACTTTAAACAAATAATTTGTCATCCTTTCAATAGTTTCGTCTATTTCATTGCGTCTTCTTCAAGAATTAACTACTACAATAATCATCTGAATGTGAAGGGAATATATTTCGACTTTGAAGATGATGGAATAACTAATATTAAGCTATTTAATCATGCATGAAAGGTATCTATAAAGAAGGAAATTCTTTTTTTTTCTTTTTTTCGCATTTCTTTTGAAAATTTATTTAATTTATCATTTTCTAGCCTAGTTGCTGAAATGATATTGAACAAATCTCTTTATATTGGTTGTAACGTATAATCATAGCAGTCATAACAAAAATTCGAATTCGAAGAAAATAGGGTTATAAACATTTGCATTTTTATGCTAACATCATTTTTGATGAACACCATAATTTCTTCATTATCGTTTTCTATAAAAGCTTTGGAAAATCATGTCTTTGAGACATAGAGCATAACGTATTCGCTACTTATTTATTACTTTTCCTCACGTTGAAATAAATAAACTGCTCAATGTCCAACAACTATAGTCCACTATTAGATGTCCAAAATAATTTTTCTCTAATCGTTGAAAAATATTTTTTGATCAAAAGTAGCTAATTTAATAAAAATAAATTTCGTCGGAGCATAAAGAAAAAAAAAATAACTACTACATTTCTTCTGTCTTTGAAGAACTAAAATTATATCATTAATTATATCAACAATTCGAAAAATGTTAACGAAATAATATATTAACAAACAAAGTTGTATTTTTTTTAAAGCGCAGAGTGATAAAGTCTTTTCTTGATTGTTAAAAAAAAATCGTAAAAAAATACTATGATATTAAAAAGACATTTGGTATATGGCTGTTTCGATATATTGTGAAGATGTCTATGAAACTTTTAATAAAACTACTTAAGTTATTGTGAGCACGCTTGGTAGCTCAAAGAATATCAAGGCCATATTCCAGTTCTCGCCAAATATTGTTCCAACATTTCAGCTGTCTCTCTATATTCAGCAACTATGTTCCTAACTTTTAAATTATCAATATCTTTAAATGGCGATACAAATCCTTTATATAACACCGAAATTGACATTGGGCAATTATTCGATTTGAATCCATGGATGCAAAGAACATATCGAACTGTTTCCTTCTTTGAATAATTTTGATAAAAATCTAATGTAAAAATCACTATTTCCGTATTAGTTGCTCTATCTGTTGGACTAAAAAAATTTCTTAATAGTTGGTAATTTTTTTTTTTTTAATTTTCAATTATTTCATAGTAAAACTTTTACAGTATTTCAAGAGGATTCAAATGCCGAATATAAGCCGATCCTTTGAAAAGCTGCATATTCATTTTTGGTCTAAAAATTTACTCAAAATTCCAAAACCCACTTTTCAGCAGAAAGAAAAAAAATTTGTGACTTTGAAACATATTGTTTTGAGAGCAAGAATATTGCCATGTAGATAAAACGAATGCTATATTTTCCGAACAAATAGCTATAAAATAATTCGGTAACCGGCAAAGACAATAGTTTCAGTTTTGGTAGAACTATCTCAAATGAGCATAATTATTATATAGTGATTTGATATATTATGTAGGATCTTTCGTATTTGAGATAGTCTTATTTTCTTTGTCACTTTATTTTCGACTTGAAAGGCGAGTGATAAGTGAAATTCTTATAATGACACTTTCAAATTATAGATGATTGCCTTCGTGGAAAATTCTAATAGCATGTCTACTCGATATTTCTCCGTAAATCCTTCAATCGGCGCAATGAATCAGGAATAATAAACAATTTAGAAAATAAAACAACGCGTTTTCACAAAAATTATAACTCATTTCATTTGAAATTATTTTTTTAAACTTAAGAAATAGAAACTTTAGAACTGTTTTTGCGAAATTAACGAATCCATTCACAAACCGACTCCCGTAGTTTAGATTTAAAAAAAAGGCTTATACACGGAAATATATGGTATTTGGTTCTTCCATTGAGGGACACTTCTGATCTGAAAATGAGAAGCTTCCGGAATGGTGATTGGTTCTCGGCACCTGGGTATGTACAGAAATGGCGTGGAGTCGATGGTCGACTGCTCTTTACCGATGATGGGAAGTGCTTCCCACTGGAAGAATTGTATCATGACCTGTGATGGGATGACTGAACCCCAGTTTCCACTAATGCTATCTTATCACAGATTTTATCCGTGTGCCTCATTACGATATTTGGTTTATTTATCTGTCTTCATTCAAGATTACTTAAGATCCATGTTTTTATACTATATGATTGAAACAATTCTTTCATTTAAAAATATTCTAATAATTCAGTGAAAATAAGGACACATATAAGGACTTAACCAATTATATGTGATAAAGTGTTCACATTATCCTAATATTTTCTCATTTATAGAATTTGTAATTTATGCAAGCTTATATATTTGGTAATTAGGAATATGAAGTTTTTAAACGATCTGCTAGAGGTCATAGACAGTTGCCAGATCCGCAAGGTTAGAAATCCACCACTGATTCAAAATTGTGAGACCCGCCACAAATTATTTCTCGAGACAGAAGTATAGTTTTTACTATGCCCCTTCATGTGGCATGAATAAAATCTGAATGCTGTCTCACAGTCTGAACCTAACTCAAAATGAAGTCCACACTCAAATGAAATCCACAAATTAGCTCTTCTAGGGGTTTCTTTCGGTATAGTAATGAAAAATAAAACTTAAACTCATTATCAGGAGACAGAACTGTAATCTATTCTTAGAAATATATAACATATCAATTTATAAGAAAGTCATTTAAAAGAAATAAAACACGTAATATTTGCAAATTGTAATTTTCAAATTTGTTCAAGGCTTATTTCAACAATAACAAACATTTCATTTAAATAATCTTGAATAAGAGGCGGATTACCAAATAAGAAAAGTGGGCAGCTATATAGAGAACCCTTAACTTTAAGTGGCAAAGTGTGTCCATATTTTCCCATTATTTTTAGGATATTTTTAATTCTGTGATTTTATTTGATTTACAAGTGATGGAAACTCGAACTTGTTTATTATAATATTGTTATGAATTAATGAAATAATATTATCGATTATTTAATAACAATCAATTATCGTTAACATTTCGGAAGATCTTTCTAAGGATTTTCTAAATTCCCAAAATTTGCTTTCAGTTAGGAATGATCCTTTTTAAATATTTATTTAGTAAGTGATTCACAAAGGAACAATTTTAATAAATTTTGTATTAGAGTCATTAGATAAGGTTAAAAAATATAATTTTTCATCATTTAGTTAAAAATTAGTTTTTAATTTAAATGAGTTTTCTTACACACTATATAATGATATTAGATCTCTCAATGGTGTGCCAAAATTAAAGTTTTGCTATTTTTTTACCATAATATTTGCGGTTTCAAAACTGCCTATATTAAATAAATTAATTAAAAATTTGATTTAGAAGTTTAAAAGAGGGAAGGGTTATCCCAAAATTTGCATTATCTCAATGTGATTTAGCCGCCAGTGCAGTTTAGACCGATCATCTCCGGTTCAGTGTAATATAATAATAATAAAGGAATAAAATTAATATGGATTAATGAATTCTCGGAATTTCCGTAAATTTGAGCATAACAATATATTTTTACATTTAATTCTCGTTATTAATTGAAGAAAATCTATTATTCATTTTAACACAATGCCTATTCGGATTATTTTTTTCATAAATTAATAGTCCGTGGTGGCCTGGTGATAAGGTTTCTTCTCGTGAGCTGTAGGGTTTCAGATTCGAGACCCGATTCCACCGAAGACCCGCATTATAAGAGGGTCTGTTGCACGTTAAATCCGTCAGGGACAAACGTCCTTCCACTGGTGTGGTGTGGAAAGGGGGGATGCCAGCTCAGGTATCGTCCTAGTCATCGGACCTAGGTCATCCCAAAATAATCCTAGTGTTGCTTTAAAACGGGACGTTAATATAGCTAAACTAAACTAAACTAAAATTCATAAATTAATTCAGATCTACAATTTTGTGCTAAAATCACTAGCTGAATTTCATTTCTCTAGCTCACTGAAGCTTTGAGTTATCTGGATAAACACATAAAGAGCGCATTTTTCAATTATTTGATATAAAACTTTTTATAGTCTATAATTTTGATATAACAAACACATATCAAAATTTATTTCTCGCGTTTGGCGAGATTTTGAATTATTATACTCACATTCTCAGAAATGAACAGAAAATAAATCTGATTTTGAAGTTGATTTAAAATCTGATATAAAATTATTGTTTGTATAAAGATTATTCTCCATATTTAATTCATTTGGCTTCTTAAATTTCTGAATTACCGTGCTTATTTGGATTCGAAGAATCAGTTTTGCAAATAGCACAAAGATCCAAGATTGGAGACAGACTACCCAAGATTGGAGACAGATTAATAATTTGGGTTTTGATATTAAATACTAAAAAAAAATAAAAATCAAAATGGTGTTTTTCGAATTTTTTTGAAATCACATTTAATGAATATAATACATTCTTTGGTCCCAGACAAGTCTAACAAATAGAAATTCATCAAAATCATAAGATAGGATCTTTTGACGATAATTAACTTCTTCTTAATTTTGCATACTGTAAGATAACAATCAGACATTGATGAATGCATACTGTTATTAAAATTTAATTCCCTTAGAAAATAGCAAGCATTATAAAGACTTTAATAAAAAGAATATTCTTTTGAAACTGAAAGCAAACTACTTATTTAATAAAACTCGGTCAATCATTGCCACACGCCATTCCATTTGCACTTGACTCCATTTTTATTATCATTTTTCCACACATGCTTATAACTAATGCTTTTACTGTTTTTTGGGTATAAACAAAACATATTCCATTCACAATAGCAAGCCGCGATATCAACTGTGAATTATAACAATTCGAACTTGTCTTTGGAAAGCATAAAAGTAATAATACATTCGTTTGCAATGGAAATTCACCTGAATGAAAAGATTTTTTTTAGTTTTGGATTTGGATATAATGAAAATGAGATTTCGTTATCAAGATTCCAATGGACATCATATGAGGATTTTCGAAGCATGACGCTGCTATTGAAAGCGAGTGAAACTGTGTTACAGGTGTATTGTTCATTACCGATAGGTAGCGCTGTCTATGCAGGTATGTAGGCTATGCGCCCAAGGTTGGAGGAAAACCCATCTTGTTCAATCCTATGGAATTTCCTTTTTTTCGTGGAACAAAAAAATGATTTTATCGCCCTATTTGGCTACTTATGGAAATAAATAGCCAAAATTTATAATTTTTATTTTTAATTGCAAGATTATTTTCTTAATAAATCGCTTATACGGAATTGATTAAAAAAACAGCAACTTTAATCAAAAAAAAAATTTTTGGATATATTTTTTTTTTTGGATTTAAAATTGAATTTCATGGATAATATCTCATATTTGTAAGAAAATATCACGGTAAAATAATCTAGACTAAATTGTATTATTTATGCATTTAAAAAAAATTGATTTCTTTTTTTGAAAAATTAATAAAAATATTTAATTTTAAGGATTTTATTTATTGAAAGAAATAATTTTTTATTCTATAAAATCATTAATAAATTGATGATTTTTTTTCTGTCTTTTTTACTGATAATTTTTGTTCATTTTGCAGTTATTGATTGATTACTGCAGTTAGTGATTATTTGGCTTTAAAGCTAAATTTCATGTGTAATAACTCATATTTCTAAAAAGAAAATCAAGGTATACAATTCAGACTAAATTGTATTATTTATTTCTTTACTTAAAATTTTAATTCGTTTTTCTGAAAAGTGAAGTAGTTTGATTTAAAGGTTTTATTTATTGAAATAAATTGAATAATGTTTCATTCTATAAAATCATTCATATATAAATGCATTTTCTTTCTTTTTTACTAGTTAATAAAATCCATTTTTTTCATTTTGCAGTTATTGATTGACTTAATAATAAAAAATGAATTTCAAATAATATTTATTATTTCCCCTTACTTTGCTGTTGCTTCTTAAATACTAAAATTTAATTTTGTTTATGTATGCTTTATTAATTAGAATTAATTGGTCAAGTTTTACCTCCTGTTATTACAATATAATTTTTCACATTACAAAAACTCTATATATCTCAGATATTTAGAAGAAAAAATTCACATGCATTTAACAATTTATTTTTTTATAAATAATATTCAGCACTTTTTAAAAAAAATCCAAAGAATTTTTGTTGCTGCTAATTTGGGGACTATTACTAATAACCCAATGCATTTTTACTCTTCAGAAAGGAAATTTTAATATTTAGATTGTAATTAAATATGAAAAAGTGTTATTTAATTGTTTCGAATGAATTCACTTAAAGCTGATTTCCATTGTTAAGAAACAAATCTAAATAATCAAATAAAAAAGAAAAATTGAGAAAAGGAAGCATTTTTTAGATATAAAATGCAAATTTAATTAAAAGCTTATTTGGTAATTTTGTTTGAAATATTACATACTAAACTATTAGTTACAGTAATATATTAAATTTAAGTTCACTTGAAACCAACTAGTTAGAGAGATAAACTTCCTGTGAATGGTTTCGTGCAAAGTTCTACCGTAAAAATTTACAAATTTAGTCGTATCAAAGTTGATTGATTCTTCAAGTTCAAAGCGGTTTTGAGTTATCGCATTCACTTACAAATTGATAGACAGACAGACATAATATTAAAAGTGTGTCTTTCAAATTTGAAAAGGTCTGAAATATAGATATTAGTCAAAATTTGGAGTTTGAATTTTTTGACGATTATAATACTTCCTCTTTTGATAGAAGAAAATAAAAACAAGAAATGCCATGTCTGAATATGCTTTTTATTTCTCAAACACAGAAAAAAAAAACGGCAATTTTTTAAAATTTCATCAATATATTGCTAGTATTTTCATTTGAAGAGCAAACATGAAAAATAGTACAATCTACATTAAAACAGAATAAATTATAGAAAAAACATTTAATCTTTTAATTGTTTGGGTTCTTTTCGCAATCTAATTCGAATCGATACCATTATGGAAATGTATTGTCCTTCCGACTGATTTAGTAGTCCATAGTATATTTGAGAATGTTTCTGGATTATGCGTAATTTTTCTTTTGAATTTGATTTTCAGTTATGAGTTTGAAAAATGATGATTTGACTTCCATTAAGGCGCAGGCACGACGGTTAGGGGATAAAAATTTAGCGATATTAAAGTCCCGTTTGAAAGCAATACTATTTTTTTTGGGGGGGAGGGGGGTGATGAATTTCATGATTTTGAATACGGGTCAGATAATTAGAATGACATTTGAACAGGCACACCCTCTCCAAATTTCGGAAACTACTTCAAAGGGAGTGGTGAGGCCCACAATGTCAGATTTAATGCTCACAGAGACCGTATATTCGAGAGAGTTTTCATTGGATCGTATTTCGAATCTGAAACCCTCCAGCCTCGAAGTAGACGTTACCATTAGCCTACCTCATTGCAAGGGGTTCAAGAAAAGTTATTTATTGGAGAGACATATGTCATTATTTCCTTTGATCTTCAAAAAATCAACGATAGTAAACTTGTATCATTTAATTAACATATAATGAAGGTTAATATATTTTTTTTTCATATTGTTCATTATCTTTAATGGAAGAAATAAATAAATTATTTTACAGCAAATTCATAAGAATATAAAATCAAATGCATTTAGTATCCTTTATGTTTAAATTGTTAAAAAATCATTACAAAAAACAGTAATTGATATTGTCAGTGAAGATTATATATCATAAGTTATTATATTTCTGTTTCTAAGAATTTAATAAATATAAGGAAAATAAGGGTGGAGCTCCGTGTAACCTTGCATAAAAAAATAAAACCGACCAGTTCGTAAGTTCTTTGTCAATGTCAAAATAAAAAAAAATAAATAAATAGTAGATGTGATTTCTTTTGATCAGATTTTTTTTCGCTTTTCTTCACAATGTGTCAATTCAATTCTTCTACTACTTCTCTTGTTTCTGCTGAATTAAGAAAAAAAAAGAACTCTACACTCTAAACTGCCTCACCTACAAATTGTATGCAGATTAGAATAATATTTCCATTTGTTCTTCTAGTCACGATTAGAAAACACTTCTTGTTCTAGCTTATTACTTAAGTTTCTGTTTCACTCACTTTCTACAAGAAATACTACAAAAAAAAAAATTGAATAAACCTACAGATAAAAGGTGAATATGCGAATTGTTTAGATGTTTAAAATGGGAGAAACTTCAACGTAAGGGTATTCATATTTTTTATTTCTCTTATAAAAAGTATAGAAGCAGAAAATATAGATTAGAAAATTCGAGATTCTGCTGAATATCCACGTTTCAGACCTTCCACAGATTGAAAAATACATTTTTGGAATTATGTTAGTTTGTGACACAATTACCACAAAAGTCAACAAAACCATAAAGAGGAGGAAGTGAGCAGCTTCTGTCGATCAAAAAGACTTGAGCATCCTGGACAGTGTCCAAGGATAGAAGTCTGTCTTTGCTCCTTTGCTTGCAGGAGGAAACTCCCTTGCTTGGACTAAGGTAGATTTAACATCCGCTCCCCTTATTATTACAGTTTTTTTTTTTTTTTTTTGGCGATCAACAACCTACTGGAGCTGATTTGACATATGTCAGATTTTTTGAAGATAAGCAATAACAGCATAACCACAGAAACGCATTGAGTGAAAAAGAAAAAAATTGGTGTATAAACTTAACACCAAATCTATAGATTTCTATCAAATTTTGAGCGAATTTCATTCAGAGTAAGTCATTTCAGTTGTTCGAGTACAAGTGAAAGCAACAGATAGAAAACGTATTGAGTAAGGGTAAATAAATTTTGATTCCCAGGTAAGCAATGTAGATTCGTTGAAATTTTCCACCAAATCTATCAAGATGTTGATAGCCTCTCAGTTTACATTTCTGCATGCATGCAAATGCGATGACTGAAATAAATGAAATGTAGTATCTAAACTCATGATAACAAGCGTATTTCTATGCCAAATTTTGGGATTGATCGGTCTGAGAAAAAGGTGTCAAATATAAGCATCCGACTTTTCTGGTCCTTGTATATTAATAGCAGCTTATCAGCGAATAATGGCTGAAATAAATCGCCAAAAATCGCCTGCTAGATTCGATAAAAACGCTAGCTAACGTCAAAGATCGATCTTTGATAGCTATTGTTTGCCATTGGCCTGCAGTTAACTCATAAAGATTGGTTTTCTGTACTATATCGCAAAGGACAACTCTCATATGTGAAAATAAATATCCAAATATTCTTGATGCTCACGGCACTTTCCAAGATTTACAGCTTTATGTGAGGAAGAGAGGAACAACACCTTTATTGGAGAATATGAGAGAAAGATTCAGGGCTATCACTGTATGTTTTTAAATGTTATTATTACATAACATGCCTGCTTAATGAAGTTCATAATATGATGGAAAAATGTGATTAATTATAACTTTTAATTTTATGCTTACAATTTTCTAAATTGCATAGTTAAATCCAGATCAAGACAATTGTAATTTTAAATTTTGAATACCACTTCAGTTTTTGTTTAGATCCATTCTGGTAATACGTATGTTTAGTAAATGAATGATATTTATAAATTTGATTTGAATAGGAATGAAAGATTTTGGGATCGAAATATGTAAAAGGTTACTAATTATTTTCTTGATTTAGTGCTTTTAATGTTCTAAATCAAAGCGTTGAATTCAGATTTAATAAGTCTGTATTACTGTACTAAAATTTATATGTTTTTGAAGCTTGTTTATTTATCTAACTTCTAGATTTCTACGTTATCTCAATCATTTACACAAGCATATACACTGTAACAGAGAATCAACCAGTTTATTAAAAAAATTGGTACATATTATAATTCAAAAGATAAAATCATTTGTCAGATTTTATCTATCTAGCTCCGTGCATTTTTCAGTTATTATATTTGTTGGCATATGGATGGAAAAAAAAAACAATTTTTCTTTTTTGAATTTTATTGAAAATTTGGTACATATATAAAGACTTCAAACACAATTTCATTGAGTTAGATTATTTCATTTTTGAATTGTAACTCTGAAAATAGAAATGTTACAATTTAGAGGAAAAATTAATTTAAGGAATTTTATTGTTTCTTTTTATGTTCCTAGTACTCAAAAAAATAAAATCTTGTTAATTTATATTTGATGAATATTAATTACAATCATAATTCCATACGGGTTCTTTCTCCTCCTTTCTATCATTTCGAATAAACTATTTTGTGAGGAAAAATAATTATGTCCAATGTAATATTTCAAAAATTGATATTACTTTCCCATTCAGACATAATTAATTTATTCGGTTACTTCCGCATAACGATTTCTCGAAAAACAAAAATAGAAATCGTATTTTCTTGGACATCGGAGATAAAATTTACAACTTGTGCATCAATTAAAGAAAGAAGAGAAAAATCTAGATCGTGGGAAAGAAATCGATTTAAAATACAAACTGAAAAGGAAAATGACTAGAGAAAATAATGTTCTTGCCAGTTTTCATTGTTTCATTACTTTGTGATTAGGGTAATAATAGAATATGGGAAAGTATATCTCATCGGAATATATAGAACTTCAATACTCTTTTTATATTTGCAAACAAATGTTTATACTTCCTAGTCGCAAATCAAGCTTAATGCAAGATTTTATAGACACTTTGAAAGAGATAGTCAATAACAAAATAAAACAGGCTTTTTCTCTCTTTTTTCTGACCGGATATGATGCATTTTCCCTTGTCAAAGGACCACTGATAATACAGGTGAGCACTGAACTGTTTTTCTTTGATGTTGATTATCGTTATATAATCAATCTGTCTTTCTGAAACTAAAAAAAGCTTAGTTTCCTCCTATATCACCTCATTATTTTTAAATATAATATGATGAAAACATTGTTCAAAACATGCTACACCTTGAACTACGGAAGAAATTTAATATAAATATTAAGATTCAGAAGTTAATTTAAATAATGTTTTTTAGTTATAATTTAATTTTGAGTAGAAATGAAAATTCCTATTGTAAGGAAGACTTGCAGACTGACAAAATTATTAAATCTTTTTTCATTAAAGACTTTGATTCTTGGTTTCGACTAGGCTATAACAGATGTTTTATAAAACCTTTAACTTGTGCTCTGTTTTTCTAAGCGGCGATATTTTTAACAAATAATACTGAATGTTTCAATAGAAATATCAATTAGATACTTGTAAAAAAATAATTTTATGAAGAAATTCTATTGAAGAAAATATACAATGTGCAAATATTGCTAAAGAGCATCATAGGGAATTTGTTGAAAGTCTTAAAATAAACCATTTAATGTATCAAAAATGTTTCTTCTTAATTTTTATATTATATATTTAGCAAACATAAATATAAATTTATATTATTACAAATTAATTAATTACACTTGAATAAATAATTTGCTGTTTCTTTTTTTGCTGCATCCAACTCAAACTCATAAATGTTATAACTAATTTTATTAGATGATTTGATTAAATATTATTTTTAATTTTTATTTATTTTAAGGCATTTCTCTGGAATACAATATATTTTTCATCAGAATACTTGAAGGTAGAAATTTTATAACATCTTTAACCACTCGGAATTAAAACCATTTAATCTTAAATAATTCAGTGAGAAATCAAGTGGAAAAACATGATATTTAAGCCCACATCTTAATCCAAAACTTTTAACTCAAAGAGTTCAGATAAAGGAGAATTGTTTATAACATTTTCTGTGGTTAAAACTACTGTGGAACATTTAAACCAAATGAGAAATTCGTCGATGAAATTTATTTTCTTTAATTAATGATTATTTTCTTTATGAGTACTTTTATTAGAAAATGATTATTTTCATTATGAGTACTTTTATTAGAAAATGATTATTTTCATTATGAGTACTTTTATTAGGAAATGATTATTTTCATTATGAGTATTTTTTTTAATAAATGAAATAAAAAAATAGTTGTTCCTATAAAATCTGAAAATTTTTATATTTAAATAATAGCATTTTATCCCTCAAATCTGCATAGGAGTATTCAGAACATAGAAATACCTATTATGCAATTATTTTCAGTTTAAAAATATTTAATCAATAATTTAAATATTTCATAACATTGTAAGAAATGCAAATATATTTATTTATTTTTATTCTTCGACAGTGAGTGAGCTTTTTTATTACTTTTATACATATAAAAAATCATTTCGACGAGGAAAAAAAAAATATTGCAAAATTTCCATTCCGAATCAAAAGAAGTAATTTAATTTTCAAAATAATTTTCACCTTTGAGATGCAAGTATACTAAAAATGCCATAACCTAGCAAAACTGACCACCATAAAAAACTGAAGATCTAATTGTGACCTACTTTTAGTGGGTAATAAATTTTATGAGAAGCCGAAAACGGAAACCTCGACACATAACAGACATTCGATAAGAATATTTTGACTCCACTCCAATCTATGTTCTGACTCACACAAAGGCATTGAACCAATAATATGCATGAAGTCGAAAATCATTACTTCAATGCCGATTTCGTTGACCTTTTCGCTTTATTTGTTGACCTTCCAAACAAGGATATAATACTGAATATTTATGGTCCTTTGTGTTTCCAATTTGTCTGATCCATGAAGGAAATCATGATTATATTCAAGATTCACTATTTATAATACATCCATAATTCGCGAAAGTTAGCATTGACTCTAGAATATATGGTTTTGAGAAAAGGAGAAAGAATAACATTGATTTGTCAACTTTTTTTTTTTTAATACAAAATGCATCAAAGTGAATTTGATTGTCATTCTTATTGAAAAGTAGACATAAATTTTACTAGTTGTTAAAAACTTTAAAAGCTGCTGCTTATAAAATCTTGTCTCAAAGAAATATAATCTACAATATCTAATATAAAATTAATGTTCTAACACCCCTTGATTTTATTTTATTGCGTAACTCTGCAAGAAAATTAGAAGTGAAACAAAAAATAAATTAAATAAGTTACACTATCTACCAAAATCGTGCTTTTTTTCTCCGTACAGTATAATTCTATTCGATTTTTGGTACTAAATTAAAAAAAAATGATACTAAATAAACTAATTTATTTATTTGAAGAGATTTATTAGCTCAAAGGTAATTTTATGGTTATTTTAAGCGAAGCATATGGTTTATACATGTATAAGGTGCAAACCACCAAGTTATCCGAAATTAATAAAAAAAAATATCCGGCAACATTAGAATATAATAAAATTTTTTTCTCTTATTTTATAAACTTCTTATTCACTTGCGAATAAATGAAATATTTGAAATAGCAATTTATTTTTTATAAATTATTGCAAAAGGCTTCGCAATCGGTTAGACAAGCACTAAATTAATTAGCTAGGATTATGAATATAACACACATTTTCGTTTATTTAAATATATTTTTGTCGGATACAAAATAAAAATTTTGCATATAGAATAAAATAAAAATTTAAATATCTTAAATCCAATATCTTTTTAATTTAAGCATTTCTTACAAGCTATATAACAATAATAATTTTTTAAATATATTTTTTACTCTTTTCATACTTTTGTTAATTATATGTATATATTTATAGCATTTTCATAATTTATTCAAAAATATATTCGCAAAATTTAAATTTGTAATAAAATTCTTAGAAGTAAATTTCAAATTCATCGAATGAAAAATCTAAACTAGATAAACTTAAAGGCTGTGTCTGAATTGATAGTAAAAGTATGAAATAGATTTAATTTGTTTCATTTGCGGCGAAAAACTTTTTGTGTGAATATTTCATAAAAATTTTAAAGTCAAACGAGTTTCAAAAGAGGTTTTTTTTTTTCAATTTTTAGGGTCAAATTTGAGAAATATTTTATATCATTTTAAATACATATAGCGCAATCATTTAAAAAAATATTTACACAATATAAGAGCCTTCATTTAAGAGCCTTTAATGAAAATTACTTGTTTTTTATTTTCAAAATGCAATAATTTTCGAAAAAATGTGAACGACGAAATTATGATTTTTAAAATTTTATTAATTTTATTTATTATTTCATAAATGATTATTTTAAAATCAAAATGATGAATACATAAATTGAGTTATTCAGAATAAAAAATATGTTTTTGCAACCTTAACATTTATTGCCAATGTTGGCTCTCAATTTATTTTTACCGAATCATAATTACGAAAAACATCGCCAAATTCCTCGCCTCGATACTTTCTCATGAAGCAGCAACCCTAAGGAGACGCTGCCTTTTTGTTTTTGTTCTAATCGTTAAAAGTACAATTTATTTGTTGTTATTATCGTTGCTTTTTCTTTCCTCAGAAGCGAATCGAGATGTTAGGTGAGTTGAATTGTAAGAAGCCTGCTGCGCGCGAATCGAGTAGAAAAGTTGCCCCGGTGCATTTCAGTGATGTTTACGATGGAGCGGTGTTCTCGCTCGATTGGAAGTGTTAGTCGGGTGCGATCGCGTTTCTGTGTTCGGACTTACACAAAGAATGTGGATAACTCTGGATTTAATTTATAGGTAATTATTCTTTCTTCAAATTTTATTAATTTCTAAATAATTTTCTATAATGTTTTTGCATGTTATAAATGATATATTAGATGAAAGCAGAAAATATTGATAAATATTGTTAAGAAAGGTAGTGAGTGACTGTCAAAGTTTATTTAAAATGTTCTATCTATGAAATAACAGTTGATTTGATGCTGTTTTGAGGAATCGTAAAACTAGTTCCGTTTATTAAATAACCTTGCCTGCCTTATAAAATTACTTGGAAATTGGAACAGGATGTGAATTCACATTACTTCGCGCTTCGCTTAAGTGACGTCAGATGTCAATCACTCTTTTTCAGGTGAATCTTACCGCTTGGTGATTATTCTTGATATTGGAATACTAACATCTCAAACATTTTTGGTGTTATAAATACTATAGCACAGTTTTTACTGTAAAACATGCCTCAAATAATAATTTTTCCCGATGTTTATTTATAGATACCAGATATCAGTTACTCATTTTTCAAAGAAATCTTACGGAATCTTAGAGAATCGTAATACTTTAACTTAACTTAATCTAAAATTTTTTCTCCTAATATAATTAATAAAAAAATATGTGGTAAATTAAACCATTCTCAAGTATTTATTCTATTTCCAAAAATGAAATTTAACAAAATGTTGTTGTTGTTGTTAAACTTTTTTACGAATCTATAAACATATCGATCACAAATATTGTTCATCATTTTATTCAGTGATATCATTAACTTCGAATATTTGTAAGTCATTGCAAAAACATGTATTGAATTCTTATCGCTTATTTGATGCAGAATTTCCTTCAGAATTGTAATTTCTGCTCAACAAATATGATATTTACTATTTTTGGAAATGAAAAATTATATGATTTGTTTTATCTTCTTCGTTAATATTTTCGAAAATACTTTTTTTTTATTAGACAGAAGTTATATCTAAAGAGAAAAAAAAATCATGTGTTATTTTATACCATATACACAACAGTTAAATAACATACATAACAACAGTTAAATTTAAAATGTTGGACCAAATAATAAGTTATGACTGGTTGAATGTTTTAAAAGAAATGTTAAATTATAATTTATTTTCATAGAATTTATAAAACGAATGTAAATAACCACTTTAATTTTTTTTTTCATTTTATACGATGTAATAATATTTTTTATGAGTCAGGCAAAAATTGTATTTATTTGAAGGAATTCCTTTAAGTATTAAATAACATAAAAACTATTTGAGTTTTTATCTTAATTTTGCAAATTCTGTATTAAACTAAGATAAAAGAATAATATTTACAATAAACAGTAAAATGTAAATTGAATTACTTTGAATAACGGCAACTTTACTTGATTTTTAGCGTATTATGTACTATAAAGTACCGCCTTTTTTGAAAAACAAACAAATAAACTGAATTATAAATTTGTAAATTTTTAGATTTATGTTCTCAAAACTCAACATAAATGATAAAAAAGGCTTCTTCTGTTTTATCTTTTAGATAATAATAAATCATTCAGAAAACTTTTCAACTTAATCATATATTAAAAAATTAAAGAATGCTGGTTTTTCATTTAAAGAAATTTTGAAATTTTACAAATTAGTTAGCAAAACTATTAGTTTTGTTTCGTGAGGACAAAATTGTGATCCTATTCTTAAAGATTGGCAAACATATATTAATTAATGCGAGTCTATAACAGTAGTCAGTAATTGCTGTATACAAATTATAATTCATGCTAACAAATTTTTAGAGAAAAAAAATCAGTCTTTTTTCAACTCTGAGACTTAATTATCTCCTCGTTTAGGTAATGGCAATTCATTCAGAAAATATTTCAACGTATTTGCATATTACTAAATTAAAGAACGCCTCCAAAAACTTTTTTTATCCATAGGATTTTTGAATTCGTACATATTTAATTATATATATATATATATATATATATATATATATATATATATATATATATATATATATATATATATATATATATATATATATATTAGTTTTGTTTACGTGATGACAATTCATGTGATCCCATTGTTAAATATTGGCAAATACATTAACTACTGTGAAGATATTTGACAATAGCAGAAATAATTGCTGTTTGTCAGCAATTGAAGTTTGTATTCTAGGCAAACAAGTCACTGATTTAAGAAAAAAAGAAACCTTCTTTTCAAACAGTGACTTATTTTTCTCTATAATGAAAAGACCGACCTTATGAGGGTCACGATTGTAACGTCGTGACATCGAATAACTGCGTTTACGGTATTGTTATGTTTCCGAGGATATTCCATAATTCAAACAAAGGTGTTTTTTCTCTCTTTCTAGATTTTTTTATTATTTCAATTTGTCAGTTTCCGCCTTTTTGTAATTTTTGAGCTCCCATTTCCGTATATTTGTTTCATTCAATTAAAGTTGACTTATATATTTTTAAAATTTTTTTCACTGTATTTAATTTTACAGCCTCTCTGCTTTTTTTTGTCATTTATTCTTCAAATTTCTGCAATTTTACTGTATTTATTTATTTAGCAAATTTTCGTACCTTTAATTGCTTTTCTTTAAAACACAGTTTTTTTTTTTTTTTTTTTACTTCACCAACGTGTACTTTTTCTCTTTTATTAAAAGAATGTTTGTTAACGTTAGTTGTGCCATAAATACAACTAATTGTTAATAATAATATTACAATAAAAAAATTAAAAGACAAAACCAATCAAATATAAAAGACCAAAACGATTAAAAATATATTCTTGAGGGTCGCTTATAAATTGATTAATGAAGCAGTGAATTGACCAGTAGGAATTTGGATCAAATTGGAATGTAATAATTTTTGATAGAATATATCGATATAAACGAAATAATAACATTAGACATTTCAGTTACTTTCCCTTCCTGTTTGTATGTTACATTTATGCATGGTTTTTTTTTGTCCAATAAAATTTTTATTGGAATGGCTTTAAGCAAAATAAATGATGAATTTGACACTAAACGTTTTGATTTTGATAGAATTTCAACTTTTTTTAAATTTAAATTTTATTTCTCTAGAAATTCTTTTATAATAATCATAAATTGCAAATTGTATTATAAACTAACAATAAGTGACAGGTAAACAAAATTCCTAAACTCGATGTGTTTTTTAAAAGTCTAATAATTATTGCTAATAGAATAAAATAGTGTAGTTACTTAATAAATCTACAAGAATATATTTTTTAATATATCACAATAGAGTTACAGTAATTTACGAATACCAACTGTTTAAAACACTATTGAAAGATGTCAAAGATCAGTTTGTTGAGATGAGATTGTTTTTTAATATCGTTTTATTTGAGTTTCTCTAATTTATAATATAAGTTATATGAATAATTTAAGTTTATGTTAAATACTACAAAAAAATCCCGCCTTTGTGTAAAAATTTGGAGTCTAAGATGTCACAACTGGAACGTACTTTTGATTTCACCATGCCTTAAGATAAGAAAGTTCCTGTCAATGACCATTGCATAAAATCCCATATTAGATGCAAATTTAATTTCTTCAGAAGATGTTAGTAATAATTATTTTTTTCGTGTGCCAAGTAGAAAATGGAGCTAGTCCTGTAATCACGATAAAGAAATCTTTTTTAAAAGTTTGATGAATTTGCAAGTTTAAAAAGTATCTAGAAAAGACTAGAAAATGTACTTATGCCTGGAGTCATTCCCAATAGTGCAACGGCGGGCTAAATGAAATTGCTTGTATTCTTTTCACTAGAAGTGGATAACAATACCAATGATAATTACACTTTCTGATAACCTAGAATGGAGCGATTAATATAAGGTTCTACTGTATATTTCTTCTATTAATTTCTGCAATCTATAAATTTGATTTTTTTTTATTAGAATGGATTATCTAGAATTTTTCAAATCTATTCTGTTGAAAAATCTAGTTCATCCATATTCGATTTAAAATATACACATTTATTGAAGAAAGATATGAAATCTATTGAGCAAAGCTATGATTAATGCCCGTTGATGTAACTTTTAGAGCTCTTTTCAAGCAACTTTGTTTGTTAGGATGATTTTTTTAAAATTTTTATTCATTTACAAATTTGCTCAAATATATTTAATCTTATTTTCTTGACGTCAGCTCTTTTAAATTAACTATTAATTATTCATTGCTGAGAATACTTGAAGATTTATGATCAGTTGTACGCAATGACGTAAATCTACATGCCAAGGTTAGCTTCTTCTAACCAAAAAAATATTTGCAACATAGAATTTAAAAGTTAAGTTATAATTTTATTTCATTGCCGAAGGTCCGCAATTAAAATCTCCTGGCTAGCTCAACAATATAAACTGACTGGCAACACATGATCAGAGAAGACATAAAATGATAATTTAGTGCTTCCATTTTAACATTAAGTGGAGTTTTATATAGGATGAAATGACATAAAAATAGTCTTGTACAGATTGTAACATCATGAGTAAATTATACTCACATTAGATATTAAGAAACGCATATGATGGAAAATAAATACTATGGGAGCAGATAAATGATTTGAAACTTTATAAGACATTAATTATTTATTCTATTAAAATTTAGATGGGTGGCGTCGCAAAGAATTTATAAACAATTTGAATAACTATTATATACACATTTTATAATATATACCAAAATTTCATAACTTAAAAATAATATAATAAAATGTTGAATCTCTAGGTAGGTAGTCTCTTGACTCTAATAAATAGATGCAATACATTATTTATTAGAGTCTTTTACATTTTTACATTCACAATTAATTATTTTTTTTTCTTTCGTAATTGAAAGGTTGTCTTTATTTAAGTTACTGGGCAACTGATAATCGTTGCTTGACAAAAATACACTGTGTGAATTTATCAATTGTTTATTGTGTTAGGGCGTATACTTAGATTACTTATTGACTAATTATTTCTTCTTTGAGAACGCATATAATTCAATTTACTCTAAGATTTCAGTATTTCATTCATCCTAAAGTTGTTTGAGAATGAAGAATATGTTTCTAGCAGAATTGAACACTTCCAGGATTATTATAAATTTTAAAGGAATTTTACTGAACTGATGATCAAAGACCACTAAACTCCCCACATTTGTGAAATTTTGTACCACTGGATTTATTTTTGTGGGAATGCAAGAAACAGAATGCTTATATTCAAGATAGTTACAATTCATGAACAAATAACATCCTTTGAAAAAATAATATGGATCTAAAGATCAATTAGCATTTTTATCACCTTTTGCTATTCTAATATTCCGTTTAATCTACATTTATATAAATTCATGTGAGTTCTAAAACTTTCATTATGTCATTGTTTATTTAGTAGTTATTCAAAGTGTGTAGGCATTTTTCTGAGACGCTTTGCTATACAGTTCAAACATTTTTGTGTCGTTTGCAATAAAATTACTATTTTAGATAAAAACGATTTCAGTGATGTGTCTGAAACTTTTTATCGACTATATAAAAATCGAAGATAAGTAGTATTTCTAATTTATTCATTTTGATGTCAATTCATTTATAAAAGTAAGTAATAGTAAGTTTTC
The DNA here is from genome assembly GCF_947563725.1 of Argiope bruennichi. NCBI lineage: Eukaryota > Metazoa > Arthropoda > Arachnida > Araneae > Araneidae > Argiope > Argiope bruennichi. The sequence goes on along the minus strand of NC_079158.1, from coordinate 41,513,964 downwards.
ACGTAATTGTCATTCAAACGTCAGTTATTAGAAGTCTGAGATGTCTTAAAATTTGAATTTCTTATCTTATAAGATCTTATTACTTTTCTTTAATATCTAAAAATCATTACTTCTTATTAAATAGAGTTATTACTTAATATTTATTGCAAACACCAATATCCTAATATATTTTTTTTAAAATATTGTTTCAAAAATCTGTTATATAAAAGAAAAAAATGTCCTTTCTGAAATGTTATGAAACTGAAATGAATTGAAAAATATATGCTCAAATAATAAATACTATGATGGCCTTGATAAACCTCTGTCGTCAAATGCCAATATGTTAATTCATTTTTCCCCTTTATGTGAACAATACAAGCTACAACTATGCTGAACTAGCGAAATTCTTGAACAACGTAAGGGAATTTCTTTTAACTTTCCAAGAGCAAAAATAATTTTGACGCCTGAAAGAATATTTTCCACATTTCTGTCTCAATGAATGAACTTGAAGAATTAGTCTCCAAAAAAATTTGAAATTTTTTTCTTCAAATTACTGTTGAAGAAACCGTGAAGTTTCTACGCATTGAAATTGGAATATTTGCAGTAAGAGATCAACAAGTAAAATGGTCTTGACATTGAACTTATAATCAAGTTACATTTTGTTTTTCACTTGGTGGATGTTGACAACAATTTCAATTTCCATCGAAGCTTTTTTCCTGTTTTACCGGTTTTGTCATATGACTTGCATATTATTTCTTCTAAAATCATTGCTGTTATGATTGTTTCAAATCTGTCCTTTCTGATATAGTTTCATAGCTCTTCGATATTGATATCTGACATTTTTTTCTATAGGTTTTAAAAAGGCAAAAATTTCGCCAAAATTATATAAAAATTATATTATTTAAATATAAGTTAATATGATAATAGTTATCATAATATTTAAATTATCCAATACCTGAGATGGTCTGGAATATAATTATGGTTTTATTATTATTTACATCTATAAATTTTCTTATTCTTTTTTAAATTTGCTTTTGTAAGATTTCTTGTAGTCTTATTTACATTTTTTTATCACAATATTTAAATTAATTTTATAATCATTATTTCTTTAGATAAAAGTATAAGAGATCCTATCAAATTTTGCTCATTATTAAATAGTACATATTAAGTTTTTTATAAAATAATTTTACTAGATTTTAAAAGGGTAGATTTATTCGAATTTATGAAAAAGAATCTTTCCTCATTTTCATTATTTAGAAAATATAATCATTCTATTTAAATAAAAAAAAAAAAAAAACTCAATTTTTGCATCCGATTTATTTTGAATAATATTGAATTCCAATACACAAGTCTCATCATTCGAGACAAAATTGCTTTTTTGAAGTCGTAAATTCGGAGGTTAGATTGCAGATACTGCGATTAGTTCCTATTTTTGACTGCTTTCTGAATTAAGTTACCCCTTCCCTTACAAAATATTTTGAGCTTTCAAGTGAAGTTAGACAATCTGATAGCATTATTTTCAATCAAATTATTTAATGTCAGCTCTTTTACTTTGTTCTGAAAAAATACGTGCTATTACCAGCGGAAGCTTAAGTGACGTGTTGCAATTTTACTAATCAATTGTATCTGTTGAAATGAAATTAACTATTAACATGTTTAAATAATACCGAATCACTGAAAGACAGATTATAAATGCTGATAGTTAACACTTCTTTTTTATAAATTTGCATATTAACAGTTTTGCTTCCTTCTTTTATTACTTCTGATTTTCTTCTTAAATACTTTGACTTCTTTCCTTTTTATTGAGAAAGGAAATTTACAATCGAATTATCACTTACTTCCTGTAAGTTAAAGTTTGGAATTTTCGACGTTTATTTATTTTTGATTAGAAGATGCTTCCGTCTAAACGGGTTGTCTTGTTTACATTATCTCAAATCTGATTGTCATAAAAGAACTGACAAAAAATATTGTAGAAAATCGCATGCACAGTGGTAGAGTGCATAATTTAAAAAAAAACAAACAAAAACAATTATTATTTGAAGGATATTTCAGATGAAAATATATAATAATATTAAAGGTAAACAATAAAGATCCAGAATCTTATGAAGCAAAAAAGTTCATGAGTACTCAGATCCTTAAAAAGAAATTGAAACAAATAGAAATCGACTAATAGAAAAAATGGAATATAAATGTTGGAAGACTATAGACGATCTAGTCCGTAATTGAAGTATATAATAAATCATAATAAACATAAAAAGAATAAAAAATACAGACCTAAGCTCATTGATATTTGTTTACAATCCAACGTATAATAACGTAAATAAAACGTGAAGTTTATGATTCTAAAACTAATTTTATTCATGTTTAGTTTTATTCCCATGCCGATAAATTAGTCGCTTTAAACAGTACAAAACAACTTTCTGAATTGCTTGACTCCCAAACAGAAATGAAGTTCTGCGTACGGGGATAATTTATAATTCCACCAGAAGTACAGATAACTTTCGACGATGAATCATAAATGAAAATATCCTATTTCATATCTCGAGACCTTCATTATAAATTAATAATTAAATTTCGAGTTTACAATTATGGAAATCCAACATTTGGATGCAAATTTGAAAAAAATAAATTGATTTTAATATATGGTAGTATTTTTAATGATAAATTAAAAATTAAAAGTAAGTTTTGATGAAAAAAAATTTGCTTTTTCAGTAGTTGATTTTTGATTTTATTGAATTTATTTATCCTAACTTTCAATAAAATACAATTTTTGTAAATGTTATACTTTATGGAAGAAAGAAATATGTTCCACGAAAGTTCCCTTTGGTTAATATATATATTATTTATGAGATATACATATTTTGATCGAAATACAAATATAAGACCTAAGTAAAATAAGTATATCTTCAAAGATAAAATAAAAATAAAATATGGAGCATTCTTAAGATAAATTCATATACTTTTGCAATTGTTGCTTTCTTAATAATTATATGCTTATTTGCTAGATAAAAAAGATTAGAATAAACATTTAATGAACTTCCAATATTTTATTGTACTTTCCTTTCTAAATATTTTCACCTGATCGAAAAAAAAAAAGTAAGATTGTTTTTCAATTTACAAAATTTTTGTTTATCTGAATAAATATAATTACTCTTACAAAAAAAAAAAAACAATTACTCAGAAAGAACTTTGATCTTTCGAAATTTTATTTAATTCCTAATATAATTTTATGAAATTTTAAATATTTATTAACCAATACATTTAATAAAAAATACCGTAGCTATTAATTCCAACCGAAGCTGAATAAATATTTTCATCTGATTGAAAGAAAATACAGGGATTGTTTTGTATTTTGATAAATTCACTTTTCAAAAATTTTGCATGAATAAAATAATTTTCAAAAATTCTGTAAAAAACATCTCACAATAATATAGTTAAAAATACTGTAGCTATTAGCATAAATATCTGCTATTATTTCCTAAAATATTCAAAGAACTTCAACGGTTTTTTTCTTTCATTTTCTCATTGAATATTTTCACCTGATTGAAAGAAAAACCTTGGATTCGTTTGTATAATAAGGAGCTCACTTTTCAAACATTTTGTATGAATGAAATATAATCTTAATCCTCAATAATTACATTACTTTGTCACGCCTTTTGAAATGAAATTTGAATTTTACAAAAAATATCTCACCACAATATGCCAAAAAAAAAACATCTTTAGCTATTAACTTTCAGCCACTGTTATAATTTCTTTTTAATGATTTATTGACTCTACTCTAATTTCCTCTTAATTTCATCATAAATCAGTTGTAACCTCGTTTGGAAGTTATGAGGTGACTTGTGGTTTAGACTTTATCGAATTGAATGATCGTCATGATTTCTTTAAACTCAAAGAAACCACAAATTTTGCAACTGAAAGAATTATGATAGTTTTATTTTTTATTTTAGCATATTGTTTTTTTTTATTACCGTGTGTAAATAATAAGCTAATTCAATGTAAGATACATTATGTACCTTCAATACAAATTGTTAGCTTGTTATAAATAAAGGCAAATAAATAAATGAATAAGATTTATGACTACATAATAATAATAATTATTTCGTTAACTATATGCATTGTTCAGAATTTTAATTTTATAACTGAAAAACTTTAACAATTTTACAAATATAATTTTCTGAAACGTGTCCTAAAAGAGCTTTTAAATGTTATTTATAATGAATATACCGTATTTTTACATTGTGTGCTCCAAATACAAGAATAAAGAGTTTGATTTAATTTATATTGCTAAATTTTCATTACTTTATTTTATTGCTGAAAGATTTTCATAATAAATTGCGTTTCATTGAATAGCAGTAGATTCATCGAATAGCACAACTTGTTTGAGAAAAATAGGGGTTTGGAAATTCTTATCTGTTAACCGTTTCTAGGGCCGTGGGAAGTATGCTTCCCACCAAATTTATCAATCTTTATATGAAATTATGTAGGTTGGCATAAGTTCTGACAAATTTTTTTAGAAAGGTAGAAACTTAGACCAGTTGTTTATCTCAGACAAAATGATGTGTCTTGATTTGTTACTTAATTATTAATTAAAGAAATTAATTAATTAATCAAATTAAATTTATCTAATAAGCTAAATGAATCCCTTTTCTTATTCTAATTTCAAGCCTAAAATATTTTAACGTAATATGACTAGAAAAAAATGGCCCTTTAAAGGGTTAATAGGACTTTCAGTTTTTGAACTTAAATATTTCTGTTTAACAATATGGAGAAAGAGAATATAATTTTTTTTTGTTTATTTTCTAGCTAATTCTTTGAACAATGTGAAATTAGAACTCTATATTTATTATTACATTAAATTTTCTAAAACACTTTGAATTTTAACATTACGAATTTCATTTCCTTAAATTGGAAATGTGAATCAGAAATTAATGAAAAAAGTAGGAATAGTAGAATTAACCTGAAAATAAAATGAAATACTTCATTTTACTTTCTGATCAGAAATAGTAAGTTGAAATATTTCCCTATTCCTGATGAGGCTATTAAAAATTTATACTGCATTGTATTATGACCGCAAGAAATATTTATTTCATTTTTTCTTTCAGAAAGTATAATAATTTGGTATATTTTTTCCATTCTTAAAGGCAATAATTTCTTGAATCTATCGGATATAATGTAAATCAAGAAAAGAATATTAATTATTATTAATTACCCATCATTATAAAAACAAGAATATAATATCATAGTTCGTAAAAGGCATTTAAATTACACAGGTTTCAATATGCAGTAAAAAAAAATAGCTAATTCTGTACATTGTAACAACATCAAGAAATTTGGTTATCAAATTTAACTTTCATTCATTTATGTATTAGTTATTTATTTACATATTATTTACTTTTACTTCATTAATAAATGACAAATATAATTAAAAAATAGTTATTTTCGAGAAAGATTTAATTAATTATATGCTATTTAGTAATTCTTATTTCCATAGCCATTTTTGTTTTTGAATAATTAATCAAATATATAATAAATTAATTATGAATAACTAATTATTTGAATAATAAATCAATGGTTTAAGCAATGAATCAATGTTTTTTTCACTTATTACTATCTTAGTAGAGCATACTTTTACTTAAGAAATTTTGAATATTTAATGAATTATTTGTTAATTAAAGTGAAAAGATCTTAGAATCAGTTTTAATTTCATTTTTCTCTGATTTTTTTAACACTATTTATAAATTTATACTTTAAAAGATGAAATATAGACAGTGTAGTGCCAAAAATCATATTGCTGAAACTCATCTTTATTTATTTGTTGTTTTAAGTACATTTTCTTGAATTATAAGAGCACGTCTGATTATTCAAACTAAGATGGTTTCAGGATTCCTCATACAAATTATTTGGAGTGTTCAATAAATTTCCTGTGATTTTTAAATTAATAATTAATTTACTTATGAATAATTAATTATTTTGAATAATAAATCAATAATTTTAACGATTAATCAAAAAATTCACATTCTAATATTTTGGTAAAGAATCGGAAGGTTTTAATTAGAAGAATATTAAATAATATATGAAACGTTTGCTAATTAATTTTATTAAGAAACTATCAGTATCAACTTTAATATAATCTTTCTTGCATTTTCATTTATGTATCTTTACTAAATGAAGTTTGAAAGATGAATTATAGATGGTGTAAGGTGAAATATCATATAATATAGAGTTTCTTTTAGGTATTTTCTAATTTTAATTACATTTACTTAGATTAAAATAGCATGTCTAATTGTGAGAACTAAGATTGTTTCCAGACAACTCAAGCGAATTATTCTGGAAATTCTATAAATATCCAGGGATTTTCAAATTAATAATAAATTAATTTTGAATAATGAAACAATGATTTTAACTATTTATAAAAAATCACATCTTAATATTTTGCTAGAAAATAGAAATTTTTTAAATAAAAAAATATTAAAAATTCGCTAATAAATTTTATTAAGAAACAATCAATAACAAATTTAACATAATTTTTCTTGCATTTTTATTTGTATAGATTTACTAAATGAAGCTTAAAAAGTGAATAATAGGTGGTTTAGGCTGAAATATTATAGAACTGAAAGTTTCTTTTATTTATCTGTTATTTTTAATTATATTTACTTGAATTAGAAGAGCATGCCTGCTTGTGAGAACTAAGACAGTTTCGAGATAGTTAATATGAATTATTCTGGGAATTCTATAAATCTCCTGAGATTTTCTAAAGAAGTAAATCTCATTGTTTTTGAGCAAACATCAATAGCTCTTTTAGGTCAAACTTTTATTGTCACTATATTGATCTGCATCGGTATCAATCTTAAAATTGGAAATAACAAACAAATTCTGTTCTACTGATTTTAGCATTTCATATAGAGTTTTTGCGCCATAGGTCAAATTGATTTTCATTTTCGTTGTCTGCATTCAATTTATCTTTGAGACGACAGGTCATTCATTCTTCTGTGTTTAGCCAACCATGGAACCACTGAGCCATCATCTGCTTTAAGATTAAGGTCAACTTTTTACCATCTGCTTTTTTTATGGAAGCGTCTAGCTCGCATTGGATTATCTCCACTGCTGTCATATTCTTCATCAGTGACGCACGAAGTATTTTAAAAGTGAAATACTGACTAATTTTTTCTTTTTACCGGATGACTTCATTCTTTTCTTAATCTTTTTCTTCGTCTTCCTCGTTCTTCGAGAAGAAAACTGGCAACGAAAAAACTTAGTCTGACAACTTTCCTTAGGAGTAATTGTCTGCTTGGATAACCTCTTTGTGTTGCGGTTACTTTAAGGGCGCTTTTCTTTTCTATTTTTTCTGATAGATTTCTCACTTCCGATGTAATTAAATATCTAATGGATTTGACTTAAAAATCACGTGTTTTTAAGTTGTTAATTAATTTTTTTCAATATTTATGTTAATATGTCAAAGTTTTAATTTTCAAAATTAAATAATTCATTGAACGAAATCTAAACTTATAATTTGTACATATTTTTTTCCAGTGTAAAAATTGAGGAATTAGTGTAACTAAAACATTATTATATTAACTGGTCAATGAAAACGAATTACTTATATTTTTAATGACTATGAAATTGAAATTTCAAATACAGCTTCAGAAAATAAGATAATTATGATTGGATTGTTTCAGTGATATATGATTGAATAATCATTTTACTATTGTGCCGTAATTTAAGTAATTGCACCGTAAATAAAATACTATAAAATCTATGGTAGAATATTTTTATAGGACAATTTCTGTATAACTAAATTTTTCATCTACTCATCATAAAATACTACTGTTATATGACATATGCAGATTTATCAATCCAAGCTTTATTCCTTGAAATAAAAATATCATCGAATTTTTAGCCTTTTTATTTATTTTTATACATTAAAATCATATAAGATACTGCATTAGAATACATTAAATAAATAAATAAAAAAAATACTAAAATATGTTTTGCTGAAAATGTTTCGACATTAAATAAGTCTTGCAAACAACAAATAAACTTTAAATGTCGTTATTACTTAATAAAGATACCGAGTTCCTTCAATTAATTGATAAAGATTATTAATTAGGCATATTTATTATTTCGATTTAATGATATTAATGTTAAACTAATTAAGCTTAGTTTAATTAATAAAGATAAGAAGCTTATTATTATCAAATTGTTTTCTTACTTATTTCAATCATGCTCTTCATTTAAAATTTTCCGGATATGACTTTTTATACTATTTATTGTAATAAAGCTTTTTTTGAAATTTTTCATTCGGCACAATCCCCTTTATTAATGGATTGCTATTTTCTACGAATGATTAGAGTGAAGAAGGGCTTTGAATTATATGGGAGCCAAACTTCATGCATTTATTCACAGTTTTTTTTTATATAATTTTTTTAAAGAAAGAAAAAAATTCAGTTAACAATTATCTACAGAGATGGTAACTTTTTTGTTCACTTACTTAAGCATTTTTAAAATACACACATTAAATATCGTTAAACAACTCCTCCTAGACATAGTATTGAAAGTAAAAATTTATTAAGTTTTATATTACATATTTTTTTGAATATTTAGAAATTAAAATTCAATAAAGATTTTTAAAAGTCAAGAAATATAAATTCATAAAAAAAAAAATTTTTCTTTTTCAAAAACAGATACAATTAATTATAAGTAAAATATATGGGAATTAATTAAAACAATGTTTTTATAAAATATTATATATATATATATATATATATATATATATATATATATATATATAAACTTAATTACTTTTAGTTTTTAATCGTTAAAGAGCCAGATTTATAATTCTAAAAAGTATAGAATCTTGAAAAGCATATTTTGAAGACTCATTAAAGTTTACTCCATGAGTGCAGAATCAAAAATTACTTAATTTAATTGATTAGCTGATCATTAAGTTCTTTAAATATTTAAATTACATATTGCCATCCTGTATACTGAAGTGAAGTAAATTTCCAGTATTTAAAGCATCAAGTAGAGATTATTATATCGCTTATAAAATAATATTTTTTTAATATTAAACAAGTGATTTAGAGCAAAAGAACAAAAATAAATAAATAAATAAATATGTCGAGAGAACGAAAACGAAAAAGAGCTAGGTGGTTATAACATGCAATATTACGCATAGAAAATTCTTAAAAAAAGTTTGCGTCATGGTGAACATGAATATGAAAGATCTGAATAAAAAAGTTCTTACGATTAGCTGTTATCTATTTTTTTAAAATATTCAAAATAGGAAGATTCTACTATAATTCAATCACAAATTAATCAGTTTCGTAAAATATTCAATTCAAATTTTCAACGCATGCATAACTATTGATAAACATATTCGATGCAAAAATTAACTCAGCATGAGATAATTTTGCTTTTTTATGTCTGATTTTTACAAAGATTCAAAGCATTTCACCCTGGAACTCTACTTGTCGTTTATAAATTTAATACAATTTCTATATCTTGGTATTTTTTTTTGTCATGTGCTTTATTAAGCGATAAAAATAGAAATATAAGAATTCATACTGTAATTGCAAAAGTATCATTTGTCATCTGGACAACTTTCAACCCTCCCCTTCACCCTCTCAGTTATAGATCTGCATAATTTAGAGTGCGACGGGGGAAAAAAAATCGAAAATTCAATAGTAAAATTAAGGAATAAACGTGTTCAAAAAGAGAAAATTATGGGAAATTGATGAAAATGAATTTATTAGCCTAGAGTGACTTCACCCATATCAACTTCTTTATATGCGTTTTTAGACTACATAGAAGACTTTGAAATATTTTTATATTTACCACATAATAAAGCATTTATTCATTTTCCGATTTAATGTAAAAAATGGCGTTTGAATTTTTTTGACATTTGCAGGATTTATCAATTTAAATATTTATTTAAATAATCTTTGCACTTTCTGCTTCCTATAAATATATAACCTGGCAAAGCATAATAATATATGTCATATATCGTTCCAACTTCAGACTGAATGAAAAGATGTAAAACCGTTTAATTCTCTCTTCCTTCCCCAATGATGTGTTTCACACATTAATATTTTAGATGCATTCTTTTGAAACATAGTGTATTAAGATTTGTCAGAAGGTATTTACTGTTATACGAGGGGGCTAGATGCGTCATATAATATCGAAGTTTGCAAATTTGAGTTCAAAGACTTAAAATTACCTTGAGACTCATCCCTCTTGTTCCACCACTCTCAGTTTAGCACAGCACTTAGCTCCCTCTTCGCGATTTCTTAGAATGACGTCAGCACCTCCAGCTCTTATACGATAAACCACCTCTTGAGTCATGAACACGCTTTAAGATTCTTATCAGGAATCTTCTGAAATATTAATCTTGGCTTAATCTAACATTTTTTTCCTTTATTGCTATGATTCCAATTTATGCCAAAAAAGGAAAGTTATTATAAATAGTATGGTTCCTTAGGCGTATTAGTTGCAATAAAACATTACAACATTAAATAAAAATATTTTATGTAGATTTGTTTTTATCAGTGCCGAAAATTTTTATTTCACCTGCCTTCTTTCGATGCGATTCATCTGAAGAAAACCAGTTTCATTGCATTTGACTTTCACGCTATTAAAAATCCTACCAACTCTATTATTACTGAATAGTTGAATTATATTTTGATGTTTTCACTATTCAATAGCACAATTCTTCTAAATGCTTCGGGAAAAAACCTTAATCCTTTCAAGTAATAGCTGCGACTTTACTACTTTACTTATGTGGCATTTTTTTTAAAAAATCTGTCTAAATTGAATCTTCTAGAAAAATACTTAAGCATATCTTGTTTTCGAAATTTACATAATCTCATAGTTCTAAAAAAATAATGATTTCATATTAATCTTTAAGGAAAATTGATTAGGTATATTTTAATCACATTTTCGGCTTAAAAGAATTTTTAGTTATGTAATGGTTATTATCCGAAGATGTAAATAGCTTATAAAAGCATATTTTTTTGCTAATTTACTTTAACAGAAACATTTAGGAATTAAAGCGATTATTTCCATTTTTTTCATTTATTTACTTCAATTATATTAGCGTCTTGTTTTAGGGGAGAAGATTAATTAATAATGGATATGATAATTTTGAATTATGATTAGAGGACGAGGATGACATCTGATAATGCTGCTGTTCAAATTACTTCATAATTTTAAAAATATTTAAGAAATTTTTGTCCAAAGATATAAAAATATGAAAAACAAAATTGATTTAAATGAAACATAGGCTTTGGATCGTAGACACATATAAAACATCGTTTGTTATTTTATAATAGAGGTTGTGTAGAAATTTATAATAAATAATTACTTTAAGAATTCAGATGCTTTTATTATCCATATGGCTTTATCCACAGTATAAGTTTAAATAGGTTGAAGTTAACAAGTTAATATTTAAATTAACTATCAAATTTTTCAATAGAAGGTGTTAATCGATTTTTTTAAAATTTTTATATAAATGCGATGAAATATTAAAAAAATTTTTTTATTGAAGTTTCAATCATATATAATATTTGCCGAATTTAGCATCGAAAGAGAGATTTCGCTTGGTTTGAGAAATCTTGATTTTGATTCTTCTAATTTAATTTTTTATTACAAGAATAAACATAAAAAATAAGAATGTTCCACGATGTTTGAAAATTTTAAATGCTTTATATTTTTAACGTTTCCAAGTATTGCTTTTTAAATATGCTTCTTTAACTTAATTTATTCCATATTTTTAAACACAAAACTTTACAATCGATTTGTTATCAACTTCCTAATGGGCTGAAGCTTATAATTTTATTATTTGAATATTTTTAGAACTGAATTATAAATTTTATCAATTTTGATATCATACTAATGACTCCATCTGTAAAAATATTATGATAAATCTGTTTCAAGAGTATTGGAAAGAGTAAACATATTCATTTCTATATCTGTTTTCATAATTAATTATAAGTTAGGGATTAAATAAATAGAAAATAATTAAGTTCAATATTTATTCTGAACTACCAATAAAAATGGTTTTAAAAATTATGTTTCTAAATTTATTTTTAAATTTGGTGAACATAATATCGTTTTACTTCTTTCATTCCCAGATAGAAAAAGAATTGAACACTTGAATTTTCTATTTCTAAATCACATCTGATTTTTTTTTCTATCGAGTTTTAGAATCTTGTTAGACTTTTAGCCTCATTCCTATTTCCTCTGTTTCTTTTTTGAATTTAATGGGCTTTTATCTACTCGATTCCTTTAAAAACAACTTCAAAGTTTGATTGGATTTGTTTTAAAGACTTTCGTTTGAAGCTTATAGTATACCCTCTAAAAGCATAGCATTGAAATCTAAAAACAGTTTTATATTATTGAAATTGAATGAAAATTTGCTATAAGTATTCCATAAATTTGTTTCGAAAATCATTATCTTGATAAATATTTACATAGATTCTGATGTTAAACTATCTGCTTATCTCTGTTTCTAAATATCTATATATGAATCATTCATAAATTCGAAAGAAAGTGATAGTTTGGTTTAAAACGCGTGACTGATTGAATCACTCCATGTTTTGTTGTTTAAGGAAAAACATTAAAGTCATTGAATTTAAAGATATTGTTTGGAAAGGAAATAAGTTAAATTACAAGGCATATATGCGCAATATCTAAAAAGTTTGAACTGTTAAATTCCACTTGAAACGATTTCTGTCGGTAATTCTATTTTTCCATTTAACTGTGATTAGTCACAGGATAAATGAATTTACATTTTAACAAATAGAAATAAAAATAATGTCGTCTCACTAAGCTTTCGTAAACTGATTGTGTATGATGAAGAAAACTTCTGATGCAATCTATAATAATTCTAAATATTTATCTATTCGTTTGCATATTCAGCTTCATATACAGGGTACCCATTAAAATACTTCTACCCCACATTGACTTTAGAATTGCGACAGCTATTGTCACAAATTTGGTGTCTAGGTATAGTAAAGGGATCATGTTTTGTAGCTTGAGATCGATTATAGCACCACCTGGAGGAAAACAACGGAATTAGCCTTCCTATTTCGAACACAGTACAAGATATGGGGGAAAAAAGTTTTATTACGAAATTGTGTAGCATCTTCGATTTTGTACGTTTCTTTTATTTTATAAAAAATTAATATATTTTGACTTCCTGTAACTTGCAAAATAATGTTTTTATCATTTATTTTCAAAAAACAGATTTGTATTAAAGCGATTGTTAATTAGAATTATACTTTGATGTTTGAAAAAAGCTAATTAGAACTATTAGTGTTTTTACATATGTTACATCCAGTTAGCAAATTTAAAATAAGACTATAAATTGTTAGCAGCCATTAATTTCTTCAATAAAAATGCTGAAAACATATTTTTAAAACTTTGCTGATCTCTTCTTAAATGTGGGATTCAGCAAAAGAATAATTTAGATAAAAAAAGATAGGAATATTTTTTGAACTGGAATTACAAAAGAGCAAAGGGTACGTTGAGAAATCACTTATTTTTTTATCATTATTAACAGGTTTCCTGATAGTTATGCTAATCACAACCCAATTCTGGACGTTACTTCGTGAGGTAAGGATTTATTTTTGTTAAAGTATCGTTGAAATCTTCTTTTTCCATCTAAAGGAATTCACGCTACTCGAGTAGATGCCCAATAACAACATCGGGAAAGTATTTTCGAAAGGCTGGATATTTTATGGAAGAATAAAACTATGCAAACTGATACGCAGGTAGAAGTTCACGGAGAATCAAAATCAATTATTTTCTCTTTGAGATTCAAATTACAATAGACTCGAGTGAATAACCAAACAAATCTAGCATCTTGATGACCTCGGTAGTTAAGGTGATTTTGGAGTTGAACTTTTACTAATTCTTCGGAGAATGTTATGCGCTCATTTCTTTATAATCAATATTTCATTTTGTGAAACTAACTGGTTTCTTGACGTTACATTTGGCATTTCAGAGCTGCTAAGCTTAACTGTTTACTGATATTTCTATTTAGAAGAAGATAGAATAAGTTTATAGATAATTCTATTATTTTTAAAGAATTATAGAAGGCGCTTACACCTTTTAGAGTATTATAGTAGTACTGATGAACTTGAACATATCTCTCGTATCTAAATATGCTCAAACTCCTAAGATTCTAGTGATAAAAAATTCTTTGTAGTGATCAATTTCGATGGTTGGACAAGAAAGACTAAAGCAGGTGGTAGGATCAAAGTCCCTCCGCCTCCTGATTTTCTCTAGATCGTTACATTCTTTGAACCAAAATCCTTCCTCTATTTTCTGAGTGTTCTGACTTTTTTCATTCTGTAAGCTAGACGCCGTTACCAAAGAACATTGTCAGTTTCACGAAGAGCAAACGTTTCATTTTGAGCATGAAAGAAAAATGAGATCTGTTGAAAGTGTATTGCCTACTTCCTGACTAAGTCAGCAGAAGTTTGTGTTATGTTGAAATTTGTTTAGTTTTTGCTTAATATATTGTTGGGATGTAGAAGCGATACCGAATAGTATACTATAGTCCAGAAAAATGACATTTTGAAGCATACACGAAAAGAATGTATGAAAGATGAGGTCGTGGAACGTGCGTTGAAAAACTAATTTCTGAAAGTTAAATAACCATATGAGCGCAGCATATCTCTGTCAAAAGACCAAAGAATTTAAGAATACTCAGTCCATTAGCCTACTGAATATTTTGGTTACCACTATTCATAAAAATAGTTTATAAAATGAATGCTTAATGTTCCTAAAATATATGTTAGTTTCGATAACTTTTCAAAGAAAGCTTTAATAAATTATTATTTTTTCCAGTTATGTATATTTTTCTAATCAAAACGAATAAATAATACGAATGGTGTTTTGTGGATAGTTTTATCTGGAGTTCTTGTATTCCTGCAGAATAATATTACTTTTTAAGATATCTTGGTTTTACTGATCACTACAGACGTCGCCCGCTGTATCTTGTGCATTCATTTTTCGAATATAGTTATTTTTTTTATTTGCAACGATTATTGAAAAACCCAAAGCTTTAAAACTTTAGTAAAACTTATATGCCAATTTATCTATTTATATTTTTTATCTATAATATTATACAATTAGATTATAATTCTCCACCACGATATATTCTAAATGAAAACCTTATAAAAATTGTTTAAATGAATACAAAATTAAATGTTGATGCTGACAGTGAAAAAGCAACAACTCTTTCGTTCCACCACTAATTTAAGAGTCAATTTCTTATGCTCATTGCCCTAATTTTTAAAGATTCTCGAAATCTGTAGCTTTCTGTTCTTTCCCATGATTTGCAATCGTTTCAAACAACTGGAAAGAAATGTCAATCATTCTTTCTGTTCATTTCCCGTTCAGATTTATAAGAAAGGTATATTAGTGATAGTACAACATATCACGACACACATACATAAAAGAAAGCAGACAATGCTATGATATCTAGACCTCACGATAGTCCTGTAAAAGTTTCTTTATAATATGATCATATATTATTGCAATCTAAATGTACGTATTGTTTCTAAATATTTATTAAAGTTTTAAGACAATTTCAAACTATGAATTATTGCAAAATTATGAGTTTTATTTCAAAGAAATGCCCATTTTTCAATAATGAGGTAATAAAGACATAATGAGAATAGTGGGGAGCGACAATTGGCGTAAAGGAATCGTGCAAAATGATAGAAATGAACATTTGAAAGAGCATATGTGTGGATATGTAGGAAACTTGACTGTGCCTAGATTTATGCCTACATACTAGATTTATCCTCAAATTATGATGTATGAATCCTTCAAAGATATGAAAAATGAAATCAGGATAAGGTGTAAAGGTGAACATGGATAGATTAAACACAAGAGAGAAAATACGAATGCAAAATATTTCAATAATTAACATTTCCAAGCCAAATTATGTTTCATTATGAAAAACCAAAAGAATTAAATTTAATCCAAAATAACTTTAATTTAGAAAAATATTAATGTTTTAAATTCTGTTTTCACCTGTATAAGTGGCTATTGAGAAGGATAGAACAGTCAGCGGACAGACACCTAATAGTAACAGATATATTTCAATAATCCTTACACAAAGTTGCCTATAAGTTCCCATTAAATGCGGAGGGCCTTTATATATATATATATATATATATATATATATATATATATATATATATATATATATAATATCTCAATATAATTTAAATTCTAATTTTTATCTTAATTTAGCCAATATGAACTTCATTAAGAATGCTATTTTGTTTCCTAATTCAATTCCCACTTAAAAAAAAAGTCTTAGCCTTTTCTCACGCTTCGAATGAATGGATTAAAATTCTTAATATTTACATTCTTTTAAATGTACCTAAATTTCCATATCTTAAATCTACTCGTGTCAAAGTAATCCCTATAAAAATCTCATGATAAAACCACTGAAGGGAAGAATTTTAGTCTCTTCTGCTCGTGTGTCGCGATGTAGATTGATATATATCTTGCCATTTATTCTTTCTACGTAAATTATACCTCCCGTAGTAAAATAAATCTAAGTTTAAAAATTTCAAAAGTTTCTTCTATTTAGCCACTCAACTTCTAAAATTTGTCCACACGCACACACACACACACGATTTTTATTAAATATATATAATCATCAATATTCACCACAAGTAGGAAAAATAAGAATATCCCTGTGTTAAAATTTTATTACTATATTATATGCAGATGTTAAAAAACAGTTTGGAAAATACTGTCTTTGACTCAATTCAAATTTAGAATTCAAATCTTTGTCAATCTAAGAGGACACGTGTCGCTGAACGATAACACTTCTCAGAATAAGGTATTGGTTTTTTTACCCCCACATACCAGCAAATGTCACGGATATATCCTTGGCCATGTGCAAAACCTGTATCCTTGAAGGCAGTTGGCCTATATCCATGAAGGAAGTTCATGAGGCGACGGAAAGTGCTCTGCTGGCGATGCCATTTAATTAGCAACCGGACTTCACTGATTAGCGAAGAAAGTATCCAGTGGCCAAGCAACAGGTTGCCCGCCCTAATAAGTCATCCTAGATGACGTGATGGAGTGTAAGGGAAATTAGAGATCACTTTCGACTCACTGTGTCAAACAGAATTGCAGCAACCTCATTTTGCTACAGATTCTTCAGCGTCAAAATCGATGAATGATTGATGCAAAATGGAAGGATAATTCGCACTTACATCTTAGGATGTGTGGTTTCAGGGTAAATTAAGAGGCTGTTTTGTCGGCGTAGTAGTTGAATATTATGTTTTAACTTTCTGAATTAATGTAATCATTTACATACTACATAGGGAAGTGTGATATTATACTTTTTCACTCGTAACTTTTTTTATATCTCTGTCTCTTTTAATAATAAAAAAAAGAAAATGTGTATATTTGTGTTTGTGTGTGTGTATTGTAAGTGTGTCAATGCTACATACGTGTTAGGGCTTCGCAAACGATCATTAGACTTAGAACCATTTGAAATGAACATTTCATATATAACTGCTATTGTTGTCTCAAGATCACGTGCTAAATTTTATTGACTTATGTGAATGTCATGTCAATTCTAGTTATTGCATTTAAATGCAAAATTACGGACAACTGGATGGTCTATACTTTCACAGTTTTGACTCAAAATTTTTCATTTTAAATGCTAAAACAGTGCGCCAAACCCCATTACCTAGGTTGTTACGTTTTGAAAACATCGTATTTATATGCATGCAGTGAAGTAGACCGACAGTCGCTCAATCTCTAAATGGATTCTGTTTCAAATTTTTATTTAACTTGATTTTTATAATTTGTAGATATTATGTTCACTGATACTTGGAGAATCGGACATGCAGATTTTCACTGAATGGATTTTGTTGGAGATTTCATAGAAATCTGCAAATTTTGCTGAAGTCCGGAGACAAAGTTGCATCTATTTTATTCAGATTCAATGCCTCGAGAATTGAAGTAACTTCAAAATGACTATTCCATTTTGAAAACTATTCGATTGTGAAGTGCTTATGACAATTTTCAGTATCTTGAATTATTTTCAGCAAATATAAATATGGAATAAGCTCCACACTTCCTCCAAATGGAATTATAATGATTTGAAAATAGTTTTACAAAACCTTTTTTTCAAAAAAACACAAAAAAACACACCTTCCAATTATTGTGTATTTAAATTATATAAAAACAAAATCCTTTTCAATTTCTCGTTTACGAATTATAGAGAAAAATAAAAATTCGAACTTGAGATTTTGATGAATCTCCATGTTTCAGATCTCTAAATACGAAAAACATACTTTAAGAATAATGTCAGTTTGTCTATCCATCCTTTTTCTGTGCACTCAACATCTCAAATGATTTCAGCTTGATGGATAAAATTTGGTATATGGTATTTAGTTCAAATCTGTAAATTTGTATAAAATTTTGAACGAAGTCCATTCAGAGTAGGTTTGACTGTTCAAGTACAAATGATGTGGTATGTGGTCTATAGTTCAAATTTTGTATGTGGTCTATAGTTCAAATTTTATATGTGGTCTATAGTTCAAATTTTTATGTGGTCTATAGTTCAAATTTTGTATGTGGTCTTTAGTTCAAATTTGTAGATTTGTATAAAATTTTGAACGTAGTCCATTCAGAGTAGGATTGGCTGTTGAATTACAAGTGATGTGGTATGTGATCTTTAGTTCAAATTTGGTATGCGATGTTTAGTTCAAATTTGGTATGTGATCTTTAGTTCAAATTCGTAGATTTGTATAAAATTTTGAACGAAATCCATTCAGAGTAGGTTTGGCTGTTCAAGTACAAGTGATCTCGATATCTGTAAAACATAAAGAGCTAGTGCACAGATTTAGTATTCAGAAAAATTAGTATGCAGATTTAGTATATAAAAATGAAGATTTTTATCATATTTAAAGCCAAATTTGTTAACAAGTTGATTGTCTTTCGGTTTGTGAATTATCATGCGTTTAAAGACAATGATTTAAATCAATGAAATTCGGTATGTGATCTCGTGACTATAGCTGTAGTTCCATATCAAATTTTGGTTTCAGTCAGTTGGGGAAAAGGCGCCAAAATGTGTATTCAGATAGATTCAGTAAAAATATTAGATTTACGCTGATAACCACCTGTATTTCCTAAATATTACTCACCAATGCCATGCAAGGCATTAATAGCATTACCCAAGGTTTACAATTGTATGCGGAGGGAAGAGGTTTTGACCCTTATAGAGAGTATTCTAAAGAGTTTCAAGCAGACTACTCCCGCTGGCTTTAAGTGATATTTGTATAAACATCTTTTCAGCAAGTATTCGCAGTGGCGCACACACATTATAGATGTATGTTGGAGCATTGGATTAAATGGAAATACCAGTTTTAATGCATTAATATTTTTTAAGTGTTTATAGTTTAGAATATTTCAAAGAAAATACATGTTTCACATAAGGTTAAAGGAATTCAAAAATTATAAAATTTTAGGGGTATTAAAAATCATGATTTTTTAATAATGAAAAAGGACTTACAATTATTCTTTCAATATAAAATCATAATTAATTTGCTAATGAATAATATTTAATATTAAAAATGATATGTAGTTTATAAATTTTATTGAATGATTTAGTGGATTTTTGTAGACTTAAAAAATATTTTTTGGTACTTTGAACGGTAATTATTAATTTGATAAAAGAAATCCGTATATGTTCATATAATAACTTTCACAAAAAAATGATATATAAAATAATTTAACTAGGTTAATAAGCAGATGTTTCATGTTCAATTATTTTTCTAAAATTATTTTTGCTGTTTCTGTAACCTTTATATCATGTTGGATTGTTTTTTTTTCTGCTTAATAAATATAAAATATTATATTTAATGTGTTTATAAGGTTCAAAATACAAATGATAGTTTATTATCAAAATTTAATAAAAGATTCTATTAAACGCAACTGATAACTAGAAAAGCAATCCCTAAATTTATCAACATCGATTCTGCCAAAGAAATTTGATGATAATTATTTTTTTAATAATTCTATCACGAGCGTAATGCATATTAAAAGTGCCCTTGGGAAATCATTTAATGTTTTGATGAAATTCCTCCACATTTCATTTTTTTAATTTCACATTCATTAATAAGTGATTGGTCTCTAATTATATTTCATATTATTTTTGTATACTCGTTCCTGAGCTTATTTTACTATTAAAATTACTTGAATACCTTGGAAGAGCTAATATATATTCCAATTTAATTTATTATTTCGAATTTTGTTTCTTTTTTAAAATATATGAAAATGTAAATGGACCAGAATTTTAAGTATTATAGCATTTATGTTGAACGTATGTTTTCATTCCGAATCAACTTTAAACGATTATGTTGATAAGGGATATGATATGCTTCTTGTTTTAACAGTAAACCCAATTAACGATTCATTAAATTTATTGAATTATATTGATAAGATTTTTTACTTTTGTTTTTTGATGATATGGTCATTAAAGCTTTTACGTAAGGTGGTAAAACTTCTTTCTCCTTCTTTTGGAAAGGCAACTTTTAAATAAATAAAGATGTGAGAGAAGGCTCACCATTTCCTTTTTACTACAAACCTTTCCAATATTATTTTATCGGTAAATTTCTAAAAATGTGTAAGTCCAAAGAAAAACGAGTTCATATATTCTAGTTTTAAAATGTATATCTATAACAGAAGAAAATAGCGTATTATCATTATATCATGATTATACAAGATATATTGCATATATACTGATATACACAATTTTTTCTGTTAAAGAGATGACACTTTAAAACAAGAATATATTAATTCGGTTTTCTTTTTTTCGAACTTGTTCACTTTTATTATAATTAAATATGTTGGTTTGGGTTGATACATGGTTTTGCAGTATGAGATAGAAGTTGATACCGATACTCAATTGTATCTCATATTTTACTCGATAAAATTCAGAAATGATTTTTTTGCTATCGGAATAAAATCGAGTTCTCATTAAATATCGATTCTCATACTGGCGCCAAAACTGTGGTAACTGATACCGATATGAACATGATTTAAAATTGAGACTCCTCCTCTTCGGAAGAGGCATTGGTGACGAAGTTTTGATGCCCATTACTTTAATATTGACATTGATTGAAGGATGCATAAGGAAATGGAAAGTTTCGTTGTTATAATTAGTATAGGGGAAGACATGGATTCTTCCGTAATTTGGGGCAAAGGGTAGTAATACTTGGAATGAAATATGAATATTTAGAAGAAAAATATCGCACATGCTCATCGTGTCGCAGAGGCAGAATAGCGAATACATGGACAAGCTTTTACTTTGCATCAGATTGATAAAATATTAACCTACTAAAAATGAATGAGGTCGATAAAATTATCAATCGGTACTAATCGCCCAAACACTGTCGTCAAATACCTATTGCAATGGATTTGTACTATTTTTCCGCCTGATACCTTTGCGTACCTGATACAAAATATGTAAGCGGTATATATTAAAACGGTATCGCACAATTCTAAATGTATACCGACAACATGACATTAAATTAAACAAGCCGTGAGTTAGCCAAAAAGATAAATTTGTTTATCTTTGACAAAGAATGGCGGTGGAGAAAAGTTTCCTATTTTTTTCTTGTGCAGTTAACCATATTATAACAAAATCAGACAGACTTAAAATAGAATGTAACTTGAATAACTTGATCGAGATGGTTTCAAGACATCGTCCTCTTTGTGAGTCACATATTGATTCAATTTACCCTGAAAGTCTTTAAAGAAGATGATCTACTGATTGCATTTAAATTAAATCTGCTTACTGTGGTATTACTTGGGTCAGTGGTTGCTTTGACCAAAAAACGATGTCACTCTTGTCCTTTATCATGAGTTCTTTAGTTATGGATTTGCTGGTCATAACTGGGGAAAGTAAGATTAGAAATATCCCAAAATATAATTATTACTTTCCTGGGTATTTGTCTTTATTATCAAAAATGAATTTTATGTTTAAAACTACTTTTATCACCTTGCAGAATATTGTGTGTGCGGTTAAGGTGATTTATCGAATATTATTGATAATAAAAAGAATAAGTCATTGATTAATTTATCATATTGTTCGGCTATTATTAATACTAACTGCGATTATTATTAATAATAATCGATAATGATGACAGTTGTAGGTATACTTAATTAAAAAAGTAGCAACATTAATTTTAAGTGTAAAATTTTTCAGTTGTATTTTGGAGAATTGTAAGTGGTTTATGTTGAATATTATATATAATGCCATCTTTATCGAATTTCAGCAAAATTTTTTTTAAACTGAGTTAAAAAATGTGTTAATCAGATAAAAAAATATGTGTAACCTAACCGGATTTCAATTTTCAAACGCGTATGCTAATGTTTTTCTTCTTGATCTGCGATTGAATGTCAGAGAAAATACATATATTGCTCAATAACATTTATTACTTCCTTGGAAGGTGGCCTTCAAATCGAATAATTGTTTTACTGACCTCAAAACATTCAACGAAATCGCTATAGCATAATATGCGTATTTCAATTCGAAGCGCTTATTATGCTATTATTATGAGGAATATAGACTAAGCTTCATGATTGCTTCAAATCATAAGATTCACCATTTTCAAGGAAAGCTAATCACAATTTTCTGTAAAAAAAAATAAGATTTCATTTCATTTTTTTAAAGAAAAAGTTTATTTTTCCCAAGGGAACTATTTTCCTTTCTTCTTTTTATGAAAGCGGCGATGCATATTTAAGAAAGCACAAATAGCATTTAATGGTTATTTGCATTGAGAATTCATAGTTATTCCCTTACATAGTGAAATTACTCTATGAAGATAAAAGCCTTAATGTGATAATGCATACGAATGGAAAAATAAATAATATTCACTGCAAATTTTCAAACTGATTGTTTAGCTATATCCTTACACAATATTATGTGGGAACGAAAAAAGATCTACACTATGATACCATAAAATAATAAAGGTATAAAAATTAATTACTAGAAATTTTTGTTAACGGTGCATGTTATGTCATCAACAACGAAATTTCTTTTAATAAAAAAGACTAGGGTTTTGGAAGTAATGTCAGGTGGCAGTAAAATTCTTATAATCTATTGTTTAAAATTATTCTTATTGTTATTAATGACTTAGCTTTGAAATTTAACAATTTTATCATCAATAGAGAAATTAACAATTTTATCACAATTTTATCAATTGGAAGGGATTTATTTTTCTGGCGAATGAATATGTTTGTGATGACACTTTACACTTCGCTCACTTCAAATAATTCCTCCTGTGATCCCTCGTTTATATAATTGTGCATGCGTGGCACTCCAAATACTATATTCAAAATACTATTACAAGAAACATGCCCAAAATTTTATTGAAAAATAACAACAAAAACTATAGCAAATAATGGACAGAAATATGTCTCAAAAGTATAGAACATCTTCGATTTAGCAAAAAAATAATTCTCTGCACTACAAATAAATTTGCTTACACTTTTACCCTTTCTAGGGCCGTGGGAAATATACTTCCCACCAAATTTATCAATATTTGTATGAAATTAGGTAAGTTGGCATAAGTTCTGACAAATTTTTTTAGAAAGACAGAAACTTAGATGCTTCAGTTCTTTAACTCAGACAAAATGACGTGTCTTGACTTGTGACTTAATTATTAATTAACCAAATTAATTAATTAATCAAATTAAATTTATCTAATAAGCTAAATGAATCCCTTTTCTTATTCTAATTTCAAGCCTAAAAATATTTTAATATGATACGACTAGAAAAAAATGGCCCTTTAAAGGGTTAAAATATAGCACACCACTCTTTTCGTGATATAAATTTGTCGTTACTCGATTTTGGAGTTTGCATTCCAAGAATTATTATAATAGATTTAATTATGTTTACAGCATATCATTTTACACTTATTTTGTGATATTATTTTGATATTACCATTGAAATTTAGTGATGTTTGTTATCGTTTTCGTCATAAAATTATTACTTGCATGATTATTGGTTAAAATAATTGCAATTAATCTGGAATGATTAAGTAAAGGCATTTTAATTATAATTTACAATTTATAATAAAATAAATAATATAATTTTAGACAATTAACAATTTTTTCCTAAGTTTCAAGGGAATTAAAATGTAAATAAATATAGTTATAAAGTATAATAAATTTCCGGCGTTTTTTCAAATTTCTAATTTTTATAAATATATGTTTTTTCTGAAGTAGCCGAAGGCTCAAAAATTTTTCCGTCGAATCAATGTTAAATAATGCCCTCTTTTATGCTTATAGATTGCGTATTCTGTTTATATTAAAAAATTTAATACATAATTTTTTTTTCTAAAATCTGTATCATAAGAAAAGATCATTTAACATATGCGAGATTAAATAAGCATTTGAAACGATAAAGAAAATAATTTGAAAATGTTATTGAGCAAAGAAGGCAATTTATGAAGATTTTAACTAATTTAAAATGTTTTTTATAGTTCTATTTCAATTTCTATTAATTTTCCTTATAAAGCACTTACAATAAAGATATATAAAAAATTTTATCATTCAAACTGAATATGATTTTTTTTTGTATTGATGTTTTTGATTTGTACTTTTATACTGAAATATTTATTACGTATGAAATTTTTTTTTCTTGTGTTTGTCTGCATTTTTAATTTCTCACTGTGATTATTTAAAATTTATGTATTTCTTCTATAACATACTATTACAATAAAATTTAGTTTTTAATTGCATAAATATAATTATTTACAGTATTAAAAGGATTTGGAGCTTACTGATTGATTTTTTGTTTGTTTAAAAAGTAAATGTCATGAATTGCCAAATAAAAATATAGTTTTCATTTACGTTAGAGCAATAAACAGCGTTTGTTCAAAAGTTATTACACATATAAGAAAGCAAAGTTTATGACTTCTTTTGTCTGTTCTGTCTTAATATGTGAGTTAATTATCGCAATACTTGAACATTCATTTACTTAATTCAATTTTTTTATGTAGTTCAGCATTCATTAACTTATATCAACTTTTGATAGAAAAATGTTAAATTACTTAATTAAGTACATATGAACTTAAAGAGAATTAAGTGTGTTAAGAATGAAGGTAATTCATTGTATTTAAAAATCTGACAGTGAAAGTACTGAAATTAGACACTTATTATGCTGTAAACGATTCATTTATTATCAGATGACAGAATCCTTTCAACTTTTTTAACGCCTTATTTCTAAATGAAAGACCTTTGTTCCTAATTATGCATTCTAAGTATGAATAAGAAAACCTTGGAACTTTTGCACTTGGATTAAACAGCTGTTTTGATATATAGTTTTGTTTTATTTATGTGGCCTTCTAAAATTGCGCATTCATTCAAAAAGTGAAAATATTATTTGCTTGAAAACTACTTTATTTTTACACAAAAATATTATTCTCACTAATATGAATGACAATATCGATATATTCATTAAATTCTACATTCATTCATCGATGTATTAAATATTCATTAATATATCGATGACCAATCACAAAAAAATCTCTTGTTCATATCCCTTCCTGAAGATTATGGTTGATAAAGTCTCCAAGCCTAATTTAATTTTTATTAGTATCAGTTTTTTCGTAAATGATGTTTCGCTTTTGGTTATGCACTGTAGAGTATTTTTATTATGATGTATTTTGTTTGGACCTAACATAAAATTTACTATAGCTGTTGATAAAAGAATTAGAATATTTCTTGTTTTAAAATGAAAACGTATGTTGGTGCCATGAAAGTCATTACAATTTTTATTGCTTCAAAGTTAAGAAATTAAAAGATTTGGGTTCGGAGATGAAGAATAAGACGCTATAAACTTTTCTTTATATTCAAATCGAAATAGTAGAAGTGATAAAATGAGGCCTAAATTTTGCCGATCTTATTTACTTCAGTTGATGTATAAAATTTTTGCAATCTAAAAACTGGGAAACAAATAAGATTATGATTCAATAATAAGAGAAATAAAATGAAATTCAATTAAAATACATATTATGCAAATGCTAATGAAGAGAGATGATAATGATTTTTTTATCATATTTACTGACAAGAGTTCAAGAATTCATAAAAAAAAGGAATTATAAGAACTTTCGTGAATCTCACTATTGCTCTGTATCAGCGATTCTCAAACTGTGGTACACATAATCCTGGGGACATATGAAATGCTCTCAGAGATACACAGAAGAGGTTATGTAATGGCGGATATTAACAGGTAGTTTGAACATAAAAAGTAAAGTTAGAAAGTTAATGATTCAGTAATAAGAGAAATAAAATGAAATTGAATCAAAATACATATTAGACAGCTAATGAAGAGAGACGCTAATGATTTTTTTAATCATATTTACTGACAAGTGTTCAAGAATTCATAAAATGAAGAAGGAATTGTAGGAATTTTCGTGAATCTCACTATTGCTCTATATCAGCGATTCTCAAACTGTGGTACACATAATCCCGGGGACATATGAAATGCTCTCAGAGATACACAGAAGAGGTATGTAACGGTGGATATTGACTGGTAGTTTGAACATAAAAAGTAAAGTTATAAAGCTGTTATAATAAACTGGCATTTCCAATTCAATTATATTTCATATCCCGAACTCTTTCGATATATAAGTATAATTACCAGTATATACCATTTTTGCATACTGGTCAAACATAAAAAAATCACTGTACTAAAGTTTTATTACTGTACCTGCGAATAGATGTTAATAATTATTCATAACGGGGTGAAATCGGGACACATGAGGTAGATATGATAAATCAGGGAATACGCAAGTAAAAAAAAAAAAGCCAGAGAAACGTTTTTTATGTAATCCACATTTAAAGGAATAATCTTTTCTAGAGTTGGATAAATGAAGAAGAAATAACTCTGTTGAATTTAGCAAAAGTCTTTCTTACTGAAACGTTCATTACTCTCATATTCATTTTTAGCCATATGTTATAGGAGTCGGTAGGCTTGCACAAATTATTTAAACTCTGAAGACGATGTTGTAGGATTTTAATCAGTAGCAACTTTCCACCATGCGAGAATGGAAATAATCCTTGGCCTGTTATTTACCAGGTTTATGTCTTTTAGAAGGCTAATCATTATTACCAAACAACACAGCATGTTTTGTTTTGAATTTTCATAAAATCATACATTGGCCATTCGAGATTACATATAATAGATGATAAATTTATTTTAGAATATTAATGTATAACCGTACAAATGATTTCTTGACTGAACCAAATCTAATGTATTTATTTTTAATTTAGCCCTTATATTTACAATAAAAATATTTTTTCTATATTTTATTTTAAAGCTGTGTTATGTTTTGAAAGCCTGTCATAACAGAGGAACATAAAATTTACACAAGTGTTACATTTCTTTTTAGCATTATTATTATTGTTGTTCAATGCCTTAAGATTATTTATTAAAAGTTAAATATATGTACTTTTTTCACCCCAAGATGTAATTTTATATTTATCATATTGGTTATTTATCCGTCTTTTTTTCGTTTCAGAATTGTTGGATTTTGGATAATCTAGCGAATGCTGCCTTTTGGTCTGACTCAGAAATGAGACGACTTTGGTATGCCAAGTATGCGGTCACTCTGCTGGCATCCACAGCCCTTACTTTCCATCTTTTGCATTCAAATACTCATGTAAAAGTTGACAAAGAAAATATCTTTCCTGAAGATGCTGAAAGAACTATTGCCAGCAAGGCAGGTTATTCGTTCACGAAAAGCAACAGCTTTCTGAGACGAAAACTGTCTCAAGGAATTTTTGCAACTCCTCGTCATCGTGTATCTCCTCCTGGTTGGATCGTTCTCCCAGGGAATGTAACTGTTCACGATGGAGATGATCGTGTACCTATGGATATTTCATTTGAAATCAGTGCTGAAAGTATTTGCAACGACTTTGATTCCTCCAGAAGGACGTTGCTGATATTCGTAGCTTCTAGTGCTGACCATTTCGCTCAGCGAAAGGCCATACGCAACACTTGGGGTCTGAAATTGTTGCAATATGCTTACAACTATAGAATAGTATTCCTTCTAGGGAAAGGTGACAATGATGTTCAGTCAGAGATAGAACATGAAGGATATCGATATGGTGATCTAGTCCAAATTAATTTAACCGAATCGTTTCGAAATCTTGGTCGGAAGTCCGTGGCAGGACTACACTGGTCAAAGAACTATTGCTCCAAGGCTGATTTTGTGATGAAGACAGATGATGATATATTGGTGCATGTACCGAATTTACTCAAAGCTTTGGAGGGCTATAGAAATGCCGACTCATTACTGATGTGCCATGAAAACAGAATGCGAAAAATTCTTCGCAAAGAACTGCTAGATCGCACAGATCTGCCATTAAGTTACCACAAATATGAGGTCTCCCAAAACGAATTGCCTGGACAGTATTACCCACCCTATTGCTCTGGTATGGCCTACGTGTTCACAAGCTCTGCTAGAGACAGACTTCTTGAAGCTAGTTTGGCAACGCCTGTTTTCTTCATTGAGGACGTTTACTTAACTGGTTTCTGTCGTCATAAGGCGGGTATTATTATTAAACCACATTCTGGCATCACCCTTCGACCTCCGATTAACGTTCACCAGGCTTCGTGTAGTTTTCGAGATGGTCGCATCACTTCACAAGAAGTAGGCGCTGATGAACTTAACCTAATGTGGGTGGAACTCAACACCCAAGGATTCTTCTGTCCTCAATTACTTGGTTATGCCAACAAGCATAAGGAATTTGACTCGGTTAAAAATGAGATTTCTAGTCTCCGAAAGAGAGTTAATTGACTTTCGCTACTGAAAGGAATGAGCAAAAAATAGGACTTACGGAAAGCAAAATTCATTTGTTATACACATGTCACATAATTTGCTCTTAATGTTACGTGTCCTTAATCTGGGTGTTTGCTACGAAAATGAAATCATTGAAAAAAAACTTGAAAATCTTTGGTTAAATCGAGAGTATTTTAATTTGATTTGATGTATTGCATGTCATTAAACTCTTTATTCCATATGAATGGAAGTGTATATTTTATTATATATCAGAAACTACATTAACTCATTTTTGATGAAAAAATAATGCAGTCAATTCGTGGTGGATTGCAAAAAGCTGAAGATTGCTCCACAAATTTAATAGACGTTTTATTAATAACATCTAAATTTTAGAAAATGTCTTTTGAAATTTTAATGCATTTATTTGTTTTGTAAAGAATCTGTATATGAATATCCTGTTTCTCATTTCATATGTAAAGCTCAGCATGCATTTATATATAAATTACAACAAAACAGTTTAGAAAGCATAGCTTTTAATAAAAATCTTCGTTCTCTCTGATTCTAGAATGATTATTAATCTTTTTTATTCATCTAATAATTCCTTTCAACATATAAGAACTACTAATTCTGAATGCAAAGCAAAATTCTTTTTTCATATAAATTTTTCTTGGATTTAAAAGTATATATTATATATATTTGCTTTAAGAAAATAAAGCATTTTACAGATAATTTAAATTTTCTGAAGGGATTCTAAACTTATGAAATTTTATATATACCTCGTATATAAGCAAAATGAAATATATTTCAAATCACATCTGGTTTAAAACTTCCAGTTATAGGATACAATATCCAATCTCTTAGGATTAATGTCATTTAGAATTAAAGAGTGAAATCAAACCAATATCTGAGACAATGTATGTTAATTGTAACCAGGTAGTCAATTCTTATCATCTTCGTCAATAAAATTAGTGTTGATATTTATTATATAACTTTTTATTGTACTTTTGTTTCCTGCTGTGGTGTTTCAAAGCGATAATTACTTTGATCTCTATCGAATCTTTTAAAACGAATTTACCTTATGCAGTCAAGTAAGAGGTCTTATACAAAAATGTCACTGGACTCATGTTTATTTCATATTCTATGCATTCAACTTACTTCCAAAATTAGCTTTCTTAATGTTATTTAAAATTTAGTTTGATTCAATAAAAATCGAACAGACAACTATTATTTGTAAATTCTCTATCACGCCCATGTAAGTTTTCTTCAACAAAATTATTATTTTATGTGCATACATCTATAATTACTGTGTATTTTCAAAGAGTGCTTATGAACAACAAATTATCCACAGAAAAGGTTGCTTTTAGTAACAAGTGAGACACTTCTCACACAACGGGGGAGAATTTTCTTCCATCTGCTTTTCTTGCTTCTTACGCAAGACGAATAATTTTATATTTAGCTTCCTCGTATATTTAAGAGAATTATCGACCCTACATTTAAAAATCATTTCTTGATGATAGATTGGGTCCATAATATGTTACAAATTTATAATTTCAGAGAAAAAAAATAGTAATATTATTAGTACATAATTTACTGTTCTTTTTTCATTTACTTCACTGACCTATAATTTGTCATACAAACATTTTTACATTTGACAGATTTTAATTCAGATACGAATTAGCACAAATATTAACACTTTTCATATAAAAATATAATACATCCTCTAGTTTATTGTGCACACTCGCTAACGCTCAGACCAACAGAGAGCCAACTCATAAATAAATGTGGCACAGAATTTGACAATATTCCAATGCTAAAAACCACGCAAAATTTTATTTAATTACTTCTTTAATTACTATATTTTTAGACACTAAAATGAATAAGCAAAGAGAGATGACTTGGATGAATTTCAAATAATAATAATAACTGAACTGTAACAGCTTTATGTAAAGGTCTTACGTCATGGCATGCAAGAGCGCCACCTATAACAATTGTGATCTTGTACATTCGAATGCTGTAACTCGTTGAGAGCGGTTGCACAAAATAAAGCCTTAATAACTATAACGTCATCCTTACTTTCTTCTATTATACATCCATTTTTAATCAACGATAACATTACGTCATGGCATGCAAGAGCGCCATCTATAACAATTGTGATCTTGTATGCCATGACGTAACAAGGTCCAAGTTCCATTCATCTAACATATTATATTTTTGAGATTTTGGTTCTCACGAACAACAAGCATAATTAAAAAATTATTTTGTCAAAATCAAGAAAGTTTTAAATCGAAATATTCATAAAAATCTTCAAGTCTAGTTTTCTGATTTCAACATTTTCACTTCGTTCACTTTGCATTCAAAAATAAATCAAATAATATGAAATAAAAAATTACATTCTTTGGTGGAGCAAATTGATAAAAATAAATTTTATAAACGCTTGTGCCCTAAATAAGAATTTTTTTTTTATTTCACTCACTTCGACTTTTTAATTTTTAATTTATTTCTGTTTTAATTGTAATACAAAATCTTAAATTATATTTTTTTCAATTTCGCTACTAAATTGTCGTTATAATGGAATCCAAACTTAAGTATATAAACGGTCAGTAAATCTTTGAAAGTGTTAAAATATTATATTATAATCAAAGCATAGAAGTGAAATTTCAAAACTTTGGTAAAATTAGAAGAGAGTGTAAACTCGATTATAATATTCCATCTTTTCAAGGAAGAAAAAAATCGGACAGAAACAAGTCAAATTTATTAAGAATGTTTAAAAACAAGCTTACGCTTAGTTACATTGATGCCTCGTTAAGACAACACAAGAATCAATTTTGGACGGATGTCATAATTTCAATTGTGGCATGATGATAAGAATAAACCCTGATTTGCCTCTCCCTCCCCCAGGCGTCTGCACAATGTTAGCGAGAGGGCATTTGGCTCCCAACCCTTTAGTTACATAGCGGTTCTTCAGCGAAATCGTGTCTCTTACCCAGGGAATACCGATTTCGAAACCGAGACCGTACCCGAGCAGCCATTTGAGAATCAATGATTTACATATGCGTTTATAAGCTCATGTTGCTTACTTGGATTTCCGTTCTTTGGTGCTATTTAAAAGACAGCATAACGTCAAAATATCTTTTATTCAATTACTCTTGCTTGTGAAAAGTACAAATACTTATAGCATTGCATAATTTTAGAAATATAGAAATCTTTAAAAGTTTAAATATATAAATATTGTTTAAACGATAGCTTTGTTTATGGTCTAGTCAGTTCCAATGGGAAATACTATAAGTACGTGGGCAAATAGCTGTCATTTTACCACTTGCAATGGAAAGACGTGCCACGCACGTTAAGATGCTTTAATCGTAGAATTGCCAACCAGGCCATATCAGCTGGTAACTGTCACAGAAATGAAAATGATATTTGAGACCCGTCGATTGAGATTGTTTGCCAGAATTCAGTTTACAGAAATAAAGTCTTAGGCCGAAAATTAATTAATTAATTTAGATGATATAAATTTCCGATTCTTATAAGATGTCGGATAATTTGTGTGGCCGCGCTGCGATTTTCTATTTATTTAAAATTTCAAATGCGATAAATAGTCAAATGTTTGTTAAAAGATTCTGAAGTATAAGAAAGGTTTTAATGAAGTTTTCTCTAATTAATAAAACCATCAGTTTTTTTTATTGGTAAAAATATTTTCTGAGGAAATTGCATTTCGAGCAGCGTTAAGTCTTTCAGTCATCAATTTATAAATCCCACAAATACTTCTGTTATAAATTTTTTCCGCAGGAACACTGAAAATGATATAGATTGTGGTGATTTTGCTGTAAATGAATATTTCAAAGACGAAAATTGTGAATGAAAAACCTTTTGTTTGTTTGTTTGTCTCTACATTAAGCGGATCATTTATCAATCAGCTGCAGGTATCCAAGTGAGTTAACTTACTCGCATGCTGCTAACTTTTATTATAACCCTCTCCCATCGTATAAAGTCATACATCTGACTCTTCGACCCGCCACGAAGGCACACGGATTTAAATCGTACAACTAAATGACCGGACAGCCGCAACAGCAACACTGGCAGGAATTGTGATTTAGTCCTAAGGGTCATCACCGGCTACGGTACAACCTTCCCCTAATCAAGTACGACCCGTCATCGATGGAAGGAGTCAGATCCCCTACCTCTTTGTGTACCCTCCTGGGTGGCGAGATCCAAACACCATCTCATCCTTATTTCGAGGTGCTCCCTCCCCCCTGGAGTTCTTCCATCGTATAAAAGAAGAGGACCTCGGACAAAGCCTTAAGTACCATGAGCAATCAGATGTTTATTTTCAGTGTCTTGATCAGCAATATATTGAAGAAAGACCAGTAGGCATTTTTGACATAGTTTTTTTTTCTTCCGACTGAGACCAAAATTTGTCACAGAACTACAATTTTAATAACAAAATTGTATACAAAATTCAATGTAACTAAGTCGTTGTAGTTTCGAATTATGGACTTTCCATGCATACAAAAGCGTAGATGAAATGCAATCAAACAGTTAACAGATTTAATTTAAAATTATCTAAAAATTTAGGTTTTAAAAGTGTCTACAAATGCAATTTATTCAAGTTGTTGAGTTTTTCATTATCACTTTTATATACATGTAAAATCCAGATCAATCTTTTGACTGATATAGTACAAAATCTTGTGCCTTTTAAATGTTAAATCCGCTTTTATGTATCTTGCTCTTTACAATTTGCAGTTATGTCGATCACTTATAATGGAACAAAAAAATAGGCTGCATAAATTTCATTCAAAATTTGATAATTTATAAATTTGGCATAAAACCCACAGCAATATCATTTATCTCGGATGAGCATTTTTCATTTAAATGTTTGTTGATAGACAAACGGAGCGACATAATTCTAAAAATGTATTTATCTAACACAAAAAGGTCTAAAACGTGGAGATTCGTTGAAATCTCGAATTGGAATTTTTTGTCTACTGTAAAACTTTTCCTTTATTTGCTTCTTATAAAAAAAGTAATAAATATAAACTAAATTTCGATTTTTTTTGTCATACTGATATTTCTAAA
Source organism: Argiope bruennichi (assembly GCF_947563725.1). Lineage (NCBI taxonomy): Eukaryota > Metazoa > Arthropoda > Arachnida > Araneae > Araneidae > Argiope > Argiope bruennichi. The sequence continues at coordinate 41,480,068 of NC_079158.1, read as the reverse complement.
AAAAAGAAAAAGATTCAATTGTCATTAAGTAAAATTGCAGTTTCTTCCCTTCTTATTTTAAGATTACTGTGGAAAATTATGACGCATTTTATTTTAGATTTGATGATTAGATAGAGCGATTCTTTTCATTCGAAAATACATCCATGAAGACACAGTTTTTCCGTTGAATTTATTGGTTTTCCTGCTTTAGGATGTACAAGAATAAGGAAATAAAGCCACTATTTCCGTGTGAATCGTTCTTATTTTAAACAATTACATCCCATTATTGATGCCACTGAACCATCTAAAAGACCGAAAAATTCTCTTCCTTCCACGTGCAGAGTAAAATTATTTGTTCCATTAGAAGACTGATGCAGGACTTTAAAGAAACATCAATAAAATAAACTATTAGCCTTGATTAGACTTTTTCTCATCAAAATCGAGGTATCTAGTTTCTTTTGTGATATCTTCGGGATATATCGGTACATTTTTTGATTGAAGTAAATAATAAATTATAAAAAGAAAAAGATAATTAAAAGATTAAAATGAGATTCCATAAGAGAGATAATTATTTACTTGCATTATAGTACTAATGCAGCCATTCGCTAAATCATGAATAAATTCCCAAATTCAATTGTAATACTTGATTCTTTGGAATAAATTCGCCTAATTTTGTCAGCATAGATGCAATAGCAACATGTGTTTTAATAAACTTAGTTTTAATGACTTCACACACATCAAATGCTATATTGAGTTAAATATATCCTACATCTTGCAAGATAGAAAATAAAGTAGTATTGCGTCATTTTATAAGGTAACATCAGCATACACATTGAAAAAAAATCATAAATTTAAATTCTGTTTGATTAAAATCTACTAATTGGTATCCTTCAATATCACCTATGGATGCTAAATCGCCAATCTAATTTCATTTTTTTGTCACTGGACACTTGACATCAAGGGAAGATTAATATCACCATCTGTTCATATTAATGAGATGATTTCAATTAAAGGGATATTTTGGCATAAATGTTTTGCACAATGAATTAATTATATAATTTAATTATATGATTGATGACAATCTTATTTACATTCAGTACATATACCGTGTTACTGAAATGCCAATGAATATAATACATTTTCCTATTTATGTTTTGAAAGTACATTTTTCTCAATGTCTGATTGTTAAAAGCAACCCCGACTGTAGCACTTTTGTCCAGATGGATTTTATAAGATTTTAACAAAAATAAAATTATTCATCAGACACCAAATTGCATAAAATGTAATGTTATTGCTTATTTTTTAACTATTTTAAATAACGTTAATTTTAAATAACATAGAAATTGTTTCAAGAAAGACTTATAAGAAATTCCTAAAAGAATATTTTAACAGCGCAAGAGTTTTAGGAATCAGATATGTTTTAATTAAAATCTGGAATATTATGTACTTACTGAGCCGAAATATAACAAAATAGTATGGTGTTATTAACGATTTCTTTAAGTCTCAGTTTTAGTTAGGAAATTTCTAAAGGCAATGAGGCATGCCATTGAGGAGTAGATGAAAATTATTCTAAATTTAATATGATCAGAGTTATTCATTTCAAAAGATCAAAAGACATGCATAAAAAGTAGAAGGGTATCAACAGAATCAAAAATAAATTATATAAAATCTTTTCAGGGATCAATCAATTTTCACGTGATATATGTCAATTTTTGAACTCTCTACATATCATACAAAAAGAACTACTTGGTACTTCAACAGAAAATAAAAGTATGTGTAATTATACATTAGGTTCATTCGCCTGTGTAATGTGCCAGCAACATCACATGAATTGTCTTCATTCAGATATTATGCTCATGAAATAACTTCATTTCGGCCATGAAACATATGAATTGTCTTAATTTTAGTTGCGACGCACATGACTTGACTTCCTTTTAACTATAATTTAAGAAGTATTTCTAAATTAGACATAGGCTCATGCGCAGTTATGTTTGTCATACGACTGTGATGTTATATGAATTGATTTAGTTTTAAATAGCACTCAGTAAACGCTAATATAATTATTTTCAAATCCCTATTTAATATTTTCTACGTCTATCATATGCTTGCGACAGCGCAAGAATTGACTTCATTTTCATGATGTCGATGAATTGAATTCATTTTAGAAGTGAAACATAAAAATAAGCCGTATTTTAATTGTGACGCTGAATAAAACGACCATATTCTGACTGTGACAGATGTGAATGGATTTCATTTTTGTTATATCACAGGATTTAACTTCATTATAATACCATTTCTAACCCCCCTCCCCCACAGTTTTCATGAAACACACTTTGAAGTAAGCCTTTACAAGGGCGTGATTAGATTTATAAGATGTGTCTGAGGAAACTCTAAAGATTCACTTTCATGTGTTTTAAGTATTTTCTGCAAATCTGTTCGATCTTCAGAGTTCATAAGAAATTTTCAAATTCAATCCAGTTGACTGAATTCTTCTCTTTAAATGTCATGTATTGATTCTGCTATTTTCGCTGAAGTTGTTTTCAAACAGTGATTAGTAATACTGAAAAAAACAATATCAGTCCTGAAGTAATTGCCCGTCTAGTAGACAGTAGATGAATGTAAATGACCAAATTACCGCTGGGAATAATGCGGGATCTGTGAACCATGCAAAATAGACTACATTTCGAGCGTTTGATATTCCAAATTCTCACACATTTACAAAAGTATTCCTCATCAACCATAAAGCATACAAAACCAATTTAGCAGAAAAGAAAGGAAAATCTTTTAAAGTGAAAAAAAGGAAAAGGGATCTATGTCACAGTTTCAACGTTTATGTTTCTAAAATCAGTTATTAAAAAAGCATCAATTTTTATCCTCTTGCATGCTAAGTATATAAAGATAAATTATTGCAATATGTGAGCAATTAGACTTAGAAATTTCAGTATATATTAATACTTCAGACCACCTTGACACAGAGAAACGCTATAAATAAATAAATAAATAGAAAACATCAAATAGTAAAAAATTGAAAATTTGCTGATTTCTACTAAATGTATGATGAAACATGTCTATGAAAAGTCTACCTCATCTTGTATCGATACAATAATGATGCCTACAATAATTTTTTTAAAAAAAACCAAGTATCTATATGCCTGAAATTAAGCTTATAGACTCATAATTGGAATTGCAACTTTGTTTTCAATTTTGGATCCAATCTATTGATTGCCTGTCGATCTATATGTTTGTCAAAATATGACCAAATAAACTCGAAAATATAAAAATTTAAATAAGTTTAGCATGTAGTCTTGTTTTCAAAATTATAAATCGCTCTCAGAGTTTGAGCTTAAATAGTAAAAATGAAGACAATCAGTAGCTCAATCAGTTTTCCATATTGTACTGTGCTATGAATGAAAAAAAAGTAGTATTGAGTCTGGGCGAAAAAGAAAAGAAAAAATAATACTGCCAAATTGAGTGTCCTGAGTGATGATATATATTAAAGACACTTTGTAAGTATGATTATAAGAACTTCGTTTGCTGTTTATGTAAAACTTTCAAGGTCAAACAGGAGGGATGAGCAAAGTTTTATTTTATGATAGGTAACTTTACGGTTGAAGTGAAAATCGAACACAAAGGTTCACAAATGTTTATTCCACCCTCTCAAGCATAGTCATCCGTGGAAAAATTAATGATTGTAATCGCAATAGTAAAGGTAGAAACGGAGAGTGGAATCGTAGCGTCCACTAACGGCCATGAGGCTCTGTTGCCAGATTGGAATTTGACGGTGCGTGACTTTTATGATTATGTGGATTGAGAGAAACTGCTCGTTTATTTTGCAACTTGTCATCCACGTATCACCGTCTGATAAGAGAAATAGACTTGATATATTAAATCAATAGTAAAAACAGAAATGAGAAAGCTGACCCATTTTTTGATAATCAAATAGGTGTGATAATGCATACTTTAATAATGCAAATCACATGATGCATTTCAATATCCACCTAAGAATCCAGTTTTATTAATATAATTAAAAAGAATTTTTAAAATTTTGTATCTTATATACAGAATTGTCTGTTAAATTACGGTTCACAGAATAAAATATTTTTTTAAAAAAATTAGAATAATGCAAAGTTAGATATTTAGCAAGATACATAGGAAATCCTATAAAAGCTTTTAACTTTAAGCAACAAGCTTATTAAGCTTATGTACGTACTGAAGTAAAGTAAGCAAGGCTTATATACATACTGAAATAAACGAATGACATAATATACTACAGGAAAAAAAAAATTCCACTAACGGTGAGGTTGTGATAGAGGAATTAAGTTATTTTCCACTAACCTCAAAATTTCCTGTATAAACAATTCGTAAATTTTTATTTCCATATAAATTGTTCATATTTTTGTCAATAGATGGCAGCACGAAATATTATTTATAGAATTTATTTTCCTCACCTGCATCTCCTCTCAAAAGTAATCGTGTAGTAAGCAATCCGTGCCATTCTTTCTTTAAGCATCTTAAACATTTACATAAACTTTTTGAAAGATTTTTAAATACATCAAAACTATTTTTAGATGTTATCATACGGGCTTTGCAAAACACTGATAATGATTATAAATGTATATAGCTTTGTGCTTAAGGCGAATTTCAAACATTTTAAGATGAAATAAAAAAGGCTTATGAAAATATAACGAGGTTTTATTTCTTGTAACTGATATTTATTTGAAAGTGTATGGAATCCCTTGTAATTAAAATTGTTTCCATAGTATATAATTTAAGAAAATTTACTTTTGTTTTCAAATCAAATAATAGTTTCTTAAAAAAATTCATGCGATTGCTTCTTGAGGTTCTTCGCTAACATTGCTAAGCTCCTTCAATGTAATAAAATAGCAGAAAATAATTAAAAGGTTCACAGAAAGTAACAAATGCAGAAAGACCATTTAAATTTTAACAATCATGCTTATAAAACGAAAAAAAGACAAAGTGCATTTTAACATTAAATTTCATTACAATATTCTATAACAACAAAAAAAATGTAAAAGAAATACTTCAATCAATTATTTTTGAAATTTAATTTTTTTTTATTCAGAATGTTTGGTAAAATCAAGGATTTTCTAAAATTTATGTTCATGCTTTTAAGATAGCGTTAATAAACATTTAAAAAAATCAAAAATTTTAAAACACAAATTAAAAAAAAGCAAATGAAGTGTATGTTCTCTTTATGATACATCCGGTTTCTGATTTAAATAACAAATGCTAAAAGTAAAGTCTGGCGATTTAACAAAAGTAAGTAAGGCAATCGCAAGGGAAAAAAAAGCGAAACATGAACAAAACTTCCCGTTCCCAAGAAAATATTATCTCATAACTTAATAGTGATTTAATAATTTCCCTTCTTACCAAAAGATGTCGCTACTATAATACTTTTAATTCGAGAGTTTTTTTTTTTTTTTTTTTCGTATTTGAAATAGTCCTCTATTCCATCTGAATAAAAAATTATATGGTTACTTTCTTAAAATGGTCGTTAATTATTTCAACGAATTTTGAAAACATATATATTTCATAAAATCATCAATAGATATATTATATTATGTATAAAATATTATTTCCGTCTGTATTATGCAAATTCTCTATTTCCGAAAATAATGTCTTCATGGTGATTGAGATCTTATTTCACATATTACAAAAACCAATCTGAATAAGAATTATATATGATTTTTAACATTTCGGAATATTAATGTTATACGTATATTATTAAACATTTTCACTAGGCAGATAATTTTTTTAATTACTTATAAGAGTTAGTGTATATCAGCCTTTACATACGTAAAGGCTGTTTGACCTGGATTTGAAAACGGTTTTTTTTTGAAATTTTAGAATTTTCATTAATTAAAATTAATCCAAATGTTGATATTTTTTATTCATAACTTTCGAAAATAATACAGAAAAAATGAATTTTTACAAGCTTTTAAAACATTATACGTTCAATAATACCAGTTTTTGCAATATTATTTTTTTTATTTTTAAGGAATTTAAAATATATTGTAAACGTAGTTGAAACAAAATATTTCATTATTAAAGCAAAACTCTTAACGCTTTCATTATTGGTATTAATACATTATCGTAAAATTATTTTAAATTGTTTGATGATTAAAATATGAGATTCAGTTTATTTTTTGATGTTGAGTTCGTTTTATAAAAAGGCATGTGTTTTGTAAAGTTTTTAATTTTTTCGACCTTATATTTTAGGCCAAAAAAGGTATTTTTGACCTAAAATATAAGGTCAAAGGTATTTTTTGACCTTATATGTTGAGTTCGTTTTATAAAAAAGTATGTGTTTTGTAAAAGTTTTAATTTTTTTGACCTTATATTTTAGGTAACTTCAGAAAAAAGCAAATTTTAAAATATTTCCATTTTTAAACAATGCTACAAACAATGTGGTGTAATTCGATATATAAAGATATGGAAAGAACATTAATAAAATATACAGCACAAAGAACAAAACTATGCCAGATTCAATGAGTTATACATCTACCAAAATTTTACTATTTTCTGCTGAGAATGAGTTTAAAATGAATTTATATGAAATTAAAAAATATATATATATTTTCTCAGGAAGCCATCAGCTGGTCATCAATAAGTGATAATGAATTGAAATAAAATATAAACATAAAATAATTATATTACAATTCAACATTTTATGAAATTAGTTTCCTCCTTGATTTGACAACATCTTGTAAAATAACTGCTAAATTGAATTGCCTTTATTTATGGGAAATTAATCTGATTAACCGATAAGTTTATTTTTTTTAAAAAAATTAAATTACAGTAAGATTATCAACACATTTTGATACATGAAACAGCCACTCACAGAAAATTCTAACATTATATTAAAGTATAATATATATATATACATTATATATATACATATATACATTATATATATATATATATATATATATATATATATTAAATGAATTGATTCTCAATTGATGACAAGGAAAAAATGACAGAAGAATATTAAAAAAAAATACTGGCCCCTCTATAAAATATCCTAAAATGTTCAAATGTTTAGCTTAAAAGTTTTCAAATTTTCTTATTAATTAATATTTATTTGTGCTTGTTGAAAGAATTTCTACGTTTTGAATTGCTTGTAAATTTATGAAATCTGAAACCTAAGATATAAAAGGTATATAACTAATCATAAAAAATCGAAGCCAAATGTTGCATAAGAATTGTTTAGAACTTTAATAAAGTGATCAATAACATATTTTTTTTATGTAGATATTTATTTTTATTCTTTTGGATTTACATTTTTGAACACTTTAATACAAATCCCTCTTAGAAAAAGAATGATTAAGGTTATTTATGTAGAATTCTATTTTTAAAAGACTTATTGCAGAGAACTAATGTCAAATTCAGATTTGAATCACAGCTATTGCGTATAACATTTTGTGTTATGTAATATTACAATTCCTCATCCATCTTAAAGTAATATTTATCCATCTTAAAAAAATAGCAAACCTAGATTTACGAAATTTTGTGACAGATTATTTAAAATGATTAATAATGGGAAGAAGATATGAGGTTTTAATTTGAGAATTTTCTTATTGCTAACATCAAACTTGAAATTATTCCATTTTTTCCTTCGCATCCCTAAAGAATTTTGTTTTCACATCTTTGCTTCGATATTCGGAACATTATTTCTTTACTTACAAAGAGTAATAATTATGGCATTTCAACTAGACGAAAGACATGATTATCAATAGTTCGAAAATTATTCATTAAGATAATTTCCAACATTAAACTTGAAATTTTTATAAAAGTGGCAGCTTCTAAACATTAGTGGAAGGAATCTAGAGATTCATCAAATATATTTTGGACGTTCAGTGGAAGTAATTCAATGACTCCTTGATGCATGGCAAGCCTACATACGCCATATTGCCTCTACTTGTGCACTGGTGCAATTTCCACATATTAGTGGAATTAGTTTTCAAACATTAGTGGAAGGAATCTAAAGATTCATCAAATATATTTTGGACGTTCAGTGGAAGCAATTCAATGACTCCTTGATGAATGTCAAGCCTACATCCGTCATATTGCCTCTACTTTTGCACTGTTGCAATTTTCTGTCTCTACTAATAATAAAGGAAATATGTTTGTGTGATGGCACTCTAAAAAATGAGCCATTGGACCCAGAGCCAACCCCTTTTCGGCAACAGTTTTTGGATAATGCCAATATTCAAATCAGAGAGATTTTTTGAAATTTTATTCGTTTTCTGGGATCACTCCAAAAAATATAACTGCATAAAACAGAATTAAAAAAAAATAAAAGTAAAAAAAATGCTTATTAATGCTATTAGTACTTATAGAATAATTCTTTTCAGAATGAAAAATTTATGAAAGAGTATTTTGCACAATTTCCAACAGATTTCATTGCTGAATGAAATCCATACCTTTTCATTACATTATGAATATTATGTAACTGATTTTGGCAACAAGTTAATTCTCTGTGATTAGTAGTTGGTAAAAATTTCAATTAAATATTTTGTGTAAATATATCTTTATGGCCTAATCATCAAAATATTTTTAAACTTCCAATTTTGATAGATATATAACTCATCACTCCGAGATGCACATTTAAATTCATTATTCATTATTCATTACTTCTATCAATAAAACTAAATTCTATTAGTTCATTCTTAAATATAAATCTCTTTTTTTTTTCTAGAAGGAAGCTTGTTTTAAAGTATTATAACTTCTTGAATTTAAACACACACACACACACACAAAAATCACTTGCCTCTTACATATGTCAACTAAAGTTTTCACTCTTTAATTTTATCTATATGTATAAAACTATATTATTTCATTTGTAAGTCTAAAAGTATTGTCTCTACGGATATATTTGTTTTCGATTTTTATGATTAAATTAAAAACCATTAAAAATTTGTTTCCTTATCAATTATTATAAAATTCAATATTTATGAGCTCTATTTGTACTTATAAAAATTATATTATTTCATTCCTAAATTTAATAGTATTTATTCTAAAGATAAATTCGTTTAATAGTATTATAGCTTCTCTTAGCAACATCATTAAAAATTATCTTTCTTATCTATATATAAAACAATTTATTATTTATTAATTCAATCTATACGTATAGAATTCTATTAATTCACTCATAAATATAAAATCATTGTCTTTGAATAGGAATTTGCTTTCAAGTGTTACACAATAGTTTCTTGAATTAAACCCCCTAAAAACTGACTTCTTCATCAACATTTATAAATTCATTATTAATTTGTTCTATCTATATCTATAACCTCATTTTTTTAGTCTATTACAACAGAGGGTAAACAACTCTTTCATAATCTGTATGAGAAATTCATATAAAATTTTACACTATCAATAATGGTTAATTATCCAATAACCTAACTGAAGCAGTCTGGACTTTTTATTCGCAATATTATCATCTTCTCTTCGAACAGCCTGCTTCTTTCTCCATGTTTCTTGCTGCTTCTCATATTTCAATGCACTCCATAAAAGTTTCTCTTTAAATGGTCTTCTAATACCCTTTACGAGTACCAGGAGATTTCTTAGCGCATGTTTGGACACGCTCCACCCATAAAATACATATCTTGTCTAAAATAAAGTCTACGGAAAGCTTCCCCTCAACACAAATCTCCGCCCGCTCACTACGTGTTCTTTTGTGAAGTCGAAGCCTCCTGAAAATAAAGCTGTGGGATCAACTGAAACACTGGTATCCCCCATAATGATGTAAGGGGTCGTATATAAATTGATATTTTATATTTTTTGATGCAAATAGAAATGATACGATGTTGATATTTTTATAAAATAAACATTAAAATATTATAAATAGTTTTATAAATGATTCGAAATATTTGGTCATTGGCAGACTTCGAACATACCATTGATGGTTACTTATAAAGAATTGTTAGGGATAGTTAAAATTAAGCGGTGCATCCGATTGCTGAACAAACTGAGGCATGTGGAATTTTTAACAAATTACAGATTTTATTTATAAATAACGTTACAATCATGTTTCCAGATAGATTTAAATGCATTCTGTGTGCATCATAATTAATTTTTTATCCTGATATTATATATTAATTATAAAATTTTGAAAAAAAAATCATTTTAAATCTTTTTTTTTTTGGTCTGAATAATATTTCGTGGCAGTCTGTATTGATTAGTTTGAAATACGCAGGATGAAACTGGGAATATAAATAGTTGCATAGCTAATCTGAACTCAAAATAACGATGTAATTATTTATTTTTCCTATTATACTTATAGATTTTTCATTAAATAAATTATCATTATTTTTAAGAAATTATGACGATAGATATATTTTATAAATTTTAGAATCAAATTCCTTTGAAATGAACAGAATAAAATTAAACATATGACATAGAAAGAGATTCTAGATTGATCCCGATTTTCTGTCTTAAATGTTCAAAGTTTGGCAAGAGAACTTGTGATAGACAGATAGACATGTATTTATTGGATGTCCACTCTAATTACAGTTCAATGCTTATTTCCAAACCTCTAAAGTTAGGAAAATACTTCGAAAAATTTTATAAAGAATATAAAGCAGTATGATTTGTGTTATGTGAGTCAATAAATGTATTGATGAAAAATTTGTGAAAAGCTTGTTTTATATAGTTTCTCAGTACTATTAGCCACATTTAGTAAAATATTCTCGATACATTAACCTTTTTTAAAAAATGATATTTAATCCTACATGCGCAGAATTGAACAAATTATAAAGCTTTGAATTTCATTGTTTAGAGACAATCAATGTCTCTTCATAGGAATATCTAAAATTTGGGTAACAATTTTGACACGATTATTGCAACAGTTTAAAATCATACAATAACCGAAATATTATTAGAGTAGAAAGTCTGCATATTATTTTATTTACTACGTTAATGTGCAGAATATTAATGAAAAATGATAATAGGAAAGTAATAGGGCTAATAGAAAAACGTGTGCCATTGAAAACTAACTTAAAAACTATAACTTTTAGAAATTGCTCATATTAAAATGTTTCTATGTTTATTCAAATATATAATACATCTGACTAATAAAATACATATAGAAAAGGATTAGTATAGCAAATAATGATTCCTGAATACTTTTAATGACGATTAACAGACAACAACTTGAAGCGATAAGTTTGATTTTGATGATTGCACGATTCAATAATGATTTCGAAATGGCAGAGTTTTAAAACAAACACATTATTAAATAAAATATTCTAATCAAATTCATATTAATTTAGGTGTTCATGAAAATTAATGTTGGAATTCACTTCGGTCACTTTCGATTATTTGGAATAAACAAATAATGAAAAATTATTGTATCTCATAATAATTCATACATTTCTTTAGAGCATTATAAATCTTAAGTAAGTGTATTTTTCATAAAACAATAAGTAATGGATATAAAAATACATGGATTAAATAATTTAATAGTTATTTCTATTATAATTCTGTCAATATTTTTATATAATATTAAAATGAAAGGGCAAAATGCAAATGCCTCTTTCCTCCTTTTGAATATTATTAGGGTTTCATTAAGATGGCAAAAACTATACAGAACAATAATTTTCAATACTAGAGCCATAATTTCTGGAAAACATTAATTTTTCCCCAATGTAAAATGCCCATAATATATGTCCGTGAAATAAATATCATATACTTATTTTCATAGAATTCATCATTAATAAAGTTAAATTTCATACATGGTTATTGCATTCATACCGAGATGATGGATTAAATTGTCTGGCTACTGATAACAAAAGAATACCATAGAAACCATATTACTATTATTTCTTTGCTTTTATAATTCTCTATATGAAATTTTAAAATGCACAATCAATTTCTAATTTTTACATTCTTTCTTTCTCACCTAAAAATTATATATCATACATTCAAAAATGAAAACTTTCCATGTAGGAATACAGTTTATGATGCGAAATATCTTTCTTCTATTCGAATACAAGCATGGATTTTATTTTAAAATTAATCTTGTACAAGAATATTCGTTTTTAGAAGACATTTAGGGTTATTCATCAAAGAGAGTTTTTCTGATATAAGGTAGTTGTGTAACCTGGTGATATTAAAACCTGCAAAATCATACCTATTCATTTGAATTGAAGAATCTGTTCCTTGTGACGAAGAACAGTATTTCAAGCAATTATGTCTGCACTTAAAAATCCTTCTTCCTTAGAAAAAAAATTCACACTGATACTTAATCTTGTATCTAAAAGACTGCTATTGGAATGTATAACTTTCATATTTTACTGGATTAAAAGCAGTATTATAGACACATTTTAAGACTTTTCCTTTAAAATTTTTCATATTAGAATTTTTTTTTTGTTTATTTAAAAAGAATCTTGTGTTACCTCACTGCAGAAAATACTGCATATATTTTGCGCTCTATATGTTTATTTTAATGTTTGACAGTATTGTCTTTCTTGAAAGTCTAAGGTCTTGCGTTGAAAATTTGTAATTCTACATTAGAAGAACCAATCACTACAATATTTTGATCGTCAATTATAAATATTGTTAAGTTAAAAACACATTTTTTTTTAGTTTTTCTTATTGTTATGTTTGTCGATCAACCGAAAGCAACTAAGCATGAAATGAAAAAGAATATCTTTAAATGTGTTCCTGCAAATTTTCAATCTAAAGATTTTTTTGTTAAATTAAAAAAAAAAAAACAAAAAAAAAAAAAAACAAGAAAAAACCCCTAGGAATGCGGAACACTAACAATATCCACAAACCAAAGATACAAGTTGCATAAAAAATGTTCGTTTTCATAGAAGATCTTGCTGAAATCTCAAATGGAAGAGCGATATTTTAATTAAAATTTCTGCTGATTCCTCTTTAACAAGAAATTAATAAGAAAATGAATACAAATACTCTAAATCTATTCTATTCTAGTTTCATCGGAAATCCAAGAAGCATTTATTACGCAAGAAAAAAATTCCAATACTTAAATAAAATTGCAAAATCAGTATTCAAAGAAAAAAAAAAACATATTTAAAATAAGTACATACTATATCTAAAAGATGGCAGCACTAAAGTAACTTACTGATTGCTCGGCTCCATGAAAAGCTTGATTTCCTCTGTTTCATGAAAATTCACTAACAACGCTCATTTTCTGACTAATTTCCTTTTCCAGAATTTTTCATAGTTTCTTTAAAAAGTAAAAATCAGTTGGTTAAAGACATTTTTAAAGCTTAAATAGAGCAGTGAAGGAACAAATATAAAATGATAATATTTAACTAATATATACGCACAAATGGAATGTTTATGTGTTGTTCTCTATAAGAAATTAACGACAAAGGCTAACAGAAGAAAAAAAAATTTGAAAGTGATTTTTTTAAAATTATTTTAAGTGGTAATAATAATAATGATAATAAAAAGTTTTCAAGATACACTCACATACATATATTATCTTACCTAAAAGCATCTTAATTTGCTTAAAAGTTTGCCCAGAAAACAATTTTATACAAAAAAAAATGTTTCTAGCTTTAAAGTATATTTAAATAGGGCTATTTTTTGGACAAAATATTCATTTTTACTACGTACTGTGAGGAATTTCTCATTCATTTTTTTTTGTTGTTGTTCAGAGCTTCATGATATTACGTTTTTTGGAATCGAATTTTTCTGCATTCATTCCCTCTTAAGTGCGTTATTTTGTATTCATTTTTGTTTGTTTTTGTTTCCTTTTTTGCCGATTTTTTCAAGAAGAAAACTAACCTTGTTAAAAATGAGTTCAATAACATTTTTTTTTAATTATTTGGTTATTCGGTTGCTTTAAAGGAAATGGTATTAAATAAAACGGAGACTGAAATAATCTAATGAATTCAGCAATGAGTTTTCTTGACTTGATTATGATTATAAATTTCTGCAGACTCTTTTCTTTTGTGTATTCACGAGAGTATTTTCTAATAAATATTAAAAATGGGTAAAATTAATAATCTAATTAGAAATTCAATATGCTTCGCAGATTAATACTAATATATATAAATGGTATTATTTCGTTATAACTATATTTTTGAGCAAAAATTGCAATTGCCCAATTTTTTGACTCGAGCATTTGAAAAAGCACAACTGAAAGATTTTTTTTATTATTATTTTAAAGAAATTTTTAGAGAGGCTATTCTATATAATTAGTTATTTGCAACTTACAATAGCAAATATTAAAATGAAAAAATCTATATGCAGTAGAAGATATTAGAAATTTAAATAAGTAACTGTTTGTATTTGGATTTTCTACGTTTATATATGCAGCAAGCATGCGAAATACATGAACTACAATAAAAACTTGTTATCATTTTTAAAAATATATATGTACATTATATATTTAGAAATTTAAATATTTAGAAATTTAAATATATAAACCAACAAAATTAATGACGCATTTACATTTTGAATTTTTTAGATCAATTTATGATTTTTTTAAATGAGCATGTAAAGAAATTTCGACCTATTTTTATTAGAATTCATAAAAAGCATGGTAACTTATTTAGCATACACAGAAATGATACTTAGAAAACATATTTGGTTGAGGACTCAGAGGAAAAGGACAAAGTTTTCGTTTGAGGATTTAATCAAGTGTAGTTCAGTTTGTTTCTTCTTTATATAACGAAAATAATTTCTAATATTGAAAGAGTTTTCGTATTAAATGATTTGTAAATAAATTATAAAAGTAGATTTAAAAAAAATTGTTTTAGAATGAACATTGGTTTTTGTAATAAAACTATACTGCCAATTTAGATATCAGCAGGTATATACCACAACATGACATATAATAAAACAATATATGGCTCAAAGAGATGACAAGAACACATTGATAGTTTGTCTTTATGAAATTCCTCTGTATCAACACCCAAACATTTGTCGTTGAGTGACCGATTATTAAATCTTAAAATATACAAACAGACTATATAGCTTTTAGAAATCTATGGAAGAAAAATTTAAACAAAATATTTCTTGAAGCTGAGGTATTTGATAATATTTTTGGATTTATTTGAACATAAATATTTAATTTCTTGCACTATATTTAACAAAAACATTTTTAATTTTAATGTAAAGTTATTTGCAATTTATTTTCCATTAAATTTATTTTCCGTTCAATTCATCATTAAATATTGCATTAATTGTTCATGTTTTGTGAATGGATTTGTTTTTCTTACGTATAATATCTGTTTCAAGAAAGCAAGGATTGTCAAAGAGAATTTTCTTTGCCAGCTTTTCCATTCAAATTTAAAGGCTTAGAATGAGTCTTTATTAACGACAGTAAGTTTTTTCCTCTAGTAAGTAAAGATAGTGAAATTTTCTACTAGTAAATAAACGAATAGTAAATTTTTTCTCTTGTAAGTAACGATAATAAGAGATAGAGTGAGGAGAATTACTGAGCTTTAATTCTGAATGATTTAAATGATGAAGATGAAGGATAATGGTGAGGTTTAGCCACCTAGAATAATATGTTTAAAATCCGAACGTGAAGCTGTGCTAACCAGATAGGAGAGCTCAAGATTACACCTGGAATTTAATAATATTCTAAATAATTATGGTAGGAAGCCGAGATTATTCACTAAGCAGAGGGCAGGAGAGTATGACAGTTTTAATTTAAAGTCAAGCATCTCTAATTTTCACAGCAAAATAGTTATAAAATCTTTTATCTTTATATTCTAAAACGAAAACAAGATAAAATTTAGAATGCAACAATGGTATTCGATCTCAGTCAATTTTTAAGTACTTTTAGTAGTTATTTAAAGAAATATTGACTTATTTATCTATTTTAGATTTTCTCCTTTGCACAACGTTTATTTACACTCCTTTCTGGTATATTCTGAAAATTACTTTCTTCCCAGTAATTAGAGGTATTAAAAGAAAATAAAAAAATAGAATTTTTTCTTCTCAATTCATTTCTTTAATCATTGAACTAAATTAAGTAAGTCATTCATCAAACAAATTTATATATCGACAAATATCACATCCTCTCGTGCAAGTCTGTGCTATGATTTACCTTACTCTTCAAGTCATAATCATTTTCTTTATATAACTAATCAAAATGCATTCCATAAAAATTGAAGAAATTTTGTCCTTGACAATTATGATTGTGAAAATGTGGATAATTGTCAAGAATAATAATTATACTTTTTTTCTATTGATAAAGTTATAATTATTATAGCCGGCGTCCTGGCATAAGGGTAGCGCATCTTTCCCGTGATCTGGGCTTCCCGGGTTCGAATCCCGGTTCGGGCATGGTTGTTCTTCATCTATGTTCTATCTGTGAGGTGTGTGAATGTGCCCCCATTTAAAAAGGGGTTGTGCAAGCGAATGTGTGAGTTTCATCTCTATATGAGCTAAAAGTCAGACTTCTGTCCTCGGGTGTTCAGGGGTCTTTACTCTCAGAAGCTACTGCACCCCTTTTCCGTGGTTACGCGGACACGACATCATCGTCATCATAATTATTACAATTGTCAAGGATAACAATTCTCCTCAATTGGATTCCTTGAAATCTCTAGCCATAAGTTAAAGATTTAAGGGGGGCAATGGATTCTGTCAGGAATTTTTACGAATTACCCACTTAGTAAATTCTATAATTTAGCTTTTCCTCAGAAATAAAATATATTAGAAGATAATAAAAAAATAGTTTTTATTCTCCTAAATTCTTTTTTTTAATCATTCAATTAAAATAAGTTTCATGTTTCTGTCCATTTCTTTCTTATTTCAAACTCCACTGTCCCTTAAAGCTGGTAGTTATTTTAGAGCTGACTTGAGAGTCGGCGGATTTGATACACCGGAAGCAATTATATTCTGTTAAACAATTACAAATTTTATGTTTACATTTTTTCAAAATTTATTATATCAGTATTATTTATAAAAGAAACAGAATTATATACTTGATCAGATTACTTCAATTCATAAAGGAGAATTCCCAAAATAGGAATGAATTCATAAAAAAATGAATAACATTAAAAGGTTAGATTTAAACAATCAGAAGATATCGCATTCTCTGAATTCTTTTCTTAAGCAATAATAACGTAATTATAATTAAAAAAATATAAGGTACAAAATATTACTTAATAATATTTCTTTCATTTTAATATTTAATAGAAGACACATTTTATAACATTGTTTTTCATATTGTCTACTATAGAAATTATATATGGATGAGAAATGTATTGAAACCAAAGCTTTCAGAAATTATACAATTTCTTTAGAAAATGACAAATATTAGAAAAAGTAGATTTAAAACATTGGAAGATATTACATTCTCTTGATTGTTTTCATAAACAATATCCATATACCTAATAAAATTAATCTTAACAATTTCATAATGAAAACCCTTCTTTGAAATAATTAGTACTGCCTCAATCTACATTACAAAACTACATTAGGAGTTTTTGCCACTCATAATACCTTCCACTTTTTTCAAATTTCTTTAAAACTTTATACAAAGATATTAATGCAAACATATCATGCCTCACGACACAAAATTCCACCCTCTCTCCAACAATCCATCGCTGTTTAGCTTCCATTCCATTCTAAACAGATTACAACTTTCATCAAGGCGACATTTCGTGTAGGATCTTGTGGTCGATCCCTTTATGGGTCCTTTGTGCCTGCAAAGAACGTGACGGCATTTCAGCCGTGTCACCCTCTCCAGCAATAGTCCCAGCGGGATAACGCACAATATCACATCGCGAGAAAAAATAGACTTTGCCTTCTGGGACAATGAAAGGAGATGAAATAAGGAGTTATATCTCACGAGAGCTCGCCTTTTTTCTTTTATTTAAAGCCCTGTCATATTCTAGAACGTGAGTTTTATTCGGAATGTCGCATTTATGAACTGTGGCGATGGGAATAAACCCTGGATTCATCCATGAGGGGACGCACGTGTGGAAAGGGCACATGTTTATCTGTCATGGGGTTTAGGGTGAGGAAAAAAAAGTCGACTGGATCATTGTAAACATTTTTCTTTCAATGGCTCTTGTAAGCAAATTAGTTAAATGTTTTGAATTTCGAATATTAAAAATAAGTGAATGGAATATTTTACTGTGGGAATAAATGTAATTTTTGCTTTGTTTAAAGGAAACTGTAATTTAAGTTTTCAACAGGCATTAAACCCCCGTGGGGCACCTTGAAATGAGAATGAGATGCTTCCGGTATGGTGGTTGGATCTCGCCACCCTGGTGGATGCATAAAAGGTTAGGGATCTGGTTCCTCCCATTGATGAGGGGGCGTATTTTGTTTGGGAAGGGTTGTACCGTGGCCGGTGATGGTCCTTAGGTCTCAACCACATTTCCCGCCAGTGTTTCTGTTGTGGTGGTCCGATCATTCAGTATTCTTTATCCGTGTGCCTTCGGGTGGGTCGGAGAGTCTGATATGACTTTCAGCAGGCGTTTTGGATTGGGTTGGGTTTATTGGCATAAGAGCTATTCGTTGGTTATACTCCTCCAGACTAAATGCCATATTTCTGTATTTTTAAAATATCTAAACCATCATCGGCTGATTCAAAGGAAAGTTAAAGAAAGTTTGTAAATGTTCTTGGAATGCCGGTAGCAACTGGTGTTTTGACCTTCTATTTTATTTTGATAACAGCTTCATAAATATCGCATTCTGTATCTTCACCTAAACCGTCTAAGAAGATTTTTCAAAACCACATAATGTTTTCAAATTTATTTCAATATCATTCAGATGATTTTTATTTCGATGGCTAACCTTATAATTAATAAAAATTTAAATTCAGTAAATTGAAAAGGCTATCTACAATGGACCAAAGTAATCTGCTAACTGAATTCCATCATCTGGATTAAGTGATAACTTATATCTTCTATTGTAAGTAGGCTTCCATTTAGTAAATTATGACCAATTTTAAAAACTCGGAAAAATTTATTTACATGAACAAAAAAGCATTAATAAATCATTATTTCACATAAATTTCAGTTCTGACAGACAAAAAGTCATTATTCTTGAACCGCAATATAAGATCAAATGTGACATTTGAAATTTGTTTATTGCCTCCATCAATTTATTCATAAATATTTTTGGAGAAAGCTCTTGGAATATTTATCCTCCAGGATTTTAAAGTCCTTTGGCTAGAATTTTCTCGTATGGTGCGCCAATTTAACTGTTAAGCTTCAAAAATTTACATTTTGAACTGGATACCTCAGACCTGAAATCTGGAATTTTTAGAAAGTACTTTGATAATTAGATATGAAAAGAAGCCTTTGCCTTTATTTATAATGGTGGGATCTCAGATGAAGTGATAATATTAGTTATTCCAACCAATTCTCTATATTATCACTTCAAGGTTAATGCTTTTATCGCTAGATTGCTCCTTTCTAACATGGTTTTTAGTGGCTGGAATAGTTTTGAAGATCATGATAGATTCAGAGCAGCTTCATTTCTGTTAATTTTTCAATTATTATAGTAAAAATCTCAAAAAATAGAAGAAATAATCTTTTTTTTTACGAAGTAAAGACAATGAGCGTGTACGAGACAAAAATCGAAAACATAAAAATGTAATGAAAGTGATTATTTTTGAAGACTAACATAAAAAGTATTTTAAAACTAAAATTTAAACAAGATCTTACAGAGATATAATAATGAAAAAGGAATATAATTTAAAATTTTCTTTATAAAACTAAACAATCACTCTGCGTTAATGTATTTAATTTTGTTAAATTTATGAAAATACAGTTTTCTCTCTAAACGTACTTGAAGAATACGATTTCATACAAAATTTGATGAATATGTACAATTCAGATGATAAAATTTTGAACCAAATATTATTTAATCGAGTTGTTCGTTTATTAAGTGGCCATGGTTACAGGTAGGCACAGAGACAGTCAAAACATTGATAGATAGATTAAAAATATAATGTAGATCTACGCTTATGATACTAAATCTGTGTGCTGCATTTCATCTATCCTGTTTTTTCTTGTTTAGTTATATATTTTCTTATTCTCCGACGGTTAATCTGAAATCTACTTCTAAATGTGTTTTGTTCAAAATTTGACAGAAATCTAAAACTTTTGTTTAATTCTTACATTTTATATTTCATTTGTTTAGCTTAACGCTTTTCAGAATTATGCATAAAGAACGGCATAATTTCAAAAATGAGTTTTTTGAGTTTATCGAGGCCTGAAACGTGAGTTACGTCAAAATCTCTAGTTCGATTTTGTTTTTTATTACGATATTTTTTTTGCATAATTGGTATACGAGTAAACATTACGGTTTATTGGTAATGTATTAGACAGTGCATAGTGGAGGCAGATGAATTTCGAAGTGCGTCAAATAGTGCCAACTACTTTTAATGTGAGTACAAGGATGAAATAATATTTATCTAAAGCTAATTAAAAAATAATTAACTATCGATACGAGAATGAAAAGTAGACATGTTATGGAGTAATAAATATGATTTGTTCTGGTAAGATGCATGAAGTTCTAAAAGAAGAGAGAGTTTAAATAAAAATTTTATAAAACGTTTTTGATAATTATTCTAGCAATAGATAGTAGGAGGTTTATTATGGTCCATAATATTTAGGAGATTCTGAGTTCAATCTTTTGAACTATAATAACCAATCTGTCAAGAGTGTTTGAACGGAGCCGAATCAGTTCTTAGCTTCCCTCATGAAAATTCCATGAACTACTATTATGTAATAAAATTCACTTTGCAATAATATGAATTCCCCAAATAGCAGTGCTTGTATTACAGAATTAAACGATATTGCACGATATCACATTGTGTTATTTAATTTAGTACAATACTGGGCGATATTATATTGTGTTATTCAATATGGTATAATATTGTGTGACATCATATTGTATTATTCAATATGGTACAATATTGTGAGGCATTATTTTGCATTATTAAATATGATATTATATTGTAACGATATGATATAGTGTTATTCAATATGATACAATATTGTACAATATGATATAGTGTTAATAAATATGATACAATATTGTACTATATGATATAGTGTTATTCAATATGATACAATATTGTACAATATGATATAGTGTTAATAAATATGATACAATATTGTACAATATGATATAGTGTTAATAAATATGATACAATATTGTACAATATGATATAGTGTTAATCAATATGGTACAATATTGTACAGTATGATATAGTGTTAATAAATATGATACAATATTGTACAATATGATATAGTGTTAATCAATATGATACAATATTGTACAATATGATATAGAATTAATCAATATGATACAATATTGTACAATATGATATAGAATTAATCAATATGATACAATATTGTACAATATGATATAGGGTTAATAAATATGGTACAATATTGTGCGATATTACATTTTGTTCTTCAGTATGGTAAATATTACAAAAATATTATAAAATATTACAAAACACAGAACATTTTAATTAATATCATACAATACATGGCAATATATGTGTGCCAGTCACAAAGGTCTGGAATATGGATTTTTTTTGTATTCTTATTTTTCTCTTTCTTCCCTTCTCTCTAAGTGCATTACAATCGAACTCCAACAGACAGGAAGATACATAAATTTATTAATTATCCTCTCGTTAGCGTAACTTGCATCATCCATAAAATAATTAATAATCGAAACTACCCATAACTATAACTTTTGTATAATATTATCAACCTATGCATAACAAGCGCCACATGAATATATAAGGTTTATAATGAATAATAGATTATAAAAGTTAGCAAAGTACATGCATACATCTTAAGCGAAGATAAAAATTTTCCTCTCGTATCTAGAAAAGTAACCCTTTGTTCCGTCATTAGTGTAAGTAAAGATTTAATGTACGCTGTTCTCCTGATCTCGATCAATTCCGAATAATAGCATCCATTAATTTCGCATTAACTTTTGCAGGAGTCGGCAAAAGTTTTGATAAGCACAAAAACATGATCGATATGTTTTACCTGGAAGATAATGATGCAGTCTGAGTTTGAAGCATGATTTCTCCTTATAAATCATCAATGATAAGTTATAATGTGTTTGTATTTTAACAGATTTATCTAGACTATTATCTAGAAATTTCTTGATTATGTTAGCTGTGAGTAGAAATTCTAAAAAAATGACAGCGAAACATGATTAATTAACTAATAATAGTAAAAACTTTTTTAAATTAAAATAATTTTTATTAATTTTTGGATATATTTTCTATTATATAGAATATATCTGTTATAGAATATAATAAATATATCTATTATCTTGAATTTATTTGTAAATGATGTAAATGCATGCAAAATGTGGGCTTATTTTGAAAACGAAACATTCTTTTAATTATATTGATACCATTTCTTGTTTCTGATTTGTGAAACCTTGTTTTTCCGAAATAAATATCATATTCGATTTTTTTTTGGGGGGGGGGTGTTTTTCTTTATATTTTTCAAATAATTTGTAAAGCAATTTGACGAATTAAAAGTGTTTCAAGAATTGGTGCCCAGAGCATGATAAAAAAAATAAATAAATGTAGCATTTATTTCAGCTTAACAAGCATTCACAAACCGAATCAGTAACATTATAATAAAAATAGAGCTTCTGAACAAATTCTTTTATCAAAATAGCAGTTAAGCTTATAATAAAGCTTCAGTTTTTTTTCCACGCTAAAGAGGATAAGCTTAAGAAATTTTTGCCAGATTATTTCAAAGGATTCTATTTATTTTCTTAATGTTTGGTGCATTTAAATTAAACATTGTTAATTAATCGATCTTTCAGATTTATTCTGAAGTACTTTTGAATTAAAATAAAACAGAATAAAGGAAATTAAAAATTTCTAATCTGCATAGCGTTACCCCATTTGCGTTCAAGCATTTGCGTTACCATAATTGGCGTTGAAAATTCACGCATGCGCATTGTGTTCTATTATTGACAACTATTTTCAAAGATATTGAAGGTTTAATATGTTTTCGACAGATTATTTCAAACGATTCTGTTTTTTTTCTTCTTTTTTCTTTTTTAGTGTTTGATGCATTTAAAACTAAACATTGTTAATTAATCGATCTGTTCATGATGAATCTGAGAAAATTTTGTTGAAAACTTCTTGAGATATTATATAAATTAAGAAAAATATTCTTTAGTGCCCATAAGGTTTAAACACTCAGTGACTCTGTTTTCAGTACTTATATTTTAAAAAAAGGCTTCATTTTAGTTAAAAAAAATATTATATTTATTGCAGTTTTACTAGTTATTAATAAAACTTAAAAAACTGGGAGAAATTCAAAAGAGAAATAAATGGTCCATGAAAGTTTTAACTAGAATACAGCTATTATTTATAGTCTGAAGTACGATATCGATTTCAAAACCAGTGCATTCGCATCTTATTTTTCAATATAAGATAACCAGAAATTTACTAGACATTCTGAATCAATAAACACAATTTCAATTTGTGATTATTTATTCACGCTAGTTTGTCCTTTCTTTCCATAAAGAAAAAGAATTTACTGTCACAGTTGAACATTTCTTATTAGAGATTGCGACAAGTCTTCAGATTTAAGACTTTCCGAAGAAATTTCAAAACAGCTTCATAACTGAGTAACTAAAAACGTTTCTAGGATATCATTCTATCTGATTACATGCAGGTAAATGAATGAAACAAACTGAAATATTTTATTTTTTAAAAAATTGAATTTAAATAAATCCCTTCCTTTATCGTAGCTTCCTTCATTATGTATTCTAGTATACACTTACTGTCATTGCCTAAATTAAATGTCCAAAACTCCAGGCATAACTGACTAAATGAAATACAGTAGAAATATAAAAATATTTTAATTCTAAAATTATATTTTTTCTAAAAATAAGAATTCGTTTTTGAAAAAAAAATTGAAGGTGTAATAAATGAATAAAAGAATTTTTGGAAAAACATCAATATTAGAAATATTTTCTGAAATAAATTTTATAATTACTCCAAAGAAAAACGAATTCAGTTATATTTATTTAACTGTAAAATTCATGAATACAGAAGTAGATATTTTCAGCCTATATTTTATTTTCTAAAAACAAAACAAAGCAAAATTTTATATTTATCATTTTTTCAATTACTAAATATTTAAAAATTATTCGTCAAATAAATTTTAATAATGAATTATTAAATGGGTCATGCTAAAATTAAAATTAATTCCTCACTATAAAATCTTTACACTTCAGATAAAATACTTTAAGAAAGTAATATATTAATTGATGAAATGTGTTTGAAAAATGATAAATAAAATATACAACTTCCTTCCAAAAAACTTTGTAAAACCAATTAAGTTACCTGTTTCAGAAAATCATAAATATGTTAAATATTTTCTAAGAAATTCAAGAACACAGTTATATTTTCAAATTAATTAAACCAATTTATACTGCACACAGTTTTTGATTGTAAAGTTTTGATGAAAATGTGCAATGCTTAAATGATTTTCCGAAGTTTCTTTATAAACAGACACTTCAGAAGCAGATTTTGCCATTTTATTTCCTCTTTCGAGTGAATACTCTCAGCTCCAGATACCTCTAACCACTAAGAGCTTTAAGAAACCTAAAACTATTCATTCTTCTTTATATAATAGTACAACTTTTGTTCTTTTCTCCCTGGTCAGAGAAGGTATAAATAGCCGTGTCTCTGATAGTAGTCTCCAGACTGTGTGTCTATTCCGAGCAGGACATTTTGTTAAAGAAAATAATATATATATAATGGCATTTGTCTGAAGAGGTACTAGAAAACGCCATTAAGGAGCCAACGAATTTCCCTCTTAGGATCACTTACTCCAGGGAGCGCCGAAATAGTAAAAATAGCCAAAAAGTAACCATTTTACGTTACCAAAATCATTGTTTTTCGCTTGGAGAGGCTTTTACATATATGCATTTAAACTATGTTAAATGTAAGGCAACATTGTCCTGAATAGAGAACCTTGAAGAAGAGGATGAAGCTGAGTTAAGAAATGATTCGTAACGTTTTTTATTGATTGTAATATTATCTCACATATTTACAATGTAGGTGCTGCTTCTAAAAAAAGTTTTTTAATTAATTTATAGTAAAGCTCTGATTTTATTTCTTAAAAAGCTAAATATTCAGAAGAGTTAAATAAAAAATATACTTTCGTCTTGAAATTCAATTCCGTGTGTGTAGTCCAGTCTTATGTATCAAATCGACTGAAAATTGAAATATATTCCTTACAAAGTACGACATAAAAAGCACATCGAAGAAATGATTTGTAACGTTTTCATAGATTATATTATCATTTCACATATATTACAATGAAGGTGCTACTTCTAAAAAAGATTTTTTAATAATTTTGTAGAGAAGCTGATTTTATTTCTAAAATGCAAAACATTTAGAAGCATTAAATGAACACACACACACACACACACACACACACACACACACACACACACACACACACACACACACACACACACACACACACACACACACACACACACACACACACACACACACACACACACACACACACACACACACACACACACACACACACACACACACACACACACACACACACACACACACACACACACACACACACACACACACACACACACACACACACACACACACACACACACACACACACACACACACACACACACACACACACACACACACACACACACACACACACACACACACACACACACACACACACACACACACACACACACACACACACACACACACACACACACACACACACACACACACACACACACACACACACACACACACACACACACACACACACACACACACACACACACACTTTTTTTCTTGACATTCACTTACGTGTGGGTGCTCTAATTTCATGTTCCATTAAAGAATAAAAATTGAATATCTTGCAAATTATGGCAAAGAAATTATTTGTAAAGCTTTCATTGATTATAATATAATTTCACATATTTTACAATTTTTGTACTATTTCTAAAAAAATAAGCTATTGTAATAATTTTATAGAAAATTTCTGATTTCAAAAAGCTGATTCTGATTTCTAATAAGTGAAGCTTTCAGAAGCGTTAAATAAATAAATAAAACACTTTCTTCTTGACATTCTGTTCTGTGGGTGTTCTAATTTCATATCTCATGGCTACTGAAAATTGAAATATATTCCTTGCAAAATACGAAATGAAAAGCACATGAAAGAAATGATTTGTAACGTTTTCATCGATTATAATATTATTTTACATATTTTGCAGTGTAGGTGCTACTTCTAAAAAAGCTATTTTTATAATTTTGTGGAAAAGCTTCGATTTCATTTCTGAAAAGCAAAGAATTCAGTAGTGTTAAAGAAATATACTTTCTTCTTGACATTAAATTACGTGTGGGTGTTATTTCTCATGTCTCATGACGATTGAAAATTTATATATCTAGCAAAATATAATATTTGATTCCTGATATGAAAGGTGATGTGGGCGTTAAAAATAAGTTCAGCCATATTATAAGTTACATGACAAATAGAGGATTTATTCTGTACTGTAGGAAGATTAGTTTCCTATCAATTGAGGATTTTTTTTACTGTTGAGTTTATTTGTGAAAATCAAAAGTTAAAATCACATGACTTTCAACTTTTTACAAATGTGTAGTTTTAAAATGACGACGTAGATTTTATCGCTTAATAAATATCACTAATATGTTAAAATATATTTTGCTATTGTGTCTTCTGCTTTAATAATTAATTTAAAATATAAATGGGACAAAAAATTATATAGAATATCCTGTATTGATTATACAGGAGATGTGAAACAAATATTCCATACTTCACATCAAAAATTCAAATGATTGTTATCCGCACGACAATTTTAAATACATCATTTCATTTTATTTCTTATATTTTCCGATTTATGTAATGAAAAATAGCTCAGAGGAAAATATATGTGGGAAGCGCTGACAGATCCCGTATCCTGTATGGCGCCATGCTGGCCATGTTGCGTCACGTCATTAATCACGTGATGCTTTCCCGCCATTATTGGCAGACGAGAGTTAGGCAGTGAGACTGCAAGACGTGTAGCTCACGCTCATGTATCTTTTATGTTCTATGTAGTAATGTTTTGTCCTTTGTACTTTAATCTTAATAAATATATTTCAAATATTAATGCTGGTCGTTGCCTTTTCCCACATTTTTGGGGGCTCGGCCTTTCTCGTGAATACCCCTAGCAAATCCCGCCAAATTGTTGAAAAGCTGTGGACGTTAGTACAATTTAAGACGTTAAATTGATGCTAAGAATTTTGATAAGAGTGGATTTTTGCCGTGGATATTTTAATGGACGTTAGTGCACGTTTTGGATGGATATGATTCAAGTGGAAACGTTAAAGGTTCAATTACTTCGTGTTCTTGTGCAACTGTGCTGACATATACTGGCTGCTTTAAAAAAAAAGGAACTTTTAAGAGTGAATAATTCGACTGCTCCCAACCAGGTAGGCGCAATTTTTTCCCAAGTTTGTAATTTATAGTATAGTACGTTACTTTATTCCATTCTCCCTTTAAATTTTAATCCCGAGTGAATGTGCATTAGTTCTGTTTTAATTCATTACAATGTCTTTAAAACTAGGCGATATTGAATTAATCGCTAACTCCCTTAAATATGCAAAAACTAATTCCGTAAAATTGCTTAACTCTGTGTTAGGTTACAGTAATTTTGACCATTCTTCTCGAAAAAGAATGAGAAATTTTGAAAGATTTGAAAATTTAGATGTAGAAAAACATAAACAAGAGTTGTTGAATAATTTTTCTTTATCTGATTTTATCTCCGTTTCTGATTTATTACATTTAGAAGTAAACGAAAGTAACAAAGATGATTTGTGTGAAAATATTTTTAACGCCCTAACAAATTTAAATGAATTTCAGAGCTCGCTAGATATTAGTTTTTTATCGGAAACAGAAGAAAAACCTTTGTCTCCTCAAAAGGTTTCTCAAACCGAAACTTCATCTATTAATAACAGCTCTATGAGTAATACGGGTAATAATTCTTCCTTCCCCATCCCCGTAACTTCAGACGAAACATTAATAAATAACAGTCAGGCATTAATTACTGGCGCCAAAAGGGAATCACTCGAAAATGATCCCTCGAATAAACAAACGATGAATGAAATAAACCTTCAGTTTTGTTTTTTATTACGCGATCTCTGTGGTAGTAGCAGAAACTTCACAGGAAATGATTCCTATTCGATTAAAAGTTTTTTTTGTGATGTTGAAGAGAATTTTTCTCTTTTTCCTTCTTTAAGCGAACAACAAAAATTAATCTTTGTAAAGAGGTTAGTTTCCGGTACAGCTAAATCTTTTTTATTCTCTCAAAGAAATCTAAATTCCTATCATGCTTTTAAAAGTGCATTCATTAATGAATTTTCCGATAAAGTAACTTCGATTGAAATACATAAACTAGAAAGACGTAAAATGCGCTCGAATGAAACTTTTATGCAATATTTTATTGCCATGCGTGAAATTGCGAATCAGTCTGAAACCCTTATTGATGAATGTTCTGTTATTCAATACACAATAAATGGGATACAGGGTTCTCCTTCTGATAAAATTATTCTTTATGGTGCAAAATGTTATTCTGAGTTTAAAGAAAAATTACGAATTTTCGAAACTATCGTAAGTGCAATGAACGCAAATAATTCAAAGATGTCGTATTCTAGATATGCTAATGACGGCCAAAGACGTGATACAATACATAAAATCCCTGTCCAACAAAGAGAATCAAAATTGAATCTTAGTATTCCGACTAACAGTAAGACGCGTTGTTTTAACTGTAACGATTTTGGACATATCGCAAAGTCTTGCCCTAATCGTAATCGTGGTCCTAAATGTCTTTCTTGTAATTTTTTCGGACATAAATCTTCCGATTGTCATCGTACTACTCGGAATGACAGTTCTACCCCACGGGATAATGTCAACACTTTACATTTATTGCATTCTCCGTCGAATATGCATAAAGAGGTTGTTATTCTTAATAATACACTTTCCGGATTAGTCGATACTGGTAGTTTTTCGACACTTCTCAAACATTCTGCATGGATTAAACTAGGATCGCCGCCGTTGACGAATAACAAGATGACACTAACTGGATTCGGTTTTTCCCAAACTAAAATAATAGGTTCCTTTGAATCTGAAATTATTATTGACAAACAAAGTTTTCCTGTTTTTATTTCTGTGGTACCTAATAATTGTACTACTTATGACCTAATAATAGGTTGCGACGTAATAAATCAGGCAAATTTGACAATTAAACCTGACGGTGTTGTATTTTCCAAAATTTCTAAATCTGATGATCCTGTTGAAACTGACAGTTTTATAATGGCTATTTCTGCCGAAACTCCCACGTTTGATATAGGTCCGAATATTTCTAAACAAACTCGCAATGAGGTTGAACAGATTTTGTTAGCCTATAAACCTAACAAAACTAAAACCGCAAACATCGCACTTGATATAACGCTTACTGACGATGAGCCAATTTTCCACACTCCTCGACGTTTACCCTTTGCCGAACGTGATATAGTAAATGCGCAGATAGACGAGTGGTTAAAAAATGGAATTATAGAACCATGTTCTTCACCCTATGCTAGTCAAGTTGTCGTAGTTCGTAAGAAAGATGGAAAACATAGAGTCTGTATAGATTATAGAAAATTAAATCGTAAATTAGTTAAAGACCATTATCCACTACCATTAATTGATGACATTTTAGATCGTCTTCAAAATGCTAAAATTTTCAGTACTCTCGATTTGCGTAACGGATTTTTTCATGTGCCGGTAAAAGAAAAAAGTCGTTGTTACACCAGTTTCGTCACAAATACAGGTCAATTTCAATTCCGTTATATGCCATTCGGTTTAAGTTCATGTCCTCCTGTCTTTATGCGATACATAAATGCCGTTTTTCGTGATCTTATTGCAAAAGGCATTGTCTTCCCGTATATGGATGACATCGTCATTCCCGCAAATAATGAATCTGAGGCTCTCGAACGCCTTAACACTGTTCTAAAAGTAGCTCGCGATTATGGACTAGATATAAACTTTAAAAAATGTCAATTTTTGCATAGTCAGATTGAATTTTTGGGTCACGTAGTAGAACACGGCAAATTGCTCCCTTCACCCTCCAAAACTAAAGCTGTTCTTAATTATCCTGAGTTAAAAAATGCAAAAGACGTACAACGTTTTCTAGGTCTTACGGGATACGTTAGAAAATTTATTCCCTCATACTCTACTATAGCAAAACCACTTAGTGATCTTCTTCGTAAGGACAGCCCCTTTCTATTTCAAGCTCAGCAAAAAACTGCGTTTTTACGCTTAAAACAGTTACTTTCTGATAAAACCGTTTTAACTATTTTTAATCAAGGCAGTCCCATTGAAATTCATACAGACGCGTCAATTGATGGCTTGGGGCAGTCCTACTACAAAAATCCAAAGATGATAACAAATTCCATCCAGTGTATTATATGTCCAAGAAAACGTCTGACAGCGAAAGAAAATACACCAGCTATGAACTGGAGGTACTCGCCATTGTAGAAGCTCTTAAAAAATTCCGAATTTACATCCTCGGATCACACTTTAAAATTATCACTGACTGTAATGCATTCGTCAAAACGTTAAATAAAAAAGAAATGAATTCCCGCATTTCGCGATGGGCATTATACCTTCAGGATTTTGACTACGAAATAGAGCATCGAACCGGTTCAAAGATGACTCATGTCGATGCTCTTAGCCGAAGCCCATGCTGCATGATCATTCAAGACTGTGTCAATCTTCAAATTTTCAAAGCTCAACAGACAGATGAGCATATTACAGCTATAAAAGCATTACTTCAAAATGCACCTTACGAGAACTACATAGTCAAAAACAACATTTTATATAAGAACTTAGACGGAATCGATTTATTTGTCGTACCTGATGATATGCAGGCCAACATTATTAAATCCTGTCATGAACGAGGCCATTTTGCAGTAAAACGCACGCAGGAAATGTTAAACAAAGAATTCTTTATTCCGAACTTGAAAGAGAAAATTGAGCGATGCATACGCAACTGTGTAACATGCATTCTAAATAACAGAAAACGTGGCAAATTAGATGGCACTTTGCATCCACTTGACAAAGACGATACTCCCTTTCATACATATCATATTGATCATTTGGGTCCTCTTCCCAGCACTTCTAAGAAATATAAGCATATTCTGGCAATCATCGATTCCTTTACGAAGTTTGTGTGGCTTTACCCTACCAAGTCCACCGACACTGCTGAAGTTCTCAATAAGCTCGAATGCCAAAGATCAGTTTTCGGTAATCCTTCAAGGATTATTACGGACAGAGGTACCGCTTTCACATCTACGTCATTCAAAGAATATTGTGAACATCAGCATATCACCCATATTGCTATTACAGCTGGACTTCCTAGATCAAACGGTCAGGTAGAAAGACTTAATTCTACTATCATGTCTGTACTCTCCAAGCTATCCATAGAAAACCCTGAGAAATGGTATAGCCATGTTGCTTCCGTTCAGCAAATTATTAATTCTACATTTCAACGAAGTATCAATTCTACTCCATTCGAAATTCTGTTTGGAACTAAAATGAAATCTGAGCATGATATAAAAATCCTCGAAATCGTCAACGAAGAGATCCAGTCTGCATTTCTCCAACAGCGTGTTGCTCCGTAAAGATGCAAAACAACAAATCCTCAAAATCCAAGAAGAAAATCGCCGTACCTACAATCTGCGTAGGAAACATGCTCAAAAATTTCAATTGAATGATCTCGTCGTAATCAAGCGCACTCAATTTGGCCCTGGTCTGAAATTGAAACAAAAATTTCTCGGACCATATAAAGTGATCAAAATTAAAGCAAACGACACATACGATGTTGAAAAGTATGATTTCTTCGATGGACCATCAAAAACTTCAACTTGTGCAGAATATATGAAACCATGGTCCAGCAATATAGAACATATCACTTGAATTGTGTTTCAAAAGAAAACACTGAACACTACTTAAAGAGAAAGATAACTATTTTCCTTCTTTTTGTGTGTGTATATTTGGACGATATAGACTTTGATTTTTTTCTCTGTTTATTTTTTGTTTTTATATTTTTATATGTTCAACACTAATATTATTTTTATTTTTAGTTAGTTATTCGATATTTCCAGTGCACGCTATTGTATTGCTATATACTTATGCTGTCACGGATGGTATGACTATTTTATTTGTTTTATCTTGTGAATATTTCAATTTTACAAATTATTTTCCTGTATTTGCTGTTTGTTTTATATATTTACTTCATTGTACTGTATACCATAAGGCGAGGTCGCCTATCCTGTCATGATGGCCGATGTGGGAAGCGCTGACAGATCCCGTATCCTGTATGGCGCCATGCTGGCCATGTTGCGTCACGTCATTAATCACGTGATGCTTTCCCGCCATTATTGGCAGACGAGAGTTAGGCAGTGAGACTGCAAGACGTGTAGCTCACGCTCATGTATCTTTTATGTTCTATGTAGTAATGTTTTGTCCTTTGTACTTTAATCTTAATAAATATATTTCAAATATTAATGCTGGTCGTTGCCTTTTCCCACATATATTTAAATATTAAAAGGCAGGATACCGACGAAGTTGCAGTATTAAAATATGCAATGTGGAATATAAAGAATTTTACTGAATTAATTTAAAATTAATTCTTCGAGTGATGAAATAGTTGAAACTTTTTCTATTGTAAATACTCGAAATATAAAAATAATAAATATAAGAATATTTTCAACTAAAAATTATCAGAATTTTACATCAATATTTCAAAAGGGGGAGCTAGAAAATCACTAAATAGATATTTTACAACAGTGGTTCAATAGTTTCGTTACTACATTTATTTCTCATCAAAGTTCATAACCATGACCATAAGAAAATTTTTGATATTAATTCGGGGGAGGGGACATGTTTTCTTAAATGTATTTTTTTGGAAAGGAATATTGAAAAATTTCATTAAATTTCTTATTTTGTTATTTCTGATTCAGATATCAAATAATATACTATTGTTTTTAAAATAATATTCCCTTGTAGAATTTATTCTGAATAAAGTCTAGAGTAAAAACGCTGGAAGAATAATTTGTTCTCCTCCCTACATTTTTTAATTAATAAAATAATTTATAAATTTATGATGCATTTTGAATAAGTTTTTTTATGAGAATTAATTAATATATTATATGGTTATTAATTTTTACAAGATTTAATGAAAATTAAAATATGTATTAATTATTCAAATGCAATGTGATTCTATCCTTTTAATAAACTTTTGTATATATATATACGCTACTTTCAAAAGGACAACGAAAGTTTCGTTCAAACACCAATCAGAAATATGGAAAAATGGTTTAAGATAATAAATTTTATTTTAAATCATAACAAATCTTGCACATAGAAAACAAACTTTATGATTCTATATAAGAATGTAAAAATAATATTTTTATCATTGGCGGTTTTTTTTTATAATACCTTCATAGTAAAAAAAAACTTAAATTTTGAACAAATTATCAATCTATACAGAAATAAAAATATTTATTTGATGAAACTTTGCAGATTGGAGTAAATGACTAATTGCATTAATTAATGAAAGAAATTCTTGTTTCACTTTTTTGAGACACTGCATATTATATTATATATATTGCTTTTTTAAAAAATTTTAGTTCATAGATGTATGCATAGGCGTATTAAATATATAGAAATTCTATTTTCTAAAGGAAATGAAAAGACCCTGAAATTACAAAAGAATTTTGAAATTCATCTTATTCTAAAAATTTAATTTTAAAATTAAAAAAATTCTCGGTTATTTAAAATTACACGGAAGTTTTTAATTTTATCTAATAAATGCAATAACATTCTACTTTTCGACATATTAATCCCCTACAAAAATAAATTTCAATTTTTCATCATAATTTTCAAAAATTCTGCAAACATATTATTCCAGAAAAAAAATAATTAAATAAAATATATAAAAAAAATCATTTTTCAATGTTATCTCAAGCACATTATTATTCAGTTAAAAAACAAATAATTTTTTCAACATTTGATTAGACAACGAAGAAATATGTTAATGCTTATTGTAAAAGTTAATTTTTCATGTGCTTTTTATTTAAAATAAATAGAATTTAAAATATATTAAAGGTTTGATTCAGGATAAATGTCATAAGAATCATATTTTTACGCTTAGGAATAAGATAATCTGAATGGAAAATAAAGAGTAATATTAAATAGAATATAATAATATTAAATAGAAAACCTTTTATTTTTCTAAAGCTCAACGAATTCATAAAATATTTTTATATTCTAAAAATTCTTCTTTTATTATTCAGATAAAGTCAGAAAATACCTTTTGTGTCTAACAAAAAAACAGTTACAATTTTCTTTATGAAATGAAAAGGTTTTGATATTTTTATAAGAATATTTGATGAAGACAGGAAAGAAGATTAAAATAAAAAAAAATCAGAGAAACATTAAATATTTTTAAGAGCAGCGCTTTCCAAAATAAAACACACACACGCTCTCTGCAGCACAAATTCAAATATTCACATTATTTAATTTGCGAACATTTCCCTATGTGCATACCAATAAAGAAAATTCTTAAAATTACATATAAATATTTGCCCCTTTCCTAAAAATAAATTTCTTGTAGCAAGCTTGAATAAACCTTTGTCTTTTCAAGAAATATTCATACGTAAATATTTTAAGCAAAGATTTTAAATGCCCAGATTTCACTATGCACATAAAAATTTTCTATTCACTACATAATTCTCAAGAAAGATTTTAAGAAAATAAAATACCAGGATAGTGAAGTGCACATATTACAATAGGAACATATACTAATTAATAAAAATATATTTAAGATGATGATATGTTGAACATATGCTTTCCAGCGTAAGTCAATAGGGAGTTTACAGGAATCTTAGAAAAAATATCAGTTTCAACTCTCACCATTTTCAAAAATTAATCCCTACTTCAAAGAATTAGATTCACTTCATACTATTTGTGAAAATACAAGGTGACCAAAATTAAAACACCCTTACTTTGAATTCTCTATACAGCGAACTACTCTGTGTAAAGGTCCAATATTGGTGAACACACTATTCAAGACACGGGGAGACGGATTGCACGAAAAACAAATTTCTAGAAGCACCGATAGATGGCGTTGTACAACAGAAAACATGCTAAAAAGATACAAATAATCACACAAACACACACAAAAAAAACTGCGGTATGGAACTTTTCCTTTCTAGTTTTCTATTGCTGAAATGAAAAAAGATAAACAAGTGAAAAAAAAAAAAAACCGAAACTGTCCTTGTAAATGCAATTTGGCACTGTAAGCAAACGTATTTGCTTAAATCCTTGGTTTGCTGCTACTGTTTTAGTCCTAAAAGGGATAAAGCTGGGAAATTGTCATTCTTATCAGCTATGGCTTCGCTCTTTGCTTGTGAAATTGTTTTATGAAAGCAAAGGAAATGCTACAGCTACACTTCGAGAGTTTCGTTGTATTAAGAATTCATGCAAAAGACCAGCAAGTACCAAAACGTGCTTGAAAATTTTGTCGTACCCCAAATGCAACAGCTTGATTCAATTACCATTTCGCAAGATGAAGCACCTCCACACATTGGACTCTGCGTACAGCAATTTCTTCGGCAACATTTTATTAATGATAGTGTAATTAGGCGTGCATTGTCGGCAAACTAACTATCTCGTTCTACACATCTTAATCCCTGCGATTTTTTGGCTTTGGGGATATTTAAAAAATCTTGCTTATCGACGACGTCTGGTAACCTTGCCAGATTTGAAAGACAGTATCACCCTGCATGTGAGAAACATCTTAATCAACCAATTAGATTCCACAGTTTGAAGAAGCTGGTAAGCATCGATAAGGTTTTTATGATTGAATGTTTGATATGTTCGAATAAAATGTGATACAGATATGTATATTGAGTCTTTACAACCTATTTTTTTTGTTGTACAGCGCCATCTATCGGTGTTTCTAGAATTTGGTTTTCGTCTCCCCATGTCTGGAATAGTATGTTTACCAATTTTGGTGCCTTTACACTGAGATGTTCGCTATATAGAGAGACCAGAGTAAAGGTGTTTTAATTTTGATCACTTGTATTTATGCAGTATGAATAATAAACAGAAATAGATATGAGTGGCAAAATTTTTTATTGGTAAGCTTTAAGTATAAAATGTGCATTTTTTTCTAACGTATCAAGTAATTAGAATATACTATATCACTCGTATAAAGATTTTAATAAGTTCTATCGACATAGCTCTATAATACTTCCTTTCATGAAATGTAATGTCTTCAATAAACAAAGAAGGAATGACATATTAAACAATATAATATAAAAACAAAGAAGGAATGATATATTAAACAATATAATATAAAAACAAAGAAGGAATGATTTCAATAATAATAATAAAAGAAATTAAATTCAGCAACGAAATATTTCCCTGTAATAAACTCATCTTTAATTAATTTATTCAATATAAAGCAAGGAATCGACCTTTTAAATTACTCAGCTCTAAAACTACAAAAAGAAAGAAGGGTGAAACTATGTTTGCGAATAAATCTCTCGCTATAAAATTAGCACGAAAGGCAATCTAACTAGCTCTAGGAAAGCGACTAAATGGCTAGACTGTAAATTTATTGTTCAGTTCACAGATTCAATTTATTTTCGCATCTTTCGCACTTTTCTTAGAATGCGATAAATAAATATCCGTAGCTCACTACATGAATTCAGAGAAGTTTCGTTACTAACTTCGTAGGGGGGGGGGGTTACTCACTTAAAAATGGATTTTCAAAGTACTTCGGGGTTGCCAGAAAAATGTTCTGGCAGCTTTACTACAACTAGTAGCTTCTCAGAATTAAGAATTCTTTAAGGGAATCCATGCGTATGCTCTCTCTATTAAACTGAAAAAAATCTGATCAAAGTAACATTTATTCATTTAATTTTTAATAGAAGAAACAGTTTTAGAAATGCTTACAAACTAGTTGCAAATATCTCTTCTTTTGTGCGTGCGAGTTCGTATTTTTAGAAATTCATAGATTGATTGGTTATGAATTTACTATATATGTTTCATTCTAAAAGTTGAATAGTTTGTTACCGATTTATAATAATAAGTAAATTAATTAATAAAATAATGTTAAATTAATTAAATTAAATTTGTTATTACTCCAAATAGATCATAATAAGTAAGATGTTATCTTATTTAAACAGCATAACAAATGAAATTGTGAAAGCAAGTTATTGTTCTTGGGCGAGCTAAAAATATGAATAATATTGAAAGGATGATATCACATATAAGATAGAAATTGATTTTACAAAATTATGTATTGTTTTGAAATGAAATAATAATAATAAATGAAATAGTATTATAGTAAATTAAACGAAAAGAAATTATGATAAATGAAGTAGTTTAGTATTTGGAAAACAAATATATAATGAGTAAAAAAGTTTTTTATTGTTCCAAAATAAGCAAAAGATTTTCTTTAAAAGAATGAATACTTTAGAATATTGGATGGTATTCTAATAAGAAAAAAATGGTTTTCTATGATTTCTTATGATATAGAAGAAAAAAGAAAACACGATATATTGTGTTAATATAAAATTAGTTTATAGTATTCAATGAACCTCTTATTACCTATTGGGGAATTGAAAATATAACAACAATGGTTTGATAATGTCACACTTTTCCCAGTTGTACAATTTTAATTGATTTAGTTTTATCGGTCCATGATTTTAATAAAGTAAAGAAATAATTCGTATAACTACAAGCATAGTTTTATTATATGCATTTTAAGAAATACGTATCGATTTAATTGTATTCATGTTAATTTTGAAAAATGATAAAAATATAAATTCAATTAACTAAAAATGTTGCTAACTTTTATTGATGAATAAATTTGTCCTTTCAAGGGGTAAATATAAGTGATATTTATGAACAATAAATTTTAAGCTTATGTGTAAACTCATCCCAAAGTAAGCCCAGTTAAAAATAAAGGGAAAAAAAAATCTCATTAAACAGAAAATAAATAAAATTTTAATATTACTGAGAATATCAAAACGTTTCCCTGAAACAATTACTAAGTAAAAAAACAAAACTTAAGAATGCAATCTACAGTAATTCATATTGTTAAAAATTGAAAGGATAAAAGAAAGAAAATTCCACAAACAAAACATTTCAAAACGAAAACTTATTAATAAATATGCTTAATATATATGAAAAGAATTTAATAAGAGTAGAAACTTGTAAGAAATGTTTTCGGTACCCTCAGGATCTATCCGAAAAATATACATCATTTTTTTTCTAGTAACACAGACATCCTTATAGCAGCCTACGTTTTCTAGAATGCATTTCTAGTGTGTAATCAGTGGGCATTGATGCGAATAAACAAAATAATGGAATTCCGATTTATCTTTAAGCAATTTATTTCAGTTAGAAGAAAATGCTTAGAACTATGGATTTTCTATACCTAGTTCGGAGAGAAATGTTCTTTTTATGAACACCACTCATTTTGAAATTCATCCTTGGAAGAAATTATTTTTCTAATTTGTAATTGCACAAATCCCAAAACATTTGCACCAGCCTATGTTAGGCTTTTCTGAAAGTTAATATTAAAAAATTATCATTATGATCATACATTTTATTTTTTACATAAATCTATCTTTTTATCACAAATACGAGTCATTTCAGAGTTAAAAGTGACCCAAAACATCAATACTTCCATTACATTTGTTATATACTAAGAATTTCAAAAGCCATTATTTGCAATAAAATATCTTCTCATATCTGAGGAAAAAAGATATTTCAATAATTGTCGTTTTTATTCATATCCACGGAACTTTTATTAAAATTTTCGTACACCTCAGAATAGCTTCCAACTGGAAATGTGCGATTTAAGAATAGTAAATTTTGCAAAGAAATGATTATCATTTCAATGTATGTTAAATTGTATGATAATTTCTTTAATAATGCAGCCTTATTCCACTTCAATCTTTTTTTATATTTTGTATAATAAGAAAACGAAAAGATGAATTCTATTTTGTTTATTTGTTAATCTATATTTAATAGGAATTCCAAAGGATATATATCTTTTGAAATAATCAATCAAGAAATCATATATAAATCATAATTTGAAATCAAGAAAGAAGGCAAAAAAATTTACAATTACATAAAAATTTATATTATATATACTTTTTATGTAATTGTATATTTTTAGCCATGTTTCTCGATTTAGAAGGTAAATAATAAAATAGCACACTCTTACAATACAGTTAACTTTATAATGGCTTCTTACTTTCTAAGTATAGGCAAAGTATTGTAATCGTCATATTATATTATATATATATAGTGTGCTTATAATTATTGTTCCACTTTGAAATGGTCATAAAAGTAAAACTACTAGACTAAATGTCATCAAACTAGGTAATAGTTTAAAACAGACCATGGGAATTTCTATTCCACCAAAGAAAGTTGAAAATCACACCACCTGGGAGGGGTAGCCCTGTATGAAATATTGATAAATTGAATAGGATATGAAGACATCAATGTGTTTAATCGTTTCTGAAACCAAACCGTTTGTGGGGTTACGCAAAACCCAATGGATTGTTATTTAACATACTTTGTAACACGTTTCAGAACCGATTAACCGATTGTCTTCATATACTATTGCATTTAACAATATTGCATCCAGCGCCATTTCACCCTTGGTTGTGTGATTTTGAATTTTTTTTAGCGGAAAAGAAATTCTCATGGCCTTCTTTAAACTATTACCAAGTTTGATGACATTTGGTCCAGTAGATTTCCTTTTATGACCATTTCAAAGTGGAACAATAATTATAATGACCCTGTGTATTCTCACTTCTTAGATACTAAGTTATGAACAACACAGTGTATCAATTTTATTTTGAAGAACGAGTAATATTGATTTTGAAATGATGTATCCATATTTACAGATTATTGAAAAGCAAACGAAAATGGGAATAGTGATTATAAACAAAGCATGTCAACATAGATCTGAATAGTATCACTTATTTAAAAGAACTTTTCTTGCAGGTCATTATCCTTTCTTTACACAAAGCAACTAAATGGACAAGTCACTTAATGAATCTAGTTAATGTCTCAAACAAGGATGTAAAATTCGAATGCTAAACAAGAATTAAGTGAACAATATCAAAATAGTTGTGGAATTTAACATAAAAAGTCCAATTTTTATAGAAATTAGGCTTTATTTTAAAAACAAGGGAGCAGAATTTTTTTTCTTTATGAGGCAAAATGTCTTTTCTATTCTAGCTTCTGTTCTAATATGGAGCTATCTTGTTCTCATTTATGAAAGTGAATTGGGGGGGGGATAAAATATTCTAGATATAGATTTGGAAAAAGCTAGTCCTCTTTATCTTGGATGATTCGCGCTAGTTATTTCAGATGGCAATGAAGGTTTCGAATTTATTGGCCGATTCCACTGAATTATAAGACTATCTTTTCGTTCGTATTAGCACAACTTGTTGCACAATATTGAGGAATATTATATTATTCAATATTCAATAATATTATGCAATTTAATGAACATTTTATTAAACTGCATAATTGTTCAATGTACGAGTGCTACTGGAGTTAATAGGAAAGCAATGGATGGAGAATGCTGGTGGAACAGAAAGAACAAAAAAAAAAAAAAAAAAAATTCCCTTTCTGGTGTAAAAATTGTATCTGTACCTGTTAGTAGAGAATAAGGCTCTTTTTTTGAAGAAGTAAAACTTTTTGCTACATAAACTAACTAGTTTTATCTGCTCTTAATAAACATATGAGGAAGTGGATGGCTATGTTCCATCCTTATGTCTCGTTGATTTTTTTCCTGTCAAGGAAAGCAGTCAAAGGGCGGTATAAAATTTTCTTCAATTTTCCGAAACTGAACGCAAATACACTTTCTAGAATTACTCCGTTATATGACGTATCTTTATTATAATAGTAAAGCAAATGGAAATGATACGAATAAAATCACGCAGTTACGTCTATTGGAGCTATAGAGAAAAATCAATCATATTTTGAGAATGTAAACACGAAGGTAAAGTACATCAATTTCAATAATATGCTTTTCAAGTTTACAATTACAATGAAATAATTTTTTAAGCCTGAATTGTTAAACATAAAATGTTTTTAGTTATTTTTTAATATTAATTTTTTTTAATTAATTTCAAAAAAATTTTAAATATATTTTAGAGCAATAGCATCTGATTTTTAATATTATGTTAAAAGATGGAAATGAATTTATGTTCAATTTTTAAGCAGAAAAGGTTTCCAGGTCCATATCACAAAATTTCAGTCATTCCTTTTGTAAACTGTCATTAATTAAAACAATCAGGCCGAACATTTCAAATGAATAAAATATTTCAATAACCTCTTGAACTTTAAAGCATAAATAAGCTTACTAACTAATTTGCATTAAGATTATCAAGATAAATTAATATGAAATAGAATGCATTTGAGAATTTCTAAAGAATAAATTAAATTATACGAAAGCACATTTATTTCAAGGCAGAAAAAATATAGTATCTCTCACTGAAGACGTTTCCGTTTTATCCAGGCTTAATTAGAATTAAACTATAAAAAATGCATTAAGTAATTTGTTAATGTTAAATTCATAAGCTGCTTTATTACATGCGAAGGAAGTTACATTTTTCTTTCTTTAGTTAGTTGATTCCGTCTAAAAGAATAATAAAAGCGATGTGAAATAAATTAAAATGAATTCTCTATATTCATTTCTGTTCTGTTCTTAGATACTTGAATTTTATTTTGAAAAACAGAAAAATGAATTTTGACATATTATGCTGTTTAAATATTTA
Source organism: Argiope bruennichi (assembly GCF_947563725.1). Taxonomy (NCBI): domain Eukaryota; kingdom Metazoa; phylum Arthropoda; class Arachnida; order Araneae; family Araneidae; genus Argiope; species Argiope bruennichi. The sequence continues at coordinate 41,438,184 of NC_079158.1, read as the reverse complement.
ATTTATGAAGTCTTAGCTTCATTTAATCTTACAATTTGGTTGACTAATAGATTAGTGAAATACATTTTCATCCCAATGGAAATCCGATAGTAAATTATTTAAAGCATTTGAAGCAACATCAGAATCAAAATTATAGCAGAAAATTATTAATATTGGAAATTTGCGAAAAAAATCTATGGAGTGAAATGGTAAAAAAAGTTTTTGTATTTTATAATAGCTATTATTAGATTCTTAAATAATGGGATAAAGTTGACATTTTATTTATAAAATAAGTTATTTTATCAAAATCAATGTTGATGATCCTATGCACATAAAAAAGATTTATTGATTAAATTTATTGGTTCTTATATTGAAATTAGCTAGGATATAAGATTTTTAAGTGGGAGTTTCTTAGATATTTATTTCCCTATGCATTTCCCACAAATATTGCCCATTCTATTTGAGAAAATCTCCGGCAAAGAATTTCATATCCAATGATATTAAGACTAGGGATGAATCTTGTCGAATATAATGACTGATACAGGTAGAGAACGCATGAGAATCATAAATACAAACTAAAATATGGTCCGAAGCTCAATGATTCCTCATTATAAATATCATATGGGTCAGATATTTGTTGATGAGCATCAGAATTTCTTTAAAGATAATGCCCTTATTTTGATATGCATCCATTCAAACGATGCAAGATCTTTCTACATTACCTACGAGGTTTCGTCTCATTATGTGATATACGTACTAGAATTTTTGGACATTAGTGGATTGAGAGAAGGGATTTTGTCCTATGTTATTTACCACATTGCTTAAATAATCTTTTTTTTTAGATTTTTTTTCTTGGATGCATTCAAGTTCATCGATTAAGAAATGCTAGCAGATTCTGACATATTCTTCGTAGCAAGAACCATCATTGCTGCTTCTACCATTCACAAAATGTCCGGTACATTAGAGATTATTCTACAATCCGTTCATTGTATATGTTATGCGTTCATTAGGGCCAATGGGCGAAGTCTTTAACTGTTTTCTTTATAGTATTCATGCTGTATTTTTATGCTTCTTCTTCATTTGAGAATGTCATTTCCAACCATGCTTCTAATGTGATTATGATTCCTAACGAGTTCTCTACCTTCCTTCCAAGTTTGTACACAGATTTGAGGATATACTGTATGCACTAGCTTCGCCTATATTTTACAATAAATGACTAATTTATATAAAGTTAAATTTTGAATATTCCTTTAAAATTAACTTTGGGAAAATTCTCCCCTTTTTCTTTCTTTGAATATTATTAAATAACATTTCATTATGGATTCTATTAAGTACTGCCGTCAATATAAATGGACCAAAGTCTCTAACCACATTACGGAAACGCGAGAGTATTAAGGAAAAATAAAACTATTTATTCTTCTATATATAACAGTAAAATCTTTGCTTTTTTCACTCCAGTTAAGAGAAGGCATAAATAGTTGAATCTCCGAAAGGTATTTTCCCAGCTGGACGTTTTGGGTATAAAAGACATGTATATTGGAATTTACTTGAAGAGGTACTAGAAAAAGCTATTAAAGATTCCCCCCTAGGATCACTATCACTCCAGGGAGAGCCGAAGTAGCTCGCAAGAATAGCCTTTCATTTTACAAAAATCCTTTTTTTTTGTTGTTGTTCTTTATATGCTTTTCCGTATATTTATGCATTTAAACTACCTTGATTGAAAGAAAGCATCGCACAACTTAGTCCTGAATGGAGAACTTTGGATATGTAGATTTAAAGCTGAATTAAGAAGTAATTTGTAACGTTTTCATTGGTTATAATATTTATTCTTACATATTATAACGTAATTGCTTCGTTTGGAAAACTGTTCTTGACAGTTTTGTAGAAGAGTTTTTATTTCACTTAGTATTTCTGGAAAAAAAAAGCACGCGGAAACTGTTGATAAAAAACATATTAATTTTGTTTTCAACATTCACACTCATGTGGGTGTTACAGTTTAATATCTCATGGCAATTTTGAGTTGATTTATTTTTCGTACGAAGCTCGGAAGCAGAATAATCTTTAGTGCTGATATGAAAAGTCACGTGGGCGTTTTAATTTATTTTTCAGTTCAACCGTATTATTTATTGTATGACAAGTAACGACTATAGTTTATATTTTAGTAAGATAAGATTTCTTCCACCTACGTTGTTTTCTATATTTCCTAATAAGTTCTCGTTTATAAAATTTAGAATTTCAAGCCACTAGCTTAGATCTATCGTTTTCAACTGATTCAGTGTTGAAAGGAAGATATAAATGTTGCCACTCAATAAGCATTATTTCTTATGAAGAATTAGACTGCTATATGCTATACTGGCTCTTGTGAATCTTATTTATTCTAAATAAAAGTTTGAATAAGGAATTATATAGAATTCTTGTGTTGATTGGTCAGAAGTACGGCCATTTTTCTTTATTTAATATTTAAATTTCAAATGAATATTACCTATAAGAGTGTTTTAAATATTTTAATTCACTTCATATTGTCAATTTTTTGTATATTATATTTTGTATCTTATATTTTCCACTTGAAATATTGAAAATTATTTCAAAATATGACACAGAAAAAAATATAATTAATTATTAAAAGACAGGATAAATGGGACATTGAAAGAAATATTAAAAGCTCTATTTTGGAGATTTGAGAAGTTTGCTTTAATAAATTAATCCTAAATTAATTCCTTCAACAAGCAGAATTATTTGAACATTTAAAAACATTACCAAACAGCGAAATATAAAAAGAATAAATGCAAAAAATGAGGGTTTTTTTCTGTTATAAATTTATTCAGAAAATTTATCTAAACTCCACAAAAGATTGAACTAAAATATTATGCTTGAATTTTTTTGAAGTACACAGCTTAAATCCAATTTCGCATCCTATATCTATTCTTCTTAGAAATGCACACATAAATTGATAAGGTATGTTTGAATATTAATATCGTCATTTTCAATTCAAATAGAGAATAATATGATATTCTTAAACAAAATAATATTATCTTGTACAATTCTTTCAAAATAAATTCCAAATTGTGAAAATTTTTACTCACTATTAATTTTGTATTCTTGCATTATTTAATATCATAACTGTATCACCTATAAATCTATCAATCATTGCAGTTGTAAATTTCAAGTAATTAATTATTAGAGAAGTATTCGAATCAACACTACTAGTTATCATAAGAACTTCAAGTATTTGAAGTAATGAATAAGTACAACAATTCATTCTTACATCAGGAATTGTCTCTAAGTAACAGAAAAAGCAAATATGCTATGGGACTAGATGTAAATATTTTTTTAAAAATCTCATTAATTCTTAGATTTTTTTATTGATAATATTTTGATTACAATCAATACAAGATGGCAAATATAAGGAGAAAACAAAGCACATACAAACATAATAAACACAGATAATGATACAATTTGTAGCAAATAAACAACAACCATCAATGCAACCAATACATACAGATAACAAACACAACACCTAAAAGGTTTTCCTAATAGTAATAAAGCATTTTTATCTTTCTGAAAGAAAACTATATACAAAGAACTTTATTATATATATATATATATTCTTGCATGTTAGTTGTGAAGTCAGCAAATAATTTTCAAGAGAATCATCTAATGCAGTTCATGTTTTTTAAGGGAAAAGAGCTGGCCACTAAATGATAATTTAAATACATCGAATACATTCAATACATCGAATCTTTCAAACCCTTTCTTAAACTGAAAAAAAAATGTCTTTCAAATAAAGCAAGTCTAAAGAGACGAAGCGATTATTTTTCCAGAAAAATCAACAAGGAACATGAATATAAACTGAAGAATTAATACTAGAGAATGGAATAATTGATTTTCCTACGTTTCTAAAAAATTCACGAGAAAGAATTTTAGCTACGCTCTAAACTACTTGCTTTTACAAATCCCCCTTTTTTAAATGCACGTAAATATATTTATTGAATAGAAGGAATGCATTCTTCAAAAGAGCAAAAAGACATAGAAATCCTAAAATTAAATTTGGAATTCATTTATTCTATGTCTCTCATTCTCAAACTAAACAAATTTTTCAAAAAAGATTTATGATTATATTGAACAAATGTTTACAATTAATCGATCTTTATATACACAAAGCACATACAAATATAAATTTCAATTTTTATCTTTATAATTTCCAAAATTTGTACAAAAATTATCTTTTATATCATTAGTAGAATATGAAAGCAAATTAATTTTTAAATTTCATCATTATAGCATTATAATTCAATTTAATACGGAAATATTTTTCAACATTTGATATCATAACGCTTATGCTTTTTGTGAAAAAAATATGCCATTTTTTAAAAATGTTTCTTCAAAATGAAATGAATTTAAGATATAAAGTTAAGAATTTTTAGAAAATATTTTATTTATTATAAGAACAACATTCTCTCAAATACATTCGCATATTATAACCAACACAGATAGATGCATTCTTTCACAATATTCCATTTCTTAAAATTGCTTTATATGCATGATATAAAATGAAAATACGTAAAAGTTATAACTATTTTAACTTTCCATAAAATACGTTTCTTGACTAAACTAGAATACTAACTTTTTCAATAAATATTCGAAATTAAATATCATAAGGCAACATTTCAAAATGGATGGAAATAGGTCCTTTTTAAAAGATCTGCATTGCTATGATGTAATCGCAAAGGATATCTATCTCAAGGATATAAGGCCCTCGACAACTCATTCATTGAAAATATGGATGAAAATTCCTCTAATTGTTTCTTAATTCTTAAAAAGGAATTAAAGATAACAAAATACCAGGTTCAACTGCAAATATTATAATTAAAAATAAAACGCCGATGGCTAAACAAACTTTTTCTATCACATAATTACAATCAGGGCGTTTATAAGACTTTCCGAGGAAATGGCAGATGCATCTCGCCCTGATCACACAGATAATAATTAAAACTTTCTTAAAATCTGAGTCCGGATTATTAAATAGATTGTAAGTTCCAGGTGTTTAACTTGATGAAACGTTCGTTACACTTATTTATCATTTTAATTATTTTATAACAAATTGAAGCTTTAAAAATTTGCTATTACAATTTCTGAAAAAAGTATTTTACACTGAAAATTATAAAAAGATTGATTCTTGAAACTTAAATTACAATAAAGATTCATGGAAATCATTACGGTATGATGTTTCTTGCAACTAACCATTTCTCATTGAATTCTCGTTCTGTTAATTCTTTTTAAACGTTTTTTTCCATAATAATGAATAATTACATTAATTAAGTGGTAATCTGCCAAAATTTACCAGAATTAAAATTTTTGTTCAAACTCAACTTTATGGGCACACATAGAATTTGGAAGTAACTGTTCTATTAAATTCTCTACCAGGTGGTGCTCCTCAGAGGAAATCAAAATTTGATTAAATTATTTTATTAATTGTTAAGTTAAATAAAAATATTAATTCGTAGATTAAAAATTTTCATCTATTGAAAAACAAGATACAGGTAAAATAAAATAAGAGTGCAGAAAAAAAGAGTATTTAGTTATTGTTTAAAACTTTGTTATATGTTTGATTTCGAGAATTCTATAATGATGTTAAAATTTCATCTATAACCAGAAAATTGGAAATCGAGGAAAATAAATAGGAGGAAATAAGACTTGTTAGATAGAAAACAATTTATTTATGATGGAAGACAAATAATAAACAATTGAGTTTTTTTATCTAAACATTAGTTATATATTTATTAACATTTATAATTATTATAATCCCAGTGAACTGACACATTCAAATAATTCTATGAAAATTATAATAATACAATTTGAATGAATGTTCTCTTCATGATTAAAGAGAGAAACAAATATTTCTTTAATACTGCGGAATTAATACGAACAAGTTACATTTTTCTGCACGAAGCATGCAATTTAAAGTTCCCGTGTTAAATTTGGTTTATATAAACATGCTTCGGGTTAAAATTTGTCTAAAGGTAAAATACAATGAGAAGTTGGTTATAAAGAATATAAAAAAACATTGGTTTTTAGTTTTGGGATATTGAAAACTAATAATTTGTAAGTAAATCTGTGTTATTTGATTTCCCAAAAAATAATGAAAAAGAAAACTAATTGCATAATAGAAATATAAAAAAAATTTGATTTGTTAAATTTCTTTGTTTTTATTTAATATCAATAATAAATTTGCTTTAGAATTTTCTAAAAATCCTTGCACGATTATATTTTAAGCATAAATATTGTTCTTTTTTTCATAAAATTGTAAATAAAAAATTATTTTTCATGAAGTTCTTTTAAAAATTCGTAATTTTATAATAGCTCTTATCTTTTATTTCAAATAACAAGAAAGCATTTAAAATATCAAACAAATTTAATTGAACATTTAAATGCAAAAAATCAAAATAACAAGCCTGCAATGTTAAGGAATGATGGAATTGTCTTCACCATGAATTTAAATTAATTTTCTGAGTATGTGAAGAAAAAAATTCAGTTCCTGAAAACAAAGAGCAATAACACTGAAAATAAGAACAATAGTTTCAAATTATCATCTGGCTACAAAATTGTCGCATTTCTTTTATCTAACTAGTTAGAGAAAGGGATCTAAAATGTTAGAACGTAAATTTATGTTATAATGAACAGACTAAATTTATTTTCGAATCCTAGATCTAACGTTTCCGCACTATTACTGAAAAGCTATAAATTGCTGTTTTTTGCTGAAAACTTAAACGCGGAAGAAAAGCTTCGATATTATTTTGCATTTCAATTTATTTAAAAATAGTTTCTCCTCTTAGCTATAAGCAATCAACAAGTTTTTTTTTTTTGGCAAATTCGAATCTAACGTAAAATGAGCATAAATAACTTCTTAATAACTATTTAAAGCAATGTATTTTCTAGAAAATAATTTTAGGAAATGTTTTTTGAAAAGCGATTTCATGCTTAACACACGAAGGTACAGATTTTTGAAATTTTTTTTAAATCTTATTTGCATGCTTTGTTAATATGTATTTATATTTTAAGATTTTTAAGCTATGTTTTTGCAAATCTATTTTATACAAAATATCTAAGATATATAATTAATAAGTATAAATATGAATAAATTTATATAATTTTATGGCGAAAAATCATCTAAATAAAATCAGTTTCATATCATAAAATCGGCAAAAGATTATGAAATAAAACTGTTGTAGATTTATAATTTCATTAAACAATAAAATTACCGAGCAACTAATGTAAGTAAGATTATGAATATACAATTGAAAAAAGTATTGGTAGTATGCATTTTTGAAAACATTTGCATTTCATTATTGTAAAATATTTTTCAACAATTATTACTTTGATTTTTTTTTAATTTATCCATTAATCGAATATGAATGAAGATTTAATTTCGATACAGATCATTTTTTTTGAAAGAGCAAAAGTTTTCAAGGTTAATTTTGCACAATGAAAGAAAAAAAAAGATTTTTTACAGTAAAAAAAATTACGAAGAATATGATAAAACTATAAATCTTTATCAAAGTTTAAGGTTTTGTGCGTTCTCTGGCATGTGAGGATTATTCTTTCATATCTAAATAAAATTGGCCCAATACGGACACACTGAAGAGCACCCCCTGTTAAAATGATAAACATAGCATTTTTTTCTAAAAAATCTAAATAATAACGAACCATGTGCAAAATAATTGTGGCGCATCCTACCATGGATGTGCTTCAAGTAAAGGAAAGGAATGTTTAGAGAAGTATATGGCCGACTTTGAGAAAATTTACTGGAGAATATTTACTGGAAGTATATTTATTTATTTGAAAATGCATTATTTAAGACTTAATATATTCAAAGTTTGAATTCATATATCAGTCCATGCGGTCTTTAGTTTACCATGCGGTCTTTAGTTTATTTGGCTTGCATCACCTATGCAATAAAATGTTCAATCAGCAAATCTTTGTTGGTGTTGGAAACAGTAATTACGATATTAGCTGTCAAATCTGTTCCTTTCATTGAACATGGATAACTAACAATACTATGCTACAACCTAGGTGGATTGACCACCTAGTTGATAGAAATTAAGAGCTATAAATTTGTCACCAAAATGCCCAAATCAAATGAATGAGATTCTTTTAGTTATTTTGCTGAGAATTGTTGAAATCACGTGAATGCAACTTCATTTTTCACTATCTTTACTGATGTATAATTGCTGCTATTGCTATTATTGGCATAGACAAAATACAGAAGTGTCTCCAAGGATCACATTACAAATTTTAAGTACGCATTTAACAACAGGAATGCAAACTGTGCACCAGTAAATCTTGAATATTGATACATATTTAAGTTTCTTTCAAAATAATGCAGCAATGACATCTTACACAGATAAGGTAAAATCTCACCAATCTTTGTCTACGCCTAATATTTTTTGACCTTGTAACGTAAAAATTTACTTTATCTGTAATACAACGTATTACATTTAAACTATATCTTTTAATCATTGTTTTTGTGAAAGGTTTGATACTAAACTTAATATATTTTCTTGAATCAATGATCATATATCTCTAGAAAAATGACTACACGATTAAATCTTAAATTTATGGTTTAGCCCAGAGATTCAATTTAGCCCAGAGATTATTTTAACTTCCTACTTACGTCTTTTTCTGTTGTTTTTTTCTTTTCAGGAGTTAAATAAATGTTTGTAGCATATTACATGAATTCCGGGAAGTTGTGCTACTAATTATAGAAGAAATTTCTTTAAAAATTATTTTCCTCAGGTAATTACTTTCTACGCGATGTAAAAAATTAAGTTCAGATATTACGAGGGCTTTATGATAATTCATGAAACCACGCTTTTTGCAATAAGCAGAAGAAATCTTATCACAGATAAATTATTTTTTTATTGAAAAGAGAAATAGATCAGGAATGATTTAAAAACCAGCTGAAATATCTTTTATTTTGAGTGAGTGATGTTTTTTAAAATTGTTTCTTTTTCTAACTTTTTTTTAGAAACGTTTAATGTTGAAATGCATATTGTGTTACTACTAATAATTATTAAAATACGATTCAATAAGCTGAGGGCATATTTTTAGAATGAAGTAAGGATTATTCCGAATTGAATATAATGAGTTCGAATTCTATTTCAATAGTCCAATCGATAAAATTAGGAAAATCATCTAATAACAATAATAGATATGAGACAATAATAGATGTTGATTATTAAAAATGCTTATCAGCAATCGGAAATCAAATAAGTTCTAAAAAGAAAAAAATATTGATCTTAAAGATAATATCAAAATTTTTTCCTTAAAACATTAAACAAAAGACACAGAACTCTGACGTAAGCAAGTTAAATAATCAAGCTATTTTGAATCCAAATGGTGAGATAATGCATGGAATAAAGAAAGAAAAATGTATGAAAAAATATTTAAGAAAGAAAATTTATGAATCAATATTCATATTGTATATGAATACAATTTAATTAAGCAATAAATAATAAGAAAAGTTTATGAAGTCCTCAGAATATATTTTGAACTATACGATTTTGCAAGTAATATAAATATTCTTGAAGCTCCGTAATTATTTTAGAAAATAATACCAGCAAGACGGACGTGGGCGGACATACGAATCCAAAAATAATAATTCTGATTCATTTTTAAACAATTATTTCTGAAAATATAACTATATATTAAGGTCTATAGAATAACTATATTTCGTTGAGATATAAATATTTTTTTCCAAAAGCATTGCTAATTTTAGAATTAATCTTCGAAAGAGATCCTTTTTTATTTTGGTGTTCATTAAATCCGAAAATTGAGGCATTTTAAAAAAAAATATTATTAAGAAAATTCTGATCATGCTTTTAAATGTCAAATTTTTAAAACTAATATATCTCTAATGATTTTTAAATATAATTTCATTTCTTATTAAAATATAAAATGTAACATTAATGATTCAATTCTATTGTTTAGTATAATTAATTTTAAAACATTTTTAAAAAGAATTTGTAAAAAATATTTATTTTATTCTCTGAAGCAGAAAGAAAGATAAAAGTTATCTATTCATATATAAATTTGTGTACATTTTATTAAGAATTTATTACTATCTTAAGTTCAACACTAATCGAGAATATTTTCTTTAGAATTTATTACTATCTAGAGCTCGTCACTAACTGAGAATTTATAACATATTTTGCAAAATGCAAGACCACCGAAGAATTTTTATCAACAATAATCGAATGAAGAAATAGTGCCACGGAAAAAAATACAATTTTTTATTACGTAATGCAAGAATTTAGTTTCCTAATGAATAATTACTCAATTATATAATTAACACAATTAAACGTCCTAATTTTTAATCGCATACAGTTTTCAGATGCATTTTTTATCACTAAATATTTTACAGATATATTATGGAAAACGTCCTTGAAATATGTCCAGTCTTACAAGAAGCCTCGAACATATTAATAGATAAATTATTTGTGCCAAATGATAATAATGTAAATTATTTCAGAACCGTTTTATCTTTAAAATGTAATTAAAAATGAAATTTTTTTATAAAACATTTTCGAAATCAAATGATTTTTAATTTGATTCCATTATTCCATGAATTTATTTTTATTAGCCTGTGGAACTAAATAATAATTATATATCTCGTTAAGGCTTAATAAATATAATGATAAAATAAATGTTATATTTATCTAACAACTAAATATCTAGTTTATTTAAATAAAATATTATATTTATCTAACAACTAAATATCTAGTTTATTTAAATAAAATATTATATTTATCTAACAATTAAATATTTAATTTATTTAAATAAAGTATTATATTTATCTAACAATTAAATATTTAATTTATTTAAATAAAGTATTATATTTATCTAACAATTACATATTTAATTTATTTAAATAAAGTATTTTATTTATCTAACAATCAAATATTTAATTTATTTAAATAAAGTATTATATTTATCTAAAAATTACATATTTAATTTATTTAAATAAATTATTTTATTTATCTAACAATTAAATATTTAATTTATTTAAATAAAGTATTATATTTATCTAACAATTAAATATTTAATTTATTTAAATAAAGTATTATATTTAACTAACAATTAAATATTTAATTTATTTAAATAAAGTATTATATTTATCTAACAATTAAATATTTAATTTATTTAAATAAAGTATTGTATTTATCTTACAATTAAATATTTAATTTATTTAAATAAAATATTATATTTATCTAGCAAGTAAATATTTAATTTATTTAAATAAAATATAATATTTATCTAACAACTAAATATCTAATTTATTTAAATAAAAGTATAATAAAGTATAAATATATTAAATTTAAAATAAATAAAAAAACTTCGATAAACAGAAAGATTGCCAAATTATTATATATTTGTTCCAAAATAAGCCTCAAAAACTGATTTGACTATGTGTTTAAGCATTTTTATTCGTGTGAACTAGATTTTTAATTTCATAACCATATTTCTAACAAAAAAAAAACTGTCAAGAAAAATCTGCATTTTTCTATTTCATTGGAAATTCGAATATATTTTACGAGGATTAGATGCATTTTCAAAGTTTCACCATAAACATTAACTCTAGAAGCAGAACTTTTCCATTCTATTCCTTCTTCCGAGCGTATATTTTCAATTTCAGACTTTTCTAACCACATTAGGGAGCGCATGGGCTTTACGAAAATTTAAAGCCTTTTATCCTTCTTTATATAATAGAGAGATCTTTGCTCTTTTCTCTCTGGTTGAGAGAAAGCATAAAGGGACGTCAGCCTCTGAAAAATAATCTCGGGATTCTGTGTCTTTCTCTAACTGGACATTTTGCGTAAAAAGAACATATATATTGGCATTGCCAGAAGGTGTACTAGAAAATGCTGTTAAAGAACCCGAGGGTTTTCCCATAGGATCGCTTACTCTAGGGAGCCCCGAAGCAGCTCACAAAGTAGCCCTTTTATCCTACAAAAATCGTTATCTTCTCTTTGGATGCTTTTAGTATATATTTGCCTTTAAACTATCTTTTTAGCTTAAATAAAAAAAAGTTGTAGAGTGTTTTTATAGCAGAAATCTGTGTAGTGCTAGTTAAATTTAATACACATTTTAATTTAATATGAACATAGAGAATTATTTTCACGCATAAGAAAATATGTTTTTTATACAACTCAAAATATTTTGAATTGTATAAAATATTATTTACAACGATACCTTCATTGATTGCAATTTATTAGTAATTTTTTTAATATTATGAATTTAAAAGTTTGTTATGTTCAATGTCTTAAAATTTCACAGCTGCAATACGAATTGCATTTCAAGAAATATTCAGCATTAGCATAGAGCAGTTTATCGAAGGTATTTGAATGTATTAAAATTTCGTAAACCCCTGCAGGAAAAATGCTAAAATGACGATTCTAAATAAATGTCCCTTTCATCGAAGGATAATGTTTTATTTTTTATTTTTTGTATTTGGTTCTTTCTTTATAACTGATAAAATGATAAAAATATTGTTACAAAAACTTTATGAAAGATTGCAATGTATCAAAAATTTAATCTCAATCTCATATTGAAAAATATAACAACACTAGAATAGAAATAAATTGATATTGTGTCTTTCATCCATTTTATTTTATGAAAAATAACTTTGAAATATCGCAGATGAGTATCCCTATTTACATATTGAAAACATAAGCTGTAAATATCAATTTCTCAGGAAGGTCACTTTAATCTCATACTGATTTACCTAGATACACGATAGTTTCAACAGGATACATAAAATGAACGAACGAGCAGATGAAGAAGAAATATTCTCGCATATTTCTCTTTATATCATTATCACATGATGAAAGACGCTAATTAAAACTTTAGACTGTAAATTTGTTTAAATTTAATTTATTTTCAAATTGCACATTCTGCATTCTTTCTGGAAATTAAAAAAAAATATTATTCTTGGTTAAAAAAAGAATCTAAAAAAATTTTTCTTCCATACAGATTCGTACTACTATATACGTATGACTTTTTTGAATACAGAGCATAATAGATTATCTAACATTTATAAAATCATATTTTTGTAAACCATATATTTTGTTATCTTAAAACTTTAATTTGATTATAAAAACAATTTTTTTTGTCAAATAAATGTCGCTGTTACAAAAAATAATCCTATTATTCATAAAAAAAATTCGGCGCAATGTTTTATTTTCAATTTTTCAATTTTCACAGTCTTAATAAAGTTTTCATGCAGGAATAAATGATAATTTTTTCCATGCTGTGATTTGTTCATCATTTGAAAATGGATGGTGCCAAATACCAACAAAGGAAGATAGATGATAAATTGGTTGATTTCCATATAGACTTTCCAATTAGGATCCATATCAGCATAACATCAGGTCATTTTTAAAACGAAAGATATTGAAAGAACTTTCTCCGTTGGTTATTCATTAGGAAAAGGAGTTCACAATAGAATTTTATGCAATAAACTGAAAAAGATCATCAATAATCTGTGCTATGATTGAAGGTCACACAAAGGATAGTATTTTGCATTTATAGCAATCAATGAATGGCTAAACTGAAACAATAATTTATTAAAGAATCATATCTTCTTTTTCTGAAAAATAATTGGACAAGTGTTTAAGTAAAAAAAAACAAAATATAAAACGATGGGGAGGGCGCTCTTTAAGCACTGATTAGTATTTTGTATGAATCGTCTCACTTGTAAGTTGAGCTTGGAAACAGTTTCAGTATTACACAGTTTTCCAAATTTTCATAGAATTATTCTTCTAGCTTTGCGTTGAAAACTCATACCAGAATGTAATATTTGTATTTGATTTATTTAAGAAACTAATTTTTAGACGATTTAAAAAAAATTAAAGCACAAACATTAAAAAAATGCATCATACTTTCCTTCATTATCGTATTTACTAAGAATAAAAGGAAATAAGATGTGTCTGTGTGTGTGTTTGTTAACGCTTTAAAGGCTAGGGGTTTGATTTAGAGCACCGAATTTGGCGCTCATACAATTTGGAGAGTAGAAATGTTCACTTAGGAGCGCATATAAGAAATTTTAATTAGAATTTAAATGGATCAAATTAAATGCAATTTCGGCGTTATTGAATTCAAAATTTTGAAAATATCGTTGCACAAAATAAATTTCATTGAATTAAAAAGTTAAAAAGGCATCTTTATAAAATAAGAAATTTTTCATAATTATTGACAATTTTTTTTAAAAAAAATATGTTCTGGCTAATTTACAACAATATATTACATTGTTGCTCAGAAATCCAAACTGTATTCAACTTTTCAACCAATTTCTAATCATGTGAAAGGATTCTGTTTAATATCAATGTAATTTATAAGACGGAAAAAAAAATTAAAGTTACAATATCGCTAAATATAGAAGAAAAATGAACAGGGCATACCCTTTTTTAGTAGAGTTATGATGCCATAGAAATTGGTCTCAAATGGAATGATTCATGTATATTATCTATGCTAAGGTATATAAAATATGCTAAAATCTACCGAATCTCTGCTAAGGTATATAAAATATGCTAAAAATTAAAATTCAAAAATTAAACTTCAATTTTTATTGAAATAAATTCGAAATAAAACTAACATTAAAAATTTAAAAAAAAAGGCAGAGTTGTCAATGCTTCTCATACAAAATATATATATAGTTCATATTTTTTTATGAAAAATGTATTTTGATGCTTGAAAATTTAAAATAATGTGATATATCTTATGTTTTATTGTAAGTATGTACTTTCTTTCTTTTTAGTATGTAGTAGTAAGTATGTAGTATTCTTAAGTATGTAGTTTTTTCTATTTTTTTTTAAATCAAAAGTTGAATTTTCGTAGAATAATTTTCTTTGAATGTTATTTGTAATATGAAAAAATATCTTTTTTTTTTGTTTAAATTCTATAGTTTTTATTTTAAAATTATCAATTTAATTTTAAATCCTTATAAAGTATTGCTAGCTAAATAAATTAACATAACGAACTATGCAATTTTTTGCAATTTTTATGCAATTTTTGTTTAGAGAATACAGAAAAGATGCATATTTATCTTATTTTAATAAATTTCAATAAAATGTTGAAATGTAAACTCAATTATCATGCATCCTTTTCTGCTGTATGTTACATATAAGTACTTAAAAACACACAATTATACTGAATATATATTTCCTACATAATGATAATATAAAATAAATTAAAAAAAAATACTTTATAGCACTTGTTTAAGCAGCAAAAATATATCTTTTGCAATTTTAGAGCATTTAACGGCAATAAAATAATTATTTTACTGCACATTAATCTATCAATTAGGTAAAAGATACTAAATTTTTCTACACACTGGATAAAATGTTTTATTTAAGCAGTATTTAAATATTGATAAAAATTTATGATCTATTTTTCTCTCCTTTAATTTGCAAATTTTATTCATATATCTGAAATTAAGTCTTTCAGAATTGTTTATTTTAAATTTAACTTCGTGCATTTCGAATGGAATTCTTTTCAATTTATAGAAAGTTAAATAAAAAGGTACTGTAACTTTTTCATCAAAATTATCCATCTAAGTAAATTTTGATAAATAATTCTCTGTTTGTTTAATCATTATATTGTTTGTATGATTTAAACGTAAAATAAATCTTTTAATTAGGTATTTATCATATTTTTGTAGTGAAATAACACACTTGAACAATATGAAGTTTTCAAAATTATAATGGTAAATATTTTATCTTTGAAATAATTCATATATTTGTAGTTCGCTGAATTACTTCATGTTTGTTTAGTAAAGTCTATCTTTTAATTTTATTAAAAATTTCAAAGTGCTGTTTGAAAAATATTTAGGCATGTACAGATGCATGGAAAAGTAGTTTCATACTTTTGTTATCGTCGATATTATTAAAAAGAACGAATATTTTGTAACAAGAATAGATATATAGATGCACTGGAAATATATAAGAAAAAAGGAATGAAAAGACTGGAAAGAAAAGAGAAAGGAAAAGAAGCCTTGTAAGGTAAAATGTTAGTGAATAAAATAATGAATGTAAAATATTTTTTTATGCTTGATTTTAATTAGAATTTAATATTTTTTCATTATAATTCTAAATATTTAATAAACAATTTTTAAATCTTCATAATGTTTTTATCAAAATAAAAGCTTCTAGAAATATTTTTTAATGAATGCAGTATAATTTTTTTATATATTATTGGAAATATATTTTTATATATTATTAGGAAATATAATTTTTAAATATTATTTGCATATATTTTCTATAGAGACAATAACATAATTTCAAGAAATGATATATTTTTCAAGATTTATAATTTTTGAAGTGAATAGCAAAAATAATTTCAATAAAATTATGATTTCATCTAATCTATACATACTTTTGAAAAATGTGAAGTATATGTTTTGTAAAATTAGAAATGACTATATCGAAAAAGGCATACATTTACAGTTTCATCACAAATATTAATAATAACATTCAACATATAAATATAATAATGCATTCTAATGAGAACCTTAATTGTAATATCAGGACTGCTAATAATCTAGAATCCTACTTTAATGTTTAGAAGTTATAGAAAGAGTTTAGGTTAAAACAAAACTTAAACTAAAAAAATTACTATTTTACATTGAATATTATTACATAGCACTTACTATAGATTATTATCCATAACAAAAGTATGAAGAAATTACAGTGTGCAGTGTAAAGGAATTAATATTTTTTTAAAGAAGTAAATAGCTAATCATATGATTAAGATAGCCCAATTGTTTGAGAATTTTTAAGCGTATTATTTTTCAATAATTTTCTTGATATTATTTATTTTTGGAGTAAATCCTGAAAACCCTTTTTTTTTAATAATTTTTGTTGTAAAACTTACTTCGGATACAATTAAAGAATTTTCTTTATTTGAATAGAATATAAAGTAGCCTCAATGACATATTTACTCTCTTTTATTAATTATTTTGATGATCAATATATATTTACAAATCGTTTAAATTATTTAAAGAATTTATTTAATTTTCATACTTTATATAATCAGTTTATTTATAGTGCTATAATTAAATTTATACTTTTCTATTTCATTTTATGTTCAATTTTTAAAAAAAAAATCGATTTTTTTTCTTAAAGAATGCTACAAGTATGCAGAAGCAAAAAACAGATCGTTATTGCTTGGGAAAAAAAACAGCACTAAGAAACTTAGCAATGATTAAGTACATTAAAAATTTTCAAAGAAATTTCACCTTACGATCATATCTTTAAATCCTATATTAACAACCATGAAGGAAATCTAATGATTTTTCTATTTCACTAGATGATTGAATATATTTAATGTCGGTTAGATGCCTTTCCCGAAGTTTCCACACAGAAGCAGAACTTTTCCATTTCATTCCTCTCTGCGAATGTGTATTTTCAATTTCAGCTACTCTAGTTGCATTACGGAATGCTTGGACTTTTCTTAAAGTTAAAGTATTTTATTCTATTTTATATTATCTAAAGACCTTTTGCTCTTTTCTCTCTGGTTAAGAGAAAGCATAAAGCGAAGGTTAGAGTCTCCGGACAATATGTCTCTCTCAGGTTGGATATTTTGGATAAAAGAAGCATATATAGTGGCATTTGCGTGAAGAGGTACTAGGAAATGATATTAAGCAGATCATAGATTTTCCTCTTGGATCACATACCCCAGGGAGCGAGCCAAAACAGCCCACAAAAGTAGCTCTTTTATCCTACAAAAATCATTATTTTTCTCTTTTACGCACGCTTCTGCATTTAAATTGTCTAAAGTGAAAGTCAATGTCACTCAACTTTGTATTTAATAGAGAACTTTGGATTTGTAGAAGATATGTTAGAAGGTAAATACGATATGATTTGTGCATTTTTCATTGATGTTCATATTTGTGATATTTCATTTATATGATTTCGTATATTTAAGATGAACGAAGAAGTAGAAGATGCTTCTCAAAAACACCATTTTTAATATTTCTGTTGAAGGATTTTGGTTTCACAAATTGATTCTGAAAAGCAAATCATACAGAAGTGGTTGTTGAAAAATACACATAGCTCTTGATATTGAATCGCATATAGACGCTTCAATATTATATCTTACAGTGATTGAAAATATTGTATTTTTAAAAATATATCTGATGGCGATTTAAATATTTACTTGTTAAATTAAAACTTTCTTGACTGAAAATTTATGACTGTTAATTTTCAGAACTCAATATTACAGAATTTTAGGACAATCTTCGTGGGTCCAGGATAAATTACTTTATACTTTTTATTCCGTTTTTAAAAACTTGTGTATTAAAATATAATTTATTTAGATAATTATTTGCATGAACGACCGTCATAAGACATAACGTTCCTTCAGCCATTGAAAGATCTCTTGGGTGTCGAATGTCTGTAACTAGTTGGACATTTTGAGGAAAAAAATATGTGCATGCTGGTTTGAGAAACACTAAAAATCCTATTACTCAATGCGCATGCTTAAAGAAACACTAAAAAACACTGTTAAAGAGACCAGTGGTATTTCCTTTAAGATCAAGGAAATATTTCCTTTAAGGCCCAAAACAGAGAGGAAAAGTTACTTTTTATTCAAACAAAAATTATTTTTCTCTTTGAGAAATTATTGATTATATTTTTTCATTTAAACTATCCTTTTATCTGAAGTGAAATATAATACGATACAATTTTGGATAGAAAAAGAAACCATGAAGAATGGAAGAATGTTTTAGAAGTACACATATGTATTTCTGAGAAAATCTGTATTCCAGAAGTTGCTATAGATTGAAAAGATACAGATACATATTTCTGAAGTTGTATAAAATTATTGAGTAACATTTTTTTTGCAATATTTATATTTATTGTCTTTAATATTTCACAAATAGAAGTCATAAAGAAATATTAATTTCACGACTACATTATCAAGTAAATATTTTTTAATAGCTAAGGTAACAAAATTATGCTAGCAAATTAAAAAAATTTCAAAAGTATTTTTTTATGCGAAATGATATCAAATAAATGCTTAAGCTGAAAATGAAAGAAATATAAACCATTCCAATCCAAATGAAAACTTTTGATGTAATAGGATTTGGGAAATTTTGCTAGTCTGAAGATCTGAACAAATCCTGGTTTGGGTTCTTTCTTCAAACTGACTCATTGATCACAATCATGCTACAGCTATGGCTGCAATTTCCAATAGTTGATGTTTCTATCTAATATTCTACTTTTTAAAATTGTTGCTTGCGTTGCAGTTCATCACAATTTTATTATGTGCTCAATCTGGGTTTATAAATTTCTTTTCATTGGTTTGATGGTCCTTTGAAATGGTTCTTGTAATATGTTTCTTTTTAATGCGATGTTATATATATTTTTGTTGCAACATGTTGTTGCATCGTGCCCTAAATTTCAGTGCTTTGTTTTTAAATTAAAGTTATAGGAATTTTAGCTACATCTAGAAGTGCTTTAGAGACGACTTCAGTGAAAAATGTATTAAAAAATTCGTCTTCTACGAAGCATAATTTCAAAGCACCAAAACATTAAAAACATGGACGTAAGCGATATGGATGTACTCTAAATTCCAAGAGAAATAATTTCAATACAAGATATGAAAATACAGGATTTAGATAAAAAGCACAACTCGTTCTATAAAAGTACAAACAATTTTTTATGAAAAAATTGTTGATGAGGCAACTACTGCGACAAATGTAGATGACGGTAAAAGTAAAATGGAATAATTGTTGCACTTATATTAGTGGTAAAAGTGAAGGGGAAATAATTATTATACATATTAGTGGTAAAAGCAAAGTGGAGTGATTGTAACACTTATGCTAGTAAGTGTAAAACTTTCAGAACGAGCGAATAGCAAGGAAGTATAATTTATGCTTTGCATTACACATTTAAAAAATAAAGCCTTTTCAATTACTAAATTTATACGCCTAATTTACAATTATTTGGAGAAGGGAGTAAATAAATATTCTTATAATTATTTCATTCTTTGACACGTTCTTTAGAATACTCGTGGTTGAAAAATTGAATTTCCTTGCCAGTTGAGAGATAATTCACACACTTCAGATAAGATCTTGGTATTTATGAACAGATCTTGCATCTCAATTTTTGCAGCCAATGAGTTAAAGCATAATTTGTACTAGGGACTAGTGTAGAAGGTAAATATAAAGAAATTCACATAAAATATTAGTTGAAGAAAAGAAATATTAAAAATAGTTACTTTTTGTTTTAGTCGGAACTGTTCGTTTCAGAATTTATTCTCTTCCTAAAGCTGTGATTCGATCGAAAATTGATATTTCTTTACTCAAAGCAAGGTTTATGATAATATTAAGCAAAATGCGTTCTAAGATGCTTATATAAAATGTCACGTTGATATTAATATATTTTCAGTTATATTATTTCTTATATCACTGGCTGCGAATTTAATACTATTCTCCTCTAGTCAGATTTCTGACGCTTTCTGCATATATTCTCCAGACGGAGTCTTTATTTACGGTTTATAGTTACGAATCTTATTTCAGTACTGTATGCTGTATAAATTGTAGGTTTAGAAAATAAGGACTCTGAACTGAAAATTTGACGTAAGCGTTTATGAACGAATATGTCTGAAAAAGATATTACATTTCATTTATGGAATAATGTTGCAAAATGTGTTAGTGGCATAATCCTAAGGATAAAAAGAAAAATCAACAAAGCGAACTCTTACTAGAAATTTTAGATTTAACATTAATTCCAATGCATATACAATTTGATTTACTTATGAAATAAAGCCGCGCTTAGACAGAAATTTTCATGGATATTGTATTTAAAATAAAGTAGATAGATATAAGGAAATTGAAAAAAATTCTAAGTAGTCTGGATAATATTGTAGAATTAATCCAACAATACTACTCGTTGGTTTTCTTGGGTAAATTTAAACTTATTATAATCAGTAAACAATCATTTTAATAATCAATAAAATCAAAACATATAATCCAAAATGAGTGCCTCTAGTTACATGTGATATAATTTATCTGAATTTATATCTGCAGAATACATAGCATATTTAAGAAAATTAATAAAGTAAAATAAAAAGAAACTGAATGCATTATATTAATGTATGTGAAATTATGTTGTGCCAAAATTTGTGACATACTTTCAAGAAAAACAGAAGAATCAACAGCGAAGAAGTTTACTAGATATTCCAGATTTATTAAACATTAATTTAAAATAGATTCTAAAGAATATAAGTTGAAATAAGTAAGAATAGAGAAGTTGATTTACTAAGGAAATGAAATCTTGTTTAGCCAGAAAATTACATGAATATTGTAAGATAATTGAGTTTTTTTAAAAAAGTATTCTGGATAATAATTTACAATTAATCTATAAATATTAATCATTGGTTTGCTTGGATAAAATTAAAACGAATTATAATCAGTAAATATTATAATCAATGAGATGAAAACATATCCAAAATTAGTGACTCTACTAACATGCGATATAATTTATATTCATTTCTGTCTACAAAATATATAATATAATAAGAAGATTAATAAAGTAAAATAAATAAAACTGAATATATATACTAATAGTTCAAAATTATCATATCATGAAGACTAGTAAATGTACGTCATTGTTATTTTGAAGGCACATTTTTAAAATTATTTTACTGTTATGAATGGATTTTATTATAAAATAGAGAATCTTTCAAGATCTGCAATGATTTGATTTTTTTATTCTTCTGATAAATGCTTTCCACAGATACTCAGGATAGTATTTCAGGATACAAAGGATAGGGAATATATGATTTTCAATCTATAATGAATCTTCAAAATGCAATTATGATTACTTTTTCTGCACCAGTTTGTACCTTCATTTTGTATTTATTTTCACATATTTTTTTTATCACGAGAATAAAAAATAAATAATTCAATCAATAGTTTTTGAGATTCTTAGAGGCAAATTGATTTCAAATCCAATCATTTTGGTTTTAGTTACCTCACACTAGTAGACTTCAAGTAACCTTTCATCTATTGGAAATACATTGTATTTTATTTGAAAGCTTTTTAAATATAGAACTGTTGTATACAAAAATTTAAAATTTATCATTGTGTTAAAACTATTCAAATATTAGATGTAAGAAAATCAAAAATACATCCTAGGGAAATAAAAATGTAAAAGTGTAATTTCTGTCTCTATTAATAATAAATATGAACGTCTGTCTGTGTTTGTGTTCTACAAACCAGACCATTGGATCTACAGCTATCACAATTGGTATATTATATTACATATAGCTTGGAGGCTGGGAATATAATCAGAAACATTCATTTGAATTTTTATTAATTAAGAAATAGGGCATTTTTTGACATAACTCCCGAAATATTATTACTCAAAAATAACTTTTACAATGCTACAGAATTTTAAAAACTGCCTTGTCCTGAATTTTGATGGTTTTTTAAAAAATTAGTGCTTTTTTGTGCCTGATTTCCAAAAATATATTGCATTGTTCAACAGAAATTCAAAACGTTTTCATTATTTCATCATATTTTATCGTATAATTTTCTAATATTGCTAAAAGCTAAAGGAGAAGCATTCTGTTTAATATCTGTATATCATACAAGGCAAATAAAAATGAATTTAAAATACACTTAGAAAATTAATGTACCACATATTTAAGTTTTAATAGCACTTTACTCATAGGACTGGTTTCCATTAGAAAAGATAACGCACATAATAAACTAAGTATGAAAGATAACTAAAATAACGCGACTTTAATGTTAGAGAATTTGAAGAAGTCAATGGACATTTTTGTATCTAAATCACACAAACGGAATGGAATATAATCAATATCTTATGTAAACTAGCTGGTAGGCGAAAGGGGACTAGTTTTATTTATATGATTATGGTATCCGAATACGAATATATTTACAAGAACACTCTAAAACTTTGATTAGAAACAAATACTTTCCCTACGAAAAATTAAATCTTATTTATAATGAGATATATCTATATAACTGGATATATATATTATAATTAAAAGATTTTATTTGTTTAATGTAATTATTAACTGACACGAGAATTATTTTCAAGACAAACATATTTAATTGCCTGAAAAAAAATTATTTCATCGACATAAATGAAAGGTGCTTTTGCTTTAAAACTCTTGTTATTCCGAATGCGTTTCTTCATAAACTGGGAATCAAAATAAATTTTTCGAGTATTTCTAAATTATAAAAAAATTCCTTTTTTTTCAAGAAAATTCAAAATTGTATTTTCTAAAGATTGTTTTTTTACAGATAATGAACAACTGTTTGAAAAATACAAAAAAACCCCTCTACTTTGAAATTATTTTATTAAATTTTACCTGTTTCATATTTATAACGATTGAACTTTTAGTAGAAATTTTGCAGTTCTAAATATGCAAATGGTTTAAAATTTAAAAAAAAAATCGCATTCTGAAAAACAAAATAGTTTTTTTATTTTTTTAAAATTAATTATTGATTAAGCTATAAAGAATTAAAGTTAAATTGATTTGATAGTTTAAATTAAATTTTTTTGATGTCATAACAATGGTACAAGCTGGTCCTGAATTAAAAAAGAATTAAACTCCAAGAATAGTTAAGAAATATTTGTTGTTAACTCATTAATAAAAATGTACTTTTAATTTACTCTTTTTTTCAAATTAAATACATCAAAATAACAGTACCATTTATATCATATTATTAAATAAGTTACATTCAGATGTCTTCATTTGCTTCTAGTAGTCATATGCTTTAGAAATCTCTTCGAAAAATGGATTCAATATTAAAATCCAGGAATAAACCAGTTTCAACAATAAAGGTTGAAATACTAAATCCCAAAGCCATCCTGAAAATAAATAACTCTTAAATTGATTCGCACAGCGAGTACAAAACAATCTAACATTTATACGAAGGTCTATACAGAAATTGGGAAAAAATAAATAAAAACCCAAGCGAGTAAACGATATTCTAGAATAAATAAATTTCTAGCTATAAAATTACCGCGAAAGGATACCTAGTAGCTAATGATAGGAAACCAAAAGGTCAGAGAGTAAATTTATCTTTTATCACGCAGATTCAATTTATTTTCGCATTCCTATATCCATTTTTCTTTGCACCCCCTTCCAACAAAGTGATAAATTACCATTCGAGGCTCACACGTAAACTCGAAGGAAAAGCTCCGATACTAATTCGTGGGACTATTTGCTTTAAAGTAACTTTCCCTCGTTGCTAGAAGCTGTCAAAAGAATCTCCGCCAGGCACCGCCACTGGCTATAAAGTAGCATAAATAAATTCTCAGTAATTGTTTCAGACGACGCATTCGCTTGTTCCCGGTATTAAAGGAAAAATCTTTTTATTAAAGGAATGTTTATTTATTTCATTTGTCGGTATTCTAGAGCAAGTATTTAGCAGTGATTTAGGATCACTTTGGGAAAAGTGTTTTCTGTTTTTCTGAGGTAGATTTCATTTTTCTGTATTTTTAAAGTAGCAAGGTTCTTTGTAATGGTACTTTTCGTGTTTTAATACTATTATCAATACAGTTATTAGTTGACCGTTATTAATTGATCGTTTGATATAAATGAACCATTATTACATGATTATTTAAAATAAATCAAAATTAATTTAGATCAGATAAAAATAAAATTGATAATTCTGACTCTTGATTTGAGTTTAATATAAAAACAGCAGTTGAAAGAAATGGTATTAAAAATATAGAAGCAATCGATTTGATGGAAATAAATTTAAATGCAATTTTAGTTTTTTTTTCAATGGAAATAAATATAAGCATAATCCGTTTTATATAGAATAATTTTTTTGTTTTAAAATTATCAAACATTCATCATTAAAGAAATGGATAAAATATGTTTTATAGCTTAAATAAAGAGAGGATTTATTTTAACGTTGTTATAAAAACAAAAATGCGAATTAAGTAAAAAAAGTAGACTGAAAATATTGGTAAATTGCTGCTTTTAAAAAATTTATAATATAGAAAGTGGTTATAACTAAACATCCCCTATAAACAGCATCATACAACGCAAACGGATGAACGGATTGCAACGAAATTTGATATATAGATTATAACGAAATGCGCTCGCGTAATTTCGAAAAAAAACCCCAAAATGTCCACCAGTTGGCGCTTTTTTAGGAAAAACATTAATTTTAATACAATAAACGACCAAAACGGAATACAGAAACAATATTAACATTTACTGACTAGTTTCTGATTACCTTGTCATCGAACCATATTAAATAAAGGTAAGGAAAATATAACAGTACGCTGTTTGAGAAAAACAGTTCAGTTTGCAGAAACAAGAACAAATTAGAACGAAATTTCACAAGAGGAGAGTTGTTAATCGTGTCCAGGATCATGTAGGGAAGGGTGATCCATGTGACCACCCTCATTCAACTGCAAAATTTCAAGTCGATAGACAGTTTTAATAGCAGATCTTAATGATCTGCTGTGATCATTAAGATCAGTTGAGATGCTTCGCACATGAAGCGTTATGGATTTCTTTAAGTGAATACCGCAACACCGTCGCAACAAGATACCGTCCTCATTACGGCAGGAAACATCGACATAAAACATGACAACGACTGCAAACATTTCTTATCCTAACCTGTTTTACATAAAGCTTCCTCTTTTACGCAAGCATGCAAATCTCCACATTTTTTTTTCCTAGAATTGACAGCTTTTCCCGGTTTTACATTTTATTACTCATAATTCTTGTTCTGGATTGCTAATACTGTTTCTTTATTTCGTTTTTGGCATTCATTGTGTTAAATTTAATGTTTTTCCAAAAAAAAAAAAAAAAAAGGACTTTGGGTGGACATTTTGTAATATTTTTTTTCGAAATTCCGTGAACACATCTAGAGTATGGCCTGTATACCAAATTTCGCTACAATCCGTACATCCGCTTGTGTTGTAGGATGTTGTTTATGAGGGAAGTTTAATTATAACCACGCTTGTTCAGAATTAATGTCGCAATTATTTATGATAACTGGATAAATATTTGAATTTAGCACTGAGAGACATTACTATGGACGAAAACATAGCAACGTAACCATACAGAAAAATGATTTGTTAGATATGATGCAAGCTCGATCAAAACAATCACATCATGATGCTTAATATGTTAGGAAAGGACCTTCTAATATGGAATATGGCCACCATATACTATTATACAAGCCTCAAAAATAACAATCTTATGGTTAATGAAGACGATTGCGGACTTGAACATGGAAATTGTCCTATTATTCTAGAAAATCAAAAAATATGAGCTTCGCATCATCTAAATCTTTTATCAACCAAAAGAAGCCTGGGCCTGCATCCGGGCCTGCACCCGGTAAGTCTGACACAAATTTCAAGGCTCTGATCCCTGTATTATTAACAGTACAAAAGATTTGCAGTGGTTTGTGACTGCCCAATATGAGGCCGTTCCAGATAAGGACTCCTCTTTAGAAAAAAAAAATTCTATATTTCTTATATTGAAGGGATGCTCGTAAACACCAGATTCCAAAGAAAACTTTTCGAAAAGTGTTGCGTGCTGGATCTCGACTCATCAGCGAAAAGATCACGCCCTCAATCTTGGTGTGTCAAAGAACTATGCGCTCGGATCCACAACAAATGCACTTTCCTATGTAATATGCTCAGAGGGGGCGTACTGTACTGGATGTTGGTCGCAAAACTAAGTGTTTGTGTACTGTTTGCCTGGAAATTTTTTTTTCAGTTGTAGAAACAAGATCACAAGAAAGTTCTGTAACGAGTGGATGCATATTTTGTCACGCATCTAATTACAAATATCTATTCTGTACAGATGTCTTCGCTCTTGGATGGCCTAGGTCTGCGCTTCTGACAATAAAAACACTTATTTGAAATTGATTCTTCTACATAAATATCAATTTTGAAGACTCTTGTAAACATCGAGGACCTCCAATTGAGGTCCAAGCCTCCAATGGATCTTTTTCTAATTGTATATGGGTTACTGATGTTACTGTTATATATTAACTTTGTGGATTTTAACACACACTTTACAGCACTAAAGCCATAATTCCTAAACCTTCATAAAAATCAAATTTCTCGTTCTACTTCATAACTTACTCGAGATGCAGTTATTCCAAACTAGATGCTAGCCTTGAGCAACCCATTTTTCAAAATGCAAATAATATTAATTTTAACAGTTTTACTAATAAGGATTTTGAATTATTATGAAAAATGTATTTAATTATGGACACCATTACAATAATTAGGATTAAGCGTTTTAAAAATTTTTCGATAACTTAAAAAAAATATATATATAAAGGTATATCTATATCAATATTTATGTGCCGGTGTCCTGGCATAGGGGTAGCGCGTCTTCCCCGTGACCTCGGCGTCCTGGGTTCGAGTTCCGGTTCGGGCATGGTTGTTCTTCCTGTTCTATCTGTGAGAGGTGTGAATGTGCCCCCCTGTAAAAAGGGATTGTGCAAGCGAATGTGATGCGTGAGTAGCTAAGACGTACTCTTGGCCCTAGTTGGCGCTACTAAAAAAAAAAGCAAGAAACGCTCCCTTGGCTTAAAATCACTGACTTCGTCAGCGAGCTTGTCCATGGCAAGTGTCATTATAAGCAACAACAACAACAATATTATTTATGTTGAACAGAACTTTTTTTACATGCACCAATATGTAATACTTAAATCCATGAAAGATAACTTAACATTGGATTCAACTGACTTCTAAATGTTGTAGGTATCAATGAATATAACACAATATTACTTTATTTCCTGCCTGAGAAGTACAGCGATTAACTTAACATATAACCTTGAAAGATGCTTCCCAATGAAACAATTTTGTTGCTACCTTTTACATCTACTCCTTAAATAAATTTTACTATTTTTGGAATCTTGATTTTGAATGACATTTAAATGCTATTTGCTCTCATTATTTCAAAAAATAGTTTCCATTTGACAATAGTTTTCTGTCCTTTTCTGTTTTTGAAATATTTTTGTTTTATTATTGTTAATCTGAGCTGTCTAATTTTGTCTTTGGTGATGCAGATCCTATGAAGTATTCGAAATATAGTGAAGACCAGGCAATGAGTGATAAAATGCCATGAGGAGGCATTTAAAAAGGCTATGAAAAGAAGAAATAAAAATTTTGAAACAGTTTGAAAGGACCATAATTTAGGTTATGAGTTATAGTCAATAAAGCGAATAGATAAATCTCTGTACTGATTTCTATCTTGTTTTTATAACTTTATTAACAAGACAGTTTATACTTTGGCTTTTAGGTACAAAATAGCTTTATAATGCTATTTATTTTCCTCAAATTGAAATCAATTTAAATTCCCTAACCTATATAATATAAAAAGAAAAAAAACTTTTCATCGAAGTTTAATTTATTGAAGACAGCATTAACTTCATCAAATCATCAATCGCCTATTTGCAATAAAACATGAATAGCGCCGCAAACTAAAAGGAATGCTAAGAGAAAGTTGTTCTTATCGTTGCTAAACAAGCAATAATAAATGCACATAATAATGATAATGCATGTGTATTGTAGTAACGCATGTTCTTAGAAAAATTACTGTAGGCATTTTTTTTTTCAAAAATCAACAACTTATTTGCATAACAGGATATTTTTGTATATTTTCATCCTGACGATCAAAATATGATTTTTTGAAATCAAAACTGTATAATTAGAAAGTATGTGTTTAGAATTTGGTTTTGCACAAAAAAGGCATAAACTTCTCTTGTTTAATTTTGATCATAAAACCAAAATCTATATCAAAATGTATACCGAATTGCCGAAGCTTGAGAAAAGTTATTAAAAGTAAGAAAGATTAAAATATTATAACATTAAAAACAGAAACTTATTTGCATTAAATTAAGAGCGAATAAGTTGTTTTTCCAAAAGACCCAAGCTTATAAACCTATAATTCAAATTCAATTCAATTGTTTTCTTCTGCATTTTCTGAGAAAATCAAATAATGTATAAAACGTTCACAAACAAAAATTTCCAGAACGGAATTATTTTGATGAAGAAAGATATTTTGAAATGATTCGCTCAAAAACAAAGCTTTCAAGAAATGCTCCTTAAGCCTTAAATGAAATATACACAAAAACAGAGCAATATTTATTCTTCCCTAAAGCATCCTACATATTCTAGAATACGCCTTCTAAAATAAATTAGGTGGGATGAAAAGCAGTTCAAAAATATACTTTTATTCTAATTCAATTTTTGTTTCATCTCGTGAAATTTCTTACGGTAAAATATGTTTCAATCCCTGTTAAAAACAGGCTTTTAGAAAGCTTTTCTATTTTTATAATTCATGAAATGTAACAAGATTACAAGAATAAAATTAAAATAAGTAAAAAAATTTAATTTAATTTGTATCAAGCCAAAGCTATTTGAGATACGGATAAAGTATTTTAGGTATCATAATATTTTTAAACTTGAAACTTATATCTTTAAGGAAATATAGAACACGACAAATAAACGTATTGAATTTTAAATTGGAAACAAAGGTGATTTTCTTGCAAATAAATATTTTATTTGGAGTAAATATATAAAGTATACTTGGAAATACGGAAAGAATGAGCTGTTTTAATGATAAAACAGCAAGAAAAGGTTTTTTATAAGAACATTTGTTTTTTTAATAGAAAACAAAGCATTTTGCAAATCAATAATCTTCGAATTTAGAATTAAAATCACGAACAAAATTATAACCTCATTAAATTTAGAAAAAAAATGAATAAATTCACTTGAAATATGTGAGTATAAGTTCGATATATATATTGAATTAGTTTTCTGTTTAAAGTACTTAAAATAAAAATTATGGAATATAATTTAAAAATTAAAAAAAAAATTTTCATTATAAATAGAGTTTATTTTTAAACTGCTGAGCAGAATAAATAAAAATGGAATTAACAGAAGCATATTGCTCCTAAATTTTGTAAATTAAAATTTTATACGATGGCAATAAAACATATACATTTAAAAAATGATTCATTTAGAAAAAGGCAAAAATAAGAGTTTCTATAATTCTAATTTTCTATAAGAGTTTTTATTAATTATATTTTTAAAGATTAATTTATAAGCTTTCAGCTTTTGAATTTTACATATATTAAGCCTTTCTGTAATCTTTCATATAATAAATGCTCAATTAAAAAAAAAAAAAAAAAACTAAAGCCAAAAAAACAATTTTTGGGACACTTAAACCATTCTTAGCTTGACTTAAAAAATCCGAGGTAGACATGATATTTGATTGGTTAATTGGGAATTTTTCGAGATAAGTGTCATTTTTGGTCATACTGGGCCAGGGTTAAATGAAGAGGTGATAATATTCAAACCTAGTACATTTTATAATATTTTGCGATCAAATATGGAAGCTATAAGTGACAAAGGATGTTTAATGCTGGTTGTGGTATATCATGTGTAAATAGTAGTAATACATTTACTTTAATTATCCCATATTTTCAAAAGTTGCTTATTGGGGAGTATTCTATACGAATTTCCATATTATCTGTATAGGGCCCGTTACCATTATTGCAGTCATTTCTGCTGCAACGCCCAGGGGCTACTGCACAAGGAGAAATCAACAATCTCTTTAATAAGTGGGGCTACACAAGCACTGAGGTTAATAGTCGAACAAATGAGTATTTCCTATAATAAATATAGTTTATGAATATGAATTTTTTAATACCTGCATTATTTTTAAGTTTTCGCTCGTCCCACTATTTTTGAGCGGTTTTTCCCACTACTTCCTACCAACGGGTTTCATTTTGTGGTGGCGTATTTATGCACCTACTTGCTTTGTTGTGTACTGTACAATTTGGTACAGATTTTGGAGAGGAAGTTTCTCCTGACTATAATAATAAGTACTGTATTTAAAATTCTGTAAAAATATTAACGCCAATAATTCATCCTTTGCTGTTATATGAATTTTATGAAAAAAAAGCGAAGAAAAATTATGAAATACAGCAAAATGCATGCTTCTAGAATTAATTTGGATATTTTCTACATACCTTATAATTGAATCATCAATGAAGAACTACAAAATGTTTTAAAATTAATTTCCAATCCAATAAGATTAACAAACAAAGAAACAAATATTGCTATGCAGTTCATGTAAACAGTGGAATTACTTTGATAAATATTAAAATATTCTTTAAATTAATCTCGATTTCCATAGGACAAAGAAACAAAGATACTACACAAATTTTGTGAAGTATAGGGTTATTTTGATATATTTTAAATTTCTTTAGATTAATTTCAAATCCCATAACATGGAAAAATAAAAATGTTACACAGATTATGCAAAGAGGGAATTTATTAAAAAAAACCTTCTTATATATTTAGTTTAGACTCAATTTTTATGAGAATATAAAACTAATTGATATGCTTATTAGAATCATGGCTATCGAGCTGACTTCAAAAGTGAGAGTTCATGAATCTTTTGTGCTAGTGAAAATCGTTCTTTACTGATAAGTGAAATAAGAGTATAGTACCGGATGCTTAAAATCTAGATGTGAAAAATGCAATTTCTGTTACAGAAAAAAATAGAAAATGTGAAGTTTCGCACCATACAATATACTAATAAACTGAGAAAACAACTGAATTAGAGTTAATGAATTCTAAACTGTGAAATTATTTTTCTCCAAATATGATTACTTAAATCTATTTGAATAAATTTGAAAATTTTGTAATCAAATGAAATAATATGAAAATTTTCAAATCAAAAATAATTTGAAAATTTTTAAAGAATATTATAAGTTTATTTTTTATTAAAACTATGTAAAAATATTATTGATTAAATCTTCTTTTCTAAAAAATAGAAACAATTATAACAATATATTTCATAACTCGTTTTTTAAAGTTTATTAAAAAAAAAGAAAAAAAACGAGGTTATATTAATACTAGATAAAATGGAGTATAATACTACTATATTTCTTGTAATATTTATACGAATTGTGTTTATCTATTAATTATTTATTTTCGTTTTTTTTACATATTTAAAATACGTCTACTTAAAAATTTGAGGTAGCAGCCAATTTCATAAATATTTTTTTTTTATTTTGTTTCTAATACTAGTTGTAACAAAAGACAAATACAAATAATTAAATAGACTTGAAAGACCATCTTATAAATAAATTATAACTGATTTGTTCAAATAAAGAGACATTTTCTTTTCTATATATATTCAATTTGCATTAATTGTAAATATTTGCACTTCTTTGTGACACCGTTGTTTTTTTAATGGTACATATGCTTGACATTTAAAAAATTCATATATAATAATTTTATTTAAATTAATATATTCCATAAAAGGGAATGCAATCAGTAAAAGGAAGTCGTTAGTTTATTTTTCATCTTTATCTATTGTAAAAACTATATCTCTTGATGCTTTAATTTTCTATTAATTTCACAAAAGTATTATTTATTTTTTTTCTTTTTGAACATAATTCTTATTTTTCTATTATTCCTGATTCGCTGAAGACTGCAGTAAAATAATTTTAAAATCTATCTCATACTGTTTGCTTTGCCTGGAATTCAAATATTCTTTTCAGGAAATAATAAAGTCTATTTTCGTATAATTTACAGTTTTTAATATATAAAATAAAATTATGCCTTTTTATAAGGGATGATTTTAAATCTTCCTTTGCTTATTTTTTAATGAAATCCGTTTCATTTCAAAGGTAAACAATATGCCATTTTTCATTTATATTATATATTCAAACTCAGCAAATATTAGAATAATTTCGTGTTTGTTTAAATTACAATTCTTTCAATTTAATGTTTGAATTGAAAAAGATTGCTTGCATTTGTTTATCTAATGAAAAAAAAAATAGCTTTAGAATGTCTTCAAAACATGTTGGATGCTAATAAAAGCCATTCAAATAAATAGTTTTTTTTTCTTGTTGTTAGAAAATTTCATTTGAATGGCTTTTATTCCTTTGTATTTGGCTGAATTATATCCCTAATAAGAGCTTTTCTTTTAAAACCTAATAGAGATAATTTTATTGTTTGATGAAGATTTATATAGGCAAAGAAAACAATTTAAATGTTATTTTTTGATATCACAATTATTCGAGTTTCAGAAAAAGTAAATGTACCTTGCGTGACACAAATAGGAAAATCTATTCGAAAAGTAGAAGAAATTAAATATAAAAATGTTGGAAATAAGAAAGAATATCCACTAAATTAAAAAGTACTAAAGGTGTTGGGCCATTCTTAGCAATGCTTTGAGAGTGAGCTAAAATCGTTGCTATTGTTATCTAACTCGGATATAATAAAGTGTTATTAAAATTTCAAATATTCAATAACGAAAGTCCATTCTCAACACTTGTTTTTATTAATAACTGTTTATTAGAAAGTGTCTTGCCTATTTTGCAATATTATACACACACATACATATGTAGAGGTATGTTAACTCTGGCTCGAAAAACAGGCCTCTACTAATCGGATTATATCAAATTAAATATCTCTCACGGGCCCTAGGAGAAAGCCCGGTTGAGATTAATGCGCAGAGATGGCTCATATTAAGAGAATCACACACTAATTTAACAAACAAATTTAATGAACTGGACGAACGGCTAGGCCGCTTTACATCGATGGACGCTAGTACAGTACTCAACAGTTTTTAGAGCGGGAATCAGATAGCTTCTTATTGGTAGTTGAGTGACGACGCGAGCGCCGATAGGATGACACTCCGTACACTACATACATACATACATACATATTATATATATATATATATATATATATATATAAACACACACACATATATACACACACACACACACAAATACATACACAAACACACACACACAAATACATACACACACACAAATACATACACACACACACACAAATACATACACACACACAAATACATACACACACACACACAAATACATACACACACACAAATACATACACACACACACACACAAACACATACACACACAAACACATACACACACACACACAAACACATACACACACACACACAAACACATACACACACACACAAACACATACACACACACACAAACACATACACACACACACAAACACATACACACACACACACACACACACACACACACACACACAAACATATTATATATATATATATATATTACACATATAAGGTAAATTTTCACTCTCGCCTGTATATCTGGTAATGATCACAATATCCTTTAATAATTTAAGAAAACGACGTAAAAAGCAATAAATAAATAAATGTTTGTTTTGAGATGATAAACCAAATGATTTTTAAAACTGATAGTATCTCTTCAAATATTAAAGAAGTTGGAAGTAAAAAAGAAATTCATGGTTAGTAATGGTTCGATGAAAAGTGAAACCATAAAAATGTTTACAAATTGCGCGAAAGTTTGAAGTATGGAATTTTCTTTTTGGTCAGAAAGAAATTGAGAATGAAAATTCCATTTTCATTTTATGCATGAGATAAAAAAAAAAGAATAGGTGACAATATTTTGATAAAACATTTTTGTATGAACATCTGTATTATAACTTCAATACTTAGTTTTCAATTAAATTTGGCAAATGAAGTTGATTACAGTAATTTTGCTATACTCAGCATATGGATACGATCTTCCCAATAACATAATTGCAGCATAAAGTAGGTTATTACTGTTTTACGTAGCATCAATGACATAACACTACAATAATGACTTCCATGACGTTTTACTGGTTCATACAGAAAAGCAGTCATTATCTTAAAGAGAAAAAAAATTATAAACGATATGTTCCTTCCCAAATCGAATTCTACAAAGACCTGCACATTTAAATATTGATATATTTCTTACTATTATTTGAGAAATCTGTAAAACTATTATTTATTTTTAAAAGAAATGAAATTCGTTTTCTTTAGAGGGTCATATTTTCTAAAAACTAAAGGGTTTTATAGTTTCAAAAAATTTCATCTAAGTATATCAAGATTGCTGCATTATTTTTCAAGGCAAAATTTCAAGCTAATTCTGAAATATCTTGCCAAAAAATTGGCCAATATTAGTTTTACATTAAGACAGACAAATGACGTCCTATTTCATGAGAAAGGAAATGAAATTATGATGAACGTTTATTCATATCGAAAATATCACATAAAGGGTAATTTTGATTAGAAGAAAACTAATAATAAACAACTAATCAGTATTGTTTTCCCCATTTCTACCTTAAAGAAAACAGTTATTTCCCATCATTTTCAAATCAGCTGAAAATCCCTTATGTCCTTGAAAATATACCTCTAACATTCTAAAGACTTTCAGGAAAATAACACTTTTTGGAATTTCTTATTTCTTAGTATAGAAGAGAAATTTTCGTCTATTTTACAAAGGGTACTTTCATTGGTAATTTCTTTACACCTTTGTGCCCTTTTCTTTCATCATCTATAAAAACATAGATTCTCAATTACTTTTAGAAGTTCTAAAAAAAGTAAAGGAGAGACCAGAAATGTTTTATTTTTCCATTTGTTGTGAAAATATTTTAAAGCTTTACATTCATATTAGAAAGAGCGAAATGAACGAACTAATAAAATACCTTCATTTAACTTTGGGAACAGGCGATTGCATTGTTTGAAACAATTGCTAAGAAATAATTTATGCTTTTAATGCTATCTGAAGGATTGCCACTAATTTTCTGATAGCTTATAGATCCGAGGCAAAGCAATTTTTAAGTGAAGTTCCTCATGAAGTTTTTCCCAGGAGCTCACGAACCTAACAGGAAAAAAGTAATTTATCAATCTTCAAGATGAGGAGGGAAAAAATAGATTTAGGATATGGAAAATTTGAATTTGAGCGTTACAAGATAAAATTAAGGTTTCACTTTTCACTTTCTTCCTTTTCTTCTTCCTTGAGGAAGTTGGGTAATATTCGCGATAATTATACAGCCATAATCTTCTTAGCATTTATGGCTCGCTCGTCCTTTCTTTTTGCAATTTATATTTTTGATATTTTATTAAGTTGAATTTTAACGTGGATAAATTGATATTAATAATTTATTAGAGTTATGCATTCAATGTAACATAAGGTAGCACTTACTATATTCAAGCAATGTTTCTTCTGAATTTTAATTTTTAATTTTGTCTCGATGTAAGAGAAATTTTAGAGAAATTTTATTACTTCAAATGGAAGATAAAAAATACGACGTGAAATGCCATCTTGCAAACGTTATTTTTAATATTAAGTTTTTCGATTTTTTTTGTTATTTTAGAACACAGTTTTTATCTTTAGATTACAGATTAAAACTTCTTTGAAATTATAATCCATTTCGTCGAAAAATTTTTGAAAAGAAGTTCTCAAAATATAGTGCACTTTTGAAAAAAATTCTTCATTAAAAACCTTTTTGTGATTGAATGCATTTTTTTTCAAAGTAGAAAAATAATTAAATCTCTTCATTTTAATTGCACTATTTCATAAAATTTGCTTATTAAATCTCGAATATCAACTTTTCTTTGAATAAGTTTACAATAAATTCTACGAAAGTAATAATTTTTATTTTTCTTCCTCATTTAAGCCTTTTACACTTTAAGAAATGACAATTATTAAACACATAAAAATTTGATAATTTTAATGGTTTCTTATTTAATTGGGTTTTTTAATTTATAAAATTACCATTTTTTGATGAAATATAATAAAAATAACATAAATTAAAATTAAATGGATAATTAGATGAAGAAAAAAAACAAATGTATCAAAAGAAAAACATTTATAATCCCATTTTTAAAACTACCTGCTTTAAAAAAAAAAATTGTTTTTGAATTTTTTTTTCTGAATTTTCTTTTGAATTCATTTATATTTATTCTAAGATAAAACGTAGGTTTTGTGGGTCAAATATTCAAATACATCCACGTTCTTGCCTCTGAAATAAAAAAAAAAATATTTGCATTTACGAACAAATCAATGCTATCTGTTATCTAATTTTGCTTAGTTTAATTAGGTTAAACTAAATTAAATTAATAGAAGCTGCATGATGCTATGATAAATCCGGAATGTGCATTAAAAACATAGCCTCTTTGTAGTGCAAAGGCTCGATATGAACTAACAAGCACTGAATACGAGCCAACGTTTTTAAACCAAAACCTTTGTATGTAAGTAGCAACTACAATAAATATTTTTTTTTTTTGAATTCAGTAGTAGTAATAAATTTAAATATTTAAAAATTACATATCTTGTGTTAAAAAAACCCGATGCATTTGAGTCCCATCCCATTCCTTAATGGGCTAGGGTTCAATATCAAAGGAATTGTGACATCAAACGAAGAAAGTTAATTTTAACAAATTCAATTGACTAAGTACTTGAAATCAGTTCATATTTGCCAAAATTAACTTTAAACATAACTCTTAATATCCCTCAAATTCAGTACTCGCTACTAAGCATCGCGAGACTTTGTTTCCATATGAGCTGCATTAATCGTTCTTTGCCTGATGATAAAAATTTCCATCATAGCATTTTGTGAACAAAAAAATTGTGCTCAAAACAAGTGTACTGTAAATTGGTTGTCGGTGAAAATTTTTTTGACGACTATTGCGTAATAAGGAACGTTGATTTAAATAAAAAGATCAAATATCACAATCATTATAGTGGGTTTGAACTTGTCATTCCGCTATTTGTCGTAGTTGGAAGAAGCGTGCTATTTCTTGAATATTTTTTATAAGTAATCTGAGATTTTTTTTGCTAATAAAAGCGATAATGAATGAAGAAATCTAGAAGAGAGGGACGCTGAAAATTTTGTATTGAAATTAACATGCAAATTTGCATGATTATGGGTATTACCATCATACAGGGTTTTTTAATTATTTTATATTACACATTTATACTAGGATTTTTTAAACATTTTTCCTTTAATATAGAGCATAAAATATATCACCATCATTTATTTCACGAAAATCTTGCAAAGAAGGGATAAAATTACAACGAAACCAAATAAACATGAACATTTTCTTATAATCGAGATGATTGCGTGTGAGTTTTTGACGCTCGATAAGCAAAACTTAAGAGCTACAAAACTCGGTACATACATATTTACTTAGGAGGGTTGAAATGCGCAAATCGGATTGATACCTTATTCAATTAATTAAAATTAAAGTAAACTTTTGGCATTTTTTTACTATAACTTCCAGAAATTGTATAGTTCAAAACTGATTTTTTGATTATTAAAATTATGATCTAAGCGAGAGTAATTGAGTGTTGAAACTAAGTGAAAGTTGATTTTTCTTATTTTTAGTTAAAAACAATATTTTTTATATAGAATAAAATTTAAGATGCACTAGCAATTTACACGAATGAAAAAAACAACAACTTTATAATTATATTTTCATCAGGTTGAATAAAGCTCATATTAAGAGATTAAGTTAAATTTCACTACTAATTAAATTTTAAAATAACTTATTTTCTGCGATAGTTTTTTTAAAAAAAGAAATATGTATGCAATTTCGAGAAAAAAAGAATACTTAAAAAAAATAAGTGCAAGAAAATGTTTTCTTAAGTAATTTCAACATTTTTTACATTATTATTTGAACAATTTTATGTTATTTTAGGGGAACATTTTTTTTTATTCACAGTAGATCCATTCTAATACTAGTCCAACAGGTGGTTGCTAAGCTGTCAGTATTAGGTATATACATCAAATAGGAAAATGGTCTAAATAAACTATCGAATCATATTTTATGTAGTTTGACTCAATAAATTTTTTGAAAAATTACGAATATCAAATATTTACTCAGACAATCTGTCCTATGAATCATTAAATAAAATGTAGATAATATTTAAAAGAAAGAAAAATTCCATTACTTTGCACTTAAAATTGACTGACTATGAAAATCAGAATAATACTATTTTATAAGAACAAGCGATTTTAGGCCTCTCCAGTGGAGTTTTGCAGAAGATGAGGTAATCAACACCCGGAGTATCCCCATGGCTGATTAGCGGAAATAATGAAACTGTCGATTGTCTTAAAATAGAGATATTCTTCATGTCTCGATGAGATTTGGTCGCAGGCGACTGAAACGTTTTACTGTTTGTTAAGTTACTCTCAAGAATGTTTTATTCAATATGATTCATGGGAACAAAGGATTGTATAAAATGTTGATGTAATAATTTTTAAGTACTTTTGTTGTCTGAATTAAAATAAAATATTATTATATACTTTAAAAAAAATAATTTTGAAAATAAAATTGAAACTGCATATTATCATGAACTAGTAAAAATTATTTGAATAATATTTTAAAATATTTTTTTAATTATAAATATGTTATAGAATGCATGAGAGATTTCAATACTGAAATATTCTTTTTTTCTGTCTCCAAGTAAAAAAAAAATTAAAAAAAAATATGTTTGATTCTTGTCAGAACGTTTTTTTGAATTATAAATATGTTATAGAATAAATGAGATTTGAATACTAAAATATTTTTTCTGCCTTCAGATTTAAAAAAAAAATGTTGATTCTTGTCAGAACATTTAAAGTTCAATAGTTGAAGCATATTAACTTTTATTTCAAATTTGAGGAGGGATGATGGAAAATTACAAAAAAGCATAAAACAACGAATTAGACGGTGTAAAGCTTCTAAAACAGTACGAGTTCGAAAGCTTAAAAATTTGAATTAAAGAATATTTTACAGGAGAAGCTATTAAAACTTAAATAATTAAAATTCATATATTTTCAATTAAATACGCAATCGGAAATTTTAGCGACCATTAATTCAGGCGAACCATCTCGCCACAAACGGGCTGTTAATATTGTTACGAATCTTTCAATTCAACTAAGTCCGTATAGTTAATGGGTTCATGTAGTGAGTGTATGGAGATGTACAGTCAGCAGGCCTCGGTGACAAACGACGATTTTATTAATACGAAATCACTGATACGCAGACGCACGCAAGCAACACACAGCAGTACGCAATAGCACAGCACAGCACAGCACATCAATGATAAGCTGGTCGAAGCACTCAGGGTGAGAGAGCTCATTCAACTATTAACCAGAGTTGAACTCCAAAACACTGCCGGCCTTTTATAGTTCCCGCGAGGAGGGTCGAGAAGATTCTGAACCAATGAGGCGTATCTCGATTCCTATTGACTGGATTGCAAAAATTCTCGAAGTTTCCAGTAATATCTATTTTGTCACGAAAATCGCCAAGTCCGTCGCCAAATTCTGGGATCACTTATAAGGCATCCGATCAGCATCCAACCGAGCTGATCGTAAAACGGTCTTTCCAGTGATAAAACTAACCATGCAGGAAAACAACATTACAGATTTGTAACAATATATTCATTTCTAAAATAAAACGAATGTGTATCTGTCTACAGGGAATTAGAGTTTATCCTCTTTAGATATATTAGAATGGAACCTGGAGTTATAAAATTGGACAGAAATTCAAAGAGTAAGGAATGCTGAACTGTCAACGATTTTCCAAAGTTATATTTAAAATTTATTGAATTAAAGATTAAGTGCAACTTTAGGAATTCTTCTGATAACTAGAAAAATTTTATCCTGCAAAAATCCTTTTTAAACCATTATAACCATGCATTTTATTTTTTCAATGATATCGTTTAAGATGTGTGTGTGTTATCTTTTCCCTTGATTTTAACCAACTGAAAAAAAATTGTAAGCTTAATCTGCGATATTGCTTTTCATTGATAAAATTATGCATAAAGAGATTCAAGTAAGGATTGTTGTCTATTACGGGCTTCAGTTGTAAGAAATGAAGCAATATAAAGATATAGATATATCTAAAATAGATACGACGATGTAATCAATGTAAAAATGAAGTAAAATATCTAAAAATGTTAAGGTATTTTAAATTTTTGTTTAAAAAATTAAAGACAGAATATTCATCATTTTATACTTAAAAAAAAGAGCGTGTACTACTTTAATGCTTGATTATTTTTATCTGATGAACAAACATTGGCATTGAACTTCTAATCTGTTTACTTTTGGGCTTCATGAAATATCTTTAGTTTTCTACAAAAGGTTCTTCACCAAAAGTAGATAAAAAAAAAATTAAAAACTCTTATACATTAACTTCTAATTCTATATTTATTAAAAATGAAGATTTCAAAGTTAATCTGATTTCGAGTTTAAAAATTGCGTCAAGATTGAACAATTTCCTCCCACTATCGTGATCCCGAAAACATTATTTTATTATATTTAAGGTTTAAGAACTCAGAAGAGAGTTTTTCTACATGTCTAAATATATCTTCTGAAAAGTAACAGATTATATTTTTATTTAAAGCAAAATTTATTTAAACATGAAAAGGGAATTTTACAAAGCTTTTATATTTTGTTCATTCAAAAAAAATAAATAAATAATCCAATCTATAATCATTTGCTTTAGTTTCATTTTTTGTTCATATTTATCTGAAATACATTTAACGCAAACATGGCATATATTCATTTTTTTAATAAACTTGAATTCATTTCTGTTGTTAGATCCTTTTAGCAAATTTCAAGGAATCACTTTCTGTTCATCTAGAGAACACTTTTTTGTGATCAATAAAAGTTTGCATCAATTTCGCGTTTTTAAAAAAAAATATTGTACGGTTGTGATTTGAATGTCTTTTTAATTGCTTTAATTATTAAAATATGTAATTTAGAATTTTTTCAATTATTCTATTCTTTTTCATTATAAGAATAAATTAGATTCTTCATATATTTTGAAGAAACTTGGATATTCATGGAACAGAAAAATATGACGAATTAAATACCTGTTTGAGAAACCTATAGAAGTATTAAATACTTTGAGCAATTTTAACATTAAATTGAGGTAAAAAATATTTGTTACTATAACTGATTTGTTTGACAAAATTGATAATATAAATGTGAATACTGAAAAATGCAATGGATTTTTCAATGCAGTCGATATACTAATTTATTCTTATTCAAATAAAATTAAATTTTAAAGATATGGTAAAATCATGTTTTAAATTTTACATACATATTTGTTTGATAAAGCAAGGAAGCTGTACAGAAACGTTCGAGTTTTCTGGAACTTAGGAACATTAGCAACCCGATTCAATTCATGAACTTGATGTAACAATTTCTTTACCCCCCATCCCCCCGACACACATACACACTTTTAATTTAGAAGGGTGTATCCGAATACTTTTATCCCATCTAATAAATAAACACATTTATTACATAACCACATCTAGCTTATGCGCAGGGATATGGAAGAGTGATAATATACATTATAAAAAAACTGTCAGAAGTACTAGATGCAGTAAGGTTACATGCAGAATTCATGATAGTATATTAGTAGTCAAGCTTATCATCTGTTCTCTCTGGACCGTAGATTAGTGGTTAGGCACTCCTTCAAACCACTCATTACTAAGCCCTAAATAAAATATTACTAATTATCAAAATATAACCATTAGGGAGACTGCCTTTTCTTTCTACACATCTGTTATAGAATACCTACTACATCACCCAAGTCATTTAAGCACTTATTTTGGGGTAAAAATTGCTTTTTATCCATGGCGTAAAAATTAAGACCTCTGCAGGTGGCTTTCTATGCCTAGTTAAGAAATGTTAAGCTTCATACTGCAGGGCATACTTGCAATTCCCTAAGAAAAACCGAAGAAAGGAAAAGTGCTTATATTACCTAAGATTAATTGAAGTATTTACGTAATGCATATTTTATTGTGGGGAAATGTCCAAATATAATTTAATTTTTAATTGATGAAAATTAAAAAAAAAACTCTCTCCCCCTACGTCAACTGTGATGAACATCTTGATCCTCCAAAGTATCTATGAGCCAATTTTGGCAAGTCTAGATCAAATGGTATGGGGACGAAGCATACATTCTTTATTATGTTTAATTAAATTAAGTATGAAGTAAAATTGCTAACCATTTATTTCAATCAAGCTGTCAAACTAAATTTAATGTGTTGAAAAAATTTGAACAAATCGCAGAATAAAATGCCTTAATAGGCAAATATTAAAAAAATATATTAGGAAACCTGGGAATGAAAAAATCCTTTATAACAAAATGGGCGAGTTGATATCATGGTAAAGACAGTTTCTTAAGGGTGAAAAACAATTACTTTATGTAGACTTGCATTATAAACAATAGCCTTTTGAAAGGAAAGCAAAAAAAAAAAAAAAAAAATCAATGACGCCGATAGTGACCTCTATTGTTAGAAGGCGTTTCTACACAAAAAGCAAATATCATCCTTCTTCAAGCAGGCAAAAATCATTGTTATACTTAAAGATAAGATATTATAACAAGTGTCTTAGTTAAAATATAATATCAAGTGAAAACTGTTTTGCTTGTTAATTTTTGTTATCTGTTTGACGAGAGCTTTTCAGAGAATACTTTATAGCAAGTTTATTCTTTATATCAAGTGTGGTTCTAGGTTAACTTTTTAAAGTTCTGACAAGATAAAAGCTCTTCTAAAGTAAAAATAATAAAACAGTTTTTAGTTACATTAACTTTCATTTAATTAATAATTGAAATTAATCTTTCACGATTTATCAATCTCCGAGTTTATATACTCGGATTAAATTATTTTTGGTCAAAAACTTTTGTTGGAAACATCGAAACAATATCATAGATTAAGAAACAGATTCTTAATTAGATTTAAGGAAAACTGTGGTATTATTGTAAATTAAGGAACAGAATGAGTAAACATTTCTTTATAAAAAAAATAGTTTCATTTAACTATGTGAAAACATAAAAGCAATGCATGAAGCAATTATTAAAAAGTTATTAATGCTCGTTTACAGGAAGAAATGGGTGTGCTTGAAAGAGTTTTGACAGGTTCGAAATACAGCGGAAAGTCATTTAAAACTATTTTCCCACAAATTTGCATCAAAGCCTTTCTACCTGGCTCACGTCTTGAACCATGAATAATAATTCATTTCTTTACAGGTAAATTCTAGAGAAAAATGGAAATAGAATGTGGAAATAAATTGAATATGCCCACTGAAGATAAATTTACATCAAATAGTGCTTTGTTCTGGTTGGAAACCTTTTCGTGATAATTCTACAGCTAAAGAATCATTCAAGGATTCCATCGCTTGCTTAGTCGTTTTTTTTTAGTTCGTATCAACGCATTACTGTTTTGATTATCCCGAGAGGATTTAGAAAATTTACGATTAATTTATTGAGGTAATAATTTCTTGGTTCAAAATTTTAGCTCTTTTCTTTTCTTAATGTTCTTTGTAGAGTTTGATATATCCAAATGGTGTGGGAAGATTTCAAAAAATATTTTTCATTGCTTCAAGCGAGATATGAAGGATATAACTTTTTGAAAGCAGAATATAAATAATATGGCTTTGTTTCCCTTTTTGATATGCAAGAGAGATTGCATTTTTTTTCAAGAACTGAATCGATACATTTCAAAACAATTCATTCATCAATTTATTATGTAAAATAATTAAACAGATTTGAAAGCTAGTAAAAATTACTATTTGAAGCATGAGAATAACGAAAATTTATTTTTATTTTTCTTTGGTTGAAAAGTATTTTTGCCTCAAAAAATAACGTGAACGTGTTCTTATTCTATTCTGGAAAACATAAGAATTTTATTTTAAGAACTAATTATTGATGATGGCATTTTTTTTTTGCTTTGAAGCTTTTTAAAATGTTATTTTAACATTAAAAAATGTTAATTAAAAAGGATGATCAAGTAATGTATATTTTAATGCATTTTTCTTGTGAATATATGCTAGAAAAAAATGTGTTC
The DNA here is from genome assembly GCF_947563725.1 of Argiope bruennichi. NCBI lineage: Eukaryota > Metazoa > Arthropoda > Arachnida > Araneae > Araneidae > Argiope > Argiope bruennichi. The sequence goes on along the minus strand of NC_079158.1, from coordinate 41,393,468 downwards.
CATAAGAAGAGAGAGCAAAATGTCTTTTTATTCAAAATCCTCAATCTTGAATCATCCTGCTTTATTTGTTGTTTTAGCCTCTGTGTATTTGAAGAATATGTTACTAACAAATTTCATCAACTTTTTCTTTTATACCGAAAGGTTATAACATATTTATTCAATTGCATAATTCACAGAAATGAAGGTTCATTTATAAGAAAACTTTTTACAAAAGTTATCTTGGTGCACCTGGATAACACCAGATAGTAGATGTTTCATTTATCTGCGATATAAATGAGACATCTGCAGGAGGTAGTTAGCCCCAACAGAAACTAAAAAACTAAACCATATTTATTTGCGTTTCTTTTGGACGGTATTCAGATCAGTCAAATAATTATTAAAAAATTGTTGCTAGATTTTACAATCATCTTTCTTCCCCCTATTCAAATGTACATATATTTGTTAATAAATGCAAATGTATTTTCTGGAGCGTTAAAAAGGACAATTGTTGACCAAAAAACAATGCTAAATTATTGTAAAGCTTTTTTTTACATCTAATAATTGAAAACCATAAATCACATTTTCATTTCTTTATTTTACAAGGAAGTGGTGAAGTGAATAATTAAAAAAAAATAAGGTACGTAAAATTATGATAATTAAGTTATGTATAAAGCAATATGTTTTTTGAAATCGCTAAATAAATTTTGCATTTAACTAACATTTGCATTCACATTTTCAGCGCTTATTGTTTATATGCAGCTTCTTTGCTCCCATAGGCCTTTTAATCCATTATTTAATTTGATTTGTACGAAAAATTGTGTCTCTAATTGTGTTAAAAGCAAAATAAATATTTGATAAAACAATTATTTCATAATTCTCCCAACATCAAAATTTAAAAATCCCGTATTATGATGTTTTTTTTCTATATTTCCAACAATCTCAAGAGCATTTTACCCCAAATTAAAATAATGGCATCGAATTTTTTTTCTATAGGATCTTGAATAAATTATTATCTAAGCACATAACGACTGACTTTTGAAATTTTCGCAGCTGAACGAACAATGGAATGAAGCTAATTCTAATTGAAAAAAAGTAATATTTCTTGTTTGCTTATATTTGAAATTAAACGAATTTCTATAGAAACAAAGACCTCATATAAAACAACAGGCAGTAAAAAATATTTCGCGTTTAGGATTAAAATGCGTAAATGTCAGAGCAAAGCTATTTTCAACAAAAAGAATTTTTCCTGCAATGAAATTGGTGCTTAAATATTTTGCAATGCAAATATTTTGAAAATCAAATAAGCAAGATTATAATTTTATATTTTCATTTCTGATTTAATTCATAAATTATTCACCTTTTTTAATATTTGAGTTAATGACAAAATTTTATTTCTTTATGAGATATAAACAAAAAATAAAGTCTGTACATCTTTTCAGCTAGTGTGTTAGAAAAAAAATGACAGATTTTTTTTTTACATTTATATCCATAAAAATATTATCTATGCTGAATAATTTTTTTTTCTAAAAAGGTAATTTATCAACAAAATTAGAGTTCAATTTGAATAAAATTATCTTAGATTTTTTTTAAAGAATAATATAGACAATAAATTATTATAATATTCAAATATAGATGGAATAATATGTCTGCTTTTACATATTTATGTAAAGTCCTTAATGATCAAAAACAAATATAAAAATGTCATACTTTATATTTTATGTACCTAATTAAGGAACAATTATTAAAAGTGGAAAAATCATTTTGGATGTTTCTAATTTTTTTAATAAAAAAATTAATGATAATGATATTTATGAATGAAGAAATAGTCCGAAGTGAAGTAAAGAAATTAAATGACTGTCTAATGCCACACACCATAATTTGATAACTCTCTAATATTAATAAGAAAAAAGCATTAAATTTCAACTTTAAATCAAATTTCTTTGATTTACTTGTGAGTAAAAATAACTTCCAAGCCAGGATTATCTTGATTAGGGCAAAGACTTTTTATGAGAAGTGCATTTTTTAATGTCATAATGGAATTAGATTACATACATGGTATTAGATTAGGGATAGGATGTCTATTTAGATAAACATTGCCCTATCTTATATAGATTTAAGACAATGTCTTTTTAAAATACTATATGTTAAGAAAATATCTATTCTGTCAACAGTTTGTATAACGCCTTAAATCGTTTGGGTCCTGATAATGAGATAACTCATTTATGAAGGTTTTGTCCAGCAGCGCCAGTATGACTTATCGCTTTGAACTTTCATTATTATTTACGTAAAATGACAATATTCGTATAAAATAATGATTTAGAATAAAGCATCTAGAAAGAACAATAAATATTAAGGCTATCTTACATAAAGGTATTTAATAGAAAATTCAAAAGAAATTTAATAAAATCTCGATTTAACGTCATTAAAGGGATCGAAAAAAAATTAATGCTATATGTGAGAAAACACTAAATCGGAATATGACGAAAACAAACACTGGCAGTGACAATGAAGCAAAGACTAATTTAAATATATACCTATTATTACTTCCTTCACAATAGTTTGGACATCAGTTTTTTAATTTTTTTTAAGAAATCGATTGTTTTACTCACAATCTATTGTTTTCACATTGTTATTATTTTACTCGCATGTATCTCAAGTTTTATCTTCCGTATGAATTTAGTATCGGGGGTGTAAAGTATTATCAATGATGAGTGAAATTTGTAGTAACCGGAGTTATTTTTCATTAAAGTAATATTTTGCTCATGTGTCAATTACTCGTAATTCCTTTTTCCCCTACAAATGCAAATAATTAGATTAAAAGTCATTAATCCTTTTTTCTATATTATTTTTTATTGATTATAAGAATTGCAATGATTTTTATATTTTATTTGCATTACATTTAAGAATAAGAATAAAACAATACGATTAAATCAAATTGACTGGTTGACTAGAAACCTTCAATTTTCCTCGATATGTTAATCAATTCACATTCCATATTATATTTTGTCTTAACATGTTTTATATTCAACTAGGAAAGATGAGAGACTAATGGCGAATATTTTTTTCTATGGTACAAAAATTTCTAAACGGCTCGTTCATATTTATATACCCTGTACAATCAATTACCATAATTCTCGACTTTCTTGCGCTCGGTATTTTAAATTGAAAGCATTTTTTCGTCGCTTAATACCATTCAAGATTTAAGCCGAGTCATGATAAATGGTCTGAAATTCTCTTTCAAGACTTCCTGCTCAGGATATTCATCACCAAAGCTTAATCTCGGAGTACATATTTCATCCGTGTATGATCGATCCATTGAAAGGACTATCCTGAATTCTTTAGAAAATGGAATTACGGACATCTGATCATTCAGGTGTTTTAGTTTTTATTATATTTGGGCTTTATTAAATAGAATTTTTAACCGAATTCATTCGATTTTAATAGACGGAAGAAGATATTTATCTTAATACTCTAAGGAAATTCTAAGATATCAGTGGAATGATTCTAATCTGAGTGTTTATGTTTTCCTATTGTAATAAAGAGATACCGTCAAGTGAGGTAATTTGTTCGATTTTTCCCAATTTCTTTAACAATAAAAAATAACAGTTAAGAAATGATTAAAATTTGAATGTGTATGAAAGCTGTTTTAATGATATTCATACTGTTACGGATTTCCCTCTATCACTATCAATCCAACGGGTTCGTTTACTTGTATGTATTTAGTGGTTGAGTATGGTATGAAGATAACATAACACAATGATCAGTCCTTTCAGTAGACGAACACACACAACACGTTTATTGACACTACGACACACAGGACAGCACCAAGACGACAACTATATACAGGATAGAGAAGACAATTATCTTCAGCCGAGAAGTGCACACAGAAGCACACAACAAGCCTCTACTGCAGACAGTAGCGCACAGCTTAGTTCAGCACTAACTTGACTCCGTCGCTGCTCTGTTAATCTCTGGAAGACCCGTTGTTTACCGTCGATTCCGACTACCACCCCGGCAGCTGCAGACTGCCTCCTTTTATAGGTCTCGGGAGGTGGGGCTAGAATCCTCTCAGCCAATCAGGAACTTTCGAGGCGTATCTCGGTTCCCAATGGACGGATCGGGAAAATTCTCGATGTTTCGGGTATAATCTATTAATGCCGCCAAATTCGTCGCCAAGTTGCCAAATGGTCACCAATTTTGTCGCCAAGCTCTGGCACCTCCGACGCGACACCCGGACTGATGATAGATGCTGGGAAGCAGCATCACAGATTCGTAACAATACATTATATATATATATATATATATAATATAAATTATTGCTAAAAATACATTAAATTTAATTAGTCTAAAACAGTTTTTGATTTAAAAAAATGGCATAAGGTTACCTCAAACTGAAACAGCTCTTGAAAATCAGGCAGTGGAAAATTTTTAAATGCTTAATGTGAATGTTTAATGATATGTTGCCACTGTTGACATTGATGTTACCTAAACTCACAGGAAATAATCATAAGATTAATTTGGAAAAACCATCAATAAATTATCCTATTTTGTGTGCAAAACTGACTTTATTTTACAGTACAAATAGCTTCATATTACAAATAACTTTACAATATTTTTTCGCATACTGGGTGAAAAGTTCCCACAAAAGCCAAATCACCCCAATTGACAATTACTGGAATTTTTTTCGAAAAGGTTACTACGCAGTGTTATTAGTTTCTCAAGATTTAAGTTTGTTCTATTTAATATTTTAAAATTAACTCAATTAATCCCCCCCCCAAAAAAATGCTTACATGCAGAATGATATAAAATGTCCTCAGAGAATTTCGAGCAAGACTGTAATACATTGAAACTTAACCTCATGATATAGATTCTCGCCTTATGAGATCAATCAAGAAAAAAAATATTTTTAATTATTTTGAAAATGGAATTATGGAACTGAAACAATGATATTTTCACTTTTACAAGATTTTGGTAATTTTAAATAACCCTTCCTAAACTTCAGTTTGTTACAATGCTGATAATATACCGAATACAAAGTGATTTTTTTTCGACTATGAGTATTATACTTTCTTAACCACTGCAAACTTTGCTAATAGTTTAATACAGCTGACAATAAAGGTGTTATATAAACACAGCTAGTGACCACAGTATTAAGTATACACTGTCTCCAGCACCAATTATTTTAAACGCCTTCCCACTTTGATGACAATGCATGTTTTTCTAGTACGTTCTCTGCAGATTGCTGAAACAACACTGATAAAAGAATATTAATACTTGATAATTAAATGGTAGTTTTTAATTCATTCAGACTGCATAGGGTTTTTTTCTGAATTTTGTTGAATTCTCATTTCATCTAAAAAAATGCACTAAAGTTGGATACTGCCATTAGCGTGATGCAAAATATATCTGAACTGTCAGAATAACCAGCAATTTCGCATTATCAAATGTCTAATGTCAATGTGTGTTTTTTTTTTATTGCACAAAAGTCACATTGTTAATTTTGCAATAAAATCAAATAACCCATTTTTTGTCGTTAAATATCAAAACCGATCTCTTGTAAAGTCCGCATTGTAAAGCATATCCGTCTCTTAATATGATTTTTAACTGTATAACACCGAGTTTGTTGCATTTTTGGCATTGTCCAAAATTTATCCTACTATTTTTCCACCTTAATTTTTTGTGGTGTTGAAAATATTCCTTAAAGACTCGAATCAAGGTTAAAAAAGTTTTTAAAAAATGTCATAGGATTTTGTGATAACGGAAACCAAACTATTTTAGTCCCATGATCATCCTGCATTCCGAGTGTGTTGAACATCGTGAACATTTTCTCCATGGTCCTATGAAGTACTGCATTTACCGTCTGTTCAATTCAGAAAGCGTTTTAACGCTGCTTTACAACCTTGAAACCGATGACTGATGTCAGTGCACATATTGCAGAAATGACTGACTATGAGTAAGTGTCCGTATAAACAATAAGTAGTGTATATCTATGATAAAATGACTATGTTAAATTTACCGAGATAGGAAACAGCGCCGTTAGCGGAGATATAGCGGAGTCCAGTTAAAAATGTATATTATACCATAATAAAAATATAGGGAAGTGTTTCATAGCGTGATCTGAAAGATTGAAGGGGATATTTATGATTAAAATAATGAACTTTGCATGATTTGGAAAGGAAGGAAAAATGCATACTCACAATACCCTCCTTCACAACGTCGTTTTCCAGAATTTATTGTTATTATTACTTTCTTAGCTGTTTAAATTTCACTTCTCTTCTATTGCTTATCATGGAAAAACCGTGATGATACCGGATAATAATTTTTTTCCTTTTTTGGGTGAATATAATTTTTAAACATGTTTAACGTGAAAACTTAATTTAATTCTGAAATTTTATAAAATAATGAAAAAGAGGCCCATTTAAAATATACGGTCTGATAAAATGCAAAATTTATCTAGTTAGATATTGTCAGCGAATATTTTTAATAATTGCATATTAACCATTTTTAAATCAAAACATATACAATAAATATTTAAAATGAGAGAATAATGCGTGTTTTTTTTTGTTTTTTTGAATATATGCTGCTCCATTCTCAAACTTTTGAAAACTCAACTCAACGAAATCACTTTGCTTACAAGGCTGATTTTCAAAAAATAATAATCTTTCTTTAAAATTGATTCTAGTTAAAAATGAATATGCTAATGTATATACCTGGCTTGTAATTTATTTACTCTAGAAACGTTAATGTATTATTTATAATATATATGAGAATTCCAACAATTGCTGTTTCAGTTGTTCTGAACATTCTAAATTAATCTACAATACAAAAGCATTCAATTTTCCTCAAAGAATGTCCTTCGACGATGATGACTCCAGTATATTCCGAGTTGTGAACACTCATCTTCCGATATCGGCTCAAAATCACAAAATTTGCCCTCATAAACCCCCTCTCCCTCTAGAATTGCCATAAAAAAGATCATTACTAGACGGCTCTAAACTAACTATTCCTTTTGTAAGATACTATTCTTTTTTTTTAAGTAAAATTAAACTAAGGATAGAACGACCTTTTTCTTTTACTCTGTCTAAACTATCTTTCATGTTTTTGGTTTTTCGACACTACAGTATTTGGTCATTGAAGCTTATTGTTGATGCAGAATCGCCTTTTCCAAGATTACGAGAGTAAAAAAGAATTTAAACTACTCTTTTCTAATCCTGTAATCTCTTCATCTAGGAAAAAATTTGAGTTGTATTAGAAGTTGAAAGCAAGGAGACTTTATGATGATGAGGAGAAGCAGCAGTTCTCTTTCCTCAAATGAGTCGGTTCGCATTTCTCACTCGTCTGATAGCTAAGTAATTCATTTTTGACTCATTTAATCGTTAAAACATTTTCCTATAATGTTAATTATAGGAAAATGATTTATTTTGATTTTTTACTTAAGAGAAAATATTTTTAAGGAAATGTAATAGAATAATAAACATTAATCTTTTAGTAATATGCAATATTAATGATTTATTTAGTACGATTAACGTTTAATAAATAATGATTTTTGTTCTTTCTTTCTCATATTCAAAATATACAAAAAATAAATATTATAATCATAGAAAATTCGAATTCGGTATTTTGAAAGATTTCCCTACACACAAAGAACAAAAACAAATTAAAAATACGTCTGTATTCTGTATATGAACACAAAAACTCAACCCCCCCCCAAAAAAATTTTTTTTGATTCTAGACAAATAAAATTTGATACATCGTTTCTAAAAAAATAGAGAGATTTATGTCGAATTTTGAACGAAATATGTTTAGAAGAAATTGCTTGTTTGATTATCCTCTATCTGTAAATAAAATAATTACAAAAAGTAAATTTTGGTACACGTTTAGAACCTGAAGTATAGATCCGAGTGCAATTTAGAGTCAAATACATCAATGGGCTGAACATACGCGATAAAATTCAAAAGCGCATTTTCTTTATTCTTTTGTGGGCCTCGGGAAAATTACTTCTCAAATTCATAATCTTACAAAATATGAAACGAAACTCACTATAATACATTGGGATCGTTATTATATTGTTGGGAAGTGCAATTCCCACTTTAGCTTTGTCCTGCCATCTATGGCCAATCGATTGGAACAGAATAAATATATTTATGTAGAAAGTTCGAAGGCATTTGTGCGTTTGCTATTCTGTTCTAAAATCTGTATTGGCCAACGACTGAAGGAATTGATATGTAAAGAGCCTTAAGAAAAGTAAGAGATTGGATCATACTATTATATATATTGTTTTGAAGTGGAAGGTGATTCCATCAGAAGAATTGAAACCACGAGTGGTATGCATATGCTCATGGATATGCAACAATGGCCTGACGTAAAAATAAAATTGAAGAGTTCTCAGTGTTCGATGGAATAGAGCAAGAGTAATGGCCACAGAAAGGTAAAAAAACAGCGAAGACTTTATATGTAAATAATAACGGCACATGGACAACTGGGCACGATAACTACAGATTATAGCAATCATCTCTCAACTCAATGATTCCATTTCTAAAGCCTATAAATTTTACTCCATTAACAGATGAATGTACGACAGCATTCAAAAGGCAAATTTCATTGATGAAATATATGCGAATGAAGACCATGAAAAGAGGGTACAAGATGTGGAGTTAACGATGCCTTAGATCTGGATAATTTCAGAAATTTAAGATTTATTGTTGAAAGGAAATCTGATAAAAAATCTAAAAAAATTGAATTTATTTATTTGAAACAGTAGTAACTAATTTGATGGAAGGTGAAATCTGAAGATCGCATTGTAGTTGATAGCTCTTCCACATTTTTTTGTACTTTTAAAAAAAATCTACTTTTAATTGGTTTATTTTCTTTGGATACTATGAGGGCGCAAAGGTGGAATCTTTCACAAATGCTAAAAGCTAACGTCAAAATAGAAAGAGGTGGATAAATGTTCTTAATTAAGGAAGGTGTTGCTGCAATAAAGTTGAGTGAGAATAATTCTGCTATTTTGGTGATCCAGAGATTTTGATATCGATAAATAAAAAAAGATGGCACTAAAACGGAAATACATTGTTCAAAATCTGTCGTATTATATAAGGATAACAGAATACAAAACAATCAAATTTTTATACAAGCTAACATTCCATATTGTATTAGCTCTTCAATTAATAGATACATATTCCCCAAGAAAAAAGGAAAAGCAGTCCTGATAACTTCCAAATAAGGAAGTCAGGTTCCGAATGATGTGCGCATATCCAATGTGAGAAAGTCAAACTTAGTTTTCCAACTATAAACGATAGTAAATGAATGCAGCAGAAAGGCCTATGAAAAGCAGATCCACTACATGTGTGCAGAATGTAAGGTAATTTTCTGCATTGCCACACACTTCTCATCTTTTCATGGCAAATCACAGCTATTAAATTGATGATCTTTATTCGTTATGATTGTAAATTGGCTTATCTAGTTCTGTTCTGTGGTTAATTTTTATCTTTTTTAAATGCAACATAAATGTAATCCTAATAAGTTTCAATATCTTTTTATTTTTATTTTTTTCACCTTATAACAATTTTCGGAGTTATTTATTTTGATAATTTGACTTTAATAAATGCGCCACTAGGTACTATTTAAATCTTTCTATTTTCGTATTGCAAGTTAATTATTCAGATAAACATGATCTTTCTGAGATTGCATTCAGGGATTGTTACTCATATTTTTGCGAGATAAATTTGCTATTGAAAACTGAGAATTAAGAAGACTATATAGAGATTGGAAGTCATATTTAAACTAGATTTTTTATTAGTATCAAATAACATTTTCCAAAATTAATTTTTTTAAATATCATGCGTATAAAATAAGGCAGGCAAGAAATTTTCTGAGTATATTTTGGGGAATTAAGCTTTTCTCTCTTAAACATGCAACCACTGGAACCAAAAAAAAAATGTCATCAATTTTGCTTCTTTCTAGAAAATTTGATGAATGCTAAGGGATTGAAGAAACGCAGTCATTTTGTAATCCTTTTAAAGGAAAAATGAAATCTACTTTTAAGAAAACTTTCATCCTCTGCATTGTTTTCAAAATTTGAAAAACCATCAAGCTGTTACAAACATGAAATTTGAGGTATGACTTTCACAGTCACTTTTCACTGTGATAAGGTTCAAAGAACATTCACCACTATCACTCTTTTGAACACTTTTGCAAAACTTTATAAATAGAAAAAAAATACAATTTTAGATTTTGTAGCATATTAATAAGTATTTTTAAGTCGCTTGAATACTGTAACTTTCATAAGTAGGAAATACAGCAATCGATACAATTTGCAAGTAAGGGGAAATAAGTATTTCCGGCCATAATTCGAAATTAGCTGATAAAATAAAGCAAAACTCCTTCCATTTTATTACGCAGAGTTCAATCCAAAATAACATTTGTAACATTTCCTGATTATTATATGTAAAAGAGAAATGGACAAACACGAAGAATATATGAACTATAGACACCATTTTTTAGCCAATGGCAACTTTTGCTTATATAATAACATATGCTAAATGTGCCATTTTGTATACATTTTATGACATTTTACGATTACTTATTTCAAAATACTTAGTAGAAATATGGCACAAGGAATGCTTCAGTTATACTCAAATATTTCAATTACAACTTGTCTATCCGAATGGATTGCTTAAGAGTAAAACCATATTAAAGTCCATACACAAAGGAAAAACTTTTAACAAATGATAAGTAAATTCAAAAGGCATAAGAAAGTTACAAGAGCTTATATATAAAGGATATCGGTTGCTTGATGGCGATTGCTATTGACAATGCTCTGTGTTTGCATATAAACCGGAAAAGGGTGAAAAACTTGTCTTGCTTATGCGAACATTTGAATAGTTGGTCATGTGTTGAATTTTTGGACATTTACCTACGGTGGAAAGCTACCAATTCGATTTATTAAATATAATAAATTGGATTTCTTTTTAACTATAACGTCATCAAACAAATTATAACATACTGAATGAAAAATATTTAAAGGAGTTTATATTTTTTCTAACATAATCATTATGAAGACAATATTACCAGATTGTTTAATTCTAGAAATAAATCTGATTTCGAAAAAGTATGTATTAAAACCCAACTACCATTTGATCCTCTAAGTTAACGCATCGGAATATCTTGTTTTTTTTCTTTCTAAGCAAGAGATAAGATTTACACTGAAATAGGAAAGAAACTTAAAAAAACAAAAACAAAAAAATCATTGGGTCTTTTTGCCCAAAAGAAAAAAAGTCTTTTCATTCGAAGTGGTTAATGAAGTCGTTATCTGTCCCGTCTTTAGACATTTTCTTGAAAGAATTAATTGAGAGTAAAAAGAAAGGTGTGTTACACGGAATCCTCCTCTTTTCAATGTCGTACTCCAATGATGTGTGCCAAATGTGATTAAAAAGAAGCATAGTTCTAAAGTTTCCTTTAGTTGCTTTTTTCGCATACAGTGGGATTATTCTATTTTTTTAACCGATTTCTTTTCTCTTCAATTTATTTTTTAAACGGTTTTCACTGAGTTGTATTCTCTTTTGCTAGTGAGCGATATTGTCTATTATAATTTTAAAAAGGTTTGTTTATTTTATTTGAATTGGAAATAAAATGTCTACAGATTCTCATCACGCATTCGTGATTTAAAAAAAAGAATATAAAATTATTGATTTTGATAGTTTACACTAATATTTATTTCGTAAAATAATGAGACGCATCTACAATTCATTTATCAAACAAAGGTTAAAAGAGAAAACCGTTTGTTAACCGTTATTTAATAAATTCTTTTTCTTCTCAGAGAAATATATGATATTGTGACGGAACCTGTCCTAACTTGTCGCAAACTGAATGACTCAGTGGTAGAATGCTATGAACTGAATGCGACAGCTCGCAAGTTCGTATCTAACTGAAGCCAAGTTTCCAAAAAATTGTTTTGCTATTTATTTACTTTCTGTTAGTTATCGGTTGTTCTTTCTAGATCTGGAAGATTCGAGCCATTTCGCCTTGTGGTTAAAACCGGATGTAAGGTTTTGTTCCTTGAAAAAAACCTCGATATGACATTATCAAATTATTAAGTGTTATCTTTGACTTTAGTTAACAGACGGTTTATCTACGCTAACATCATCTATGCGACAATGAAATATTTTTTGATAGAATTCAGAATTTGCTCACCATTGATGCTTTATATTTCATTCTTTTTGTCGGGCAATCAAATGAAATATTGATTTAAATATCCTTTTTTTTCGGCTTAAAATCATTTCATTTCATTTTTTTTAATATTAGAAATTGCACCCATTAGTTCTCTTGCTTTTGTTTCATACGTAGGTAAGAAAAAACAAACAATATATACTTTTTGTCAAACAATTTTTTAAATATAAACTATGAGAAATTTAAAAACCCTCAAACGCAATTTTTACTGCTGCTTAAAGTTTTTTTGAAATTCTTAGACACACATCTGGTAAATATACATAAACAAAAGCTGAGAGTTCTTGAAAGTTCTAGAATTTGACAACCTATATGTGGTAATTGGAGGAGCATTGAATTTTTAGATTAGTAATGGCTTATTTTACGAGATAAAATTTAATTTTTAGAGAATAATAATATAAGGAAATTACATATTAATGTTCTTTGATCTCATAACAGTTCTTTGATTTAATACTTAATTTAATAAAGTCTTAATATCAACTGCTACTAGGAACAGAGATTTAGCAATTAAAATTTCGAATAATGTACAAATAAATATACGTTTCTCATGGAGCAAAATACAACATGAGCGCCGAAGAAAGCTAAATATAAGTAAACATATATTTAGAATTTATGCTTAAGAGAAAAACTTTTAGTTTAGTGCCTATTTTATGAATTGTGTTCATTTCCGCTCTTTTTTTAGGAGCCTTGATTTTCAAATTTTCTACAATGTTAAGTCAAATGTTCAATTATATGTACCATTTGATGGCATTCGAAACATCTTTTAAAACTTTATTTTATCTTATCAACGGAAGAACCAATATAAATATTTCCATTTTAGTGTTATTCTACGCAAAATATTAAGATATTTAATACTAAAATGACATATTAATCCTTACAGACAATACGGTCCAAAATATTATTGATAAGAATTTCTGGTAAATGCAAGGTTAGATACAATAATTCGAAACACAAGCAGAAACATAAAGATAATCAAAACATATATAATAGAAAAAAATCAGAGCACACAAAAATCAAGCAAAACCATACAAAAATAAATCCAAAATAAGTAATTAAACCATTAAGATTAAAGTTTAACACCTAGTAAAATCTGTTATAACACAAATGAGGAAGAATGTTTTAATCAAAGAAAAAAAAACTTTATTCTAAAATAAATCTTATTTCTTAAGTCCGTCTATAAACGACACAAAATTTTACTTAATATCCAACAAGCAAGTTAAAAACAAATTTTTAACTTCTTTTTTATTTTCTCAAAAGACACAAAATCAATTTTATACCTTCTATTTTAATTAAATATTTAAGATGTTGAAAATTAAGGCTAAAAAAATGCATCTTACATGTCCTGTCCCTAAAGCCATCACACATTTACACCATCAAAATAAGAGCACTACCTTGTAAAATGCAAATTTTTTAAATTAATTGCGAAACAAAAAGAATCCGTAATGGTCTGTTAAAAAAATGCAAAAAACCATGGTTCCAAGATGACGGAAAACGTTATGATTATGCATGAAGTAATGACGGACCTTCCTAAATTTATGTTAAACAGTAGAAGGCAGCCTTTCATCATTCTTTTTATGTGAATTTGTTTTTATAAGAAAAGGAAACATTCTTGATTTCATTTGAATGACAGAAAATTATATTTCAATTTTTATACATCTGATTGATTTTACATTCTAAGAATTATGTATTCAAAATCGGAGAGATGCATTAAAAATATAAAAGAATATCTGGAGTGGTGTATTTGTATAATTTTAAAGCTTATATTATTATTTGTTTATTGTAATGTAAGCAATAATAAGTTCAATTCCCCAAGGAGTTTATATGGCTCAAATTAACTTTCAATTAATAAGGAAAGTCATGTATAATTTTATTTTTAATACTGACAATAAAATATTTGATACTTAATTTACATAAAATTAGATTTATTTTTCGATTCAAATAATAAAATTTATTATTTCACATTCCCTATTTTTTTAAATAAAGGAAGTTTGTGATAAAGGGTTTTGCCCTTGCAGCATAAACTCGAATTAAATGTTTAAAGAAACGACATCACCAATTGCTTATTCGTTATTGAACTTTCTGATAAACGATTTATTAAACGCAATAAGACCCTTTCATATTGATTTTTTACAAAAGAAAACACAATATTTTAATATTCAAGTATGAGTTTTGCTACTTCAGTAAGCACAAACGTTGCATGGAAAAAAATTGTATTAGCATCAGATAAAATTTTTAATTATGCTTTTGAAAAATATTTCCATCCATACTAATTGTGCCATATTAAATCGCATCATATGTTTACAAAAATGATTTCATAATTTTTAAACCTGGAAAAAAATTAAAAATATTGCTTCAATGCTCTCACAGTTTTACAATGATCGAGAAGATATCTTTAGAAATCAGTTAAAAACAAATATGAAGTTTTATTTATATATTCCTTGAAAAGAGAAAAGGAATTAAAAAAATTAAAGTAATGTATCATTATACGAATGTAAATTACATCAGCTTATGAAGTAACATTTGCAAAGAATGTTTGATAATATTTTTAAAAAGGTTTTTTTTACATAAACTTTAGCCATATAAATATTGTTAAAATATATTAAAAATTAGCAAATACCACACAATCGAATGATCTACTTAATTATTTACACAGTAAAGGTCAAAATTGGACCATTTGATGATTTGAGCAAAACATTTGTGATTTGATGCCTCGCAATGACAATTTTATTAAGAGAAATGCATAAAATTTTATATCATTATCGACATAACTTAATTTTTATATTAGATATTTATTTTGAAACAAAAGTTATAAAGAATAAAATTAAAAACAGAAATAGGGACGTATACAAAAATCCTTACTTATAGTAGTTAATACACTTAGTTGAGTAACGTTTAACATCAAATAAGTCCAGGCAATGTCGTTCCTTTAAGTTCAATACTTTCCCTCAGATTCTGTTTGATACCGTGATTGCATTAATATTTCATTTAATATGGTTTTATAGCTAGATTTTTTTCTGTGTAACAAGCTTCTTCAGCTTGCTTAAAT
The DNA here is from genome assembly GCF_947563725.1 of Argiope bruennichi. Classification (NCBI taxonomy): domain Eukaryota; kingdom Metazoa; phylum Arthropoda; class Arachnida; order Araneae; family Araneidae; genus Argiope; species Argiope bruennichi. The sequence goes on along the minus strand of NC_079158.1, from coordinate 41,378,218 downwards.
AAATTTTCACGTGGCTTAAGATTTGGACTTTCCCCAGACCATTTCAGTAGTGAAATATGATAATTTTAGAACTAGTTTTTAACAGACTGTAGCAACGTGACAACTGAACCTAATTCAAAGTAGTGCATTTTTATTTAAATGTACTACTTTGTATATTATTGCAAATACCACTGCTGTCATGAGCCATTAACCACCTAAATATATATTTTCCAAAAAGTTTGCATAATTTTAGTCACTATTGTTTGTCTATAGATTTCCTTTGGATACTTTTCATTTTTTTTTTTGCAAGTATTGACACACCATTCCTTGCGAAAAAGGATGATTAAAATTTTAACCTTACTTGTTTCGAAATTTTGAGTCATTAGAAAGGAACACTCGTAACGAAATCATCTACCAGAAATAGAGATGTAGAACGGTTATTTACTAATTTAATCAGCTGTCTCCATCTTAATTTTCTGAGAAAGATGTTACAACATTTTGCTCAAATCGAATGATAAATGCCAATTAAATTCAAGATCGAATGATAAATGCCAAGATATGCAAATATATTTATCCAGAAATATTTGAATATTAAATACTTTTTGTTTGGCGTCTTAACCCCTTCGCATGCAATGACGTGTCCAAAGCGTACATCGAATTGCTGAATTTTTAATTTAAAACTTATAATTAAATAAATAAAAGTATTAAGTAATTTATATTGCAAAAATCACTCAATATTTCAAAGCTCCTTATATTATAGGAACTAAAATAAGAATAAATGTCGCAGATAAGATGTGTCACCTAATTAGGAAGTTAAATAAATTCGTATGTCAAGGGGTGAACGTTTGAAATCTTGATTGGAGCTTTTAGTCATTTGTTTATTATATACAATATAAACTTATTTTAAAAGATGTCAGATTATAGTAATGTTGATTTTTGAATATTAAAAATAGATTCCTATATTTACTAGTCAGTTTTAAAATAAAAATTGACTACAACAAAAAAATCATTTAAATTTTATTGTATAACGGAAAAAAAATCTTTCCAGTCGAGAAGATGGTTATATAAATGTATTTAGATCTGGATTTCAAATTTTAACGTGAAGTCATGTATCTGAATAACTAAATTCGATTAAGCCAGGTCAAACATAAAATACTCATAATACGATTGAGATATTTCATATGGACAGTAAAAATAACTATTAAATTAAAGAAATTTCAAAAAAATTTCAAAAATATACGAGATTTTAAAAATAATTGCCTATATATGACAGAAGATTTTCTATCGATAGCCTAACTAGAAGAAACGCAACATCAAACTTTTTAACACATTTATTTGATCAGCCAGTTTATCAAATGATATCTGGGAGTAATAGGAAGTTGAATGGTTCAAATCTTGGGAGGGTCCCACTTGCTCACCCTTGGTACTTTGGTCAAAATCCTGGTTGGTGTCACCATCTGGATATCTATAGAAAACATCGAATGGCTCTCTCGTTTTTTGAGTGGATACACCAAATCCCTCACCTTCCAACATGGCCGGAAGATCTTTGCTGAATGTCCTTAGTGCAATCCAGATCAAACCTACCCCCCACCCCCAATCATATTCTTAAATGTTTAAATGTTACTATTTTTGGGATTTTAAGGGATCCAGTCTTGTTTTTAGATTTTTTAGAGTTCTTTGGTTTTATGGAGTTGATATAGTGCAGCTATCCCACCTCGGATCAGAAACAACAACAACAACAGATATTTGAAGTTTGAACTCTTTTGCATGTTTAAAACTTTATCTCAGTTCTGAAGATCAAACAAGTCTACTGTTAATGTTTAATCCTTTATGTACCAGATGTATTTTAAAGTACTGGATAAATCAGACTGATATTTTGGTAATACGCCTTTTTCTGACGGTATTGAAAAGAACACGAAAAGTATAGCTCCGATATCAAGCAACAGATCAGCTAAAAGCAGAAGTTGTAAAGTAGCTCGATTGATTAATTATTTTTATTAAAGTTTTTCCATCTTTCTTGGGACACTTTACACTAACTTATAACGATAAAAAATGATAATGATACAAAAATAAAACTGAACAATTGATGGCAAAATAATTCGTTAAATAAAATATTAATCCGATAGTTACCTTTCAAATTTTTTCAACAAAAGATCCAATTCAAAACTTAAATCTTTTCAATGGTTCTAATTCTACCCACAATAATAAAAGTAAATTCTCTTCAATTATTTGATTTACCAGTTTGAGAAACGAATCCAGATAGAAAATAAATTGTGATTTGTAGCTTCAAACCTTGAAAGTTCTACATTATATGATCTCAGATTTTACTTCAATATCAATAGAATATTTTTTTTTTTGAAAACATGGAGGTAATTCAAGCCAATGGATACTAGAATGGATTACGCAATTTACACACATTCAATTATCTTGCTTAATTAGTAGTTACAGAATTCTACGAAAAATGATACAGAAAACATGCGTTTTCTTTATGAGGAGTTCATTCACTTGGACACAGAAAGTTTTCTAATGATAAAAATAGAAAGATATAACAGAAACATAGAGGAGGAAAACGTTTTCTGCTGTCTGCAATAAACCAGTTTTGGTACACTTCTAAAGAGTTCTCGCCTTCCTTATCACGGAAGGGAGGGGATTCTAGATTATTGATATCTTGTCTATCATATAAATGTGATCAGTTGTCAAAAAGATTTTAAACAATTCTTTGACTGAGTTTCAATACTGAGTTTCAGACTAAGAACAATACAATTAAGTTAGCAGTCTTTTTTTTTGAAGTTCTGCTATATTTTTTAATAGTTAATTTTCTATGGCATGCTAAGCCTGGTTCTTTGCTCAAGAAGAAAGTATCTACTCAATAGTAATAAGAGATAGTCAACATATCTGTAAATGTTACAAATCAACATAAAATTCTAAATGTATTATTAATGCACAATGAATAATGTATATAAATGTAATCTTATTTATGTTAAAATGTTTTTAATGATTTTGAGAAACAATACTTTCAAATGATGTAGACTTTTTTTCTACAAGATTATTTTATTTAAGCTATTCTATTTACATAAATGATGTGATGTAGATGTTCTGAGAAATTGAAAATGTAAAAGTTTTTTTCTTCATAATTGAAGGAAACAATTTCCGTTTTTCTTTTTAACGAAGCGTCATTTGTGAATATCTGAGCGCTGATAAAATAATTTGAATTCGGAAACGTTTTTAAATAACGACAAGCTACTGCTTTACACTTAATAAAAGCTACTGCTTACACGACAAGCTACTGCTTACACTTAATATGTTAAAAAAGCAGAGGCCAATTTTTAACAACTTTGATAAAGTATTTGTTAACATTTATTGAATGAATATAATATGTATTAATGATTACAATGCAATTTATAATCAATATTAATTCTGTTCTTAAGTATTCAACATTATTATTATTATCATTTGAATTCTTATCTATTGTAGATATAAAAGAATGATAGAAAGCTAAGAGATAAGGATATTATAGAAATTCTTCGACGAGAAATACCCTATCCTCTTTCTTTGTTCAGAAAAACAAAATAACCACTTATTGTTATTATCTATAAAATATCAGCTAAAATTTAGTTTAAAGAATACAGCCACCAACGGAAATCAAATTTGAAGGAAGTAATAAAAATCGCTAATCCATGAAAAAAGTTGCATTTTCACTGAGCAATTAAGATTTATGAAGACATCGAAAGATTAGTAGCCATATTACATTCTTAATATCTCGTATATTTAATTAAAGTACTTAATTTCAAGTTATAAAATCATTTAAGGTGTTTAACTATGCTATAAACATGAATTTGGATAAAAATTCGCAATTTTTTGTATTATCGTATTTGAAGACGATATCTATTATTTATTATGATTCAGATTCATCGAGATTCATTTGCAAAATAATTAGTGCAAGGATTAAAATTTATATAAATAAAAGTAGAATAAAGTTAAATTATATAAATAAAATTAAATATAAAAAAAATCCAATAAAATTACTTACCAATGATGTAAAGACTTATGCCATGAAGACTCGGCACCAATTATCAACAAAACGTTCAGTAAACAAAATATCACAGCAAATATTTAAGGTGAGAATGCAAAAAAGAGCAAACAGTTAAAAATAAACCCATTTTAAAGTATCTTGATATCTGCCATATCACCAAAATAGCTCTAATCGATTATTTTGTAGCATGACTCTATCGATGTATATTTGCATAAAACTAATTCCTGTTTGTTTGTCTGGAACCTTCGGTAGCATAGTGAGTAGTGACTAGGCTTCGAATAGAAGGATCGTTGATACGAAATCCGATTTACCTGAAATTTTACCGTGTTTGATGACATGGCGTATTTTAGATCTAGTGTCATTCAACCTTAAAAGGCTTATTTGTATCCTATTGTGACAGTTTTTTTCACTCGATCTTTTAGAATATATTTATAGGACGCTGATGCGTCTTTACTCACTTGGAGACTACGGTGATCTTCTGTTTGAATTAGATTTTGAGATAGTAAGATTACTGTTTCGGGATCCGTTTTACATCATAAGCTTTTATATATGCTGATATATTTTAAAATATTCTGTCACTTAACAATCAAATTTATAATGGATAACAATTTTTGCTTCCGCTTTATTCCGTAAATATAAAAACATATACAGAAAGAAGGTGTATAACACAAAATATATGTTTTAAATGCTTATAGCAAAATCATAATACATTAAAAAACAGATTTTATTATGATATGTTCAAAATTTTCAAGTTAAGTGAATCTGCATAGAAAATTTACACACCAATTTCCTTCTCCTTTTTAAATATATCGTCTAGCCCGTGTCCATACGTGCATCTAATTATCGTTTCTTAAACATATTACAAAAATAAAATCCGTAATCGATTTGAATCCGCTCGATTTGAAAATTATATACGATCCACAAGCATATCAAATATTCTATGTATCCTTGTTTAATCAGAATTGCAGCATATTTATAATATGGATGTTGAGATCTAACTAATTAGTAGAGAAGACAAAATAATTAAGGATTTAAATATTATGATTTAATGCGAAACTATGTGAAATCCTTTCGTTATGTTTATCAAAAGAAATAGTTATCAATTATTTTGTACAATTAATAACTAATTGTTTTCAGTTATATCTATTCATTGTTTATAAAAATCAATTTTTCAATTTGAATTTAGTTCAAATTATTTCTTTTATGATTTTTTGACAACAATTTTAGAAATAGTGGGAGATTCGAAAGCGGTTTTCAATGTTAAATTAATTTCAAATCTTTTTTAAAGCAATATCTTTCCTGAATATAATTATTTCTTTTATAGGTTCTGCCAACGGCGTCCTTGCACAGGGATAGCGCATCTTCCCCGTGATCTGGGCGTCCCGGGTTCGAATCCCGGTTCGGGCATGATGTTCTTTATCTGTTTTCTATCTGTGAGGTGTGTGAATGTGCCCCCCTGTGAAAAGGGGTTGTGCAAGCGAATGTGTGAGTTTCCTCTTCATATGAGCTAGAAGTTAGACTTCTGCCCTCGGGTGATCAGGAGTCTTCACCCTCAGAAGCAACTGCACCCCCTTTCCGTGATAACGCGGGCACGACATCATCATCATAGGTTATGCCAAATTCCTCTAATTAAATACCTTCTTTAAATCATAAGATTCTTGTAAATTTGTAAGCTAAAAAAGCTTTCTTGTCACACGTTCGTTTAATGCCTCATAATTTTTTTTTCTCAATTAAATTCACATAGAGGAAACAATACATAAATGTTCAAAAATATTATAACATTACTAAAAAGAATTAATTTTAATAGTATATTAAAACAATTTCTTTCTTTTTTTATTGTTATTTTTCTATTACAGGCAATACTCATCAGTACAGACAATCTTTTTGTATAAAACAATATTGTGAAATTATTTTAAAGATGAAAGTCTAAAAAATATTAGTTCACCAATCACACATCACCAATTTTTTTCAATTAGTGACTTTAAGCAATCAAATGCTTTGTTTTAATGAGAACATATGTCTTAAAAACTAAATATGTTTACTCGATGTAAGTATTAACGATAGTTTTATGGTGTTGTTGTCTACACTTACTTCGTACTAAAAAGAAAAAGTAAAGATAATTCATGGCAAGAAAGAAAAAAATCTACAAACCTATGCAAATAAAATGACTATTGTAGAAAACTTGGATCGTTAAACTATGCAAGTTTTTACAAATGAAGATCTGTTTTATTTTCTTACAATATATTTATTAAATGTTTTTAAGTTTAAAAAAATAATACCATTAAGAGTTAAGAGTTAGTTCAAAGTTAACATTAAGTGCAATGTTAACTTTGAACTAATTTACCATTATTTTTTAAAATTTTTGTGCCATCTTAAAACATATTTTTCTGCCTGATTTTCATTTATTTTAATATATTAATTTAATAATAAATAAAGGTAAGGTAAACATAAATCAATTGCTGAAAAGGAGGCAATAAATTTAAAGCCTTTGCAAACAAGCGAAACAAATATATAAGATAGCAACAGCTTCAGGATTGAAAAATTATTCAATATTTAACCTTTTTTCCACAGAAACTTCGAAAAAAGCAAAATGATGTATGATAGTTAGTTCTAAAAAATAATTAAACATGTTAAAGATCTTCATAAAAAAACTTCCTATCACAATCATGCGTTCGAATAGGAAGCTGGGAACCCTTAAAGAATATGTGCAATTTCTTCTTTCATTTAATTTAGAATAGAGGACATTTCCAAAGCTTTCATTCAGAAGAAGAATTTTACCATTTTATTTCCTACTGTATTGTACTGTACTTTCAGACACTCTAGTTGTAATACGGAAGGTGTGGACTTAGAGAAAATTTAAAGTATTTTATTTTTCTTTATATAACAGAAGGATCTTGCTCCTTACTTTCCATCAAAGAGACTGCTTCAAAGACTGTCAGCCTCTGAAAGGGTCTTGGGGGCCAAGTGTCTTTCCTCAGCTGACATTTTGGGTAAAAAGAATATATATATATATATATATATATATATATATATATATATATGTATGTATGTATGTATGTATGTATTTTCCTGTATATGTACTAGAAAATGCTATAAAAGAGTTCACGGATTTTCCCCAAAGATCACTTACTTCAGGATGGCCCAAGAAAACTAGAAAAATAATTTCTTTATCCTAAATAAAATCATTATTTTTTCTCTTTAAAATGCTTTTGGGTATATTTTTGTATTTAAACTTGCTGTTGTAAAAGTAAAAGTAATGTAAAAGATGTCACTCAGCTATGATTAGACATAGAAACCCTAGAGAATATTTTGACAATATGAATACAGTTATAGATATGAATTAATGTATATAAAAGACATAGATATATAGTATAGCAAAGTATATAAAAGAAATGTGAAATACGATAGCATTTCACGATATTTGAGTGGATATATTTCCTCATTTGAAGTGAGTAATCAACACTTAAATACCTAAATTTTTTTAATGAATTGATCTCGAAACATTGACTTTTATTCCTTGAATTATTTATTGGGAAAAAAGTTTAAAAATCATACGTAGTTTTAAGTATAGTTTAGAGTCAAAAATAATTTTGCTTGCTAATGTAATATTAGTTTAAAATCTATAAGTATTGTAATTACAAAATATAATTTATATTTAATTATTCAAGTTACATGACATATAATATTACACACCAATTCATTTTAACAGAACAGACAGTATATTGAAAAAGACTAATAATTTGAAACAAGATAAAGTTTAATATATCATAGTAATGCATACAAGATTCCCATACCATGATGTCTAGTATATATATAGTCACTTTTTCTTATACACAGGCTTACTTCTAATGTTTTATATTACAATAATTATATTTTACAAAAAAATCTACTTCAGCTTCTAGTATCATTTTATTTTTTTATTTACTCTAAATTAATACATTTCGCAGACATTTTTTATATTATTATGTAAAAGTTATCAGATATCTTAAAATTATCAAATTAGATTTTTTTTTAAAAATTCTCCTTACAACATTATAACCAATAAGCAGTTTGTACAGTCAGTTTGCTTTATTTATATTCAAGTATTTTTTTTTCTGGCTGCAGAATAACTGGCTTGTTGGAAATCTTGAAGAAAGTTAAATGAGATTCAACTCAAATTATTTCGATTTTAGTTATCTCACCACTAGATTCTGATATTTATAAAAAATCTTTTTTTATCAGAATATCCAAAACCAGGCTTTCTAGGGACTGATTATTGCATCATTTACTTTGATCATCATTCTAAAAAAGCAAACAAAAAAAAAAACAACATAAAACTTTGTGTTAAAAACCTTTCTTTAACCTGATTTTTTTTTCTAATAATAAAATTTCACAACAGAATTTTCTATAGCTTTTATAGAATGTGCTATAGATTTGAAATTTCAAATATTTAATTTTTTCGGGACGAAAAGGCATTATTTTATTATTTTCATAACCTGATTATCATATAACCCTTAATAGAATTGCATTTTCATAATGAACATGTAGCGCCATCTGGTACAGAGTTAAAGCAACAAAAGCATTAAGAATGATTTAAAATGAAAGATTAAGAAAAAAATTAAAATTAAAGAATTCTGCGATTAAGAAAATAATCAAGAATAATTAAGATTAAGAAAATAATTAAGAATAATTAAGATTAAGAAAATAATTAAGAATGTTAAGAAAATAATTATTAAAGATTTAGAAAAATAATTATTAAAGAATAAGAAAATAATTAAAATGAAAGAAATCTGTGGTTTAGTTCACTTACAAAAAACTGAAAAAACTATTTCCAAATTATTTCGTATAAAACTCTACAATTAACAGTATTATTCATATACTACTATTAAAAATATCAAATTCATTTGTTACTTTAGTGTTCAGTACTGAAAAGTTTTAGAAGTCTAATAAAAATTTAGAATCGAAACATCTTCAAATATCAAGAGTCAGAAATAAAATTACCTTTCACTATTAAAATTTTAATTGTCAAATTCTAAAAAAAAGCGAGATAATAAATAATTCTTAAATTGATTCCCTTGGTTTAAAACAAACAATCGAACTTTTAAAGTAATGTGTAAATTAAATTCGATAAAGATGTAGCGAACAAACGATATTCACAAATAAATCTCTGGCTCTAAAATTACAGCGAAAGAGCTATCTAACTAGCTTATGGTAGAAAACTAAAAGGTCAGATGATAAATTTATTTTTCTGCACGAGGATTCAATTTATTTTCACATCAATTTTTCTCTGCATTCTCGCTATAAAGTGATAAATTTTATTCGAGGCTCAACGCGTAAACTTCGAGGGAAAGCCTCGATACTAATTCATCGGGCTATTTGCTTTAAAATGACTTTCCCTTGTAGTCAGAAGCTGTCAAAAGAATCGCCGCCAGTCCCGCTGTCTGTAAAGAAGCATAAATAATTCTTTAGTAATTGTTTCAGACAATGCATTATCGTGTTCCCGGTATTAAATGAAAGCCTTTTTATTAAAAGAATGTTTATTCATTTCATTGCTTTCATCCTAGAGAACCTTTTTAGCAGTGATTTAAGATTGCTTTGGGAAAGGTGTATTCTATTTTAGGAATATAAGAGAAATACTCGTATATTTTATTTTTCTGTGTTTCTAAGGTAGGGAGATGGTTTGTAATGAATCTGTGTGTTTCTTACGATAGATTTAATTATTAAAAGCAAAAATTGGTTTAGATAAGATAAAAATATATTTGGTACTAATTACTGATTTTAGCTTAATATAAAACAGCATTGATTAACTAGTTAAAAAGATAGTAGAAGTCACTTTTATGAAAATAAATTGTATTTTTAAGTATAAAAATAAATTTAAATTTCAAATCACTTTTATAAAAATAGATTTAAATTTTAAGTGGATCAGATTTATATCAAATTTTATTTAAAATATCTACATATTTTTGAGTAATAAAACGTAACATCTTTCGTTTTAAAATAAGGTGATATACCCAGTGCAAGTAGTTTTTCTTTGTATATATACTATTATAATATTTTGACATTTAATGATATTTATCTTGCCTAATAGAAGTTAAATTAGGTGTGATAGAAAGATAATTAGCAATTATAATTATTGGGAACAAATTTATAAAATAACATAAACAAAATTTTATATGAAATTCCATTAGTTTCATTAAAAAGATCAATAAAAATATTTTTGTAATAACACGTTTTCCTATGTTTTAAAGTAAACAAAAGTAAACTATCTAAATTCGAGATTTAAACATGTAATTAAGTTACTACCATATACATTTCCTGAAAAGATCGGAAAAAAAAGTTCATACAAATTGATTTAGAACAAATAACTTTGATGGATATATTTATAAATATATCTTTCATTAGATTCTATCAAATACAAAATTTCTAAGAAATATTCCTAATATCCTTAAGACATAAAAGAGACATACACAATAGCAAAGTAATATTTATTTGTCCCTAAAGCGTCCTGCATATTCTAGAATGTTTTTAAGTCTAGAATGTCTTAAGTTGGATGAAAATCAATTGGAAAAAATATATCTAAAATTTAATTATTTTTTTAACGTAACTATTTTGTACCGTGAAGTCGCTTAAAGCTATAAATTCTTATTCAGAACATTCTTATCAAAAGCTTCTCTATTTTTTAAATTAATAATCTGTAACAAGATTATAAAAACAAAAGTAAAATAGCGAAAATTTAATTAAGTTTTGTATTCAGCCTTAAGTTATTTATGCTATGGATACAGTATTAAAGGTAAGATATTTTTGAAATAATAATATTATTAAAAATTGCGGCTAGTATTTTTAAAGGTACTTTGATTTTATAGGAAACGAAAATCTTCGAAAACTGAATCATAAATAGAGAGGATAATTTATAGGAATATTTTATCTGTTGTAAAATTTAGTACATATGGAGAGAATGAGTTAGTTCCTTAAAGAATCTGTTTATAACAGTACATTGAGAATGCATTGTAATGCGATAATTTCAAAAGTATAATTCTTCAACATGTTTAATAATCTTATCAAGTTGAGCTCATAAACTCATCCTGTTCATTAAAAACAATTACGAAAAAAAATAACACTAAAATTACTATAATATAGGAATGCATATTATTAATTATCGGACGAGTAATTAATTATAGTGAAATAATTTTATTTGCAGATGCTTAAAAAATATTAAATAGTATAGTATTCTGTAACATGACACTTTGAAAAAAAATTATTTTCTATTATAACTCAAATTTAAAATATATATGTATATATCTTTAAAAAATAAAATTATCTTTAATAAACACATAATGTTTCTATTATAAGGAAAGTATATCATAAATATATCTATAATAAGTAAAATATATTTGAAAATAATAATTAATAATAAAATAATAATAAAATAAAAAAATAAAATAATAATTACTAATATCTATATAATGAAGCTAAGGAACACTGTCGATGTAGATTATTTATTTTCCAAAAATATTTGCATATATCGATATGAATTAGTGCAATGAATGCTGGTAACTAATTTTAAAATAATCCTCGAAAGTTAACTTTAAAAATTTAGTTCAAATTTTATTAAGATAAAATAAGAAAATAGCATTGTCAAAATTATTTCATAAAAAAAATCCTTAAAATAATGTGAAACAAATTATATATATATTTCAAAATTTTTATAAAAAATATGAAAAACTAACAATGCATATTTAAAATAATTAATATCGATAGTATATTTTATTTAAATTTTTATAACATGATGCGTTTACCTAAGAAATAATCCTTTTTTTTTCTCGTATAAAAATAATAAATAATGTACTTGAATTAAATTTTTGTAATTAACTTTTTTTAAATAGTTAACTTCTATCAACATTTTTATGTTCTAGTTATAACAAAAGATAATTGAAAATAGTAAAATATTAAAACTAATATTGTAAATAAATCGAAGGTATTTGTGTCAATAAGTAGAACGATAGATGCTGGTTTTTGTCTACTGAAATAATAGCTTTTCTTCCGCACTATTATCAGATATTTGTCTTTTGTACGTTATATGCATGCAACTTAAAAAAAGTTATTTGACTTAAAGTCATATTTCAATTATCAGTTTTCATAAAATTAATTACAATGATCAAAAATATATATTTTAGTTAAATTTTTCATCTTTATCTATTGTATAAAATATATCTTGGAAACTTTAAATTCTAGCCTATTTTCCAAAAGCCTTCTTTTTCTGTTTTGAAATTTAAAGTATTATTCTTTATTCAATTCACGTATCTCTATTTGTTGAAGAGAACAGTATTATCGTTTCAATTTATATCAAAATATTTGCTTTGAGTTAAATCCTAAAAATAATTCTATAATAAACTGCATATTAAAATTGTTATTTTCTTATAATTTACACTTTTTATTCAGAAATACTAAAATCTGTCTTTTTAACGTCAATTGTTTTAAAACTAGCTTCGTTTATTTTCGCTGAAATCCAATCCAATCCAATCCAAAGGAAAGTAAACAAGATTTGAATGGAATTTTTTTCATTAATGCTATAAATTCTGCTGAGTAAATATTAAAACACTTTCGTGTTTGTTTAAATTTATATCTTTCATGATGAAATTAAAAAAAAGATTTTCAAATGCGTATGCATTTATTTATTTAGTAAAATAACTAGCTGATATATGTTTGGAAAATAATGATAAGTAAAAAATTATTTCTCAAAACGAGTTTCATTGCTTTGTTGGTGGCTGAATTATCATATGTTTGTTTAATACAGGCTTTCATTTTAAAATTTAATACTGAGAACTGTAAAGTATTGTTTGAGAAAGATTCAAATACTAAAAAAAAATGCAATTTAAAAGTCATTTTATATTTTCATTGTTATTCGATTTTCAGAAAAAGAGAATTAATCTTTTGTGACTCGAATAGAAATATGCATGTATTCTAAAAATGTACGAAACAAAAATAAATAGGCTAAAAAAAGTGCAAGAATCTTAATTCATTAGAAAATATAATAGATGTTGAAGGTATTCTCACAATTTGTTGAGTCTCAGCTAAAATAGTTATTATTCTCATTTTTTTCAAATATAATTTTAAATAAATATAATTCAAAATATTTAATAATGCATGCCCATTCTTAATGATTGTTCAAAAGTTCTCTGTATATGTAAAAAAATATTTTATTCAGCTCTTATTAATATGATAGTTTAATTTTCTATTTTTGAGTGTATCTGTTTATGCTTACAATGTTATTTAAAAACATCTTGTGACACGAGAAATTTTTTTAGTTTAGTTACATGAACTTCCCATTTTAAAGTAACACTGGGGATATTTTGGGAAGGACCTCATAATTCTGAACCGTGGTCAGATGTCGCGGATGAACACCTGAACAGACACCCTCTCACCAAACTTTTACGCTATACCAGGGGTACATATGTCCCGATGGATTTAACGTGCACCAGACATGCTTCCACAATGATTTTTAGGCAGGATCGAGACTCGAACCTAAAACTCTCCGATTCCAAGGCCGGGACCTTACCACCAGGCTACCACGGCCTCTACACGAAAATTGGAAGAAACAAAGAAAAAGAGGAGGGAATAATGATAGAATCGCCTTAAAATTAGAAATTGTGAAATATGTTTGAGTCAATCCTTGCACTGTAATGAGAGTAGGTTAAAAAATTTGTTATTATTATTTCATGGCTCGAATATGACAATTTATTTGTATAAATTAAAATATTTAATAACTTCTCTAAACTTTTAATGAATATCTGCTGAAATAATTATCTAACTGCAAATTCCTTGTGCAATATTTATGTTTAATGCTAGCTTTTCATGGCAATATTATAACGAGCGATGTATTCGCATATATCTCTTATTCATTATCTATTTGTTTGCAATCTTATTGCTGTATTTTTATTAAGTCGATTTTTAGAATCGGGTAAATTGATTTATTTAATTCGTTAATAGAATGCATTTAAGGTTCCACAACATGGAAAGTGTTTTTAGAGCATTATTTCTTCTGTATTCTGATATTTAATTTTATTTTTATGTAAGAAAATAAAAGTTATTTTTTTAGTAGTGGTAGAGCAGTGTTTCTTCTGCATTGCGATTTTTTATTCTATTCTTCTGTGACAAAAGATAAGTCATTTCCCATTATTTCAAATGAAAGATTAAAGATATCATATGAATTGTAATTTTCACAATCTTATTCTAAAGATAAATTTCCTCCATTTTTGTTTGTTGTTTAAGAATGTATTTGTTTCTAATCGTTAGAAAATTAAATAATAAGTTAAATTTAAATAAAAATTACCAAATACAGCAAGAATTCTCCTTATTATTAAATTGATGTTATTAAAATAATTTTTATTATTTTTAAATGGTTTAAAAATTTATTTTTGTAAAGTAATATTTTTGGAATATATAGTAAAAAAACGCGAAAATTTGAACTTTATTTCATTAAAATTTTAATTACATTTTCTAGAAAAATCTTTTTAATGTGCACATTTTTACCCTCCAAGGTCCCGAGTTTGATTGCTGTATGTCAAATAATCTGCATTGCAAAGCGCCAGCACACGCACACACGTTCATTATTAGTAGAAATGAATAAAACGAATTAACATTCCTAGAATAAATTAATTTCATTCAGTATTGGAAAAACACAAATGCAATGTCTGATCCAATAACTATGTAGTTATTAACATTCATTTCCATCCATAAACGAATGTGCATGAGAGCTTTTTGACAGGTTCGAATTATGAGGAAAAGTCATTTAAAAGCAAATTGCCCTGCGAATTAGTATCGGAGCTTTTCTACATAGTTCACGTGTTGAACCACGAAAAGTAATTTATCATTTTGTGAGTAGAATGCAGAGAACAGTGGATATATGATCTAAAATAAATTGAATGCGCGAGCTAAAGATAAATTTACTGAGCAATCATTCAATTCCCTTCTTTGAGGTAGTAAGAAAGCCTTTCGTGATAATTTTATAGCGAGAGAATCTTTGGAAAAATCCATCGTTCATTTAATATTTTGTTAGTTTTTAAATTCTCGAATGCTTTACAGATTTGATTATTCTGTGCGAACTGGGAAATTTAATTTAAGATTAATTTATTAAGGAGAAAATTAATTTTTTTTTCATTCAAATCGGCATTTTAGACTTTTGACACATTTTACTTGTTGCTTTTTAATATTTAAATATATTTTGGATGCTTGATTTCAAAAAAAAAATTAATTATCTAAAGAGAGATAAAAGATGAAATATGAATGGATTTTTCGAATACTTTATATAAATCAGCTTTTGGAAAGAAAATAAAGAATAGATTTTTCAAGCTGTATTTGATGAATAGATAATTTTAAAAAAATCGCGCATCAATTTATAGCGTACTTTAATTTATTGTACTTCAGACAGAATGAAAATTCTAAATGTTTGAAACAGCAAAACAATAAAGAACTTTTACTTCCACTTCAAGTGAATACAATATATTTTTATCAAAAGTTAATGCTTTCATGTGTTATAATCTTTAAAATAGAATAAGACTATTTGAAAATAATTTTTTTGAAGTCGCAAAGAGTATCGTATTACTGGAGATATCTTAATTATTTATTTATTTCCATTTCAAATATTTTTTTTTAAATTTTAATGGTTCCTATTTCAAAAGAACTTTTAAATAAAGGTATATATGTAATGCATATTTGACTTTATTTTTCTATGAAAAAATATGACATATACACCACAAGTGAGACAAGTATCTTTTTAAGTGTTCTATATTGTTTTTCTGAAACCATTTTTGCCTATTTACCGTTCTAATATAGTTTATATTTGAATAATGTTTTACTAATTCATTTTTATCAAGAACTGTTTTTTTACAACGAGATATATAGCATATCTACCCAACATTAATAAGAAGAAACCATTGATTCAAGCTAAGAGACATGTGTGGTTCATCAATTAATCAAAAAGACCTTGTAGCAACTAGATAACACTTGATAGTAAATGTTAGTAAATTTCTAAACTACAATATGTGGGAGGTAGATTGCTTCACAAGAGGACTGCTAGGGAATAAATAATAATAATAATAATAATAAAACGAACCGTATTTGTATTCTGTTTGGAGAGAAGCAGAGAAACCATCTAAAAGTCAGCAGGTTCCCAAGAAATAATTTGTCGTTAAAGCCCAGATTGGTAGAATAAATATCAAAGAATACTGGTTTAAAGCATCGTCAGTATCGCCATATATCTTTTTTCTTCTGATTCAAATTATTTTGTTTACATTTGAAAATGCAGATGCGTTTCTAGCAAAGACAAAAATAGTCATGTTTGAAAGAATAAAAATAATTTAAATTAAAAAGAATTCCTTCTTTTAAACCTTTAATAACTAAAATCACCAAGCACATTTTCTTTCTTAATTTTTCAAAGGACGCGAACAAGAAAGTAAATTATTGACAAGAAAAGTATGGAAAAATACGCTGAATGAAAAAAAAAATCCCAACACGAAGAAAAAAAATCATTGTAGAATAATGAAATTTGGACAATGCATTTGTCCAGTTAACATGTTTAATTGATTAAATTATCAAGGTCACAGGTTAATTTAAGCTCAAGAAAATGCATTTCAAATTTGAAATGTTGTTACATTAATAGCTGATGTAACCTCCACAATTTTGAATACAATCCTGCAAACGTATATGCATTGTGTCATGCAGTTACCGAATGTCATTTTGTGGTATGGAGTTCCATGCTTGTTGCATTTGTTCTGTCAATAATGGGATGATTAATGCTGTCTGTGGATGATACTGAAATTGTAGTCCAATGTTATCCCATACTTGTTCAATTGGAGACATATCTGGTGATCTCAAATGCCAAGGTAATATGTCGATACTCTGTAGAGCACGTTCTGTTACAACAGCTTTATGAGGGTCAGCGTTATCCTGTTGGAAAACTCCTACTTGAATGCTGTTAATGCATGGCAGCACTACAAGTTGAATTATCAGACTGATATACAAATTTGCAGTCAGTGTGTTTGGAATAAGGACGAGAGTGTTCCTTCTGTCATAGGAAATTGCTCCTCGGACCATGACTCCAGGTGTAGGTCCAGTGTGTCTAGGCCGCAGACAGTTTGATTGCAGGCGTTACCCTTGCCTACTTCTGACCAACGCAGATCATCACTGGCATCAAGGCAGAACCTACTTTCATCAGAAAACACAACAGATGTTCAATCCTTCCTCGAATGAGCTCTGGCTTGACACCACTGGCGTCGGAAACGGCATTGACTTGGAGTCAGTGGAATGCGCGCTACAGAGCGACTGGCTCGGAGCTGCCCTTGGAGTAACCAATTTCAAACAGTTCTTTGTATCATTGTGGTACCAGCTGCAGCTCGAATTTCTGCCATAGATGCAGTACGATGCGGCACAACCATACGCCGAATAAGGCGGTCTTCCCTCTCAGTAATATCACGTGGTCGCCCGGAACCTGGTTTTGTTGAGGCAGTACTATCCCTTGACTATTGTTTCCAACAATCACAGCACAGCGGATACATTCCTGACAAGTCTTTCTGCAATATCGCGTAATGGAAACCCATCTTTTCGTAGCCCTATTACCCGACCTCGTTCACACTCGATGAACTGTTGATAATGGTTTCTTTGTTTTCTTAATGGCATTCTTGGCTAACTTCAAATCAATCAAATTTTAAAGATAAGTATCGCTCACGAACTTTACAGCAAGTGTTTAAAGAAAACCTTATTTGCAAATTCTGAGTGGTTCTACTAGAGCCATAATTATGCGCGAAGCCCGAAATTGGAATCGATGTCATCTTTCAGATTTATAAACGCACCTACCAAATTTTGTTTATCTAACACATCTCTTTCTTGGTATTAAGATATTTTTTCCGTCAGTGTATGAAAATAAATTCACATATTCTCTCTATTTTTTTAATATCATAATACAAATCATAAAAACAATTATTACGTAGAGGTTTTGGGCTTTTTACATTTTTATACAACGTCCTTATACTCACATGCCTTTTTATAATCTTATTTAAATAAAAATAAGCGTCTAGTTGCTTTAAAAACAAAGAAAATATTTAATCAATAACTATATAGCATTAAAACAAAACATTATTCATTTGAGACTTTAAATTATCCATAATTATCCATATCCATAAACGTTTTATTCCATAATAAACATTTATTATTAAAATTCTGTACCTTATATAATTTTAAAAGAATTATTATTTAAGCATAAAAACACTGAGTTCTTGTAATTTTCTCAGTTAAACTAATAATAAGCAAGACATATCTTGTTGTAGAAACTATCTATCTTGTTTACTTACATTTGAAACTTTAAAAATTTCTATAGAAACCAAGTCCAGAGAGTAAAAATAGAAATAATCGTGCTTAGAATTAAAATGGGCGAATGCGAGAATTATTGTTTTGTTCAACATCATGGAATTTTTTTTCCGGCCTTAAAATTAATCCTAAACCATTTTACAAAAAAAATATTCTGAAAAGCAAATAAAAAATAAATGCAATTTTATTCAACGAATTTAAATTCAAATTTAGAAAATAATCACCTGTTTTTCAAGTTTAAGTCAACGACAAAACGAACACCTTCATTATGATATATATATATATATATATATAATATTACTGAAAATTACGTGTTTAATGATATTAATTTTTATAAACAAGTCAAGGGCATTCCAATGGGAACAGCTTTCTCAAGTGCTTTAGCTAATATTTTCCTGCATTACTATGAGAAAAAAATAATTAAATATAATTTAATAAACTGGTGGAGATATATTGATGACCTACTTTTGATTAACTTCGACAATGCTAATATTATTACTAATTGCTATCCAAAAGATTTAATTCTAAAAGATACAAATAAAAATCAACTTGAGGCTACCTTTTTGGATTTGAAAATCGAAATTGCTAATGATAAAACAATAGTTGGTATATACGATAAAAGGGATGATTTCAACTTTAAAATAACAAAACTATGTAACTACCATTCCAATCTAAACTCTAAAATTTTCAAAAATCTAATTTTCTCACAAGTTAACAGGATCAAAAGGGTTTGCAATAATAAAAATTCTTATATTGAAGCATCAAACAACCTCCTTAAAAATTTAATTAAAAATGAATTTCCTAGAAATTACTGTAATGTCAATTTTTTAATTAAACAAGGTATGGTTTGGGATTAATCCTTTGGCTTAAATAAAAATAGAACTTTCCTTGCATATTGGATCACTCAATAAATGGCGCTGGGAGCCTACATCTGTTTACATAATTTACCGCTATTTTTTTAAAAACAGGGAATCACAATCGATAGTTTTAAGTTTCCTTGACTGTTGATGGTATGTACTGGCCTTTTCGTTTTTAATTTTTAATTTTAGCGCTATTTTTTGTTTTTATTGTTGTTTTTGTTGTTCTGTTTCCTTTCTGTTAAAATGGTATATCTCTTGAGCATAATTTCAGGGGATTTTCGGGTCACGAGGAATCATTATTAGACAATGTCTGTATTTCCTCACAGAAAAAATCCCTTTCTTTGAATCCCTGCCTGAGGGTGACCCTTGAAAAAGTCTTCAGGCCGGATTCTTTTTTTATATTTTTTATAATTTTTTTGGTTTAATTTTTATTTGATTTTTTGTTTTTCCTATTAACTTGATTCTAATACTTTTGTGTATATATATATATATATATATATATATATATATATATATATATATATATATATATATATATATATAAATTTTGATATCGGCATATTCAACTTTCATGATGGAATTAAAGTAGAAATAAGATATGGTTTATGAATTATTATTATCTTCTGCGAAATAATCTACATACTTTTGCAAGAATAAGTACGCAAAGCTTTCAAAGGTCAAAAAGAAAAATACAGAATTTTAATGTCTTATTTTTTATGTGAGCAGAAATTATTAAAAGTGTAATGATTGACGTGTTTTTTTTTTTTTTTTTTGATAATTATGATTATTTTGTACTGAGTAACCTTATTTTTCTCTGACGAAAATTTTCAATTCCAAGAATAAACAAATTTTCATAAATGGAAAATAGCAGTAAAAAAAATAGCTTTGAAGTTTTGATTTCATGATTTTGTTCAGTACCCAACGCGTGCATATTCACTATAATTTGAGCCACCTTAGTAATATTAATTAATATGAAGTCATTCATTATTTTTACTCATTAAATCAAGAGTAAATCATATTGATCATAATCATATTTGAGTAAATATTTGATCATTGTTATCTCAAAAATATATTGATGAAGACAGTGTCTATTTTAATGATACACAACACTATCTCGTAAGAACAATTATGGATTAGATTCGGACAACATCAAAATCTATAGACATTATCTTACCTTATTTAAATTTTTAAAAAACTATTTAGCCAAACCAAATTACTTATTTTTTGAGAGAATATCATCAGTGATGACAAGAAACGATGTAGTATTAGTTATAAATCGAAATATGTAGTAACAAGAATCATCATTTCATATTTGGCTTCAGTGAAGAACTTTTTTTTTTGAAACAATAATATCAGTAAAAAATGTAAATCCTTTTTTTTAACATAATAATAATAATTAGAAATTTTATTATATCAGCAATAATATCTAATATTTTTTCAAAATCATGATAATAGTAAAAACTGTCATAATTTCTTTTTCACAATGATAAAAATAATGATAATAGTCTTTAATCTTTTATCTGTCTTATATTTAGGTACAAAAAAGAGATAAATGATTGAATTAAATTAGCTTATGTGACTAGAAACCTAAAATTTATCTTAGCATTTCAAGTATTAGTCAATCGAATCTCCATAACAAGTATTATGTCCAACCATATTTCAAGTTAAATTATTAAAGTTAAAATGCAAATCTTTTTTCACAATAGAATAAGAGCATTTTAAGCTGATAATAAATATTTAAATCTTATCTACAATCAATTACGGTAATAAGCTGTGCTGGGTACTTTAAATTAAAGGCAATTTTGTGTTCTCTAGTAGCATTCAGTGTTAAAACCGAGGCATGATAAATGGTCGGAAATTCTCTTTCAAGACTTCCTGTTCAAGATATTCATCATCGCAGCTTAATCTCGGAGTACATATTTTATCCCTGTATGAATTGTTGAGAAGACTACCCTGAATTCTCTAGAAATGGAATTACGGATATCAGGTCATTCGATGTTTTTGGTTTTTTAAATATTTGGATTGTAAAGGTTTTTTTCAACCATATTGTATCAATTCTAATAAACAGAAAAAGACAAAGTGTCCTATTGTGTTGTATAAATTAATCATTATAGTGATATATAAGGTATTATGATAGTTTATATATCATTATAATGAAATCTAATCTTTAGGAATATATTTTATACTTAGGAATATATTTAGCATTAGCTATACTGGATTTTTAAGTAACTGGCATTGTTATGATCAATCGATGAATTTAATAAAAAATTATTTAATTTTGTTTTTTGTTTTATTTAATATCTTAATTAATCAGGCAGCGTCAAAATGCTGACAGCATCCTGAAAGATGAATAGTTACCTCACAAAATAAATACATTAAATTTTGAAGTGATTGTATATATGTTTTGACATTATTTTAATTTTATTTATTAATTCTGTTTTTTTTTGTTTTATTTAATATTTTTATTAATCAGGCAGCGTCAAAATGCTGACAGCATCCTGAAAGATGAATAGTTACCTCACAAAATTAATACATTAAATTTTGAAGTGATTGTATATATGTTTTGACATTATTTTAATTTTATTTATTAATTTTGTTTTCTTGTTTTATTTAATATTTTTATTAATCAGGCAGCGTCAAAATGCTGATAGCATCCTGAAAGATGAATAGTTACCTCAGAAAATTAATACATTAAATTTTGAAGTGATTGTATATATGTTTTGACATTATCGCTACCAATCAAGATAATCCCAAATTTTTCAGAAAATGTAATCATAGAAATGTGATAATATTTCGTTTTAGGGTTTAGAAAATTTCAGATATTTCGTTTTATTTTTCTTATTTTTTAAAATGCTGATAATGTATAGAAGAAAATGTGTCCTCGGAGTACGCTGAACATTGTACTTTTCAACTAATCTAAGCATTTATAATATATATAAAGAAAATAATAAAAAATATGTAATTGTATTAATCAAATATATATAGGTAAATCTTATTGTTTTCTAGGTGGTGGAATGAACAGTCAAAAACTATAAAATGTTTGGTATTATATCATACTTATGTAATATTAAAATTAAATAAAGAGTGCTAGTCATTTTTACATTCTTGAATACGAAGTTTGTAATCATGAATTGACTATTTCGACACGTCTTAAGGCACACGGACCACCGAGACAGCAACACTTACAGGAACTGTGGTTGAATTCTAAGGGCCATCACCGGCCATGACACACCCCTTCCGGTGGAAAGTACGTCCCATCATCGATAAGAGGTAGCTGACCCCCACCATTTCTGTACCCACCAAGGTGACGAAAACCAATCACCATACCGGAATCCTCTTATACTCATTTCTGAGATGCTCCCCAACCCCGGTGGGAGTTTATTATATGACAAAGACAAAATCTCAGTTGTTAAATAATTTTTCTCACCTTTCTAAATTCAAATTTGAAATTTTGACGAATATTCATGCTTTTGATTTCCTCAAATCCGGAAAACACACAAAAAAATAATAAATTGATATAATTCCCTTACTGAAGAAGTTAGATTCTCTACCAAACTTGTACACCCGTTTGATGTCTACCTTTATAAAAGAAACACAAATACCATGGCTGTTGAAAGGGCTTAGATCTCTATCTTTGAGCCAACAGTAGAATTTGTTTATCTCATCTACGTATATTAATCTGCAGCATTTTACTCATATTTCATGAAATTTTAATTAATATAATGCATGGTATTGTGGTGAAGAGCTTATAAGAGAGTTAACAGCTACGAAACACGAACAATTGCTTTTGTATTGTGGCCCTGTTACTCGGCTGCGAACCACAAGGTAACAGGTTCTATCTTCGCTCATAATAATCCGCTACAGTATCTTAATTGACGATAGCTCAAAGTGCAAAATACTTCATTTGTCACTAGCTTTCCCCTTTTCAAAGGGATAGTTTATGCCTAAAAACAATACTTCATTAAGATCAAAACTGAAAAGGATAAGACAAGGATAAATTTGTCCTTAAGAACATCACTAGAGCATAAGTACAAATGACATCGGTATTCTGCTGAAAGAAACTCACTCAAATATTAAACATTTATAAAAAATAATCATGCCATGAACTATTCAACATGTTTTAAAGTAAATGCACTCATAACCTGCAAATGAAAGTCTTACGTTTCTCCATTTCTATTGTCTGGTATAAAAGTTTGAATAATAAAGTGCATGCACAGTTTCTATCTTCGACATTTAACCATGAAGAACATTCAATAATTCTGTTTGTCAAATTCCATAAGTTACTATTTTTAGAATTAGAACATAAATGAAGAAACCTTCTAACTAAATAAAATGTTTAATATAATTCCTGTTTTTCCTAGCCATAATTATGGCCAGAGAGAAATTTGTGTAGAATTGTTTAAAAAACAACAAATAAATCTGAGTTGAACCCAAATGCATTTTGATCCTCTCAACAACAGTATCGAAAACTTTTGTCTGTTGCTTAGAAAGAAAAGTAAAACTAAAGACAAAAACCGAAATAGAAAAGAACTTTAAGTCTATATTTTTAAACTAAAACAGCTCTTTAGGTCTCAACGTCCACAAAAAGGGCTGTGTTTTTTCTTTCGAAACGGTTAATGAGGTCGTTATCTGTCTCGTCTTTAGAGATTTCCTTGGAAGAAGGAATTTACCTGGGAGCCGGAAAGGAAGTTGTGTTACGCTCTCTATCCTTCAGTGCTTTTCTTCAATTATCTGTGCTAAATTTGATTAAAAAGAAGAAAAAAAATCTAGAGGATCTTATTTAGTTAATTTTTCGTAAACAGTGGGATTATTTAATACTTCCTTCAAAAGAAAGTGACGAGAAAAGAAACTAGTTATCTTGAAAATGGCTTAATGAGTTGTATTCTCTTCTAAAGTGTATGATTGTGCATTGGGAACAGAAATAACTCTATGTCTCCCTTGTTTCACATGGGCATTAAAATTCCATCCTCTTGTAAATAGAATCGTGTAAAAGGTCTATGAAAGAGAGTGAAAAAAATGTAAAAGTAGTGGCTGGGGTGATATAAATTAATACTTATTTTGTAAATCAAAGAGGTCTCTAAATAGTTTAAATCGAAACAAAATTGCTAACATGCAGAATTTCTAATTGCTTGCAGAAATAATTAAGAAACAGCATTCACTAGCGAAGGCGGAACTAGTTAGTAAGTGACTTTTCCCTCTCCGAGGGCAGAGAAAATATACATTTTCTTTCTGAAAATTATTTAAAAAATGATGAGTATTATTTTTTTATGTGTGTGTGTTTAAAATGGTTTGACAATTTTACTACAAAAACTGTTTAAAAATGAAAAGAATTATGACAATGAGTATTAAAAAAATGTATTTGAAGAATGATGGCGCCTTGGTTATTTTACATTTATTTTTCACATTCAAATAAAGGGAAGTCTTTTCCAGCTTTTGTTCGTTAAAGTTGCAATTTTCTTTAACAACAATATACGGTACAGATACACCGTAAAGTTTTGAAAAATTGCGATTTTTAAGCAAGTTTCTTGTGTATTGAATACATAATATGTTTAGTATATTCTTTTCGTTCAATATGAAGATATATTATTTATATTTAGTAATATACTAGATATAAGATATCGCTGTATTAGTATATTTCAATAACTAATTGATAATTATAAAATATGATATTCTATATATGTGAAGCACCAACGTATGTGGCTCCGAAATCGGGCTTATTACTTACTGCAAAATGGCAACTTTCAAATATCAACAAACCATCATATGAATTCAGGCTGCTTCATTGATTGAACATTTTTTACAGGTGCATTAAATCTAACACTTCTCACAGCTAATTATTCGAGCTGCAAAATAGTATTAGAAATGTCCTGGAGATGTTTCGCCATCTCATCAAAAAGTGCATTTAGTCAGAGGAAAGAAGATATAAACGAAATAAAGAATCAGACTTCAAACAAAATGTTTAATTTAGGGCAAAAATAGACTTCCCATTTTCAGATAATTAATTTGAAATCTAAACAAAATTGCTTAGCAGTTTCTCGAGACAAACACATAAAATCGTTAAAAACTTGCCTATTCCCGAATTTATACCTAAAATGGCAACAAATAACTTTTAGATGCAAAAAAAAATAAATAAATAAATAAAAAAAAAAAATGGGACCAAATCGCCTTAAAATATTTCAAATTCAGCGACCGTACATTAATTTTAAGTCTAATTTTATTATTATGACTTCCCTATGGAAATTGATATTCATATTTTCTGAATCAATTATCTTATAAAAATTATCTTTGTATTATTTTAAAACTCAAAAAATATCTTTTTAATGATATCCATTTCATTTCTGCACAGTTTCCTCTTTAAAAAAAGTAGTATTTTTAATTCAATTTTCTACATTACCGCAAAAAAATTTAAAAGCTACGAAGAAATTTAAAAATATACATCAAAACATTCAATCGAGTATTTTTACAAATCATTAACTCAGTAGTAAGATTTTCACTTACGCCTTTACTTCAGGGCCGCGGTGGCCTGGTGGTAAAGTCTCGGCTTGTGAGCCGTAGGGTTTCAGGTTCAAGACTCCATTCCATCAAAGAGCCGACGTGTAAGGGGAGCTGTTGAACGATAAATCCGTCAGGACCAAACGTCCCCCCGTTGGTGTGGAGAGGGCGATACCAGCTCAGGTGTCGTCCTCTTCATCTGACCGAGGTTTAAAATTACAAGGTCCATACCAAAATAGCCCTAGTGTTGCTTTAAAAGGAACGTTAATATAGCTAACTAACTAATCCGCTTTTGTTTCGTAATGTATATACTTTTTAATTTGCAGTATTCCGATTGAATTCATGTTTTTCCGTCGTATTAAATTAATCATTTAACAACCTAACAAGTCGATAAACTGGACGAACGAACTGGACGCCAAAGACGGCTAGTTTCAAAATAACACAATAACTACAATCAGTTCAGACATCCAGTCAGACAATCAATCGTAACCGTGTAATTACTTTGTCTATTTTTTGTCTTGTAATTCATAAGCCAACTTTTTGTATCTTGTTTCTGTTTTCATCCCACTTTTTGATAAAAATGAACTGAATTTTCCTACTGTGTCTAGACTAAACTATCTTTCAACCCTTCTAAGAGGCTCTTACCTATATCAGACAGAAGAATACACCATTTCATGTTATTGATGATTTCGTGTCTTAAATAGTGTGTCTCCTTGGAAAAAGGATTTTTAACAAGTCTTTCGCTGATCCCCTAATCTCCTCATTTCTGACTAGAAAAAAATACAAATAGAAAATATCAACAGTACACAGCTAATCTAGTAAGTATTTTAGTATTTTTCGTAAGTATAGTATACACGAAGTATTCTTTATTGTGATTAAAAAGAATCACGCTTGTCGTCCTTAAATGACTGCTGTCTATCTTTTTTCTCAGTAGTTAAGATTTCTTTCCTACGTTTCTATTCTTTATTTTTAATCCAAAATGGAAATATTTTAGTAAAAAAAATATGAAATGAAACGGCTGCTAGTAGATATTCCATCTGCCACTATTATTCACTAACAATGCATATAATTATGTTTTATTATTGCGTTGTTATAACAAAAATTAAAATTCATGAACCAAAGAACCATAACGAAGTGAATAACTTCGTTTGCCGACGTCCTGGCCTAGGGGTAGCGCGTCTTCCCCGTTATCTAGGCGTTCGTGGTTCGAGTCCCGGTTAGGGCATGGTTGTTCTCTTCATTGCGTTCTCTCTGCGAGGTGCGTGAATGAACCCCCACCCCTAGTAAACAGGGGCTGTGCAAGCGAGTATGTGTGTGATATTTTCATTTGAGCTGGAAGTCAGACTTCTGCCCTCTGTTGCTCAAGGGTCTTTATCCTCAGAAGCTACTGCGCAATATTTGGCTTAAAATAATCACACGACAAAAAAATAATTCCACGTGCTATAATGTCACTATACATGTTCAAGAATCAAAGTTCTGGTATTGTTAATGTCATCTGACAAATTTCAAAACTATGCGACCGTATTGCTTTGAAGAAGGACTCTGTTGTAGAAAATTTTATATAAGCTTTGGTAATGAAAAATATTTTAAAGAACTATTCGGACTACATTGTTATATTATCATTTATGTGCAAAAAATATGTTTTACAAAAAGTTAAGAACATCTTAAAGATATTTTATTATGATTCTAGGGATATTTGTTGTCTTTCTCAATTGAATTTAGTATTTTCTTTCTCAGTAATTAATACTTTGCCTACCATGCTCTAGATATCTTTTCTAATCAGTCATAAATTTCTTACAATCAGAGACTCTTAATTAAAATTTCTGCTTTTCTATTTCCTGAGTCGATAGTGATAAGGGGGGGGGATGAAATTCGCAACGAAATCATTGACCACAAATCGGAGGAGTGCAGTATGCGTTTACTAATCTAATCTGCGTCGCACTTATGTCGGAGATCTCCGCGAAAGACTGTAATGGTCTCCGCAAATTGAATTTCGTAAGTTTTTGCTGTTTCTTATGGCACTTGCCATGGACAAGCCCGCTGTTACGAAGACAGCGATTTAAGCCGGTGGGAGAGCGTCTCTTGTTTTTATAATAGTGCCAACTAGGGCCAAGAGTACAACTTTGCTATTTACGTATCACTCATTCGCTTGCACAACCCCTTTTTACAGGAGAGCACATTCACACATCTCACACAACGTAAGAACAACCATGCCCAAACCAGGACTCGAACCCAGGAAGCCCAACCCCTATGTCAGGACGCCGGCGAATTTCAATAAGTAAAACTTCAACGATAGAGTTCTCAAATATTTTAAATTCACTGCCAATGAAAAGTGCACTTTGTCTTACTTATTGTTAAATTTTACTTATTGTTTTTATTCTATAACACATTGATTATATACCATTTAAAATAAACTATAGTATTAGTAAATTTAGAGCACTAAAAATAATATTTATCTGTTGATTGGTTTATTATTCTCAATTATTTTCACATCATTTAATTAAAATTTGTAGTATAATCGAAATAATGAGCCTTTTATTCCTAAACTGGTTGCATCAAATCATTCGTATTTTCAATTTAGTCTTTTTATTAAAAATCTATTTATCACTGCTACGACTCTCGATGAAGTCGACCTTCAATCAAAACAAAAGTAAACTGTGTTTTGATTTACGAGCGAGCTCAAAGCCTTTGTAAAGAAAGAAAGCTGTATGGGCAGAAGATTATAAAAACCAAAGCCGTAATTAATGAAGTCACTTTTTTTACAATACATTTGATCAACCATAACAAAGAAAACAGAAGATTCATACTTCCGACTTCTCGAAATTTCATACCATTTCTCAATTTTGAAGTTACAATAAAGATTTGCCTTTCATTTATGAATAGTTTAGTTATATTAACTAGCTTTAAGCAACACTAGGGATATATTGGAACGGACCTCGTACTTTTGAACCGCGGTCAGATGACGAGGATGACACCTGAGCTGCCACCCCCTCTCCACACCATGCCACGCCACACCAGCGGGAGGACGTTTGGCCCTGACGGATTTAACGTGCAACAGACCCCCTTGCACGACGGTTATTCGATGGAATCGGGTCTTGAACCTGAAACCCTACGGCTCATAAGCCGATACCTTACCACCAGGCCACCAAGGCTCTCTAGCTTCAGAATAGAAACCTGATTTACAGTTAGAAAATGCAAATATTCAATGGGAGAATATCTAGCCATTTCAAATTCATTTTTCTTTTACTGCTCCATTCTAACGATTGCCATTAGATGTAGCTTACATAAAATTCAATAATTTGAGAAATAATTCTATTTAAGAATTAGACAATTGCAGTTTGATTCTTCAAATAATGCATGTTCGAGTACATACATGAACCAGGACTTAAATTTCAATTCATTGTAATGGAACATACTTTTTCCAAAGGTACAAAGGAATATTAACTCGTCTGTTACCGTATTGATTTAAACAATGTTTAAGGAGTTTGGTATCTTTTTACAGATAGCAGATGAAAATGTATACTACTGGTAACATCTATTACTTTTCATTTTCTTCAAGAATTCATTCAATACGGGGACAAATTTGTATACATTACTGAATATTCTAGCTTCAATAAAATCGGGAATTGCTTCTTTATGTCTCAAACTATATTGTTTGCCTTTATAAAGAGCTCTTGCCTTCTCCATGAAAAGAAGGGGGTACCTGGTCCAGCTTATTAATGATGCCTAATCTCCTAAGGTTTGGACTTAGCTATAGATATTAGTTAAAAAGAGTTTTAAAACTTTTTTTAAACCCCTCTTTAGATGATCTTATAATTCCACATCAGGCGAAAGTCACCAAGAAAAATAGTTAATTTCATGATTAGGTGAAACAAAGATCGTCTTTTTCAATAGTTAACTCCCTGATAAAGAAAATGTATCATCAAAGAAAAGAGTAAAATACAGACAAAGTTGTTAAATATTAATAAAAAATTTGATATCTAACATTTAGAGGCATTCATAGTATACTATCAATTTTAGGCATCAAACTCCGGTGCTCGAAATTTGGTTGAAGGTTGTGTAGCGACAAGTATAACACTGCATTATAGCGCAAGAGGATAACAAGGTTTTTCATAAGTAAAATGCTAACTAGTATTAAATATGTCTTACATTGGACAGGTTATCTAAAATATTACAGCCGACTTAGAAAAAAAGCTAACATTGCACTTGTTCAAGAAAGTAAGGAAAATGTATGCGCCTTCTATTCCCCCCCCCAAAGCGTTATTTGTGAATATTAAGGAAAACCTGACTGAATATAAAAAAAAAGAATTTGGACGCATGCAGAATTTTATATTGGGATAATGATCACCTGTATTTTTTGTTACATTTTAAAAAATAAATTTCTATTTTTGTTAAGATCACCTACTGTAAGCAATAGTTGATATCAAGATTGTTCCTCCATCATAATCTATAAAATATTCATCGATTAAAATATATTAGTACGGATTCGATCCATGTGTATTGAATGCTAAATTACTTATATGAATGTACAAGTGATAAATTTTAAAATACAATAGAAAACTATCGGAACAATTCAAAAGTGTTTACTGCTTGATACTTCCGTTCCTTCCTCGTCATAAAATCGCCGTTTAACAATCGTTTATAAAATATTCGTTAAAATTTATCAGGAATACAGGTCTTCGAAATTCGATAATCTGAATAAATGTTGTCGTTTCTAATGGCACTTGTCCTAGACAAGCGCCTTGACTTCAATAATTTTGTGGATTAAGCTATGGGCACGTCTCTTGTTTTCTCCGTAGCGCCATAAAGGGCCAAGAGAACGACTCAGCTGCACCCACTTCACAACCCTTTTTACAGGGGCGGATATAATTCATACATTTCATTCATTCGACCACAGAACGTAATTTAAACCTGAATCAGAGAACAATCACCCCTGATACAGTACCTCCAGTGGTATTACCCTCGAAATGGAGGACTTTGCGACCATGGCAGATTTATACACTTGTCAGCCACCACACACGTGGGGAGTCTTCTGCCGACGAGGTACGAACTTGCAACCCACGGCACGCGAAATCAGCGCCCTACCAACCAGACTATTCCGTCCCCGAATGTATTTATTAATTCACGTAACAATTTTTGGCTACTTATTCATAAAAAGCGCATTTTTAATAGGCAATTACGTTTTATGAAAATATCAAAACGAAGAGCTATATCGCATTCGTAAAATTTTGTATGCTTAATCAGGGTATCTTGTATCAAAACAACATTTTGGTAATTTATTTGGCTTGAAATGAAACTAGTTAATTTTGATAGAGAAAAAGTTTCACTTGCCATGCAATGCGATGCGTTTTAATTAGAATTTCGAATCAGATATCAGTTTGAAAAAATGGAATAATAATTTGTTTAATAATGTATAGGTATCAAATATACATTTAAGGCTTGTGAATTTGCTGACAATCAGAAGAATCCGGTCATTCAATGAAGTAATTAAGATTAAAAAAAAGCATGTTATTTAGAAGAACAAGGGAGAATAATAAAGCAAATAATTGTAAACTAACAGAATTGTAAAAAAAAATCCCTTATTTTGTCACAATTTAAATCATTTAATTTCATATGTAATTAAATTAATAAATCTTTGAGATGTTCATCTTATGCTCTCGTTCAACGTATATTTCATTCTGCAGTGATTGGGATTTTCAATTTTGGCAAGTCTCTTGAATATTAATAATTATTCATAAAATGGTTGCATTTTCCACTAAGATGATTACTATATATGATAACAGCTTATGACACATTCAATTTAACGGAGATGATACGATCTGTGCCAAATGCGGTAGCTCTAGGTCTAGCTGTTTTTACTGAATATAGAAAACAAGTACATACACAGAATTTATCTTTATTATTAGATTAATGTAAGAGGATTCTATTCTGTATTCTATGTTTTTAACTGGTATATGTTAGTGTTCCTTTCGTCCCTTGCAATGCGTAAAAAACAACATATCGTACGTGAAAATTATTTCGACAATTATTTTTCATTCGAAATCTTATTACTGATTTAATTATTAAAAAGAACTTGTGTCATTAATCCCATAATGTTCTAATAAAATTCTTAATTTTCAAATGTTAATTTTTAAATTTAATGTTTATTAGATGTAGAATGTGGTTTTGTTAAACTTTTGCGTATCTTAAAATATACACAAATAAATTGCTTACCTTGAACTTATTTTGAAAAAAAAATATCACACAATTATATCTTCTCTAACAATAAAGATGATTGAGGGTGTATGAATTGGCGTTCTATAAGCTAGGCCATTTGATTTAAACCTACCAATTTAGCATGTGGTACCTTGGTGGGTAATACTGTACGCCTCTCAGAGAGGGATAAAAATTTATTTAAAAATTAGATTTTCTGAAAATGTAATTTTTTTTATCAATAAAAATTAATTTTGAAAGTTTGGCTTTTAAACGCGCTACTTTCGAAAATATTATGGCGCAAAATACTTTAACTCAAGTGATTAAATATATTAATTTAAAATACTTAATATAGTAATTACAAATATTTAAATGACAATAGTGAACAATTTAAATATTATCTTCCTCTTATTGTTTCTTATGGCACCGCTGTTTGAAGACAACCGGTTTAAGCCTGAGGGGGAGCTCCTCTTGTTTCTATAGTAGCGCCATCTAGGGCCAAGAGAACGACTTAGCTACACACACGTCACAACCCTTTCTACGGGGCGGACTTTATTCACGCGACCACAGATCGTGATTTAGACCTGAATCAGAGAACGATCACCCCTGATCCAGTACCCCCAGTGGTATTACTCTCGATATGGAGGATTTGTGACCACGACAGATTTAACGCGCGTCAGCCACCAAGCATGCGGGGAATCTTCGGCTGGTGGGGTGCAAACTCGCAACCTAAGGGACGCGAATCCGACGCTCTACCAACCAGGTTATCCCGGCCTATGTTATCTTCCTAACAATACCAATTTAATAATCATGCAATTTATTTTAAATGTATGCATTTTTTAAAAAAGTATTTTTTTATCTATATTTCAGCAACAGATTGTATTTTTGTCCTGAAATTCAAACATTTTTATTGCTCCCTCAAATATACAATTGCTTGAATTTATTTCTTTGTTGAAATATAAAAATGCAGAATTATCTTTTATATCTCTGTACCCTGCAAGACGAATATAGAAATTGCAATAAATGATAGTTAAATAAAGTTACACAATTTACTTACATAAACATTACTATTAAATACACACTTTAAATATTCTTATAATTCAATAAAATTACAATATAATGGAATTTAAGAGAAAGATAAACGATACATTTATTATTTTAATAATGTAATGATGTTTTCGGCTGGGTCTCTATGTAGGTTTCCTGCACACAATACACAGCATATATAAGATAATTAAAATAGCATGATTTTAATGTTTGATAACCTATGACTGAGCTATTTATCAAAAATTTTAGATCAAATATATCTAACAAATTTTTCAGGTGCTTTACTTATGTACATATGAGAGCGATTACTACAAAAAATTTTATTGTATCTGAACGACTTAACTGATTTTAAATATAACCAATATCCCTGACGAATCAACTGATCAACAAATTCGACTAGTTTTTTATAAAAATACAATTTTAAATTAAATTGCGAAAACAAATCAAATGTTTTTCTGAAATACCGTTATTTTTCTAAATCCACATACAGTATTTGGATCATTAAAGTTAACTTTTAAAACCCATAAAAACAGTTTTAACATAGACTAGGAAGAATATATTAACTAACAGAAACTGTTCAAGTAAAATGCGAATTCAAACCCATTCTTTCTTTCACATGTTTTAAATGGTACACATTTTCAGACACGACTTAAAAACAACAAGTAATTAGAAGTAACAGCTTGTCTTAATTTTTTTCAGTAACAACAGAGTCAGGTTTATACACATCATCTAATTAAATACTTCAGACTCTGAGATAATTTTCTTTGTTCTCCGCTTTCTTCATCTGTTATTCGTTTATGAAACATTTACACTATCAAAATTAAAGAACGAATTTGTAAGATGTAAATTATTCAATGAAAAAAATTTAATCACAATTTTGTGTTAAAAAATTCATTAAAAAACAGTTGCTCTAAGGTGATTGAAGGTAAGTCACGATTATGCATAATGTAATGGCGAGTTTTCCCACATTTGCATGAAGCAGCGCGAATCAGTATGTCTTTATCATATGTATTTTTCACTTGAAAGCTTTGATGATTAGTAAAATCAGATATTTTAACGACGTTTTATTGGCAAAAAATCCTTTTAATTTAAATTTTTACACGCATTTTCTAATCTTACACTTGAAATTGAAGCATCCATAATGAAGCAGTGCAATTCAAGATGAGGTTTTGAAGAAATTTGTGATCATAATTTTTCATAAATTACATTTAATTTAATTGCTTTATAATAAGGGTTGCAATAATTATATTATTTCAAATTTTTATTAAAATGAATTGTTATTACGTGGCTGCAACAGTACAAATCAGAGCGCAACAGGAGATCTGATTTTGCTTTCAAAACTTTTAAGGTTTTCATTGCTTTCTCCTATCTCCCAGATACATTTCATTATCAGTTTTTTCTTTCATTTCAATCATTTAATTTATAAATAATTCTATTATTTCTTTCTTATTCGATAAAGATAAAGTAAATTACCTTTAAATTTAGTTTGCTAAAACTTTATTTAATTAGAGGTATGTTTTTATGACCAGTTTAATTATTATATTTGAAAAACTAATTTGAGTAGATTAGCTTTTCTTTATAAGTAAAATTTTTATTCAAAACTTACTTTTTCTCAAAGGAAGGTTGCAAAGAATGAAAAGAAATAAACTGCTCATTCATTCTAAAAAAACAACACAAGCATTTGATCGTGAGTTTTAGCGAAGGATTAAGTATCATGCTTAATATTATGCATGCTAATGATAATCATTCTTTCAAATCAAAAGTTAATACCCAAAACTTTAAAGCAGAAAAACAAGTGTTTTTTTTATTATTATTCTAGAAGACTGAATATATTTAATTTGGGTTAGATGTCTTTTCCAAAGTTTGCACTTTAGAAGAACACTTCCATTTTATATCCAACTTCGAACGTGTATTTTCAATTTCAGATGCTCTAGTCGTAATGCAGAAGGTTTGGGCTTTGAGAAAATTTAAAGTATTTTCTTTTTCTTTATATAATAGAAAGATCTTTGCTCCTTACTTCCCAGCAAAGAGAAGGCATAAAAGACCGCCAGCCACTGAAAGGGTCTTGGGGGCCATGTCTTTCCTCAGCTGGACATTTGGGTAAAAAGAACATATATATTGGCATTTTCCTGAAGAGGTACTAGAAAATGCTATTAAAGAACCCACGGATTTTCCCCTAAGATCACTTACTTCAGGGAGGCCCAAAACAGCCAGAAAAATAGTCTTTTTATCCTACAAAAATCATTATTTTTCTTCTTAAAGAGCTTTTAAGCATATTTTTGCATTTAAACTATCCCTTTATCTTAAGTAAAAGAAGGTGTCACATAATTTTAATCAGATTAAAAAAATGTGGAGAATGCTTTAATAGAAATACAGATGTGAAGATGCATAAAATAAATATGAAATACTTTTGCATTAAGCGATATCTGGGTTCGTATGTTTCATTATTTCAATGTCAAATGTACTATCAAACATTAAACACATAATTTCTTTATAAAAATGTATTTAAAAAAAAACTTTTTAGTATTTGTTTCTTGGATAAATCACGTAAAATTTTTCTCAGACATCTCTATTTTAAGTAATGCTTTTAAGCATGACTTTTGCCTTAGAAGCATTTTCTCTTCGATCGCAACACCTGGTATCTATTGAGATAAAAAATTGTGAACAGTCATAATTTTCAATATAGATATATTTTTATATGTATCAGTTAATTGTTTTATGAACAAGACCTTTTAATTCATAATTACAGAATGGTGTCCACAATCATAAAAATTGAACAAAAGATATGGGCAATTGAGTGTATCATTTGAAACAAATTATTGAAATTAATCATATTTTGTTTTGCTTACGGGTAGGGAACCTTTTCTTGCTAACACGACACTATGTTAAAACAATAAATATTCCCTATAAATCACAAGATATATACCATGATTTATAATTCTAGTTACATGCTATATAATTTAAGTATAATTTATATTTACAGAACATATAGTGTATTTAAAAAGACTAATAAGGTAAAATAGATAAAACAATTATTAAATATATTTTACTAATATAAATATAAATGACTCCCCATCAAGTATAGGAAATCTTTCTTCTTAAACACATGCCCACTTCTAATTTTTTTGCTACTCTAATTGGATCTCGCGATAAAATCCAGAATTCTTCAGTATTTGTTATGAAATGAATTTTCAATTCTTCTCTAGATGAATCCTTCTCTCAGATATAGAACATTATACTTATTATCAACACATACTATTTCAATATGTCATAAATTTCCCAGTTGTAATAAAATTGTATTTCCTTACCACTAATAGTTAGTGTTATGAGTACTCCGCATATTGTTTCTACTAACAGAAAAATAAAGCATTCTTTTAATTAACAATTTGTTCAGGATCTTAGGAACAATTAAACAATTCAAAAATTTTCAAATTTTTTGCCTCACATAACTAGTTTTATTTCTTCTGGAAAAAAATTATGTTTTATTTGAAAAGTGTAAATGTATATGTTGACTAGCTAAATCTAAATTAATTTTTTTATTTGAAAAGTGTAAATGTATATGTTGACTAGCTAAATCTAAATTAATTTTTTTATTAGGTAAAAGCCATTTAAAATGTGTTACATTCTCTATATTCTTGAAAATTTTTTTTAAAAAATGTTACAAAAGAATAAAAAGACATCAGAAAAAAAGATATCAGTAATCAAAATGTGATAAAACATCTTATCACCATGACTTTTACAATAATGTTGTATCTTTTTGATTTTAGACAAATTTTCAAACCTTCAAAAAATAGATATGATGAAATAAATTTATTTAAATTTATTTGTGTCATACATTATTTTGGATAAGTAGCAGTAAAGTCAATGAGGGTTAAGCAAATAAATAAATATCCTTTTTTAAATATAAATAATACATAGGAACTATTATTGTTTTGAAAGCAGTATAGTGAATTGTACGAAGATAATAGAGAATTGTGTGTAACTGCACCGCTATCTAATAGCTCTGATTATTCTTAAAATCTTTCCTTTCCAAGGTATAAAAAATTTTCTTTCAGTGGCTGAATTTTACAAATACTTGAAAATCGCTCAAAGAAGGGGAAAAAAACAAAAAACGGTACTCTATTTTGAAGTACTTTTATTTTATTTAGCTTTATTATATTTGTAAATTTTTCAACTTTTTAATAAGATTTTCACCCACTTTCTAATGTGCACAGAGATGTGAAATATCGAACATTTGCATTTTCATTATAAACAGTACTTAAATATATCTTATAAATAGTAAAATTACATTTTAATACCAAACTGGTTTCGTCATGTATAGTGAATAAAAAAAACAATAAATCATGAATATTCAGAATTCGAAAATAATCAATTAAATTCTTATTTTATAATAAGAAATTATAAAATAAAAAAATGTTGAATTTTAACTTGTTAACAAATAGAGTGAAAAATGGGTTTTGAATTTTCCATATCAAACATTGCAAAATAATATGCTATTAACCTAGCATAGTTCAAAAAATGTGAAACTAAACTTTTATCTTCCTCTTCGAATATTAAAAAGGTTATATGGATTTATTAATAACGAAAGTTTCCATGTTGTATCACAAAGAGGACATATAAATACATAACTCTTAACTTGATGTAGACGAAACAATTGCGCTTTTACAACAAGAACACGAATTTCGGAAAAAGAACAAAAAAAAATCCCAATGAAAAAACGGATAAATCGTGAATATATTTTTGGCTATAAAATTATCCTGAAAAGCTGTCTAACCAGCTCATAGTAGAAAACTAAAAGGTCAGACGATAAATATATCTCTTAGCACGCGAATTCAATTTATTTTCGCATCCCATATCCATTTTTCTCTGCTGTCTTCCAATAAAGTAATAAATTATAAGTCAAGACTCAGCACGTAATATCCGAGGAAAAATTTCGGTACTAATTCACGGGGCTATTTGCTTTAAAATGACTTTCCTTTGTAGCCAGAAGCTGTCAAAATATTTCTGCCAACCATACCGCTGGCTATTAAAAAGCATAAATAATTTCTTTGTAATTGTTTCAGGCAATCCATTCGCGTGTTTCCAGTATTAAATGGAAGCCTTTTTATTAAAGGAATATTTATTCATTTCATTTCTGGGTATGCTAGGGCACCTTTTTAACAGTGATTTAAGACTACTGTAGGAAATAAGTTTCTGTTTTATGAAAACACATTTTCTTTATTCCTAAGATAGGAAACTTGTTTGTAAAGAACATTTGGTTTCAACAATTAAAAACGATTTTTTTAAAATGAATGAACATTGAAAATAAATATATGATTGGCAATTATAATTATTCATTTCAGCTTGGATTAAAAATAACAATAAAGAAGAGAAAGTAATTAAATATATGGTAGAAATCATTCTGATAAGGATAAATATAGATTTTAAATGAAATTTAATTTTTTTCTTAAACATCATCATAATTTATTTTGAATAATAATCTTTTATTGTTTTAATACAAGAGATATACCCAATGCGAAATCTTCCACTTGCATTTTTTATATACACCCTGCAAAATTTTCTATGTAATTGGATTTTCTACAAAATCTAGATTTTCAGTGACTTTTATTTTATTTAATAAAAATTAGATTAGATAATTAGAAACATTATGATCAATTCAAGCCATTGATTTCAACTTAATATAAAAATATCAGTGAAGAAATGGAACAAATTAAAAATTATTGTAAAAAATAATTTTTTGAAAATAAATTTATCTAAATGAAATTTAATTTCTTTCAAGAAGAACATGAAAAATATTACACTCATGAAAAGAGCACTTTTTTGTTTTAAAATAAAACAAAAAAAAATGAATTCATTAGATTCAGTAAAAATGCTAATTCCCATCAAAGGTTAATATTTTTTATCTATCATTCGCCAAAGACATGGGAGAAATTCACTTCTTTATTCAAGGTCAAGAATTTTTTCCGGGGGGGGAGTGAGGGATATCACCTTTATTAGAGAGTATACGAGAAAGTTTTAATGAAACTACTAATTCAGCTGAGAATCCTATAAAGTTCATAAACAATAGTAAATCAGCAGCTTCCGACATATTGTACAAGGATATTATTCTAAATTTTATTTATATTTAAATAAGATCAATAATAATTCTAATAAGAATTGCTCATAATAATGTATAAATATTATGAAAATAACTGAGTTACAGTTGCATATTGATTAAATAGCTGATAAATATAATGCTAATGAAAGAAAAGAGTGATTTTTTTATGTGGAACATAATGTTTTAATACGTATAGAAATTAGATAGTTAAATCTATGAAAGTAATTTATTGTTGAAATAAAATTATTTATGTATCTTTTATATTGATTGAGAAATACTAAGCACTTATTTGTTATTTACAATAACTAGATAAATATCAAATAATTTTATTTAAGATAATTTAGAAATCTCTTTTAAGAAGTGTAGTAAATAATAGAACATTTAAAATCAAACAAGATTTCTCAATGTTTGATTTATCTCATTGCCTTTTTTTATATACTTCCTCTACCGAACGTTTGTATTTAACAAAACTTTCAACACAACCTTGACCTCGATAGATATTTAGATGGCATTTTCTTGCCACATTATGAAGACACTTTCTATTTAATGAAATAATTCTGAATTATTTTTTTTTTTTGAAGTTTTCACTTCTTGTTTTTAAAGTCTTTATAATTATTGGGTACTGATGTAGAATGTTATATAAGTTCAAATTATGAAAAATAATGAATACAATAGTGTGAATAATGAAGATGTTATTAAGATCACAAAAATAACGTTTACATATTGGTAAAAATTCGAAGATAATTAAGATTTCAAATCATTCTTAAAGTATTAAAATGTTTTTAAAAAACGCGATTTTCATATAAAAATTATATTAAAAAATAGACATTTTTACAATTTTGGATTGCTATAATAATTTTGCCGTTATAAACTAAAAGAAAAAAAAAGTAGATAGATAAATTTAAGTTGAATAATTTTTTGTTAAATTTTATATATTAATTTACAAAAAAAAAAAACTATGTTTTGTTAATTAGAAGCAAAATAGCATTACAATTTCAGTGATTTTCTTAAATTCGGAAGAATTCCAAAGTTTTTATTGTTTATGATTAGTGCTAAAAGGTTTTACTAAATCTGAGATTCATTGAGGAAGACAAGAGCTTTATTAGATCAGAATTTCTCATTAAATTATTTTACATCAGAAATAGAAACATCTTCATCGAACTGAAAACGTTTCAAGAGGTTAAAATTTGTTTCGGAGGACCTGTTGATATTTTAAATATCTAGTAAAATTTGTGTTTTTAAAGACGTTGGAATTTTTGAACTAAATTTAGGTGAGGCATCAAACAAAACGGGATGCAGAAAGATATTAGGATTGTCGTCATTGAACGAGCAATTACAAATGCACATGATAATAGTAGTGCATGTTCAATGTTGTAACTTCTCATTTTCAACTTTCAAAAGTTGTTACAGGTATTTTTTCAGAAACCAATAACTTATTTAAACGGCACTGTATGTCTTCCCCACCGTACAATATATATATATATATATATATATATATATATATATATATATATATATATATATATATATATATATTCTAGAATCAAAACAATTTATTTAAAAGAATATGTATACAAAATTATGTTTCGTACCATCATGTAATCTTCAACAGGAAATGCGGCAATACCTTTTGTTTACTTTAGGTCACTAAACCAAAATGTAAACAAAATTATCGAAACTTGAGCAAAAATGTCAAGTATAAAAATATTAAAACAAAAAAGAAAAAAATAATATCATGAGAAGCAGTAATATTTATTAATACTAGATAAGTGCAAAATGATTTTCCAAACAACCTGAACTAATAAACCTTTAATTCTAATCTAATAAAGTTGTTCCCATATGCATTTCCTGAAAAGTTTAAGAAAGGAAAAAAAAATGTTAAGAAATAAAATGATTTAGAATAAAAATGTATAATGAGAATTCTTAAGAAATGTTCCCGATTTCCTTAAGACAGCGTATATCAACCTTTCAGTATTCGTGGCCCAGTTTTCAATCATAATTTTCATCGCGCCCCCCGCTTACAATAAAATGTATACAACAATAATGTATATTGAGTATTTTGGATTCTGTTTTTAAACTATTTTTAACTAACTGCCAAAACAAGAGTAAAAGCGAGCCAAAGTTGGCGAGAAACCACATCTTGCATTTTGGATAAGAGTGCGGTGAACAGATGAAGTGAATGAAAGTGGAGAAAATTTAAATATTACATTTGAAATGAAAGCCAAACGTTAAAAGAATATGAAAGTAGAAAAATTCATCAATGAATGTTAACCTAGACGGGGTTCGCTAAATTTAGAAACTGGGAATACATTTTTTCGAATAATAAAAGAAATAAAACAGAAGCATGACAACACAAAAAAGTGAAAACAATAGCAATGTTTGTAGAAAGGTATACACACGACCGATGCCATCTCGAGCATGCGAGGAGCAAATGTTTTCTCATAGGAAGAAGGAAAATATTCGATAACGCAATTTTCAATTCCAGCCAGTCTCATTCGAGTCGATCCTTTTACCACTATCGAATCTATCGTGAATTTGTATGTTATATATGTTTTCGTGTTAACTGCAATTCACCATATTAAATATTCATGGCAGCAGATTTATGCAGGCTCATGAATAAATTTTTAAGCGGAAGTAAGCAAACATTACACGATAGTCAAGCATCAACAAGTACACAGACGAGAGTGGTTCCGAAAATAAAATCAAGGAAATATTCACAAGAACACTTAAATTTTGGGTTTACCAGTGCTGAAGTAAATGAAGAAGAAAGGCCCCTGTGTATCATTTGGTCAAAAATGTTGGCCGCAGACAGAATGAAACCTAATAAACTTTAACGACATTCGGAAACGCTTCATAGTGAGTACGTCAACAAACCCAGAGAATTCTTCGAATTAAGATTAAAATCATATAAAAAGCAAAAATCATTTTTTAAAGAAACTTTGTCTGTAAAAAAAAAGATTTAATTGCATCTTACAAAGTTCATATAATTGTAGAAATCCTCCCACCATTGGTGAAGAGCTTATTTTGCCAGCTGCAATTGAGATTGTAAAAACTATGTTTGGAGATAATTTTTCAAAAAAATTGCAGTCCATACCTCTTTCAAATGATACTGTTGCCCGTCGAATTGACGATATAGCCGAAGATGTACAGCGTCAACTTTTCTCGAAGTTTCGTGACAAATTGTTTTCAATACAGCTTGACGAAGCAACAGATAGTAATAAAGATGCTCATTTAATTGCCTATGTTCGAATTTGTGATAATATGTCAGTAGTAGAACTTTTCTGCAAAGCAATAGAACTCAAAACATCAGCGCTCTCATTATTTGTTATTTTAAATGATTTTATGAACGAGGCAAACATAGAATGGAAAAATTGCATCGGAATATGCGCCGATGGTGCTCGTCCTATGTCAGGAAGATTCCAAGGTATACAAGCACTTGTAAAATAAAAATCGCCTCAGTGCAACGTTGCATGATCCACAAAGAAACTTTGACTTCGAAAGAAATGAGTCCTGGTTTGAATATTGTGTTAACTACGGTTGTAATCGTAGTAAATTATGTAAAAATGAGATTCCTGAAATCGAGAATCTTTTCCGTTCTTTGTAAAGACATGGGTTCAGTATATTCAGCGTTACTATTTTATTGCGAGGCAAGATGGTCATCACGTGGGGAATTTTTGCAACGTGTTTATGAATTAAGAGAAGAAATCGCCATTTTCCTAGAAGAAGAAAACAGACAGGAGGCCGAGAATTTTCGCGATAGTTTATTTGTGTTGAAATTGAATTACTGGGTCGACATATTCGAGAAATTAAATAACTTGAACCTTCAACTCCAAGGAGCAAATAGACATATGTTGGAGTGATAAAGATAATGCTTTTTGTAGAAAATTGGAATTGTGGAGCAGAAATTTGAAGCAAAAAACCTAACAATGTTTGCATGTGGATGATTGTACTAAAACTTATAAGGCTGAAGAAGAACATGTAAAAGTTGTTTTTGTAACCATTGAAAATCATTTGGCCATGCTGGCAAATAATTTTAAAAAGTATTTTCATGCTGACGACAAACTGATAGCAAGTTACTAGTGGATTAGGGATCCATTTCATAAGACTCCCGAAGGACTCTCAATTGATGAGGAAGAAAAATTTATAGACTTCACGACAAGTGGCAAAACTAAAAGGCAATTTTGTAATAAATGACTATTTGAATTTTCGACAGGAGTAAAGTTGATTTTTTTGAACTAAAAACAAGGACATTTCACATTCTATTACCATTCAAGACTCTACATTTTGTGAAACTAGATTTTCTGCTGTGGTTTCTTTGAAGACAAAATATAGAAACAGAACTGAGAGTGGCTATTTCTAATACTAAGCCTTCCTTCAAAAAACTTTGGTCTGCAAGACAGGCCCTAGAAAGTCACTAATAATTATTAAATTTGTTTTTAATTTATTATGTTTTGATTAAGTAAGTTGTTTTACTTTAATAAGTTATTAAATATTTCGAAATGTATTTTGTTTTCTATGTGTATGTATGCTTTCCTTTCAGGCAGTTAATCAATTTTTTAAAATAATATTTTCTCTTGGATATTCTTGCGCCCCCCTTCTAGTGTGCTCGCGCCTCCCTAGGGGGAGGCGCCCCACAGGTTGAGAATCGCATCCTTAAGACGTAAACACGACAAACATAATAACAAAGTAAGATTTATTTATCCCTAAAGCATCCTGCATATTTAAAAATATTTTTACGTTTGGGATGGCGTAGATGTGATTAAAAACAAACGAAATATATGCCTGAAATCGAATACCTTTTGTAAGTTAATTATTTCGTTCCGAGAATGCTTTAGAGGTATAAATTCTACAAATGCTGTAACAAATATTCGTTCTGAACGCTTGTCCATATTTAGAATTATGATTAAAAACATACCTTTCTGAAAGCTTGTTTATGTTTAGAATTAAAAGTTTATAACAAGAGAACTGAAATAAAGTAAAACAGAAGAATTTAATTCAGCTTTGTATTAAGAATAGGTTATTAATGCCATGGATAAAATATTAGAAATGAAATATTTTCGGAATAATAATTTTGTTAAAAATGGGTGTTTGGACCCTTAAAGACATCTGACGCTTCTCGGCAATGAAAAGCGTTGAAATTTGAGTTCTAAACAAGGTAAGAGTTTTTTTTTAGGGGGGGGGGAGGAAGCAAATATTTTGCTTGATATGAAATTTAGGCAAAATTGAAAAAAGTATAAATTTAAAGAAGGATCTTTTTATATGACAAAACTGAGCAAACAAGCTTGTTTCTTGAAACACTTATTTTTAATAGAAAATCTAAAACATATTGTGCCAGCTTCCTGGCCTAGGGGTATCGCGTCTTCTCCGTGATCCCGAAATTCCGGGTTCGAGTCCTGGTTCGGGGATGCCTGTTCTCTTCTTTGTGTTCTCTCTGTAAGGTGCGTGAATGAGCCCCCCCCTGTAAAAAGGGGTTGTGTGAGCGAGTGTGCTATCTTCATTTGAGCTAGAAGTCAGACTT
Organism: Argiope bruennichi; assembly: GCF_947563725.1. Lineage (NCBI taxonomy): Eukaryota > Metazoa > Arthropoda > Arachnida > Araneae > Araneidae > Argiope > Argiope bruennichi. Next base: position 41,333,660 of record NC_079158.1, on the reverse strand, counting down.
CTGCTCTCGGGTGCTCAGGGCTCTTTACCCTCAGAAGCTACTGCGCAAAAATTTGGCTTAAATAGTCACACGACAAAAAAATATATTGTGGCATGATAATCTTGAATTTCATAATCAGAATATTGCCACTGAATTAATAATCACATCAAAATCAGTTTATAGTCTCTTCGAACTCAGAAAAAAGAAGTATGAATAATTATAGATAGAAGTATGAATAAAAGAATATTAATACAATAAAAGGGAGTTCAAGATCAATAATTTCATTTTCATAGATTTAAAATAAAAAGAAATTAAAAACTATTTAATTACATATAATTTGATTATTTTATAATAATTAAATGTAATCTTTCGTTACACATAGATATTTAAAATACTCTGTAGAAATAAATAAATTTAGATCCAATAGATTCATTACTCTCTTATATTTTGTAGATTATGATTTTCTAAGATTGCAGTAAAAAAAAATTTGTTTATGCTTAAAGAATTTTTAAAATTTTATTTGAAAAAGTGCAAAAAATACTGTGGTTTATGATAAGAACTTGAAATAAATACTTTCTGAAAATTAACATATGAACTTTCATTTTTTTCAGATCAATATGCATTAGAACTTCTGTAATCCTTGTAATGTCCCTTATTTTATGATTTAAAAATTGAAAAAGCAATTTAAAGGAGTTACAGTTCATTCCAGTTACATTCAGATTGGAATTAAAGAGTGCTTAAATAATAACGGGTAATTTTGGCTTTTATTTTTCTTATAAAGTACTAAGAAGTATTAATACACATCAAACTAAATAATCTTCAAAATATTTAGCCAGAGTAGAGATTAAAGCTAAAAATAACATATCATGTATAATTCTGAGCGTGATGGAGAAAGCAAGATAAAACAAAGGAAACTTAAAAATGACAAAAATAATAAATTTACATTTATTCTTCATTTTGTTACGTTATTTAAAGGATAGCCTCGTATCATATTTTATTGTCAGCCGAGCAATGGAATTTTTCCTATAATAAATATGGCATAATAAATGCGATTTTATTACTTTTTCATATTTTTATGTTTCCAATTTCCTCTTCACTTTTGACACTATGCGATCTCTACCACATGAAGTTTTAATTTCTTACCGTTACTCTTTTAGAACTTTCTTTTTATATAGATGCACATTTGAACATTTGGCCCAATTGTTTTGAATCACCTTGAATTTAGGAGAAAATTCTTTGCCCGTTTAATTTAGTTATATGATTAAAACGGTGTCAGAAACTTTAATGAAAATAGTTAATTAATTTTGTCATATTATTTTTATAAAAAAATGAAAAAAAAAAATCTTTGAGGAGCACAAAAATAAATATTTCTACTTTAATATTGATATTTTTAAAAGTTTTCTTAAAACCGGGGCCAACAATGTACATCCATTAAACGTCTTTACATTAATTTTAAGTTAAACAACACTAAGAAAAAAGATAAATTTATATTATTATGTATGAGTAGAGATGCCGGCGTCCCGCCTTAGGGGTAGTGCGTCTTCCCCGTGATCTGAGCGTTATGGTTTGGGCATGGTTGTTTATCCCCTGTGTTCTATTTGTGATGTGTATGAAAGAGCCCCCCCCCCCCGTAAAAAGAGATTGTTCAAGCGAATCTATGTGTGTTATCTTCCTGTGGATGAGTGAATGAAATGCATGAATGAAGTCCGCCCCGTAAAAAGAGCTGGGACGCATGAGTAGCTAAGACGTACACGTGGCCCTAGATGGCGCTACTGAAAAATAAGAGACGCTTTCTCGGCTTAAAATTCGTCAGCGTCTATGACAAGTGCCATAAGAAACAACTACAAAAACATGAGTAGAGATGAAAAAGCATATATAGATCAGTTTAAAGACATGATGAATAGATGAAGAGGATATTAAGGTTGAAATATTATGGGCCTTTGCAATGATTGAATATGAATTGGAAAAAGTAGACTTATTTTTATAAATATTCTTATATATTCAAGCTATATTAGAGTTTCGATTTAATTAATTTGTATAAGAATTTTAATTAAAAGGTTGACTTTGATGACGTCACGATCATAGGGCTGACTTTGAAAGTGCTAGTTCGTGAAATCTATGTGCTTGAGAAGACTGTACTACAACATGTACATGAAATGAAGATCTACTATCCAACACATAAAATTTAAATCTCAAAAAATAATTTTTATTAAAAGGAAAAGGGATATGAAAATTTTGATATTTCTCGGTTTGAATTATGATAATAAATTTAAAAAATTGGCACAAATGGACTGAATAGAATACTAATTTGCGAGATTATATATTTCCTCGACACAATTGCATATGTCTATGTGGATGTGTGAAACAAATACTAATATTAGCATTTTAAAACTAATATTAAGAATTCTTTTAAAACGTTCCAACTTAAATTTTATTTTAATTAAGCAAGAAAACCGCGTTCTCAAAACAGTTTTCTTAATACAAATTATAAAGATGGCATGATGAAACAGATTGATGCGTATAGATGATATATGTTTTAATTTTTTTAAGAAACTGCTTTTGTCTAATGATTAATATTTTTGTTTTCTTTCCTATTTTTGATATTACATGCATTTAAATACATTTTAAATATTTATTTTCTAAAACTTTTTGCTTCAAAAACAGATGCAAATTGTTAACTTTTAATGCCAATATTGTAAATAAATGAAAAACAGTTTTGTTTTAATAGGAAGAATGTTATGTGTTTTCTTTGTCTTTTCAGCATGCAGAAGATGTAAATATTTACTCATCATTATCAAAAATTTGTCTGCGGTATGATACATTGAAGAGAATTAAAAATAATTTAAGTAAATATTATATTAAAAAAGGTTTTTAGCTTAATTTTTTGCTTTATATAATGGATAAAATATATACGGAGAAGTTTTAAAACTCTATTTCCCGAAAACGTTTTTCATCTCCCTTTAAATATTAAAAGTATTACTTTTATTCAATTTATATAATTCTCATTATAAAAGAACAGAATAATGTTATTTAAATCCATATCAAAATATTTGATTAAGTAAAATTCAAACATTAATTTTAAAATAAGTATTAAATTCTCTATTTTCTTACATTTTAAATTTTTCATTCAGAAACGCATAAATCTGTCTTTTTCTTATCAATTGTTTTAAAACTAGCTTTGTTTTTATATTTGTTGAAATCCATTTCAAAGCAAAGTAAAGTATAAACAAGATTTAAATGTAATATTTTCATTAATGTTATAAATTTAACAGAGTAAACATTAATATTAGCTTCTGTTTGCTCAAATTATAATGCTTTCACGATTAAATTGAAAAAAATATTTTCAAATGTATACACTTCTATTTATTTAGTGAAATAACAAGCTTCAACATTTTTGAAAATTACGACGAGTAAAAAATTATTTTCTGATTCAGTTTCATTCCTTTATTCGTTTCGGAATTATATTTGTTTAATACAAGCTTTCAGTTTAAAACCTTGTAAAGAAAACTAAAACATATTGTTTGAGAAGGATTCAGACAGTAAAAATACAATTTAAAAGTTATTTTATGCCTTCATTATCATTCTGTTTTCAGAAAAAATAAAAATATATATCTTTTGTGACATGAATAGAAATATGCATGTATTCGAAAAGTAAAAAGAGAGAAAAGATAAACTGGCTTGAAAAATTGAAAGAATCTACACTGAATTAGAAAAATATGAAAGACGATTGAATCGTTTCTAACAATATGCGAATACGATTTAAAACAGTTATTAACTTTATTTTTTATTCAAATGTAATAATATTTCAAACTGATTTTATAATATTTTATAGCATCTATCCCGTTTTAATGATTGTTCAAAAATATCTAATAATAAAAAATCTTTTGAGTTGGCAATTATTTTTATTAAATCCATGATTAATTTTCCTTCTCTTCTGCATATCTGCTATTGGTAACAATATCATATATCAAACTTGAACACGAAAAATTAAAAATGTCCAAACAGATAAATATTTGCATTAAAATAATGATCAAGCTAGAATTTGAAGCTGATTAGACCTTTCAGTGATGAAAAACTTGGATATAAAATTAGAATTTATGATCCTGGGTGATTAAAAGGAGAATTAAAACAAAAAAAGTTATCGTTTTTTAATAAATTGAGAAATTGTTGGATGAAATTGCCATTTTTTCTATCTGTAATCTAATCTAATTGAAGATGTCTATTCTAAAGCAAATTCCTATTCCTTTGCCATTGTTCTGTCTATACTAATAGCAGATATCTATACATTAATTAGACATTAGCAACGACTAATTAATGTATAGATATATGCAACACTAAATTGAGACAAAAAATTGTATCATATCCTAAGAAATTGAGCAATTGTTGGAAGAATGAAATTACCATTTTTCTGTCGTTACATTAATTGCAGATGTCTATATTAATACAGATATCTATACTCTTGCCGATGTTCCGTTTAAACTAATTGCAGATGTCTATATTAATACAGATATCTATACTCTTGCCGATGTTCCGTTTAAACTAATTGCAGATGTATATTTTAATGTATTAATTAGGCCCTGGCAACGTCTAATTAGCATCTACAACATTGCCTTAGTATTTAATTTTCATTGAATGAATTTTTTCCATCGAATTTAATGATAGATGTCATTACTATGTGTAATATAAAAGTGCAAACTTATCTATACAAATCATTTTGTATCATGATTTTTTGACACCTTATATTTGATATCGTATTAAATTGTATCATTTATGAAAACACACAGAATTTCAAATTTTGTGCACAGTTAATATTTTTAGAAACTCTGAACTAAGCAAAACAGAAGATAGAAAAATAATTTTCTACCTGTTCTCAAATTACTACTAAAACTTTCTCTACTCGTAGAAATGAGCAAAATAAATAAGCATTTCATAAATAAAAAAAATTGTAACACGCGAATTCATTGTCTCAAACAATTGTTTCGAAGTAATTTATGTTTTCACTGCCATTTGTAAGACTGCAAGTAATTTTCTGGCATTTTATAGTTGCAAGGGGAAAGCCATTTTCAAGTAAATAGCGTTACGAATTAGTAGTATCGAAACTTTTCCTCTGAGTTCACGTGCGGAACCACGAAGAGTAATTTATCAATTTGCAAGATAAGGAGGGAGAAAAATGGATATAGGATGGGAAAATAAATTGAATTAGAGCCTTAAGAGATAAATTTAGATCCAGTCTTTTACTTCCTTCCTTGAGCTAGTTAACTTTGCGCGGTAATTTTATAGCGAGAGATTTATTAGCATATATTGCTTGCCTATTCTTTTTTTTTTTGCAGTTTATGTATTTAATGCTTTATTAAATCGATTTTTAACGTTGGATAAATTCATTTGTTTAATTTATGAATGCACTGTCTTTTGAAATTCACAATACGGCGTTTATGTTTTTAAAGTACTATTTCTTCTGCATTCCGTTTATAAATTCTGTACCGCTATGAGAGAAGAAAAGTTATTTATCATTACTTTAAATGGAAGATAAAAAAATAAAATATCGGCTGAAATTTGTATAATTATTCCGAAGATAAAAATTTTCTTGCAAATTTTTTATTTAAGAATTCATTTTTTTCTTTGAAATTATATTCACAGCTGTCCAAAAAAATTAGAAATAAGCAATTCCTAATGTGTAATATTTCGAACAGAAAATTCAAGCAGAAAACCTTTTCGAGATTATATATATTTTAAAAATAAAATATGTTCAAGTAAAATATGTTTACATTTTTTTTATCAGTTCAAATATTTTCTGTTTTGAGAAACAGCAGTTATTATAAATATCTAAAATAGAATAACTTTAATAATTCTCTCATTTTGATGCATTTATTTTTAAGAATCTGCAGGTTATAAAAAGTATTGCCATTCTTTTTATGTTGTTGAATTAATATTCATATAAATATAAAGTGAACGAAAAATAAAATCAGGAAAAATGGATAAGTGAAAAAAAGTGTAATGCCAGTTTTAAACTCTCAGTTCTAAAAGGAAAGCTTTCTTATGGCAGGATTCTTCGAGTATTCTTTTCATTTTCATTCATATATGATATTAATTTATGCATCGAATATTTAATTAAGCCTTTCAAAATAAAAATATTTTCATTCACTGATAAATCACTGCATCATTTTCTATACATCATCTTGTTTGCATATTATAATACAGTTCAAAATAAGCTAATACAGTGGAAGCTACAATGGAAGGCTATTGGGCAACGATACTTCAGGTTCTATGTTTACAAACACAGAACCGCTATGCAGTATGAATGTTCAGTCTCCAGCAAATCAGCATGGTTTCACAAATACGGAATGAACATGTAATTGTTCTTCTTCACGGCTCTTATGTTATGAATTTACAGTTACCAAGTTAAACACATATATCCTTTGTAAAATGGAAATGCACTTCTCAAAGTTATTTTTTTTAAATTTAATTAAATGTATGTGAAATTATAGTGTTTTTCTACGATACTCTGAAATATTACTGCACAAAACTGATTTTACAGCAATTTGAAATGTAAAAAAAAAAAAAAAATGCTTTACTAATGATACCAATTTAGTAATGGTTCAAATTATTTCAATATTTGGATAATTAAAAAGCAACAACATTTTTTTATATGACATTCAACTATAAATTTCATTGTTAAACTGAAGTAAAATTCTTTTTAATTGTTTCTTCAAATATTTATTGGCGTGCTCTTCTTCTATTGTAGAAACATAAGAAAGAAGAATTTTATTTAATACACAGTGGTGCCCATAAGTGTGGACATTTTTTGGAAATGTTTATGTTTCCTAATTTTATGTGCTTATAGGAAATGTTACATTTCACAAAATGCGAATTCTTATGTATCATTTCAAAGAGAATACAATTCAATACAAAAAACAAAAATTCTAATTTTTGTAATACAAAAAAATAAAAATTACACCGTGTTGAAGTGGATTGCAATTTCTCATCTTCCAGACCAATCACTGCTCTTGTTCTGGGATCCAATCAAATGTCAGTAACTGCCAGCAGGTCGACATCATGCAAAAAATCATTTTCGTGCTTTGTTCTGTAAATGAAGACTGTTTTTTATGTAATCAAATTACAAATAGGAATTTTTGCTAAACTTGTTAATATTTTGTATTTGTTAATTTTTGTAAATATTTTTAACATTTAGTCAAGAAGAATGTCAAAGAGTAAACTAGACAGAAAACGAACTAAAATTATTGTGTTACAAGAATGTGGTCTTTCCTATTCTGAAATTTTAAGACATGTGGTTCTACTTCTCTAAATACTCATATGAGAAAAAAAAAACATATAACATAAACGTATAACATAAAAATTAAGGCATCTTCTTAAGCTTAATTCGTAAATTTTAAACCATATATTGCACTGTATTGTTGCAATATATGATTTATGGTTTCAAAGATTTGAAAAGAGAGAAATATATCTTATTACAGACGACGAATTCAAATATTAAACTCATGAATTCGAATCTGGCTGTGGAAATCTGGAATGAATTTCTTCAACACTTTGTTCAATAGATTACAACCTCTTAAAAGAATATAGAAACCAATAAAAAATAAGGTTTCGAGTGACATTTTTTTTTATTTTCAAAGAGCATTTGTGATCTGAAGAAACCAGAGCATTTCTTATCTAGATAGGTAAACACTATTCAAATGCTTGAAGAAAAATTTTTTTCTTCCTCGACAATGTTTTTTGAATAAAAATCTTTTTTAAGCGTCCATGCATTGTAATTGCGTACCGCGAACACATTGCAAATCGTTAATACACTATGAAATGTTTGACTTGATATTTTTCAATCCATCTACTTTGACCTTTCTCTAAAATTCTTGGAGCAAATATTGCGTTTTGTAGAAACTCAGATATTTGAATTTATCCAACTTTTGTATGAAAATGCTGATAGATATATTACTTCACATTCGTAAAGACTTGCTTTCCTAAATTTATGAAAAAATATTTTTGATTTTTAAACTGTAATTAAATTAAATTCATCTGTTTCCATTTTATAATATTAATATCTACGTAATGATTTGAAATTTTCTTATAAGGAAGTTAGAAGTCCGTGAGATAATAATTTTTGAGCATAATGTCCAAAAGTTTTATTCTTGAAAAATATTTCCAATGTTAAAAGAAATTTTTGGAGAAGATTTAAATAAATATTTGATCAATCAATCTGGAATTTAATTTTAAAAGTTGTTTTCATTATTTTGTATTAATAAACGTCAGAATTTCTCTGAATTTATATTAAAATTAGAGTGCAAAATATCTAAATTAAAATCTCTTAGATCGAAAATAATGTTGAAAAAAATTTTATATTACAAAAAATATCAGAAATGTATGTCTTAAAAGTATTATTTTCGAATTGAAAGAGCGAAAAAATAAACATTCCCTTAGTTAAAAAAATCGCTTATTTAATATAGGAAACATTCCAATGCCTCGATTTAAATAATTATTTAGGAATGAAGGAATACATAAGACCTTTTATGCCTTTTACGCATCCACCAGAGAATGTTTTGACAGATTCTAAGCAGGAGGAAATCATATAAACCAAATTGATTTACGAATTAGCACCGCAGCTTTCATACGAAGCTCACGTATTGAGCCAGGAATAGCAATTTATCAAATTTCAAATAAATTTTGAAAGCTAAGAATATAGGATGCGAAAAGAAAATGAATCATTGCATTAATAGATCATTTTATAGTTAAACCTTTTCGTTATCTTCTTCGAGCTAGTTAGGAAGATTTCAGCAATCATTTTATAAAGAAAATTACTTGAGAACATTCATTGCTCATTCATTTATTTTATAGTTTCTACATTATTGATGTTCTAAGTGGATTCGTTTGAACCAATAGGATTCATTTAAGATTAATTTATTAAAAGGATTCTCTAGAGATTTACACAATGGCTCTTAACATACGCCGGTTTGAAAGAAATACTATTTAGAATTTGTTGCTTGATAAATTGAAAATAACTCAGAAACTATAAGTTTTAGAGTAAGGACCCTGAATAAAATTTCTTTAAACAGAATATTAAATATTCGTAATGGCTTATTGAATATGTTATGAATATTATACGGAAAAAATTCACTTTATCTTGGATAATACAGTGTTAGAAAACGACAGCCAATTAAATAATTGGCATCAGAGTAAGATGAAAATCAAATATTTAAACCAAGCTAATGCATAATTTATAATTTAATTTAAATTTAAGAAGTTGAATTTTTTTTTGTTGTCTTAATAATGAAAGGCTAATATCCTTATGATACAAAATAAAAGAAATATTACTAAAGATAGGGATATGAAACCTAACTAATTAAAAATACGAGTGCCTTTACCGGTAAAGCCCATTTCATAAATGTAATAGATAATCATCTTTTGTAAATTTCGTCATAGTGGATAGCTTTTCAAAAGAGAGAAAAAAAAATTACAAATTTCAATGATGCCGATACAAATAATAAATTCTTCATAAATGGCAACTGTCATTCTTTTCCTTCAAGCAAGTTAATGTATCTTTTAAGATACTTCTATTTTATTCTAGTATGTTTCTTACTATAGTTGAAAAATTAAATTAAGTGCAGGCCGATTTATCTGGTAACCTTAATAATGTCTGTTCTAGAATCGGTTTTCAGAGAGCATTTTGTAGCAAGTTTATACTTTATGCCAAGATAGTTCTAGCTAATTTCCGTAACTCCTCCAGATAAAATGACGAGTATAAACCCGTCATTGGTACGTCATGCGACTAAAGTTATTATTAAGTATGATAATACATTTAGTTTAAAATTCCTAGTATACTGAATCTGGAAGCACTTTTATTACTTATATTGATGTTATAGATCACTATCATGTACTGTTTGCCATTAAATTGCCTGAGTACAAGTTACGGCCAAATTATTGTTAGTCAATGGATTTCATTATTATAAATATTTAGCGTGAACATCAGTCTCACTAAAGGAAAAGCATGCTGTGAAATAAAGACCATAACGAATGAGAGTAGTACACACTATGAAGATCAAAGTGATTGGAGAGATCCAGAAAAATCAGAAAAAATAAATATACATTTACCTGATACCGATAATGAAACTAATGATAAGGAAATATTACTAAGAAGGTGAAAACGCGCTTAGTGACAAATAAGTGATTTTAGTTAATGCTCGTTCTGGAGTCATGGACACATCATAAGATGAATGAATTTGGAAGGAAATAGATAATGTGCCTGAAGTAAATAAAAATTTTGGGAGTGTCTGACGTAAATGCGGAAACTAGGGGCTAATCCGAAATCATTTGAGATTTTTTAAGAAGTGCTGAATATGAATTTACGAATTACAACTATATCCATATCAGTAACCTAATTTTAAGTAATAATAAATAAGAATTATAAAATAAATAGTTTTCTTCAATGAAAATTAAATGGTTATTTCATGTACAATTTTTCATTATTAAATCTTACTGGAAGGGGTTAATAACACCAAATTAAAATAATAATAATTAATGTTAAAAAATATTTATTTTGATTATTTATTCGTATTCATATTTCGTGAATAATCAAATTCTGAGTTTACATATTTGGATGAAATTTTTTTGAAACAGCGAAGCAAAATCCTATGTTAAGAAAATAATTGTTAATCAGATTTAAGAATGATTGTATAACACTCTATTATTATAAATTAAAGAACACAATCAATTAAAATTCCTTAATTGAAAATAATTTTATTTACCTCTAGAGATACAGAAATGCAGTGTCTAAACCAACAACGTAACAGTTATTTACGTTCCTTTATATCCAGAAGCACGAGTATACATAAGAGTTTTTGGACAGATTTGATTTATGAGAGAAAATCATTCAAAAGCAAATTTCTCAGTGAATTAGCATCGAAACTTTTCTATATACTTCATGCGTTGAAACCAAGAAATGTAAACTATTAGTTTGTTTATAGAATTCAATGAAAAATGCATAAAAGATCGAAAATAAATTGAATACATGAACTAAAGACGGATTTACTATGTAACTATTTAGCTCTCTTCTTTGAGATTGTTAGAAAGCGTTTCGTGATAATGTTATCGTGAGAGAATCATTTGAGAAATACTTTGCTCGTTTAAACTCTTTTTAATTTATATATTCTCATTTCTGAGGAAATTAATTTAAGATTAATTTATTAAGGCGAAATTGTAGAGGCTCGACTTTGCATCTTTTTGACTCATTTTCTTTGTTGCAGTTTAATATTTAAATATGTTTCGCTAAGCTAAATTTCAAAAGCATTTTTAATCATGATGGTGAATTATGGATTAAAGTTTTCGAATATTTTGTATAAATAGTGATTCTGATTTGTTTCACTTTTGGATAGAAAATAGCGAATATATTTTTCCAACTATAAGAGACTGACTGCATACTTTGAAAACAAATCATGCATCAATTTAGTATATCGATTATTAAATGTATTTCTGATACATTGAAAAATTTCTAATTTCCCTTTCAATCGAATGATTTTTTTTTATCAAAAATTAGTTCGTGCATATGCCCTATTTTTTGAAAAAAATGGTATAAGGATTTTTAAATTTATTTTTTAGATGTTCCAAATAGTGGCGTAACAAAGGAGATATATTTTTTTAAATTTTATTTCAGAAAGTTATTTTGAAATTTTTTTTTATTGTTTTAACATCAAATCCAGTTCTAAATAAAAAATATATTTACGCATGCATATTTGAATTAATTTCTCTTATGAAAGATGAATTTTTTCAGATATATATTCCACATGATATGGAGGTAAATATCCTTTTGTTTGTTTTATATCAATATTCTATAGTCGTCATTTTTTTAACCTTCATATAAATATGGCATGACATTTTTAAAGAATTTATCAGTGATGGCAAGATTTAACATAGCATTAGTCGAAGAAGGATAGTAAATCGAAGTCAGGAGTCATTACGTATAAAATTCAAATTCAGTAGTCATTTCGTATTCATTAATAAGTTTTTAGTCCATGTTATAACTACTCATAAACTCTTTAATTTCAAACTAATATTCACATTAAAATTTCTAAATCCATATTTTTTAATATGATTATAATAAAAAAAATAATATTTCAGCAATAATGTGCAATAATTTTTCGAAATAATAACATTAATGTTATTTTTAATCTTTAATTTTTTTTAAATGATAAAAATAATGGTAATAATGTTTAATATTTTATCTCTTATTTAAAGATAAGAATAGATGAAAGAATCAAATTGATCTGTGTGACTGGAAACATACAATTTGCCTTCTGATTCAACGATTTTGTAAATTGATTCTCTATAAGCAGTAATTTATGTAAATCTGCACATACGAAGGGTTATGTGTTAAAGTAAAAAATGAATAGGCTTTTAATGCCACAAATATTTTTAAAGAACTTGATTCACATTAATAATTTCTGTATCTCTTGTTTTAGAAGACTTCAGATATTTTTCTTTAATTTTAAATATAATGCTGTTAATATATAGAATATAATGCACTTTCTGAAAATAGAAGATGTTCTATTTTGTAACTATTGCAAACATTACGAATGGATCACTGCATCTGTAAAATGCAATATCCTTATACACATACTAAGAAGGAAATTATCATGAATGCGATTATCAAAAATATGCATACGATTTCCCATTATTAATTATCACAAATTCCTCTAACTGTGATGACAACAGATTGCTTCAAATTTTTTTCTCTAATGACTGCTTTAAACCTTGTTGTTGTTTCTATTGGCACTTGTCATAGACACTCCCACTGGTTTTCGAAGTCTGTGATTTTAAGCCAAAGGTGCGTCTCTTGTTTTTTTCAGTATCGCCATCTAGGGCCAAGAGTATGACTAAGCTACAGACACATCACAACCATTTTTACGGGGCGGATTTCATTCATGCATTTCATTCACTCATCCACAGATCGTAATTTAGACCTGAATCAGAGAACGATCACCCCTGATCCAGTACCCCAAGTGGTATTACTTTCGACATGGAGGACCTTCTGACCACGACAGATTTATACGTGGTCCAGCCACCACACACACGAGGAGTCTTCGGCCGGCGGGGTTCGAACACACAACTCAAGAGACGCGAGTACAATGTCCTACCAACCAGGTTATCCCGGCCCGCTTTAAAAATTGTTACGAAATGCGATCTCATGATAAGAAAATGCCAATTATTATTTTTTTTCTTTCGATTTTATAGTGGTGTTTCTGAACTGTGATCAGATCTTCTAACTTTATCCCACAAATGTAACACTTGTGAGCTCTAACATCATCTTAGAGGGGAATAAATTGCACAATCAGAATACTTCAATATTCATTATATCCCCACTGTTGCCGTTTTCTAGATCAGAATAAAACCTTTTTTTTTTGGAATGTTATCAAAGAAACTGATTAACGAAACATTGATGAGTGTTGGGGATTGAATGATGGAATAGCTTGCTGTAAAATACTTCAGGTAAACAGCATGGGCATGTTTTGTGAAGAACATTTATTGCTTGTGCTGTACTGCTCATTCTCGGATTCTAAAACCCTCAAAGCTTTTACTCATGAGTCAAGAAGAATTTATTTTATAAAGAAAGGCACGAGGAATGTTAAAAGGAATGGATATTTACATTTAGCAATAGAGTAATCTCAAATTATACGCGGTGGAGATGTAATAATTGCTCATCTTTCTGCGTAATCTCTCCCTCAGAGAAATGCCAGTGTCCTCAAAGTGTTAGTCTCGAATTCTAAAATGAACAGTATTTGTTGAATTTAAAGTTTCTGCTATGGTACAAAATACGTACGAGATATATCGACCAATTTTCAATCACTAGAGACTTTGTCTCACTCACAAAACTAATCAAAACTCACTAAATTACAAAACATTCAGAAACCACATTTATTTATGGTTTTTGATGATTCAAATAAGTGTTAAAAGGTAAGAACATATACAGAGATAACTTGAAGTTCGTATATGTACATACAGTTTATCCATCTGATTCGCACAACTACGCCGTCTTCAAAATTTGTTAAATGACTTATGTCGACGATGAGCAGATCGTTTGCTGCATGGTTCTAGTTAAGAGAATTACTTTGAATTAATTGTAAAATTTCGGAACAAAAGTTGCATAAACGATTCGGCATTGCATTTTTTATCAATATTACCAGTCAAAAAATTGTAATCAGTATTCGGAGATAAAAGATACTTTGAAGGTACAAAGTCAACTTTTTAATGTTTACCATATAAGACATTTAATATATAATTATATAAACTATTTATATTTAAATAAAGTATTGTTTTATGACTGAGTGGTACATTAAAAAAAGATACTTCCCTTGTGAAACACAAAATATGACTACTTAATTATTGCTAAATATATTTTTAATAATTAGATATAGACAATACTTCGATTCAATATTTTCTGTATTCAATACAATCCATAATGCAATTTCTTTTTATATGTGCTATAGTGATGTAAGCATTGAATTTTCATTCAAGCACAAAAATATCAAAATGAATCATATAGCAATAATACTTGAATATATCTACTGGTTTTCAATTATCTTTAAAAGAATAGAAAATTATGATTATTAAGTGAGCATAAACGCTTAAAAAGGATAAAAGCCGTTTTAAAGAATATTTACAATGTCTGTTCTAGCCTTCTCTTCTTATCTATTTATTATATTTAATAACTATGTAATTATTATACAGCTTCATTATTGTCCTGCTATTTAATAATAAAGTTATATTATTCAAGCTAATTATTTTCTACTGAAGATGACACTTATAATAGTTTAAATCAAGCAGCTATAATCTGCATTGATAAAAAGATAATATGGTAATAAAAAAGGTTAATGGTAAAACACATTTTATCAGGTAACATTAAGATGGCTTAAGAGTGTGCTATAGGGTATTCGTGAAAGAAATATGTGTCTAGGTCTTACATGTGGTATTAATATTAATGAATTAATGTGAGTCACGATAAGGAAGTAATATAAGGAAAAGGATGTAATTAATTACAAACGTTTGAGCAATTAAGAATTTCCAGCTACAAATCTCAACTAAATTTCTTATAATAAGTATGTAAGCAAATCTTATATTAATTTTCAATTAACGCTTTTTTAGATTGAAACTATTATTCATTTGGGGAAATGAAAAATCATAAATTTGAATAATACTGTAAGTATTTTGGATCATTCAATTTTCTTATTGATGTTTCTTCTAATTCCTCAAAAAAACACAATATTTTTAAAACTGTAATTCTCACAACATCTGAGCAAATAGTAACATTTTTAAAAATTATTATTATTACTAAATAACCGCCTTAGGAGAGAATGGTAAAATACTAGATGGGTCCAACTCTTGGCGACTTATTTGAAATCTCGCTAAGTTGACTAATAATTGAATATTTGTTATTATTATTATTTTTCAATTAAAAAACGATGCTTGAAGGCCAGAAATAATAATAAATAAAATAAATATGATAAAGAATAAATAAAATAAAGAAATAAATATGATAAAGAATAAATAAAATAAAGAAATAAATAACAATAAAATAAACAAATAAAATGAAATAAATATAATAAAAAATAAAATAAAATAAAAATTAAAAAAATCCGTCTAGGTTGCCACATTAGCGACGTTATCGCCACTCGTTTGGCAAGAATTCAAAAAGACGCCATGAGGTGGGCTGTGCTAGGATCCACCCGAGAGAATTTAATTCACTAAGATTAATGGTAGATAAACCATTTCATTTAATTTTATTGCTCAAAAGTAGTAATATTCTTAAAAATTATTATTACAAAGTAGCCGTCTTAAGCGATAATTTAATTCCTTAATATTAATATTGGGATTAATGGTAGTTAAAACGTTTCATTTAATATATTGCGTAAAATGGTAATATTCTTAAAAAATATTATTACTAAATAGCCATCTTAGGCAACAATTTAATTCACTGGGGTAAATGGTAGCTGAAAAACGTTTCATTTAAATATATTGTTTAAAATCATTTTAACAACTTATTCATAGAATATTTTTAAACTTCAAATTTTGATAAACCTATAAATGATATATTCATTGCATTATTCAATGTGTTTATTGTGCCATTCTTTACAAACGTTACATTCTTTTCAACATCCAATTAATCATAAGATTTATATTGTTTCTCCAACTTTGTTCTATTCGAATCTAAGCAAATCGAATTTTCATAAGAATACGGATTTATATGGTTTTGAAAAAAAATATTGATGATGTGGGATTTTATTGTTTGAGATATAAAGAATACGATAAATCTATTATCAATAGGTTTTTACTTTTTGAAATTTTACTGTTACTATCAGTTAAAATTCAAATGACAGCTGTTGAAAGTATTTGCAATTATCCACATTGTAGTTAACAATATAAAAAGTTTTCCAATATCATCGCAACGCGTTTTTAAGTATGATAATCTGAACCGACTTTCTGCTGCAAGCGAGTAACACTCGATTTCATCTCAACATTTCGAGGTTTATCCCTAAACTGCTTGTTCTAGGATTGCAACAACAGGGGAAATACAGATTTAAGCTCTTTTTTTTCTTCTTTACTCTTTCTTTTCTTTTTCGAAGAAAAAATTATATTGAGAATCGAACAGTATTTTTCTTGTTATCCTATTGTCTTTGGATTAAACTCTTTTTTATATTTTTCTAACGAGGTCTTGGTTTTTTTTTCTCCTTTTTTTTTCTTTTACACAGTGGAATTTGGTCATTGAAACATATTGATGATACCGAGTCTTTCTCTCTTCAAGATTAAAGAAGCAATAAGGATTTCAAACAAATTTCTGCTTAATCCTGTAATCTCATCTCGAGACATTTTTTTTTTTGCAAGGAATAAATTGAAAGTGATCTTCATAATGATGGAATGTGATAGCAGTTGGGGTGTACCAAAAAGTATTCTGTTTATTTTTAAATAACTCTAAAATTTTTATGGCATGCTATAAATGAATTTTTATATGTATAGAAATCTCACTGTCAAAGAGAAGACATAAGAAAATCGCTCAAAAAATTTAAATATTTAGAACTGTAATATATTAATAATGCTTATAAAGAATCAGTATTAAGTGAAAAATTCATGCCATTTTTATATTCTTGAAGTATATAACGTAAAGTAATCGTCGAGAATTCGAATGTGAAATTTTGATGAAAATGTCCGAAAAACCCATTTTTGGACTTGTATCTATCTCTCACAGAATTTAAATAAAAAAAAAAAACTCCGAAATGTTTCGAATTTTGAATGTGGTCAAATGAAATTTTTTATGGGACTTTGATACTTAATCGTACATTTCTTTTAAATTGCTAAAGGAATCTATTCGTAAAAATAAGTTTATGTTCGTAAGTTTTTGTCTCTCTGCTAAAGAATATTATAATTACAAAATTTAAAGAGTTAGATAAAATAGCATTTAGATTATCATGTATCTGTTTTAAATTTTTAAGCAGATATGTCAAGGTTTTACCTTGTATAGATCTGTACATTAAATTTTTGTCGATGCAATAACTATAAAATGCAACGTTTCAATCAGTTGGAAAAATGGCATCTAAATTGTATAATCGTTTGCTTCAATAAACTACAAAGCACAAAACATTGACGTACTTGAATTTCCAAATAAAAAAGCCGCAACATTCATAGTCCTGTTCAAGATACCTAATTTTTAAGCGGGAGGGAAGTGTGATAATAATTTATTGGCGAAGTTGCACGGAATTGCAGGAAGAAAATTCCAATTTATTCTATTGTACAGAATAATGAGAATAAAAAAATGCTTTAATAAATGATATCATTTCTAGAAAAAAGTATTTTCAATATTGAAATAAAAAAAAAAACTATGCGTTTATTTTCAATTTGTATTTGAATGAGTTGAATATGATCTCAGTTAACAAAAATGAGATAGATATTCTAATGAATAAATTATGCTTTTTTCTGATACAAACTAGTTTAGATAATTCATTAAAGATGTTTTTTTTTTTTTAAGAAAAACGTTCCGATTTCGTCTTATTTAAATCTAAAAAAGGAATTTTTCAATTTTCAGACCAGTAACTTGCAATTTTCATAACTATACAATGAGATTTAATTTTTCTGAAATATATCACCCTAATGTTAGATATAAAGCTAATAATAAATCGAATACATTGATAAATTTTGAATAATTAAGCATTTTAACTAAGCATCTTTTATATTGTAAGAAATCGAAATATATAAAATGTTATTGAAATCAAAATTGAATTAGCAATAAAAATATTGTTTATTCAATTAAAAATATATAATATTTAAATTTAAGGATATACAGCGAATAAGAAACCTTTGTGTTAAGATATTTTAAGAATATTTTAAGTATTAAGTATATTTTTGATACCTGAAAGTTTTAAAATAATCCAAGATTAAGTAAAAGGAAACTTTTTTTCAATTTTTGGACTCAAATTAATAATTTTATTTAAATTTACATACAGTTTTTATAAATTACATTACCGCTATTTTTCTACTTTATTCAATGAAAAATATTTAAATTTAGAAACATTCAACAAATGAGAAATATTTTAATAACTATGTTAGTAAATTATGAAACAAGATTTTTTTTAAAATAACACAATAGCTACAAACAGCTCAGATATTTAGGAATACAAGAATCGTAGAAGATTTCCTTAGATTATTTAGTACTTACAGTCGCTTAATACATACTCCAACATTTAATTTCTTCTTTGCATTTTCTACCAATTTTTGCTTTAAAATAGACTGCAAAATACAACTATTCTGTCTTAGTAAAGTCACAATGTAAAAACTAAGTTCACTTTATCCTTCTAACGATCTCTAGCCTTCGTCAGAGATGGGAATTTACCATTACAGATTATTAATGATACCGAGTTTTAATATTTAACTCTCTCGGGAAAAAGGATATTAAAATCTTCAGTGGATTTCATAATCTTATTTCTAAGTAGAAAAAAAATGTTTTTTATGCTAAGCAAAGTACAATTGAAATTCTCTTCATGGCGACTGATCATCTTCCTCAAATAGTACCGTCTATCTTTTTTTTTTTTCAATAGTTAAGACTTATTTCCTGAACTCATAGTATTTGATTGAGATTAAAATATTTTATCATGAAAAATTTTAATCTGAATCGGTTTATGAACATGGATAGCTGCTCGAAAATATTAAACCTACCAGTATTATTCATTTATAATGCATACTGTTATCTTTTAATAATTCCATCTCATCTTAACCATGTTCATAAACAAAGGCTCTGTTATTGTCCATGCCTTCTGAAACAGTTCAAAACTATACCTTCGTATTGCTTTAAAACTGGACATTGTTATAACAAAATCAAAATTCATGAACCAAAGAACCACAACGAAGTGAATAACGTCTTTTGCCGACGACCTGGCCTAGGGGTAGCGCGTCTTCCCCGTGATCTAGGCGTTCCGGGTTCGAGTCCTGGTTCGGGCATGGTTGTTCTCTTTCTTGTTTTCTCTCTGTGAGGTGCGTGAATGTGCCCCCCTGTAAAAGGGGGGTTGTGCAAGCGAGTGTGTGCGTGTTATCTTCATTGAGCTAGAAGTTAGATTTCTGCCTTTGGGTGCTCAGGGGTCTGTACCCTCAGAAGCTATTGCTCAAAATTTGGCTTAAAATAGTCGCACGACAACAACAACAACAAGAAAAAATTCTTTTAGACAAAAGTTATCTTGGATGCATTAGTGTGCATGACATCAAAGAACCGTTGCTTGAGAACTCAAGTATTGAAAGCATGTTCTAGGAGAGTCTTCAGGGGATTCTTTTGTTTCATGTACAAATTTACTTAACTGTTTGGGCAGTATAATTATTTTTGGACTAACATTGATTCAGAAACATACCCAAAATTGCCAACGTATGCCCAGAATGGAATACTTATCCAAATTCTTCCGATTTAAATTGCATCTTCACTGCCATGCCGAATCCTCTCTGCCACTTTTGAATAAAAAGATATTTGAAGTATAGTTTATGAATGAACTGATGCTCAAACCGATTTTTTACTCCCTTAATTAAGAAACAATAAGTAACAATAATTCCCTGTAAAGCTCATTATAGAGTTAGAAAATGAACCTGTTTAAAAAAATTATATCAATTGAAACAAAAATATATTGCAAGATTATGTATTTAGCAATTAAGAGTAGACTTAGATAATGAAAATATTAATCTTATAATGCCTCATAAATAACGATAGTTTTTCTGTGTAATTTAAAAAGAAATAATTTTCCTTTTATCATTCATAGCTGTATTAGCCTAAAGCTTTTCACGTTGTTAAAGCATTACTGAAGGTAGAATTGAAATAAACCTAAGCGGGGTAGTTAAAAAAAAAGCTTTCCAAGTAAGGCAAAAGTATCGGCCAGGCTGAATCAAATTCAGAAGGAAAATAATGAAGTAAATATTAGTTTAAGGATATTTATAAAATGTATTTTATCTATATTTGACTTACTACAATAAAATATTTTAATACATCAATTAAAGCGATCAATTTCTTTAAAAATTAAAACAAATATAATTTTCACCATAATCGTTTTTGTAATTTTTCTGTCTTTCCTCATAAAAGCTTGATTAAATTCTCTTTTTCTAACAAATTCCCGATTTAAAAAAAATAATTCATATCATTAATCGTTTTATAGAAGCATAAATATTCAGATCTGTAATAAACTTTACTTAAACCTTGCATTTTTTAGTCAATTAAAGCTTTTATAAAGTGATTCACATTATTAATCTTTTCATAGAAACATAAATACTTATTGTAATATATAAAACTTCTACGACATCTTTAATGTAGATGAAAATGCAAAAAATTAAAACCGAGGAAACTAATAGAAATAATACTAATGTCTAAAAAAGAAATGGAAAATTATTCAAATATCTTATTTTTACTCCATTTGCAATAAAAGTCTTACTTATGACAACTACGAATATCTGGTTGCTGATAAAGTAATTAGTATTAGAATTTGGAGAATTGCAAAATAATCTGTTTGGTAATAAGATTTTTGAGGTTTTAAAAATTCAGTTTCTGCTTCTATCTATATGAAGTACTATAATATAACTGTTGCTATTTTTAGTTAGTTCTTCCTTGGTGCAAGATATGCTTTGATTGAATTATATAAGAATTGATTCCTCCCATGGATAGTGGATACTAAATGTCATTATTTGAAAGCATAAGCATAGTAGATATTATTTTTATTAGATATTTTACATGGAGATTAAAAATTCTTATTTGTTTTATGCCCTTTTTTTGATGCATAAATAGCTGTAAAGCACCAGGTGTACAAATAAGTCATTACCCGACATGATCATGCACAAAACACCTTCGTGCATCAGAGACGCCATGCAATTTGCTGAATATTTACATCGATAAACCATTGAATTGATAGCTTATGAACACAACGGAATACCTATATGTATTCTTAAGTTTCACGCTCGCTTCTATTGAGGCAGAATAAGAAAAACGCTGAAAAAAATTTAATATTAAATTTTGGCAAAATGATTTTTCTAGACCGGAAGGGAATGTAAAAACGAGTGTAACTGATACGGAATCGCGAAAATTTTACATCTAAACCATGGTGCTTTAAAGCATTCATGTTTATGTACCAACCATAAATAGGGCTCTAAAGTTATGATTGGTTTGATTGAGTGAAAATTGATATTCCACTTATTCCAAATTTCCAAGCACTCCTTAGAAATATATCGTTTATTGAATATCTAATGTACGGACAGCGAATGGGAAATACACAGAAGCCGACTTTACATAAGAGAAATAATAAAGATAGAAAATATATTCTAAAATTAGATAAATATAAATTAAAATTGTATTCAATCATTCCCACAAAAAATATATTTCATAATATTTAAAGAAAATTGGATTTTCTTAAAATTTTTATTGATATAAATGTTGCTAATTTTAAATTTAAAGTATTGAACATATATTGCACCAATACTGACTAATACATAATTGCATATGCCATCCGGCTGCTTTCCTTCAAGATATATTACATATCTACATTTCCTACAATAAATTGTAAGAACATATCTCCTGTTCTCTTAAGATAGGTTTCTGAATTTTGTGTTTTGGAATCAATGTTCCTTATATTGGTTAAGTTCAAAATACAGGATATGCCTTGCATAAAAAATTCAGAACTAAAATTAAAATCAAATTATTTTTGACTTGAAGATGAAATATTCTATATTTTGAAAATTAAAAAATAAAAAACACAATAAGAATTTAAAGTTTTTGATCTCTATATTTTTATCAAATCCCTAGATCTAATGATGTCTGGAAATTCTCCAAGATAAGAGATTCTAATGAAAATTTTAGCTTCATTTCCCGACATCAGAATCATAAGGAAAGGAACAGTCGCAATGAAATCATTGACCACAAATTGGAAAGGTGCGGGACGCTAATTACAAGTTATCTGCAATATTCGGATATCGATTCCCTACTAAGATTTAACTGTTATGTTAGATATCTTAATGAATAAGTAATTCAGAATAGGATGCATAAATACTCATTATCAGCTATAATATAAAAGATAAGCTAACTTTGTTAGTTGTGTTGCCGATTAAATCCATTATTTTTTTTAAATTCAATTTTGAATAGGAAATTTAATATACAGGGGCAAAAATCACGTCTATTATTAAAGAGAAGAAAATGAAATACTCAATATTGCTTTAATAAATTTTACTTCAAGATATACGAGATTAGTTTTAAACTAATTCTAACCATGTGAGAACCCTGGGATTTTATGAAATTTACAGATGTAATGATTTATCCCGATATTCCTTACAATAAGAGATTTGATTAATTTTATCTTTTACATTTCCGAATTCGGGAATCGGAGAGGAGAAAAAGACAGTTTCCCATCAACATTGACCACAGATCGGAAAGGTGCAAAACAGCTATTATTTTAATCTGCGTTACTTTGCATTGGATTCCCTACCAAGATATAAAAAATTTAGATCGAACTTAATGAACCAGTTGTTAGAGAAGTGTTATCGTTTGATTATTTATAGATTACTGCTGGTGTGTAATGCTGTTCGTTTGTTGCATGAACGATTAAGTAATTTTCGAGCTATAAAACCGATTATTCTATAATATACACGCATATTTTAAATGATATCAAATGAAGGTTCTAAGATTTTAAAGCGCTGAAAATCAAAAGCGGTTCTCATTCGTTAGATTGTTTTAAAATAATAGTGTGTAGAGATCAGCAACCATATTAGTTCCATTTTATTTCGCAGACAGAATAAGTAACGAACCACACAGTGCAGAAGTTAATTTTAATATATTTAAATGTCATCTGGAAATCAGATTTTATAGCCGAGCCAATTTTGTAATGAATATATTTAAACTATTTGCTCTACTATAATTTTAAATGGGAAAGATTTAAATCTATTGACGAAAAGGCAAGACATTCATGTTTTGCATTATAATACAAGAAACTAAAATGTAGTCTTTACAGAATTGAATGTTTAGTAAAAGGTATTGTTTGAAAGAAATTTATATTTGACATGTGATATCTATCCAATGGCACAACTAGAAATGATACAAAAATATTCATCACCACTGAAGTTCAGCGTTATTTTTTCCTCTTGCCTAAGAAAAGGTAAAATTCATTTGGAATAAAAGCGCTTGCAGAATACAGACAGCCGACATAATAAAATTCGACCGAAGTAAGACGACTTGTACCCCTAATAAGCAAACTAACACGAATCCAAAATAAATTTCTAAGTTTAAAATGGTTTAGTTTCTGCTCTTTTTGATGTGGGTACTATAACATATGGGTTGATATTTTAAGATAATTCTTTGATGCAAGATAGTATGCACCGATTAATTTGAGTATTTATATCGTTTCCCTCCTAAATATTGATTAGTAAATGCCATTTTTTTTTGAGAGTCCAAGCATAATGTTATAACTTGTAAGACATAACTGACGCTTTTATAATATTAAATCTTCTCGGCAGCATAGTTACTATTTCCTTGCTTGCTATTTAATATAAAATCTGTTTATTAGTCTATGCAATATTCGTAAAATCTAGCCTTAAGAATATCGAGACGAGCCTCCACTTTTGAAATTCAAGACTTAAAATAATGAAATTGTTAATTATCCAAGAGAATTTTAAATGCTTTATAAAAATTCACCAGAGCATAGGAGAATTAGACACATTACATCCCGTAAAACCGAGTATATTTAAGATATCCTCAAATTTTAAAACTCGCCTAAATAATCAGTTTAAACTATGCTAAAGTGGAGTTCTTGAGTGAAAGCGTTTCGCTACCGAAATCGAATGCAACGCTATTTAACTTGAAACGCGACACCCATTTTAAGTTGGGAAAAATATTGTTCCGAGATTAACATTGTAGTCATTATGATATTAACATTGCATTTTATCCAGAAAGTATCTCATTTAACCGATGACCGCAACATTGATATTTCAAGCGGAGACGATTTAGTCGCCGATAAGAGAATTCGCCAATCAAATTGCATCGTTTATTGGATGGTCAGTAAGGAGCATATAAATGTGAAGGAAAAGATAAAAGCAACTTGTTACTCGCCATGGTCCTGCATACCATGCATTTCCGAATCAAATATTTAGAGGATTATGGAGTAGCCTATGTTGACAAATCGTTGAATAAATATTTTCTGAAAAATTGCTCATCGTTATATCGACATTTTAAGAACAGAAAAGCGGAAAATTGAATCTGAGAAACAAAAACGCCGAATTAAAAATATTTGCCAAGCAAAAATTTAAGCTCTAAGAGAATGATAACTTTCTCGAGTACTCTATCCAATTGGAATTTATAGAAGAAACCATTGACGAAATTTAATTTTAAAAATTTAACACATTTCTTAAGTAATAAAGATAATTGAATTACAGTTGGGAAAATTTAAAGCCAAAAGAATATTGAAATGTTTTCAGTTTCAGCAATGTGAATTGCATGGCAAGAAGAAATTTAATCCTTAAAATTACCTTTATTCCAGATTCTACAGTAACTATAGCTGAACCGTGCATGCAATTCTGATTTTCTCGGAACATTTATATTCACTTTAGTAGTTTTAAATATTACATTTTAGTAATATAAACTGAAAGGTCGGCATTTAAGACTGAAATATCTTGCCAAGTAAAATAATTTCAGAAAGCGGTAAGTACTTTACGACTTTATTATTACAAATCGACAAATAATGAATTGAAGAAAAACTGAAGCAGTAAGTTATGGAGAAAAAAAAATTTTATTCATGGAAACATTTAAATCATTTCAAGACAACACTGCATTTTACCTTCAGAATTGAAACAAATTGCATGAGAGAGAAACAAATCGCAAGTTGTACAAGTATATATCAACATTCAGTTTAGTTAAACAAATCAGACCGTACATTACATAACTTGCATTACTGCAATTTCATACCATCACAAATTACAGATTTAAGAAAAGAACAACGTTAAAGCTTGCAAATAGTATATATATAAGCGAACACAGAATATATACAGGGAAATACGTTTTGCTTAGATAATTAAAAACTAACATTACAAAATTAAATAGTATATTTCTGCTGTACATAATGGTTTCAAATAAGGTAGATCAGAATTAATCATTGACGCTACAATTGAATACCGAGAATTGAGAGTCAAGTAAATTAAAAAGGTTGGACGATGCATTTTTTATGAAGACAATTCTCATTTTCACCGCTTTTACTCGGTAGTAAAAACGGGCAATTATTTCCAATTGCATCGATACGTTTTTTTAGATTATTCTTAGCATAACATAGTTCGAGACCAAGGATTAGATACGACTAAATGACAGATTGTGGCAGTGAGAATTTCCTATCTTTACATTTAGAAAGCCAGTATTTATATTAGCAAAATTAAATGCTAGTTCATTAAACTAATAAAATTGGCTGCTTAAGCAAATTGATTTTATCAACATGACGTGACTGGACATCTAGAAAACCGATTTCAAAATAGGACTTCGCAGTTTCAATAGACTTCATTTAAGTGTAAAATAGAATTTCAAAAATGTAATTTATTGCCTACAAAGGAAATTTTGGTGAAATGGTCACTAAAATTTTTTATCCAAGCAAAAAAAAAAAAAAAAATTCGATTTTATATCGAATACCTGTAGAATTGTTAAAATAGATTACGTCATTGAAATCTAAAGCAACATTGAACGGTCATGTCCATGATGAAATACTGTAACGCATCAACATTTCTGGAATGAGAAACTGATCAGAATTGGAAGAAATTAAAAAAGAAGAAAACGACGAGGCGGAAATAAATTTCACCCGGTATCTTGAAGGTTGACATAGAATTTTAAGTATACAAGTGCTAACGCAAATTTGAAACTGCATTGATTTTAAATTTGCAAGCAACCGATTTCTCTAGTTACAAATGAGCCTAATTCGACCGAACGCATTAATCACGTCATTTCTTTTAGCGAGATGCGTGTTTTTTAAGTTTATCATCGCCATACGATTGGGGAGAGGTGGTATTTATCGATAGCAAATTTATAGTAGACTTGCTTAAATGTCGAAATTCCCACCCAAATCTTCTAATTTGGCATTTTTCTTCTAATCCCAGGATTTAGAACACTTGCAACATAGGTCAAATTGTTAACACGAACATTTACAATTACTCTAAATGGTAATTTGCGTGCTGCGAGTTGACATTAAATTCGAATATTAAATATTAACATTCAATTAATTCGAGAAATTAATCATCGCGTTCACTCTTCACATTGCTTCAACCGAATCCAAGTTAACCTGTTCAATGTATAATTTCAGATCCTTAGTCATTTTGAATTCAATGGTGATCAGACATCGAATTCAAAAATCCATATAGGAACTGGGAGGATTGTCAGATAACTGGCTAGCACAGCTACTGATAATCTTCCATAATATCTTTAACCTATGACTATTTTATACCGGAAATTAAATCCTTTTAATGTTAAATACCCGATTGCCAAGATGAGATGACGATTTATGACGACCACTGAAAATCTAACATATTTTAGTTTTCTTAGGTGCACACGATAGAAGACTATGCATCTCAAAATGAACCTTGACTCAAAACGCAAGTTAAAACATTTATAAATTCTGAACTTCGATTCTAGAATTTTTTATTACCCATTTTCATCTAACTTTCAGATTAATGCAATGTAGCTAGTTTTCATAGCTAGAAGACAATCGTGCAGGATTATGCCATTGTTACGGTATTAAGAGTAATTGGCTAATATTTTACCACAGCAGTCTTATCTAGTTTCTCAGATTTCTAAACATCCTATTGAGTAGAATTGGACAAATATTTTGATGCATCCTACGAATTTCATAAGCTGATGCAATACTTGAAAGTAGCCCTCATTTAAAAGACAAGCAAGAAAGAATAGGTCTTACAAGAACGATAGGAAAGTAGTGTGAAAGTATACAAACAAAAGTAGCAAAATCGGAGTTGAAATATCGATTTTAATTGAGAATTGAATCAAATTGAGAATACGAAATACATTGGAATTAGCAAAAATGGACATAAACATGACGTTTTATTTTTATCATTTACCCACCAACGTACGCGTTTATTTTCAACTAAAATAGTGTTATAAGATATATTGTTAAATGAATATTTCAAAAGCTAGTGAAAGAATATTTTAAACGACTTTCCTCAAAGTGATACTGTCATTAGATTTAAATACCTTAGAAAGGTTTCAGACGTCCTAATTTTTGAAGAAATTGGACAGAATTAAAGATTCAGGTTAAACATCAGAAGAGAATAGGGTATGCATTTCATATTTCGAGTTCACTTGTTTAACAATCAATTTTAGTTCCGAAAACTATTTATGAATATTCGTTTCTAAAAATAGATTTAATTGGGATCGGAAAAGAAATTTTATTTCTTTATATTTTAATGCATCAAAGTTTCATAGCTCTAAGTTAATTCGCGGAAGTGCCTAGTAGTTCTTTTAAAATTGAATTGAAAAATAAATTCAAAATTACTCGAGCGACTAAATCAAGCAAGTTACCTGCATCGTTTTCGTAGACATTTTGGCCGTGATGTTGGCCAGGCACCACAGTCAAAATGCTTTGGACCTAAACATGAAGTAAACATTTACTTGCCGGCGAAGTAAATGTCTGCCTTTAGCAATGCACATTAGTATTACTTTGTTCTTTATACTAGAATAAATCCAGTCTTTCAAGATTAAATATGTACCACTCGAAATATGAAATTTTATTGAAAATTAGCAATTTTACAGAAGTTACGCATTCCTATTGGAATCGAAAAGTAATTCAGATAGAGAAAAATCAGCTTGTGTTACTTGACATTTTAGAAGGAATTTAATAAAGTTTTCTTCTGCACTTCAAAACCATGGCCCTTAAGTAATTTGATCTATAGAACTCTAGGATTTGCATTTCTTATTAACCTGAGTTTTGTTTGAGCATTCAAACAACGAGATGAAAAATTGTTATATACAATGAGATGCCCCTTCTCAGCATTGGAGACTCAAGGTTAAAGTGTTTTTATACCGAATTTTTATAGTTTTAAGTTCGTTTATATTACCATAAAGTGCAAATTTTGTTTTGACTTACAAATAGCTAGTAATGTTTTAAAACTTTAATTATCTATTAATAACTTCCATTATGCAAGTTTTACGCTTGATTATGATACTGGAAAGGATTACGAAATTTCAATTTAGGTAAAAACGTTTAATTTGCAAATTAACGGAGTAAGCGTCGGGAATTTATTGGTAAGTTCACACAAAGTGTAATCCAGCACATTTTGAAGTTTGAAAAGTTCTCGAATTTCAAGATTTAAATACGAATTAAAATGCATTTCAAAACGTCGTTAGTTGAAATACTTGGGTCTAAATTTTGAAATTTTCTAGCCTCTAATTTATCAGATAATTATGGTCATTAAATTAAGAGTTTAATTTTAATTATTCAAGTTAATCCTGCAGTATACACCGTCCAACCTATAAATGCTAAATCGTGAATTTTAATTTACACTCAAGATGGAGTAATTCAAGTTTACAAAGAAAGCTACCTTTCTGCACAAATACATAATTCCTACAGGTACTGTCACTCATTCCTCCAATAAATGCGAATACAGTCTTGAACATCCATCCACACTGGCAAGACAATAGACAATTCTCCATTTGAAATTAAACATTCATTGTTTACATCATTACTTTCCAAAATACACTTAGGCAGCCATTACTGAAATTAGGCAAAATTAGTTTACAAAGTTTAATCGTAAATACATTTAGACATTTGCAATGTATACATTTCTGAAGGAACATCAAAACTCAATACGAAAGTATTAACATGTATAGAATAAATCACTATTAAATGAGTAACTATGAAATTTGGTTTGCAAGATATCGAAATGTGAATCCGCACGGCAACTTTAAGAGCAAATTATTCTTAATGCAGTAAATTTTAAATCAATATGCATCATTTAAAGTTGATAGAAACTAACGTTAATCTAAATAGTTGAAATTTAAAAATTACTGGAGATTTAAGTTAAACTTAAAAGAAATTTAATTGGCTTCAAACGAAACGGACGACTTGAAATATTTCAACGATTTTACAATGCAAGAAAGGACAAAATTGTATTTTTAAATCGGTTCTAGGTTTTATTTAAATTCACCCTATCAGCTATTGTTCGATTCCAATCCCCTTCCATATAACTGTTTTTACCGATTTCTTAAACATTTCATAAATTTAGGATTCAACAAAGTTATTAAAAGTATTTGGAGTATGTGTAACATAACTGGATAGAGGTGTCGTAACAAATGGAGTTTATGTTAACAGATGTTGCTGCAAATAAGATTGGACTTATTTTAAAAACCTGGAATGTTAACTGAGGGAAAGTTGCTATACCGATAGCTTTTTATAATAAAAACGCGAATTATAATGAAAGAAATTTAAATTACTTGCTGTATTGTAAATATATAAATCGCTGAGAGATTAAAGCAGAAATATAAAAACATTTAATCTAAGGCATCTTCAGGCTATCATTAAAATACCAGTTTAAAGTGTAAATTTAAATTTAGTAAAACTAAATTTAAAAATCTAATGAAAATACTGCGAAACTAGGATACCGGGGGTTTATTATCACCTTCATTTTTGCGTGAAGTGCTTTGATCTTCAGAATATCGTTTTCCGTCCTTGTATATTGATAATCTTTTAACATACAAAATTTGGCATATACTGATATATAGCCGTGCCATGTCTCCATCTAGATTAATCAAATACGGTATTAAATCTGAAATTTCGAATTAATTTGTGAACGTCTTCGACAGACATTAAAATTTAGGCGATGTAATAAATTCAATAGTTGCAGCCAATGCTTGAATTACGAGTTGCACTCGGTACACTCAAGTTCTCAAAAATTCCCATTATACCACGATACATTTAATGCGTTAACTTATGGCAATTACCGTATTACACGACCTATCAATCTCCCACAGCGGTCATCTAACGAATTCAACGCTTTTCTGAACACTACTACCCCCGTTAACACGTTAAGCACGGCTTCACCCTGGGGACCGCAACTTTCCGTTTAGACTGCCGGTCCCGAACAGTTTAAACGAAAAGTCGCAGGGAAAAGTATTACTTGACGTGTTACACTATTCTACCACTTCCCGAACCCCTTCCTTACACCCATTTGGATTCTTCCTCGTGACGTTCTTAAGAGCCAGGCAATTGCAATTTATACTTCTAACATCAGCATGCACAACCATTGATAGCGATTTAAAATTTAGACCAACCAAATGTAAGCAATTTCCGTTATAAACCCTATACTTCATGTAAGTCTACAGTCTTTCGGACGCAATTTTTTTCTAACTAAATTCTAATATCTGTTTCAGTTTCGCATAATTCTAGGATAGAGATAAAATGGGATTTTACAGGATCTTGCGTCCTCGTGTAAAGAATAGACAAGAAAACATTGCGGAGATTCAGTTTTGCCCTTAACCATTTTCCTCTGATGTTATATTTTAACCGTATGTCTGGCGCAGTGTAGCTCTTGCGCTACTCAACCCCACAATCTAATCATTTTCTTATAATGAGCTAATTTTTTTTTTTGACAAATTTACTAAGTACAATAATGTTCACAAGTTACTGAAAATTCATTGTAGGAATGGGTCATTTGAGAGATGCGTTATGCACTGCGTGGAATCCGAGTACATCCTAAAGCCTCCGACTTGGAATCGAACATATGGTTAAACCTATGTACAATTACTAATTTCGATCAGTATATAATTATATTTTTAGATTGTTGCGTCAGTTTCGTTCAGCTAATTACAGTTAAAAGACAGAAAGTTTATAATTATATTTAAAGAAATTTAAGTTTTAAATTCATCGATTAACTTGATGTTTTTTCATAATAAGTAGTTTTCAATCACAATTTCGTAGATAAAATAACTTCTATAACAATGCAATATAACCACAGCAACAGCGATACATTCGCGATTGCGATTCAATATTTTAATAAAAAATGATGTGCGATACAATTCTCACGTGTTTGGACGAGACAGATCCAGGTATTTGCAAATACGATAAGATAGAAGAGTGATCTATTTGAATCATTCCACTTCAGCACATAGGGCCCATTCAAATCCGATGAAGCGATTCATTCCTTATTCCTAAAAATAAGGTTATGAATAAGCCAAGAGTAATATTTTACAAGTTATATTGATTTAGATTTAACTACGATCTCTTCAAATATATACAACTTAAAGCGAGAACGGTAAATTCAACAAGTCTGCTTTATACGCAATTTTTAATCTATCATTCTTATTGAATAGTTCTTGAAAACTAGGCGGTTTAAATTTGTTTGGGACTTGAATCACAAACATACTTATGATCCTCTTACAAAGTTACATTTTTAGTTATGAATAGTATAGTTATGATTTCTTAAACTATTTAATATGGATACTATTTCTATTTCTTACTTTAACTATTTCTATTGCATATATTAGGATGGATAATTACGTTTTAAAATGCTTCATACAGATTAACATTTACTTGGGTATCCACATGTTACGAACATCAGGTCAGAATTCTTATCTCCTTATTTAGTTAATCAAGCTTTCATTCATATTAACTTTGAATTGTGCTATTGACTAGTGTCGCTTCTGTTTAAAGAGTATTTTTTCCACTCTTGCATCATGTTTTTAAGTCATTTGCTTTTAACCTTTAAAATATTTACAAGGTTTAAAGCTATTTTATATTCTACACCGTACTGAATATTTATACTATTTCCATGTCAAACTAAAAGTCGGTATAGTCAGTAAAGTATACAGTTGGGTAATAAGCGAAAGTACGAAGTACAACATTCTTTAAGACACCGTCTTTCCGAATACTATCTCTTTCTTCAAGTACTGTCGTTTTAAATCATTCCTGCCATTAAATCAAGTTTACTACAAATACTCAAATGAACCATACTTCCTAATGCGAACAGCGACACTCCTAAATTGCACTATTTGCATCTGAAATCGTTTTTTCGAATTATTTCTAAATTTAACTATTGCCTCAAATTTTGTTAATTAAATATGTCGATATGCATTAACCAACATCCTTTCAGGACAGGATTAATTACGCCATCTAGAAAGAAGAAAAATTTATTTTGTCATAGTTTTCAGTCGCTAGTGAAGAGCAAGTTTCTATATATTTATACGCATTTAAGAACTAACAGACTTGGAAACCTCTAATATACAATCTACACGATTCATATTAGTAAAAGATAAGATATTTGTAAATGAAATTAATCCTATTGCATTCGTTCAATTTGTATTAACAAAGCAAGCCAGGATCGAGAATCGAGTTTGAGTGCAAATGTCGCAGAATTTGCTTTAATGTCCCGGAGCATAAGACATTGACTTCAGAATTCAAAACTTCTTTAATCGTCTGGTAATATTAAGGTTTCTTACCTTTAGGATAATACAAGCAATATTTGGAGGGCCTTTTCAGTGAAAATGAGGATACAAGTGCCCTTTCATCTTTCTATTGTAGATGGACAAGAGAGAACATGCATGATGTATTTATAGGGGAAATTGGCTTGTGCTTTTTAAGTTCTACTGGAGGAACTTCAGAAGAGAGATTCGAAATTCCTGCAATAGATTAGAGTATATTAAATAAGAATACGGACTAGCATGTAAATATAACATTAATATACACAACAGTTGAAATGTACCAATTGTTCAGGATGTTTGAACAAATGATTCTGAATTTCGATATAGAAGAAATTGCAGGTTTGCTTTAATAAAAGTTAATATGCAAATTAATAAACCTCGTTACATTGTTTACTAGAAGACTAGTCAATAAATGGGAAGTTTTAGATCAGAAAAAAAGTATGCATTCATGTCAATGCAATGTCAAATTCAAAATCTAAAACCGATTAAATAAGAGTAGGATGACCAAGTTTTGTCTCTAATTTCGGTTCTCGAACTACTCTATGCAGTGTTGAGAGTGTTCAACATCGGAATTCAGAATACCACATTTCAGAGAGCGATTTCACTATAAAAGGCTGTGCTCACGGCTATCTGGAGTTTTGCCTTGGCATTTATAGACAAATATTGGCAAATTTAGCATTCAAGCAATTTGATACAAATCGCTTAAATCCTTAAAGTTCGATAGTATCGATAAATAACTGGATCTAGTTTTCATTCTTGAGAATGAAATTATCTAGAGATATCGTGAGCGATGGCCGGAGTTTTTTCTTTCCTTAGTATTAAGCGTTTTTTTTTTATCCAAGAAAGAATTCAAGCTCAAGTACATTTGTGATCAGGCGTAAGGTAATCTATATTCATAGGAAATTGCTTACAACCCGAGAGTAATATGGCTAGTATATTCGTTTCTGAGAATTTAGAAGTTAGCAAATAGATAAAATTTAATTATCCAAACGCGAGATTTTTTCTTGCCAAAGATGCTAAACATGAATACTCAATATCTTTCCGATATTATCCAATTGGTTCAATTTTAAATCAAGAAATTCGTTCTAAAATATGGCATCTTTAATGTAATGAGAAAAATTCTTACCTTCGGGAAAGTTCAACCAGCAATTCAACCAGCAACTGGGATTTTTCAATCAATATGGCGAGTTTCATCTTTCTCTTGATCGAGTATTCGTGACAATATTTGTTTTGAAGCTGTAATCGGCAGGTGTCCATTTTGAACTGTTCAAGGCGGTTCCATGCATAATTATTCGAAACAACTGCGATAGAAGAAATGCAATTTATGAAAGAAACATTTTTACTGTTAAAAATGCAAATGTTAAAATATGCAAAAACACCTTCATTTAATTTCTATAATGGGAAATATTTCTTTCCAAACACTTTCCATTGTGAACCTTTGCAATTTTAATAGTTAATACACCGTTTGCCTGCCTGATGTAGGATAATTCATTTACAGTTTTTAAAAGCGTAATTGCCAACATCAGTAAACTTTAGCCAGAATAGTATGAAATTATCAGTACGGTTCATTATAAAACGTTTTGATAACCGAGAACCTTTCTGCAAGAGGATCCTACAAAACTATTCATAAACACAAAGATGCAGGAACAGAAGTAATGAATATGCGAGCAAATTTCAAGAGCAAGATGTATCTATCAGAGAAATCCTGAACATCTAACACAAACGCTCGTAAGCTTTCAATAAAAACGAAGAGTTAGATTTCGCAAAGTTAACTTCAAAATCAAATTTTCCGTTAACAGTTTAAGATATTTTCACCTTCTGAACCTCTAAATATTGCTCAAGACACATAAAGATCAAGAAAATATTTTAGAAGATATCTTCATATTGCTTTGTAGTGGCAACTTATTCTTCCAACATTAACGGAATTTAATCTCGACTATTTTATTTTCATGAATAAGAAACTCAAGAAATTTGAATATAGATTTTAATAATTTCATGTTTATACAACTTAAAAATTTCTATGAAAAGTTATTAGATACACAATTATTCATGGATTATACGAACTCTTTCAAAAGTTTCGAGAATACGTTGATTTTTTGAGAAGTTACTCTACCTTTTGCAGCGTAACCTTGAAGTAGCATAACGATTCAGATTTCGAAAGATTCATTTATCAATCCTACCGCTTTGATTTCAAGCTAAGATTATCTACGCGTTCAATCTTCTAGCATCGTTTTACTGTCTTGATTGTTTTCGGCCATTTCCAAGACTAACAAGTAAATTCTCGCATCTCAATATTGAGTTTCCTAGCATATTCGATTGGAAACGCTTATTACATAAAATATAGATGCAGAGAATCTGGTTACACCATTTAAAGATTTCTTTCACAAACCAGTTTGTCAGAGAAAGCGTTCATTTCTTAAAGCGTTTACTATAGCATTATTGCAACAACGCCTGTAAAAATTTGTAGAAATCCCCTGTAACGTTTGAATCTAATGATTTAAACACTCCCTAGCTAGAGTTACGCATCGAGGAGAACTATTTCAATGCAAATGCTTCGAGTTGCCTTGCTGAATACCAAATTACGATGATCAATTTGACTTTTATATTTGAAAATAAACATATGTTTACATTTCTATTGTATTTGATTTCAAAAATTTGAATGATAACTTATACATGTAACGACCTTCGCCTATTAAGTGTTAAATATGTATCGCTTTGTAATGAGTGCAATACAAGGAATAAAGTAGAAGACGAAACGAGCATCATTACACATTTCTCTTTCAAAAAATTAAATATTGAACAATGTTTTTTGTAAAGTTATGAAATATATAATTACCAATATAAAATTAAAAAACTTTAATCGTTATAACCTTATTAGATGGCAACCACAGATAGAAGATAATTATTGAAATTAAGATTCCTGTTCTGTAATTAAATAAAAATAACTACCTAAATTTCTAATTCTAAATAATATCTTTAAAAAATACTCACCGAAAACAACAAAGTCACTTTTGATATGGTTGTCATCTGCACCAAATGACAAAACAATCTCTTAGAACTTAATACAAGCAGCATTCAAACAAAACATTAAAGGAAATACTTTAAGCTAAAACCCGCAAACAATGAGGAATAAACCTATTTTAAAGTATCTTGAATATATGCCAACCAATCAAAAAACCCTAAATTTTTTTCTTTTATTGCATGATCTTTCGAGGTAAATTTGCATAAAATTAATTCTGGGAGATTAATTTTGCACGTCCAGAAACTTCGATAGCATGGTAGTAGAAACCCAGCTTCGGGGTAGGAAATGCAACTCGCTGATTCTAGATCCGATTATCTAATGATTCGCTTTGCTTGCTGGAGTCCTGTCCGTTAAGTCTAGCATTATACAGCCTCTAAAATTTTATTTCGGATTCATTGTTTTTTCATAGACATATATTTCCTCTTCGTTCTTTCAGAATACATTTGGAGAAAGATAAAATATTTCTTGCTTTTCTGAAGATAACGATGGCATAGTGGAAGAATTAGATTTCAGAGCGGAATGATCGTTGATTCGAGGTCCGCTTTCCTTGAAAATCAATAGTATATATAAATATATAGTTAAATCTAGTGTCGTTTAGCAACCAAATAAGTAATAGGTAAGAGTGAAAGCTGTGTTTGCTGCATTCTCTAAATACGAATTCTTGCCAAAACAAGGTGAATAACAACACGCAATTATATTTTAAGCGAAAACCTCATAATTCATTTTAAGGAAAAGTTCAGGAGGTTTTATTATGATTTCTTCAAGATAATTAAATCGATTAAATTAGCATAAAAATAGAACAACTATTTCCATTTCTTTTTTTTATGCCTTACTTCATATGTGCATCTAATTATCGCTTCTTAAACATATAAACTAAAATTGAATCATATTGTAGTGAAAGCTTATAAGCCAGTAAACAGCTGCGCCACACGAGCAATTGCTTTTGTATTGTGGTCCTGTTACTCGGCTGTAAACCACGAGGTCCCAAGTTCTATCCTCACTCATACTAATCTGCCACGTTAGTGACTTCGGACGATGAACCTACAACTTTCGTGCAACTGTTATGGCGCCATCTACCCACAGCAACCAAAGTCGTCAGATTCACTTGACGCAGTAACCAAAAGTCATCAGACGCACTTGAAACAGCAACCACACACACTCACCATAACGCGTGGCGCTACTCAAATGGGTACAAGCGCATTAGAATCAACAGCTAATACATCACCACTCAACAGCCATATCGTTCGTCTCACCTCCGACTCATTGGAGGGAAGGGTCTGTAGTGAAAGCTTATAAGCCAGTTAACAGCTATGCTACAATTGCTTTTGTATAGTGGTCTTGCTACTGGGTTGCGAACTACAAGTTCCCAGGTTCTATCCTAACTCATTTCAATTCGCCACAATATATTATCACTATAAATCGATGAGAAAATTATACATAACCCAAAAACATTTAAAGTATTCTATGCCTTGCTAGTTGAATCAATAGGGCAATGCATTTTAGAAACGGATGGTTATCTCTAAATAATAAGTAATGTAGGGGAACTAAGTAAAAAATTAAATATTACAATATATTGTGATGTGGTGTGAAGTCATTTCGATTTAGAACTCAAAAGAATCCATTATCAATTAAGAATCAATTAACAATTTCATAGTTAATTGCTACATTTTAAGTGACATCTATTAATTGTTTATTAGAATCATCTTGTTTTGTAATTAGGTCAAAAGATTTCTTTTGCGATTTTCTGACCAAGGGTTCTTGCAGTAATGAGAGATTTGAAAATAGTTCACAATGCTAAATTAATTTCGAAAACTTTGCTGCAGCTGCTATGTCAAATATAATTAGTTCTTTAGTAGCATATGCCAAAGTTCCTAGATTGAATGCCTACATTCAATCAATGCGATTCATTAAGTTTCAATTCCCTTGAATGCAGCCATGACTCATGTCAAAGACCCGTTGAATGCATAATAGTCTTTCAGTTTTCTCAAAGATTAAATTTATAGCGCATTCGCAAAATACGGAATAGTTAATAAATATTTCGATATTCTTAAAAATAAAAATCGATTTTAATCGTTTATTAAAATATTAACCTTGTAATTTTATTGACAATTTTTAATTAATAAAAAACTATTTTTTATAAAAAATATTAAAATAATTTTATAGAAGAAAGTCGAAAGGAAAATAATAAAGATAACCGACTTTCTGTAAATAAAATCTTTAAGCAATTAAAATACTTAGGTTTTAATACGATATATATCCTATAAAATATTCAGATTATAATATCAATACTGATCTACTAAAAAATAATATTTAATAAACTAAAAAAAAAAGAAAATATTAACGAAAAAATTAACTTCTTTTGCTATTTATTATAACACATGCTATTTCCAAAAAATACATAACTTCTAGAATCATATTTTTTATTTTCAAATTGGAAATGTTTTCTTGTTCATAGAAAAATCATCCAAACATTAAAAATATTTATTTTAAAATTCCCAGATAACTCTTTTTGCAATTTATCAATCAATTTTAAACATTGAAGATACATTGAGGATAAACATTGAAGATTGAAGATACATTTTAAATGCATGATTCCCACAGTTACAGTGAATCATCAGCGAATTGGAATCAAGCTCTCAAACTTCAATTTCATATCTATAACTTTCTTATACAGTGGGTAAAAAAAGTTTCCATAAGGAAGACAAAATAAAAAATAAACTCACATAGTTTCTAAACTTTCCCTTTTATCTTTGTTAACTGCTTATATATCGTTAAAAAGAGTCTTTAAAAGGGCGTTTCAAATAAATTTGTATTTTTACAAAACGCAGCAAGTCTTTTTTGTAATTTTTATGATAAATAACGAAGTGTTCAATATAGAAAATAATTCGCGAATATAGTTTCTGTACGTAATTTGCAATTTCTTCAAGACGTGTTTTACACCTGATCTGTTCGAGGTTTCGAGGTTTGTTGGTTTGTCAGAGTGAAGAACTCAACATAGTAACAGTTGTTTAATTTCAGTTCGTAATTGATCGTCATAAAATGGAAGTTCCTATAGCCATTTCAGAGTTAGTGATTGGTTACGAAATAATTGATTATCTATGAAAAGAAATAGTGAAATCACTAACAAACTAAAGTCTACAGTGCGTTATGTCACTGAAAGATACCGCGAACTGCAAATATTTGCGGATAGAGATCGATCCGGAAGACCTCCAAAGTTAAATCGATCGTAAAAGAATTATCATTCATAAGGTGAAAGATAATCCTCAGATTAGTGCACCTCGACTGGCAACTCATTTAATGGTTCATTACAACATTAAAGTTACACCTCAAGCGGTGAGAAATATCACTAAAAAAGAAGTTTATAATGAGCATGAGGCCTATAAGAAACCCTTTATAAGTCCTTGCAACAGAAAAAAAAGCGCCTTGAGTTTGCAAAGAATCGTGGCTCTATCTTTTGGTAATCGATCCTTTTTAGCGATGAATCTAGATTTAATATCCATGGGTCAGATAGTCGAATTATGGACTGCTGGAAACCAAAGCAACAGATGTTAATTAAGAATTTATGTGGGATTGTGAAGCATGGTGATGTCGGAATCATGGTGTGGGGTGGTTGATGATGGTGCCGGAAAATTTATTTTTCATAAAAGAAAATACGGATAGGTACATGTATTTTGACACTCTAAAACAATACGTTATAATCAGTGCAGAAAAACTGTCTCTTGAAACTGGCTTTATTTTTCAACAGGACAACAATCCTAAGCACACCTCGAAGATTTGTCAAAAGTGGTGTATCTATCATGTTAAACAACAGCTTCATAAGCCTCCTCAGTCTCACAATTTAAACCCAATAGAACATTAAAGAGAAAAATATCGGGTTATTAAGGACATTTGGAGCAATATTTCTACAGAAACAACAAAAAAACTGGAGGGGGTTATGCCGCAACACTTGAGAGAAGTGATAAAGGCCAGAAAAGGGCCTACCGATAATTAAATGTAAGTTGCTCAGCAGGAAAAATATCTTTCATGCACTATATAAAAACCGTACAGAAACTTGATCCTTATTTGTGGCATTTTTTTGTTTCTTTCAATTTACGTATTTAATTTTCTCCATATTTTTTTTCTTTACAATATTTATAAGTTGTAAATGAAATTGTGCTAAAGTAATTTTCAAATCATCATTTCCATTACAAAGTATCTTGTGTCAAAAATTAAATTTCCATTAACAGTCAGTCATAGCTGCATACCGAACTTTTTTTACTTCCTGGATGTGGAATCATAGGCGTTCGGAAATCAGAATATGCCCAGGAAATGTAAACATTTGGAGAGGATACCGGTGATTATGATATTATTTGATTATTATTTAAAAGTAAATGATTGTTCATGATATAATGTTCATTCAAAATGTAAACCAGACAATTAACTAAAATATACTTTGTTGGAAGCAAATAGCGGGATTTTGTAAGCATTCAATCTCTTTAAATGTCCACAGGATAATGATCCAAAGGGGCTTTTCCCTGTTCAAGAATCGGTAGATCATATTCAAGGATTTTTAAACATATCACTCCTATGTCTACTCTGACTGCCATTGTGTTATTTAAGAATTATAACAAATTTACACTATTTCTGAGATTTTTAAGCTCTAAAAGGAATCCTTATACTCATATGTGTAAAATAATATGTCATTACTTTTCGAAAGACACGGAGTTGTTAGTATTGCGTAAAGAAAATACTGATATAATAAATTAATTATAAGTGAAAATGGGAATATCATTCTCAAAAAGATCCACAATCGGTTTTAAAATAAAAAAAAATTGGAACAAAAAAATTAAATACTTCCTGATAAATTTCAGCGGAATAAATTCTGAAAAATTAATCATACATTTTATAATCTTCATATTTAACTAGTTTATGAATATTCTAAGTCTTACTTCATTTAAAAAGATCAAACAGATAAAAATAAACATTATATACCATGACATTTATGGCATCAATTTAATTAGGATAAATAGTATCTTTGTAAATAGACAAGAGGAAAGAATTTAAGACCCAATGAACAAACAGCGAAAGAACGAAGGAAGAATAACTCTTCAACTAAATAATTCCTTGTGTACTCTTATTTTTGCATCTTGTAATCACATCAGATTCACTAATCCTTCTAATTAAGAGATATTTTTCAGTCCTCTAGTTGCAATAAAGATGTCTCGAAAATAATCCGATTTCATTCCTGAGCTCGGTTAAAAAGCCAGACTGTATTAATTAGAAACATATAATAATAATAATATAAAGAAATAGATAGGGTTTCCTATTTATTTCTTTATATTTTGTTTCGGACCAGACTGATTAAAAAGGAATTAAGTGTAACGTGTACTTTGATTTTCAATTTAAGGGTCTCTGTTTCTTTTCATTAGCAACATAAATTAAGATCTGCTACTAACCGATTTTCCCACAATTATTGCCATCAAGAAAGAACTCGATAAATTGTAATCATAATAGTGAATTAAATATTTTTCATTTTTATTCGAGATATAGAACAGAACGCCGTCTCATACCCCCGTATCCGTGACCATTCTGGTCACTGAACGTTTTGGTGGGCATGTTACGGGAATTTTATTTAATTAACAAAATATTTACAGTAGGAAAACGAAACAAAAATAACTTTTTACAGAATTTACAATTGTATAAAAAATTATATTGAGATGAGACCGTTTACATAATTTTTCCACTTAGAAATATAATTTGTAGTAATAAACTTAGAAATATAATGCTGAGAGATAAAATGCGTAAAACTATACATATAATCTGTATTCACTTATATTTTATGATATAGTAGATCATAATGCAGTTAAAAAAATTAGATGGAAAATAATTTGAGAAATGGAAATGAAGAGAATGTCTGTTTGATTGAAATGTGTGACAGGAGACTGCTGTGCTTGTTTTTTTCCTTAGTATTTTTGGTGTGAGACTTGATGTTGACAGCTATGGAGGCAAGAATAGGTCTCTATTTTCACTTATAAATTTGATTATACTGTGGATTTTTTGTCTGGAAAGGAAGTATAAAGTGGAAAAGGATAACAGAGTATTATTAAAAAAATGAGGAGTAATTTTAAGATATTTAT
Organism: Argiope bruennichi; assembly: GCF_947563725.1. Lineage (NCBI taxonomy): Eukaryota > Metazoa > Arthropoda > Arachnida > Araneae > Araneidae > Argiope > Argiope bruennichi. Next base: position 41,291,599 of record NC_079158.1, on the reverse strand, counting down.
TGCCAATACATATAGAGATTACATATAGAGATGATGAAGCATAGTTATATAGAGCAAATTTCCAAGTTTAATTTTATGCATTTAACATGAGTCCCAAATATTATACAAAAAACTTCAAATCGGAGATCCGTTTCTTGTCGTACATGTAATATGTAATATAAAATAACATCGTTTCAGGATCCTGGAATTATAACCTTAAGATTATTTAAGCAGTGTTACAAATATTTAATTCTACATCAAATTTAATATGTGAAATCGAAATATTCAATCTTTATTGAAAGAAAAGTTTAGCAAGGCCATAAGCATAAAGCATGAAACCTCATAATTTTTCCAGCAATGAAATATTCTTATTTAATTTAGGAATTCTACTATTAAAAAAATTAAAGAATGCTGCAATTATCCCACTAAAATTTATCTCTTTCAAAAAAACTTGAATATTCCATTCCAAAACGATAAAAAATGACTGGATATGAAGCCATTTTTCTGATGTTTGATTCTATTTTATTGATAATGAATTCTGTCTCTCCTATTCCAAACAATCGCAGTTTAGTAGGAAAATCACTAAAACAACAAAAGTCATAGAAATTATATAATACATTTTTTGAAAAATTACCTCAAACACATTTTTCAAGGAACGTGCTACAATTTTCATTTATTAATGAAATAGTGATGGATTCAACTAATGCACGCTTATTATTAATTCTAGGCAATTTTAAAAAATACATGCACTTATTCAAACATAAAAGGAAATATTCAAGAACAATTTAATTAATGATTTCCTACCTGCTGATCTGTGGAATTTATTCTTCCAATTATTTGCATTATATGAATAAGACCCATTTTGGGTCCTGAAAACATTAAAAATTGCTACGGAGATAGTTATTACATCCGAACTTTATTCAATGACTTTTTGCAAGTGTTAACATCCCAATGAATTATTATTATTATTATTTGCTACATAAGAGGTTTTATCTGCACCTCTTATGCAACAAATAATAATAATTCTCGTGGGATGTGAACATTTGCAAAAAGTCATTGAATCAAATTCAGACGTAATCAAGTAAGCATAAAAAAGTCATAATAAAATAAAATACGAATTAAAGAAACTTCAATTCCTTAAGAAGTTAAAATACTGTTTCTGAAACTCGAATATATTTCTTCCGAGATTTATTTATTTGGAGTGTGGGCAAGATGGCGAAGATTACATTGAGTAGTCAAGGGAAATATATTTAATGGGACAATTGTACTGGAAACAAATCAACTTTGTAAAAAGCAAACCGAAATTAAATGTATAAAAGACAAGAATGAAAGAAAAATACGTGAAAACAAGAGCAGAAGAAAGATGAAACGGCTGGAATTTTTCTTTTTCTAAAGCAGCAGCTGTTCCTAGATGAAGCAGCCGTAGCATTCAGAGGGAAAAAATGCTGGGATAAATTTTCTTTTGGTCGCTATTGACTTAGTTTCGTGATGAATTCCAACTCTTCTAGCTTTTCTCGCAAGAATGACAATTAGAAAATTTCTTTTTCATGCTATTACCCTTTCTTAACCTTCTCTTTGATACTTTATTTTCTCTCTTTTTTCTTCTCTGAAAGAAGTAGAGTAGCTACTTCAGACTTGGCGCTTCAGTAGACGTCAAGATGTAAAAATTGGCTTTATTTTTCTTCCCATTTCGGAGCTGTTAAGCAAACGTAACCATCTGAACCAACTCAAGGATGAATTACAACTTCTCTTCTATGTTCCGTTTAGCAGAAGTTTCCCGGAGATCTATTGTATTGCAAATGGTTCCTTTTCTTTTTTGACAAAAACTAAAAAAAAATATGAGATGGCATTTTCTTTTTTTTAGCGTATCAAATATGGAAGAAAATCCTACGAGTAGTTATAAAATTATTCAAATTATTTTTCATCTTCTTCATTGCGAATTATAAAGTATATTATTTTAACTAAGCTGCTATATTACTAAAATAATATTTTGGACATAATCAGTTAACATTTTTAACTGCCTCTTTTTCCAATTGCCATCGGGCATTATAAGTATATTAAAATATACATTTTGCCTCTAAAATATCGATTTCAGTGTATCCGTTGAAACTAACGATAAATTATATAAAAATGGAACTCAAAATTACAATTAAAATTTTGTGAATCTTTGTGTGTCTTTCAAAGACGAAATTATTATTTAGTTTGATTATATATTAAAATTTAATTTTTGCTGAAAACAGATAAAGAAATTATTTAATATATCATTTTACTTTCTCTCATAACAAATTTGTTGATTTCTAAAGTGTCACCCACTAATAAGGGTGAAGATTGGACTAATAAAGCGTATCGAAATGGATGGGTTAAAATTATATATAAAGATAAAGCATTATTTTAGGTTTCTATAAGTAATTTTTTATGTGCCATATTCAATGTTTAAGTAATAGAAATTTTTAGCCACGATATATTACAGTCATGCATTAAATATGTTCAGTTTGATTCCTTTAAATGGTAAATTAATGCATAATTTTAATAGTTAAAAAAATAGTCTACAAAACTACTAAAAAAACAGTAGTAACTGTTTCCTTGAAATTTTTTCTCTTAATATATGGTAAAATTAATCTTTTCTCCCACATAAAAATTATGAACTTTCGGTTAGGCTGTGAAAGCCAAGACAAACGGGAGATAGAAGAAAGATGGGAAAGTGGCACAGCAAGCAGATAATTTCCCTTCTTATGACAGTAAATAAGAAGGAAAATCATGAGTTTGAGTACTTTGTGTTTCAGAGTGAAAAAAAATCGAATATGTACATTCTGGATGCGATTTAGATAAAAAAAATTGACGCAGAACTCTCACTTAATTTCATTTTGATCATATATCAGGGCCGCGATGGCCTGGTGGTAACGTCTCGGCTTCGGAACCGGAGGGTTTCAGGTTCGAGACCCGATTCAACTGAAGAACCGCAGTCTAAGGGGGTCTGTTGCACGTTAAATCCGTCCTAACCAAACGCTCTCCCGCTGGTGTGGTGTGGTGTGGTGTGAAGAGGGGGGTGCTAGATCAGGTGTCGTCCTCGTCATCTGACCGCAGTTCAAAATGACGAGGTCCGTCCCAAAATAGCAAAAGTTTTGCTTCAAACGGGACGTTAATATAACTAAAACCAATTGATCATATGTCAAAGCTAATTTATCGTAGTCGTTGAAATTTTCAGTCAAAAACTTATACCTGGAACGAAAATACAGACGAATGGACAGTCAATCCTTTGAAGGATGCGGTTCCAGTTTTAACACAGATCTACATTTTAGATTATAAATCTGTGCATGGAATTTTATTTAATTAACTCTTTACGTCTTCAATGATCTTGTATCGTGTTAATTTGTATATGAATAGATAGACAGGCAAATTGTCTCTTGACGGAGTTCCTCCAATATTTGATAAACGTATACAAATTTGATATTAAGACGATACACGAAATTTCATCCAACTATCTCAAGACATTTTTGAGACAATGTTTATGTTTGACAATGTTTATAAGAAAATAAACATAAGAAGATCTCGAAAATATAATTTTTGAACTCGAGGTTGTCTGAAACATGGAGTTTGATGAAACTATCAGGGAAGAATTTGTTTGACAGTCACAATAATTTATCTTTATATACTTTGTTTAACAGAAATTCTAGAAAATATAAATAAATATTTGAAATACCCATTTTGATAGCATAGGAAGATTCTATCCCTTTGGAAATTATAATTTTGTCTTTAGACTAAATTAAATTTTCTATCGCGAAATATACATGAAGATCAATGATCAATTAATAAATTAGCTAAAAAAATTGAAAATTATTTAAGAAAATATCTTTTTAATATCTTACTTAAGAATTGCAACCTTAATTCGTAAATAGAGGAATTTATATTCAATAATTTGAAAATTAACTTTGAAAAGGAGTGAATTATGACTGACATTATTTTTTTCATTAATACATTGAGAAATTTAATTCAAACTGCATATGCGCACATACTGAAAAAGTGAAGATGTATATTAAAAAATTATATTTAAAAACTAATTCATTGCATCCTGTTTATATCATAATATTCTAATAAATATTGTAAAGTATACATTATAAGAATTTCTCTTATAAAAATTCAAAATTTCAAAAATAATCCATTTAAGAGGTTTGATTTAATATTTGGCTTAGTTTAAGCTGAAAAAGTAATGAAATGTACTATGAAAAAAATATTTAATTTACTATAAATAAAAGAATTCTTAAATATAAGAATGATACATTTTCACACACACACACGCACGCACGAACGCACACACACACGCGCACAATATATGTGTATGTGTCACATATCATTTCCAAAATTTTATAAATACTGAAAAATTTGAATTATTTAATTGAAAAAGGCAAATGTTTATTATTTATTATTATATATGTTCTTAGCATGATCCGAATTATTTTTTACCAGACTTCAAAAATTCATAATGATTATGCTATTATGATTCAAAATTTATATTTCCCAAAAAAGGAGCACATAAAGGAGAGAAAAAAAAGGAGCATAAAGGAGATTAACACAAAGATATGCATACATTACTCATCTTTAATTGGCCTTTGCGGAAAAGTTATACAAACTAAAATTTTATAACAATTTTGAAACATCTAACGGAATGTGAGAACCAAATCCAATTTCCCAAAATTATCAGCTATTAGCTTTGTATAATTTTTTTCTATAATTATTCAACTAACAAGCGTGAAGCTTATTCAGATTAATGAATACTTTTTTAGTAATTTGTGGGAAAACGTGTGAAATTAATTTGCAACACAACCAGAGAATTTAGAAAAAGAAAAATAATTTAAAAGCTACATGCAAAGCCCATTACTGGATAAACTTAATTTCATTATCGCGTTTAAACTATCAGGTAATGAAATATTCTCACTCCATTAGCGGCCAACATTAAATTTGGTTCGAACCAGTAATTAAAGGTTATTAATGAGGAAACTAAAATGGTTTCCACTTAGAAAGTGGTTAACTGACTGAGTACAGGGGCTAACTGACTTCATTAAGCGATAAATGTATGATTCGAAGCACAATGAAGAAAAGCAATTTTTTTTAAAGTTTCCATCTGTTATACTCGAATGTGATGCATTTATTTTCCCAAGGTTAAGTAATACTTAATAATATCTTAAGATATTTGTAGGAAGATATTTCTATTTTTTTTTATTTGTAATACTTGAGGTCTTAGAAATAGTGTATTATTTACACATATGCAAAATGAAAAGTACAAATTTACATAAAACATCTCAACTGTACAGCATAATCACGAATTATGCTTCGATGTATTCTTGTAAAGAACTAAAACATTTATCGTACTGTGCACTTTACACATAGTACACATAGTAGTTTTCCCATTGCAATAAAATATATTTTCCAACAAATTTTATACTGCCAGTTTAACTTCCCTATTGCTTTAAAAATGTTGACTAGAGAGGAAATTCATGACGTCTACAGATAAATGAAAAGCGCATGGTGCTATGTTTGGGCGGTCTGATATGTGAGACCAAACTTTAGATATTAATTTCTTTCGCAGAATTTGTCTTTCATGAGCTGCGTTAAATATGATATTATCATGGAGCAGGATGAGGCTGTCTCTAGATTTGTCATGTCTAGATTTTATTAAATATACGGATTTCACGCTATGAATTGTAATTCAAATTATTAAATTATTGACCTAGCTATTTTTCCCTCCTTTTATTATTGTTTCTAGCATATTGTTTTATGTTTTATTTTTAATTTAAATTTTTGTCTACTGATTAGACAATACAATCCTTTTAATTTTTACATTCAAAATGTTGGGAAAGCAATATTGGATTGCATAACTATATTAAGATGACTGATGTTGGGAAAACAAAGGTTGGATTGCATAACTATATTAAGATGACTGATGTTGGGAAAGCAAGATTGGATTGCATAACTATATTAAGATGACTGATGTTGGGAAAGCAAGATTTCATTGCATAACTATATTAAGATGACTGATGTTGGGAAAGCAAGAAAGGATTGCATAACTATATTAAGATGACTGATATATATTTAATGTATGGAAGAAACGAAGGAAATGAGTATTAATGGTTTATTTTGCGCTGTTATTCTGTAACAGCCCCAAGTTCTGCCAAGGAGTATGTACTCGATTGTGTCGTTTGCTACTTGGAACTCGATTTCTTCCATTTAAACGTTAAAATATATGCTTTAAAAATATCTTAAACTTCAGAAAAGAAGCAATCGAAACCACATTAAAAAGTATTTTAATAAACTATTTCTATTAATATAAATTAATCTCATGAAAAAAATTGGACTTATTCCATGATATTTAAGTAGATATACTTTGGATAACCAGCAAGAGTGGTCTCCTAAAACCTTTCTCGCATACACTCTAATAAAAACCTTATCCCAGAGAGCGGCTTACATGAAATAGGCATACAATACTAAACTTCGGCGTGAATTTATCATTTTTAATGAATGGCATTTGTAATATTTGGAGATAAATATCTGGCATGGAGTCAAAAATATCAGAGAATCATATTTTGATTTCAGAAGCGTTCTTCCCAAAGATTGAAACAAATATTTGATACAAAACTATACTTGTAGTCATAAAATCCATATCAAAGTTGATAACATCTTTGAATTATTGCGCACTTTATTTATTGCTTTTACATATTTCTGAAAGTGCAGATTAACAAGTCTTCAACCATTTGTTGAATTTGGCTCAAAATTTGAAATTTGTCTACACTAGTAAGTTTAAATCTACTTACCAAATTTTATATATCTAGCTTTCTTCGTTTTGTAAAGAGTTAGATAGATAATATTTCCTGTTTCCTCCTCAACTTAAGTTTTCTATCGTGTAAACTTATAGACTTCTGATAGACATCTTCTGCATTTACTCAAAATTTGAAAGAACTCTACAAATTTAGTGTAAAGACTTCATACAAAATTTCATCCGTCTAGCTCAATGCTATTTTTTTTAGTTCTCTTTGCAACAGACAGATGGGCGAATAGACATTTTCCCAAAATGTGTTTTTTTAACTCAGGGATTTCTTACACGTGGAGATTCTTCGAAATCTTGAGTACGAATTTTTCGACGATTACAATACTTTCCCTATTTTTCGTATAAGATGAAACAAAAAAAGCGAGAATATGCTTCTCATAATTGTCAAATTAAATATGATGATGAAATTTACCATTGTGTTTCAATTAATTACAGCTTATTTCCAAATGACTCCTTTTATCATCTACTGTACCGATAAAACAATTCAAACACCACAACATTCCCGATTCAGACGCAAGATCTAATGATTCGGCTTCCCTTTAAGTGATGAGAAGTCATTAATTAAAATGTGTCCCTCAATTCTCGGAGTTTCTAGACAAAGAGAGGTTGTTCATTCGCCAGGAAATCTTTGGTAACAAATCGAGAAGGTGCGAGGTCGGCTATATAGTAATTTAATCAGTGTACCGTTTTCGAGAATTCTTAAGTAAAGTGTTATACCATTATATAATGCTAATTTAATAAGAAAACCAATAAAATGGAATAACTAATAAATAGAACTAATAAAACGGATGATTTTATTTTTAAAGTATAAATTTATAGATGAATATATATTTCAAAATTTTGATTTTCCTGTGTCAAATCTTATCACGATATATTTCTTTTATTATGTTCTTACAAATAAAAATATTTTAGAATTTGACAAAATATACTTTTCTTGATATGATAAATTCAGCCTGAACAAGTTTGAACAACTAGTTGCATTATTTTCTTTTCCATTTTTAAATATTGTGAGACGTTATTATCGGTTTGAAAACATTATAAGTCTAAATGTTAAAAAGAATTAACGTAAAATTATGAAACAGTAATTCACTAAAAGTTTTTTTTTTATTTTTTGATTTATTTTAATACAATTACTTTTACATTTATCACAAGGAATGTTTTTTAAGGAAAATATGTCTTTTTTCCTTATTGAAAAGTTTTTTTTTCTTTTATCTCACATTTAAAATCTTTAAAAATTATTTAATTATTACTCAACATTTGAAATAAAATAGTTCAAAGAAGAAAAATACATGCTTCTTTTATCATTTATGACTATCAAAGTGGATAGACTAAGGTTATAAAAAGTATTATAATAAAATCCATATACAAAAGAAATCAGCAATTGTAAACTTTAACTAAAGCATATTTTAAGAACATACAAACAGGCGACATGAGTTTCTTTGGTGGAGAAATGTTGGTTAAGAAACAAGAAAGCTATTAAAAAAAACTACCCATCAATGTTCAACATCGGGCGGCCACAACAAATCCTGTCATTACTGCATCGCTCAATGGTTCGAGGGGTGGTCGCTGTACACAAGAAGAATGGTCCACATCGTTTCCAAGTTTATCGTGTAGAGTTAATGAAATCGAAAATTGATGTAGTGCCCTTCTTTTTTGCTTGGACATTTAAAGATTACGTTTAAACCTATTCCGATTATTAAATATCAGTGTTTGCTTATATTTAGAATTGGAATGTAGATAAGTATATCATCTAACTAAATGAAAATTATTAATTGGAATTCTTATTTTTTCTAGTCATAATTACTCTTAAGAAGAAACTAACAGTGACGCATTATTTCAAAAACGAAAAATGAAGTTGATTTCGGAAAGTCTATATTGAAATCCAACTACCATTTTATCTTTTCTGTAACCGATCAAAATCTTTTGTCTCCTGGTTTGAAAGAAAAGTAAATCTCAAGACTAAAACCGAAATAGAAAAGAATGCCTCAAGTCAATATTCTGAAAAAAAAAAAAAAAATCCAAGGTCCCGGAGATGACAAAAAGGACTAACTGTGTTTTTTTTCTGCCAACGAGGTTAATGAGGTCGTTATCTGTCTCGTCATTTTCTTGAAAGATTAATTTATTTGAGAGTCGGAAAGAAAGCTGTATTAAACGAAATCCTCCTCTTTTCAATGTTCTTCTCCAACCATGTGTGCTAAATTTGATTTAAAGAAGTGGAGTTCTGGAGAGTTTTATTCGGTTGATTTTTCGTAAACAATGGGCTTATTTTGTACTTTTTAACCAAATTTTTTCTTATCGTTTTCATTTTATCTTGAATGTATCTATTCAAATAATTCCATTCTCTTCTTTTAGTGAGCTTGAAATTGTTAAAGGATTAAAAAGAAATCTGATAATTCATTTCTTTGTGTTTCATTTGGAAGTAAAAACATCGTCTGCAAATTAGCATTACTTCATAAAATAGGCTAATGATAAGATAATTTCAAAAATGTAAACACAATACTGTAAGACATAAACTGTTTGTTAATTTTTATAAGAAAGCATTTAATTGTAAATCGCTTATCACGATATAATTAAATTTTCAAGAAAACTGTTTGTTAATTTTTAAAAGAAAGCATTCAATTGTAAATCGCTTATCACGATATAACTAAATTTTCAAGAAAACTGTTTGTTAATTTTTAAAAGAAAGCATTTAATTGTAAATCGCTTATCACGATATAATTAAATTTTGAAGAAAACTGTTTGTTAATTTTTTTCAATAAATATTTTTCCTTTCAGAAATAGTTGCGAGAAAATTTTCTTTGAAAAAGTTAGGATTTGCTCATAAATGGTTTCCTGGGTCTCTCGATTTATAAATTAAAAAAATAAATAAATGTTAAGATATTTATTTTACAACTGAAAATATTCCATTCTTTATATTTAAGATATCATTGCTGTTCTAAATTCGGTAATTGTATTAAAAAATAGTAACATAATGAAACTAACAGAGGTAACATTTATTAAAAAGTATATTAATTTTTTTTTTGCATTTTAATATTATCTTTAGATTAACCTTTCTCTCTAATTAGATGCTTACATATCACTATCAATATTTTGGATTAAGAAAGTGTTCAAGAAAAATTCTATTTGAACACTAATATGTATATGTATTGAAAAATACATTCTTTATGAATTGCTTATTGAATCAAAATATGCATTGCTTTAAAAACATCCAATATTTCTCATGCAATGTGATGAAATGAATTAATAAATTTAATGTGCTTGATATTATAATTATCTGAAATATTTCTAATTATCATGATAAAGAAAGAAAAATATGTCTCCAGATTAATCCCGAAATAGAGAAATTCGAATTTCCTATTTGTAAAAAGTTTATAGATTGATTCAAATTTCAATTATTTCAAGCATTATAATGAGTAGAATTTTTTTGCTTTATTCCTGGTAACTGCCTTTTACTCATTAAATAAGAAAAAAATAAAGAAATCTTCCTATTAAATATAAGGTCGTCTTTTAAATTTTATTATATTCTGAGACGTCAACTTTTAAAAAGTTTAAATAATAAACCTCCAAAAATAGAAATAATGAGCATATTACGAAACCTTTTCTAAGAGCAATATTCATCCTATTATTCGACTATTCTATCTTACTAAGGGGTGAAAGTTTATGAGTTTTCTTCATTGTTAAACGTCATCTCCTTCTTTCATCTTTCCTCTTACCCCTATTTTGACGAATTAAACCCATCCTAAACCATGCGGAAAATCACGGAGGGTTTAGAATCTGTTGGCGAACTATATATATATATATATATATATATATATATATATATATATATATATATATATATATATATATATATATATGATTTTCATAATACATTAACATCGCCACCCTTTTTGTAAACCGTTTCTCTAACAAAAGGAACGCAAAATAAAGACAGTATTAAAAGTACGGGATACTTTTTTTACGGAGAACAAAAATTTATAAGCCAAGACTAAAATCACTAAGATTATATTTCTACTCAAGTTGATAGCATATTCAATACTTTTAGAATTATTTGACTAAAATTTTCGAATAAATTATGTGTTCATCTATGATTCCTCAAAAGTTATAATGGGGTACACATTCTTTATCAAGTACCTGATCCTGCATCGAATGTCTTCTTCGTCATTGAGGTTCTTACAATTGACTCTTCATTCCTAGTTTTGCGAATTCTAGGGAAAAATAATTTGTTGCAATACTGTTAACCAGAAATTGGGTGTACTACACGGAAGGCTATTTATCAGTTTAATCTCATTTGAACATATGTGAAGATTTCTGAAAAAGACAGCATTAAACATTATATACGGATCCAAAGACTGGTTAGTGATAGTTTATGATGATTAAGTAATGATAAAACTTTCTAATAAATCTTATGAATTTGTCCTAATACACAAAGAAATTAACATGTCACTTACATACAGTCTGTCAAAAAGATATTTTTATCATAATATAACAGATTTTTACCATAATATTTCACTTAAATATACAAATGAAACCAAAACAAGGAAGTAAATATTATTTAGATGTATACAAATCATAATAATTCAAACAAAACTTTCATATTAATGCAATTTTAGTTATAATTGAAAATAAAAGGAATGGAGTAAAAAAAACATGCTCAAAAAAGTATTGGCACACTTCCCATAAATAAAGAAAAACAATATAAACTTAAAAGTTTAAAAGTTAATATCTTGATGGGATTTACTTTTTATGACCTCTCGTAGTCTATTTGGCAGGGGCTTTCTTTAAGGTACTCTGCCATGATATTTATGTTTTCTTTAAACATTTCTGACAGTTTCAGGTTTTACAGAATTTCCGAACTTACTTTTACATTGCAGAGTTAGTTTTACCTCACCAGTTTTCGGATTAATGTGAACTTGTTTCGCAATCCACCTCTTTTCAAGTCCATTAAATGTTCTTTGACGCCCTGATTTTTTTCTTGTTTTGAACACTATTTGTTTTCTTGAACCTGTGAATAATGTTAAAAACAGTAGACTGACTCAATTTCAAGATATGCCTATATAGCGAACTAATTTTCCATTCTTTTCAATGATTTATTACAAGATTTCGCACATCAACTGATATACCTTTGTTTTTCGCCATTTTTTTCTATAACTAATCTAATCTATTGAAAATTTTATATTTAAAATTATAGTCTAAAAATGTGGTAGTAAATTCATTTCTATTGATGCGCTATATATTTGCTAAATTTCTTATTTCAAAAGAGTCTCAATACTTTTTTTAATCCTGTTTGCCTTTGAATTATATTTAAAAAACTAGATCAATTTATAATTCTGAAATACAGATAAAATTTTCCTTACAAACTGTATACCAAATGTAAAAATATTTCTTGAATCATTCTGTTTTTATTTTAATGTGATAAATAGTTTTATAAATAGCTTTGTAGTTATTCAAGTCAAGTGTTCCAATCATTTTTGAGTGACTTTATATCAACTCTTAGGCGAATGACGAATTTTTGAAAGTGAAACTGGCGTTCTTATAATGCAACCAATATTAACAAAATTAAAAGATCCTTCATTTAAGAACTCAATCTATTTCCAAACTGAAGAGCTGATATAAAGAGTTCAATCCACAAAGAAGAGAGAAAAAATACTGAATTTAATAAATCGATTTATGTTTTTTTTTAAAATCATTCTTTACCAGTGCAATTAGGAAGCGAAATCATAATGCGATGTCAAAAAGTCTTCCATGAAAGTGAACACGTGTTTCCTTCTCTAACCAACACTGACGTATCAAGAGTTTTACGTTGGCTGATTTAAGAAAAAATGAAAGAGGGCTTAAAACGAAACGCACAAAAACCTTTAAGACAGCTTTTAAAAAAATGGTATTCAGAGGATTTTGTGTCCATGGAAAAAGCTAATCTACTTACTATCTAACGTCCTTTTTTTCCTTGGAACGTTTAATGAGGTCGTTATCTGTCTCGTCTTAAGACATTTTCTTGAAAGAATTAATTTACCGAAGTCAGAAAGAAAACTCCATTACACGAGAATCCTCTACTTTTCAAAGTCTTTCTTTAACGACGTGTGCTAGATTTGATTAAAAAGAAGAAAAAGTTCTGGCGAGTTGCTGTCAGTTGATTATTTTTTAAAAAGCGGACCGCTTTACTATATTTAAAAGGATCCTTTTTATTATGTTCATTTTATTTACAAGATTCTTGCTTATCTAGTCACATTCATTGTTTATTGTGCTTGCTTTGGAAATCAAATAAATTTAATAAAACGGATTTCTAAAAATCATTTTATTATTGAACTAAATAAATAGGTTCTTATAATTGAGTTATTTTTTTATCCTCAGGTATTAATGCATTATACTATTTTTATCCATTTTTATCAATGCAGTGAATCAATTTTATTTTTCGATTTCAAAAACAAATAGTTCCATTATGATGTCAAAATTTATTGTAATATTTGTTTGAAACAATTTAAAATCTATGAAATATTTATTATTTTTCTCTAGCTTTTTCTATATCCCTTTTCAAAATTCTATCACTTCATATAAAGAGCGATTAATGTTATTATAATACTCTATCTTTATAACTATAGAGCATGTCAAGTAAAATATAAAGCATGCCAATATGAAAAATCTGTTTGGTTTGATCCAAGCATAGAATTTTCTATTGAAACTTTTTAAAAATATTGATAAAAAATATTCACAAGGGAAATTAACGATTGGATCTGGACACAAGATGCAGAAAAAATGTTCATTCAACCGAAGTTGTTTAATATTAATAAATTGTTTGTGGGTATTTATATAATAAATGATTTTAAAACGCACCTCTTATTATAAGTAGAACATGTCGATAATGCATTAATTATAGTTATATATGTATTCTTTCTGTGATTAATTAATTTTATGTACATAATTTCATTTCAAAATTAGAGCAATTTCTTCATTTCAATATTTTATTTTTGAAACAGGAAATACAACAAATAATTACTTTGAATGGACTCATTTTGTAGAAGTTTATCCAGGTAGAAAAAAACCAAGTGAATTATTTATTAGATTATATTCGATTACATTTTATTTTCACTATAAAAATAGTGTTTAATTTTCAATGAAAAAGTGCATGCTCTTTTTTAGCTTCTTAATTTTTTTTATTTGTTCGCAATTTGAACATAGGTATCAGTTTTTGATCAAAATCTCTTTCGTAATTTCACAACAAAAATTTATAAATGTGTTTATTTTTATTTATCATTTTAAGACCAGCCAACAGTTTTTAAGACTGACATTACTAAATTAAGAAATTATGTTTATTATCTTTATATCTAAATTGATAAAAAAAAACACTTTTTGTCCTATTTTAGCATCTGGTTCCATTTTTGAGTTGATCATCCACTAAACACCAGAAAGTCGTTTGAACTTTTTATCCCTTTACTAAAGTCCCGATTTCAGATTTAAGACCTAATGACTCCTTTCCCCTTCCTTGCGATACGAAGTATTTAATTTCAGCCTTTCCATTTCCGGTTTTGATAGTGATGAAGGGAGGGTGGTGGGAAAATTCGCAACGAAATCATTGGTCACCAATCGAAGAGGTGCTAGGATGACCATTTGCAAATTTAGTCTACGCGCTCCCGATTTCAAAGATTCCTGAGGAAGATGACATAGCATGAAGCACAGATTAAACTTTATACAAGACTCTAATAAGAATCATTTGAATGATAGTAAAGTCCTTTATATGTAAAGACTTTCTTATTTATTAATAGAGGGATTTTATTTCTTTTCCAAAAAAAAAAAAATACAATTTTATTCATCAATCTTTTTTTTTTTTTTTTTTTTGAGAAATATTACTTTTGAAAGATGCAAAGATAAAAATGCTATTTAAATGTATACTTTTTAAAGGTTAAAAAATATAGCTTAATTATTTATCTGCATTAAATTTCGAATTGGAGCTCAATATTTTAGCGCAGGACTTTTTTTAAAGAAGATTTTCTTTTTCATACATTGCGAGATTATGCATTACCTTCTCTTAAATTGAAAATAATAAATAAATTAATAATGTAAAATAAAACAATGCTGCAAGAGGGAACAATCATCATAAAATATCAAAATTTAGCATGCATTTAGCAATTAGGAATAAATACCATTTATATAAAAGAAAAAAAATGAATTTTACAACATTTTTGGTGGAATTTTTGATGAAAATGGATTTTAAATAATGCGATAAAATGTATGTATGATAACAATAAGAAAAGAAAAAGTCTTTCATTTCATTTATATCACAAATTGAGCCAACCTAATTTAAAAACAAGATAAACTTATAGATGATTTAGAATTCTAAAATTTTGCACACTGCTTTCTCTTATGAAGATATGTGAGTGATATATATAGAATTTTACTTTTAATAAATAGATAATTTTTAATTAAATTTTGACCTCATACATGTGATACGGTTTAGTTGTTGATTGAAAAATTTTTAACGATTTGAGAATGGTAATAATAATGTATTTTAAATTAAGGCTAAACAATAAAAAAATAATTAAAATGAAAAACATCTATTTTTTAATAACCAAATAATTATTACTTATTAATACTTGTTTTTATTAAAATTAATTTCTGTCTTATTAATGTTGCAGAGTTTTGAATAACTTCATGCAAAATAAGAAATTTTAAATATGAGTTGTAAATGATATTTCAATGAACCACTTTCGCTGGCAAGAAATTTTCAGATGCACGATCTAAAATGGGTTACTGTAACTTGCTACGAAAATTGGTATAAGGTTTATGTCTTTAAGTTATCAGGAAGATATTTATACATGTTAAAGTAATTCATTTTCGATCTCAGATTTTTAATGGCTTGAAAACTGAAAAATTGTGTTCTGGCATACAATCCCAGATGATATATCGTAAACTTCATTTTTTACTTCTGTAAAGTTACATAATTTATCATTTTATATTCATGGGTGTTTGTAATTAAGTAAAGTTTAAGATAATTGTTTTTATATTTTCACAAACAGGCATAATTTATATATCTTTGAAAGAAATCGCACCATCAATTGCTAATTTGTCATTGTCAATTTATCATTTGAATTCAAATAAATCTTTTATTAAGAATTTTTGTATTGATTCAAATTTTACAATTCGCAATTTTTTACTATTCTAGTAAGACAAGTTTTCTTTTATTTCCATGAATGAAATTATTTAATTTTTTTGATGAAAACAAAATGCTATCAGGTATCAATTTTTAATTATTTATTAAGACACTTTAGCTCTTAGTTTGCTATCCACAATTCTCTTTTAGTATGGATGATATTTTTATTGGCATAATTCCATATACCAAATTTCAGCCATCTAGTGCAAACTGTAATTTTCTAATTTACTGTAAATTTTTTTGTAAATGTAATCTAATTTCTTAATTAATTGTAAATTTCTGAAAACTGATTTAATATCGATAATAATGTTTAGAATTTTTCCAAATACATTTTTTTTATTCTAGTACTTCTGTATGAAGCGATTAATATCCCCCCCCCCCAAGAAAAAATCGCCAAAATTCATATGTTAGTAGGTTTAGTCGTAAGAATCATTCACCAATGATTGTTACGATTGCTGCTTATGATATACAAATAAAAAATTTCCCTAATATACTGATTTGGTTTTGTAAAAAGAATATCAGTTATTAATCTGATTAAATGAATTATAAAAATTTTATGTTGCCAGTATATATCTTCATTTCATTTCCTTTTTTGGTGAATAAAATTTTGGTTTCATACAATTTTAATGAACAAATAATAAAGCTGGATTACGGTATTTAAAGCATTGATTAGGAAGTAACATTAATTACCATTACACCATTTACATTCATTACAAATAAAATTAATTAACATTACATATTTTTTTTTATGTTTTGATATTTTTTGGTGTGCCATTGGTATTATTTTTTAAACAAATGGAATAAGTATTCAGCAAAGGAAGTTAGGATAAAAACTAAAATCAATTAAAAAAATTTGAATTTCTTAATGAGATAACGTAAAGAAATGTAAATGATAACGGCAAAAATTCATATGGAGTGCTTTTTAAACCAATACATAGTATAGTGAACGTATTTTTAATACATAACATTACTTCGCTTTTATATTCCCGTCTGCAACAATTTTCCCCTTTTTGGAACATATTTTTATTGGTTTCCTCAGATCATATCACTATTACTGTAAATAATTTCTTTAATTTATAATAATAGTGATATGATCTGCCCAATAGTAAACGATTCCTTTCATTTACAGAAGTAGTAATATGATATGATTAATAGGTAATTATTTTTTTCATTTACAGTAATAGTAATATTATCTGATCAATAATAAATAATTTATTAATTAACAGTCATAGTGGTATGATCTGAGCAATAGTAAATGATTTCTTTCATTTAAATAATAGTGATATGAATGATTTCATCAATAGTAAATGATTTCTTTCATTTATATAATAGTGATATGAATGATTTCATCAATAGTAAATGATTTCTTTCATTTAAATAATAGTGATATGAATGATTTCATCAATAGTAAATGATTCCTTTCATTTATATAATAGTGATATGAATGATTTCCTCAATAGTAAATGATTTCTTTCATTTAAATAATAGTGATATGAATGATTTCCTCAATAGTAAATGATTTATTTAATTTAAATAATAGTGATATGAATGATTTCATCAATAGTAAATGATTTATTTCATTTAAATAATAGTGATATGAATGATTTCATCAATAGTAAATGATTTCTTTCATTTAAATAACAGTGATATGAATGATTTTATCAATAGTAAATGATTTCTTTCATTTAAATAATAGTGATATGAATGATTTCATCAATAGTAAATGATTTCTTTCATTTAAATAACAGTGATATGAATGATTTTATCAATAGTAAATGATTTCTTTCATTTAAATAATAGTGATATGAAGGATTTCATCAATAGCAAATGATTTGTTTCATTTAAATAATAGTTATATGAAGGATTTCATCAATAGCAAATGATTTGTTTCATTTAAATTACAGTGATATGAATGATTTCATCAATAGTAAATGATTTCTTTCATTTGAAGTTTCTGCTTCGAATTTTATCAATATTCCTCTTCTTCCTTGAAAAATGTAAAAGAAGTGGTAATTAAGTATGTGAAATTCTTCTTTTAGATATTTGAATTCGAAATCTTATCCCTGATTTGACTTTTATAAAAAAAATTATCCCATTAGATCTGATATATGGTTATAAAATTCATAAATTATGAGCTCCTTTCTTCATTTTAGTGTTTAGAGAATGCAGTTTTAGTTTTGTAAAATAAAAAAAAGAATTTTTTCCGAACGTATAAGCAAATACATGGTTTATCTTGATGGGTTTTGTATAAATATCACAGTATTATACTTCTAGTAAAAATGTAAATTTTAATTAAATTGTGAAGACAAAGTAAATATTTTTTTCTGAAGTATCATTATATTTCTAAATCCGCATTTAGTAATTAGATCATTGCAATTAACTTCTAAATTCTTGAAAAAACTGTTTTAACATAGATTAGGAGGAATATTTTAATCTAATGAAACACCCCCATATTAAGCAAAACCCATTATTTCTTTCGCTTCTTTATAACTGGAGCAAAATTTCAAACACCACTCAACAAGTCAAGCAAACAAACAAACAAAAAAAAAGACTGATGGTCTTTTTTTTTTATTTTTTTCAGTAACAACAAAGCTAAGTTTATGCCACATCTTTTAATTAAATACTTAAGACGGGAGTATAATTTTTCTCGACTTCACGTTCAACATCTCCTATCTTCTCATAAAACATTTACACCATTAAAATTAGGACACTACCTTGTAAGATGTAAATTATTTAACTAAATTACTAAGTTAAAAAAAATTCCATTACGGCAGTATGATAAAAAAATTGATAAAAAAAACTTGGCTCTAAGATGATTGAGGGAGGATCATGATTATGCATGAAGCAATGACGGGTTTTCCCAAATTTGCATTAAACAGAGCACGGCAGTACTTCATTATCATTTGTGTTTTAGCCAGTTTTTTTTTGACGATAGTAAAAAAGTGTACTTCACTTTATTTGACTAAAATCGCTTGGATTTTTGTTTTTACACGTCATTTTCGATTTTACTTTCTCATGGCGAAGTATTCATTCTATAATGAAGTTTTGTAATTCAGGGAAAATTATTGGAAACCCTTTTTAATGCTTCTATGTATAAACTGCATTTGAGGTAACAGTTTTACAAATTAAAATTTATAGTCAATATATTTTAAACCAGTGTGAAAGGTCTCTCCTAAACTTTCTCCTGTATTCTCTGATAAAGATGTTATCTAAAATAACGCCTTCCATGGCATGGAATCCGATAGTTAAACAATGGTGTGATTTTAGCTTTTTTAATAAATCCGTCGTGTCATACTTGGAGAGGTGTTTTTTTTATTATTATTATTATCTCTAGCATGATGTTGAGAGTACCCAAAGATGAAAATTGTATGATGATGTCGTGTCTGCGTTAGCACGAAAATGGGATGCAGTAGTTTCTGAGGGTAAACACCCCTGAACACCCGAGGGAGAAGTCTGACTTCTAGCTCATATGAAGATGAAACTTGCACATTCGCTTGCATAACCCCTTTTTACAGGGGGGCACATTCACACACCTCACAGATAGAACACAGATGAAGAGCAACCATGCCCGAACCGGGATTCGAACCCGGGACGCCCAGATCACAGGGAAGATGAGCTACCCCTATGCAAAGACGCTGGCATGAAATTTGTATTTTAGAGGCATTTATTTGAGAAAGAATAAAATATTTGATATAAAATTACACTTGTCACAAAATTTCAGACCACATTTGATATATATTAGTCAGTGCGATTTTGAGTTAATCGCATTTGTATGTTTATAAAAGTACAGATTGACAGATCGTCAACTCCTTATAAGATTTGGCTTGAAATTTGAAAGGTGTCTACACTGTAAATGTTAAATTTATATACCTTATTTTATCTCTCTAACTCTCTTCGTTTTGTAGTCATCGTGTTAACTTATATTCGAACAGCCGGACAGACAGAATTCTAAGCATATTGTTACGAATCTGTAATGCTGCTTCCCAGCATAGATGGTTCCACCATCGGAAAGAATGCTTGACAGTCATCTGTGTTGGATGGAGTCCGGTGTCGCGTCGGAGGTTCCAGAGCTTGGCGACCATTTGGCGACTTGGCGCCAAAACGGATTATACCCGAAACATTGAGAATTTTTCCGATCTGTCCAGTAGGAACCGAGATACGCCTCGAACGTTCCTGACTGGTTGAGAGGCTTCTAGCCCCGCCCCCTGAGACCTATAAAAAATTAGGTGGCCGCAGCTGCCAGGGTCGTCGTTGTCGGAATCGACAGTAAATAACTGGCCTTCCAGGGATTAGCGGAGCAGCGACGGAGTCAAGCTAGTGCTGAACTAAGCTGTGCGCTACCGTAGAGTCTTGTTGAATGCTGCACGTCTCGGCTGAAGATAATCGTCTTCGGTGCTGTATATAGTTGTCGTCTTTGTGCTGTCCTGCGTGTCTTCGTGTAAATAAACGTCGTTGTTTTATTTTCTACTGCCGCCTGCTGATTGAGCGTTCTCCACAGCATATAACTCCCACTATTCAAACGAACCCCGGTAATTTCGTAACAATATTTTGCCAACAATTTGATAGAAATCTACAAATTTGGTGTGAAGACCATATGCTAAATTTTAAAGGTATCTCTCCAAATGGTTTTGAGTATCTTTAACACGGATAGACAGACGGATATTTTCCAAATACACGGTTTTCGATTTCATGGATGTCTAAAACGTGAAGTGTTTTTTAAAAATCTCGTGTTCGAATCTTTTTAACGATTACCATACCTTTTCTATATTACGTATACGAGAAATTAAAAAGAGGTAAACAAGAAATTTAAATTCTCACCTTCAAAATATTCTTATATATAAAGCAATAATATATTGAAATAAATGTCACTTAAAAACTGTATTACTTAAGTAATTTGAAAGTTTTATCAAATGTAAAGAAAGTACACATACAGCCTTTTGATGAAATGAAGTATTTTAATACATATCATCCTTCCTTCACGAGATACCAAACATCAGGTTTAAAGATGCATCATTTAGAAATGTACGGATATTGCGAAAATGTATTCATATAAATAGTTTGCTTGTAAATATGCCCGAAAGACAATTTTCTTACATAATAGAAATTAATAGTCTTAAAATTTAAAAAATTAAAGTCAATATCTTACTTTGAAGTTATACAAGAGACGCTTTGAGAAAAAAAAATGATTTTGAATAATTGTCAGTTTTTGAACCTAAACATGTCTCTCAAACTCCAAACTTTCACTCCAAGCCAGTTGGGAAGATTGTGAACTTCACGGATATGAAAAAAAAAAGTACAGAATGAATAAAAATCACTAATAAAAAGTAATTCTTCATTAGTCGATACTGTAATAATTGATGATGATGTCGTGTCCGCGTTACCACGGAAAGGGGGTGCAGTAGCTTCTGAGGGCAAAGACCCCTGAGCACCCGAGGGCAGAAGTCTGATTTCTAGCTCATATGAAGATGAAACTCACACATTCGCTTGCACAAACCCTTTTTACAGGGGGGCACATTCACACACCTCACAGATAGAACACAGATGAAGTACAACCATGCCCGAACCGGGATTCGAACCCGGGACACCCAGATCACGGGGAAGATGCGCTACCCCTATGCCAGGACGCCGGCCACAGTAGTAATTGATACTGTAATAAAATCATTATTATCCACTATAAAATTATTTCAAAAGAGCATAAAAGTATTTCAATGCAATATATTTTTAACCTTCATAAGCAGAACTCATATTCTTTGCAAGAAAAAAAAGAATTTATTTCTCGACGTTATTATCCTGAAAATTTGGAATTTAAAATGAAAATTACTATTGATCAAAGTGGTATTTTTTTTTTCGTTGTTGATTTTATAAAAAAACACTTTTTTTTTTTTGGTTATTAAAATGTCTGGATCGTATTTAGTCTGGTAAACATATTTTATTTTGTTAGTTTTTGCATAACTGCATATGTAAGTACTCAAATTATTTAAATTAAAATCAAGAAAAAATTAAAACCTTTGATTTTTCAAATTGTTACATTGAATTTTGTCCAGAGAAAAGAGATATTCCATTAGAAGTAATGCTTTCTGTTTAGAGCCATGTTAGATTAAAAATTAAAGGACATTTTGGTTAAGATTAGGATTTATCGTTAATAATTTCAACTTATTGCAAAATTTTTTAACGTTCATAATAGGAACTATATTTTCTGCATTAGAAATTAAAAGAATATATTTATTAATTTCAAATTTCAGTGTTTTTTACAAATTTATAAAGTTTGAAAAATTATTTCATTAAGATAATAAAATACACAAAAGATAAGAAACACACACACATATATATAAACTATTTCAAACATTTATATTTAAATCAGAGCGTTATGATGATGATGATGAGTCCTCGATGTAATTGCAGTACCCGTGCCATTACTAAATAGTAATTTTTCTTTTCAAATTTGAGGCCGCGGTGGCCTGGTGGTAAGGTGTCGGCTTTGGAACCGGAGGGTTTCTGGTTGGTGTGAAGAGGAGGGTGCCAGCTCAGGTGCCGTCCTCATCATCTGACCATTGTTCAAAATTCAAAATCCGTCCCAAAATAACCCTAGTGTTGCTTTAGAATGAGACGTTAATATAACTAAACTATACAAACTTTTCAAATTTTGTCAAAAACTATAAAATGCTATGACCAGCGATTTGATCAGTAATGATGTAACATTGAAATGGATAAAAATAACGTTTTTTTTATAGGAGTTGAATCATTTATCATTAAAAGGGATTTAATTTTACCTTTTCCCCATTGTGGCATTTGATATTTATAATTAGAGATTAAGGAAACAGTTCAGATTAGGCAATACTTTTATATCGCAATAGAATTTTATTATTTTTTTTTCTATATCATCTAAAAAATCATATACACAACTATTACAGAGAATATGAAGTTATTACGAATTTAAGGTGTCATAAAACCCTGAAGTAATAATAAATACCTGCAAAAAGCAGTAATTAAAAGAGATACATTAATTTTATTGATTTATTGTTTAATTTAATTAATTATTGATTATTTATTTATTTTATTATTCATTAATTTATTTATTAGAAACGAGTTATTAATATAAAAGGTCAAATTTGTTATATTGTAACAAGCATTATATTTTTTCTGCATACTTTATTGAAGACTTTATTTAGTTGAAAAAATGTGAGAATTAAAAATATAAACGCTGTAATTCATTTAAAATTTTTGTCAGAATTCTAAAGGGATTTTTTTCCTCAGCTTGTCTTGCAATTTATATAATACCATCTTTATACCTTCAGATTTCTTTAATCGTAGTTGCTCAATGTTTCTCATGAATAAGGCTTATGCGATTAAACTCTTTTTTCTCTTCAATTTTGTGGTTTTCCCTAGTTTTTTTTTTCTTTTTTTTTTCCAATTAACTTTTTGCCCGGTTTGTTTTAATTGGCACACAAAAGATAAGAAACACACACACATATATATAAACTATTTCAAACATTTATATTTAAATCAGAGCGTTATGATGATGATGATGAGTCCTCGATGTAATTGCAGTACCCGTGCCATTACTAAATAGTAATTTTTCTTTTCAAATTTGAGGCCGCGGTGGCCTGGTGGTAAGGTGTCGGCTTTGGAACCGGAGGGTTTCTGGTTGGTGTGAAGAGGAGGGTGCCAGCTCAGGTGCCGTCCTCATCATCTGACCATTGTTCAAAATTCAAAATCCGTCCCAAAATAACCCTAGTGTTGCTTTAGAATGAGACGTTAATATAACTAAACTATACAAACTTTTCAAATTTTGTCAAAAACTATAAAATGCTATGACCAGCGATTTGATCAGTAATGATGTAACATTGAAATGGATAAAAATAACGTTTTTTTTATAGGAGTTGAATCATTTATCATTAAAAGGGATTTAATTTTACCTTTTCCCCATTGTGGCATTTGATATTTATAATTAGAGATTAAGGAAACAGTTCAGATTAGGCAATACTTTTATATCGCAATAGAATTTTATTATTTTTTTTTCTATATCATCTAAAAAATCATATACACAACTATTACAGAGAATATGAAGTTATTACGAATTTAAGGTGTCATAAAACCCTGAAGTAATAATAAATACCTGCAAAAAGCAGTAATTAAAAGAGATACATTAATTTTATTGATTTATTGTTTAATTTAATTAATTATTGATTATTTATTTATTTTATTATTCATTAATTTATTTATTAGAAACGAGTTATTAATATAAAAGGTCAAATTTGTTATATTGTAACAAGCATTATATTTTTTCTGCATACTTTATTGAAGACTTTATTTAGTTGAAAAAATGTGAGAATTAAAAATATAAACGCTGTAATTCATTTAAAATTTTTGTCAGAATTCTAAAGGGATTTTTTTCCTCAGCTTGTCTTGCAATTTATATAATACCATCTTTATACCTTCAGATTTCTTTAATCGTAGTTGCTCAATGTTTCTCATGAATAAGGCTTATGCGATTAAACTCTTTTTTCTCTTCAATTTTGTGGTTTTCCCTAGTTTTTTTTTTCTTTTTTTTTTCCAATTAACTTTTTGCCCGGTTTGTTTTAATTGGCAGGTTTAGGTTAAATATATTTTTGGGGGAGAAGAAAAGAGAAATTATCTTTCTTTTTTTTAGAGCAAATAGTTGTTTTCGAGTACATTTAAATTTAGCGTGATCAATCTGCCTAATTAACAGTTACCGTTAATTAGGCAGAGCTTCCTTAATTAATTACAAGTATTGCAGAAAAAAATGTTTATAAGAAAAAACATGTAAGTACATTTTAGGGTATTCTGTTTTATATTAAGATATTGAACATATGAAATCTAGTTTTTTTTTCAGCAAACTGTGTTCTGAAGTTTAAGAAAAGTGACAAAAATCCATTGAATGCCTAAATTTAACCTTTTAGTTAATTTTCTAAAAGACGAATGAATTAAAATATGAGTAAAACACAGAGTTGTTTATTATTTTTGTTATTTCTCATTTATTCCAACTTTACATATTATATATTTTTTTAAAGTTTGCTATTATCGATTATAGGCTCTAAATTATTCATTCATTAATCAAACGATCGCTTCTTCATCCATCATATATATATATATATATATATATATATATATATATATATATATATATATATATATATATATATATATATATATATATATATATATATATATATATATATATATATATATGTGTGTGTGTGTGTGTGTGTGTGTGTGTGTGTGTGTGTGTGTGTGAGTGTAGCCCATATCCATTTACCTCAATACTTTACAAGTACAGCTAACCAATTAATTAAAGTAGTATATATTTAAAAGATGTATTGGTATTTCAGTTTGCTTATTATATACAAAGTCAACATGGCTATATTATTACCATTTGCATATTTCAGAAAACGATAAATTTTAATTTAAACAAGTATATGATGTATTTACTGAGCCTAATCAAAGCAGATTGTTAAAATTTTATAAAAAAGTGTAAGTTTTTTTTTTTTTTTTTTTTTTTACAAAATTTATAATAAAGTAATATAAGTTCATAAAATATAAAAAGTGTTTACAATGTTAAAAGTAAAATTTTTACAAACAAGTAAGGAAATAAGTAAGTATTTTAAACAATACCTTCACCATAATGATGGAATATTCTAGTTTATTACCAGCAAAATTGTCGATTTATCAAAGACAATTGACAAAATATTTTCACTTTAAGAGGTTCAAGGATTCACTTGAAGAAGATTGAAGATTTCAAGAACTTCAGGCCTCTTCCAAAATTTCAATTCTCAATATTTCTTTAAATGAAGAAGAAGAAGAGAGTGGACGACCTGCGATAATGCATCTAGAAATCATGATCTTTAATGTGGAATTCACCTTAATTTCATCTTCAATGAGAAATTTTCAAAATCAGTCCAATACTTATGGCAGGCAACTCTGTCGCAAGTTTTCTTAAAAAAGAATGAATAGTAAAATCATGTCCCTCAGTTTTTCACAAAAATGGAAGGAGAAGGAGAACTATCAACCATTTATGATTTATATAGGGGTAATGCGCTTTCATGTGAAACAAGAATAGAAAAATAGGACCTGTGGTTGGCATTGAGCGAATTATTCATTGTTTATCCTTATTATTTTAAATATGTAGATTATTATGCAGTTTTAAAATAAAAGCTAAAGCCTCTTTTCATATAGTACAAGGACATATCAGTAATAGGATGTTTAATTGGCTTATCTTTCAAAAACAATGCAATTATATATTTTTGCAAATTTCTTGCATTTATATATTTTTGAAAATCTCTAAAAAGTAGTATAAAATTAGCTTTAATCACATGGACAAAAACATCGAACAAAATGAGCTTAACACCTAAGATATTAACACATACTGCTCAAAAGTCAAAAATTGACACTTAAGTAGCTTTTATAGAAATAGTTAATCTTCTAGCAGCATTTCAAGAACTTTCGCAATGGACAATTGCTTTTAAGTACAATTGGCCAAGACCTTTATTGGATCTA
The DNA here is from genome assembly GCF_947563725.1 of Argiope bruennichi. Lineage (NCBI taxonomy): Eukaryota > Metazoa > Arthropoda > Arachnida > Araneae > Araneidae > Argiope > Argiope bruennichi. The sequence continues at coordinate 41,265,140 of NC_079158.1, read as the reverse complement.
TTGATTAGCATTACTCCAGACCTTTACCGAGCCTTTCGGAAAATTAGCAAATATGTTTCTTGGGAAGTAAAAAAAAAAATCCTTTCCTGATAAATAATAGTCAAAAAATGAATCTTCTAGCAGCACTTAAAAAATAAGCTAAACAATGTTTATTTTCTGAATTTATAATGCTTTCATCAAGTTTTGTAAATATCTTTTTTAGTTTCTCTTAACACAAATTTAGGTCGATTACGGATTTCTTTCTAATTAATATTATTTCATTAATACGATTTAAAAAAATGATTTCGTATTGAGAATAAATACAGAAGAAAATTTAAGTATAAAAATCAAAATATCTTATTTAGAATAGGGCTGAAAAATAAGAAAGTTCTAAAATGATTTTTTATTACATTAATAAACACAAATATATTTTTAAATATTGCAGAAAAAATGTTTCGTTTCGACTAAAAATTTTAAAAAAAAAATCATTTTTAACAAAATATTTTTGGTGGCAATAAAATGTAAGGAAGCGGACTTATTATTACTTTTTTTACACAAAATCCAAAGAATAGATAAAAAAAATGAATAATATAACTTAATAAATTAAACTGAACGAGACGAGTTTTTAACTATTTTAATCTGACGAATTTGTGGGGTCTCTGTATTAGCAACTGAATTCTAATTATTCTTTAAAATCCAAGATAATTTAAAAAAAATTCTATTAAAATCGTAATTATATGCAAATAATAATTTACGTTTAATAAAAGTGATAAATAACTTCGAAGAATTTTCTAATAATATTAATTTTGTGCAAATCAGTGTTAATGCCATGATTGAAATTTGAAGTGGTAAAACAATTCCTCACTGAAAAAAATAAAAAAACAATCACGCATCTTGAACATAAGATTTAATGATATGGTAATGAACAAATTATTTTAATTATTCCAATTTCAAATAGATGGCGCAGCTGAAATCAGCATTCAGGGACAGCTGACTCAACAGCTGTTGCCAGATCCACCCGAATCGTGTTTCAAAACCGTAGGGGAGAAAAGAGAATTAAAGTAACAGGTCACTCAAGTGTGAATTTGTCAACTCCAGATGTAGCTTCAGAACATTAAATTTACATTTTCTTTATATTAGTTATGAATCGACCCCCGAGGGGAAAGATCCTAAAACATTTATTGGGCTTGAAGCTGCATTAATTTTCAATTTAAAAGGAAAACTTTTAAATTTATTTCATTTTTTTTTCTTGTCGTTTTGATGCCGAATCTTGAATTAATGCAATATTTGAAGGCTAATGTATTTCATGATTTGTTTTTGCATATAATCGATAAAAGAAAAAAAAGAAGTTAAGTTCCCAGTTTTAATTAGAAGATAAAAATCGGAAATAAGGCACTTAAATTAAGATTCTTTTAAGGAAAAATAAATGCCTTTTGTTTTTTCTAAAAGTTGAATAGCCTGCATATTCTCAACGAAATTTCACGATGAAATAAAAGTAAACCAGTAAAAATATGCATTTGATTAAGAATGATATGCAATGTTTTTGAAATAGGAAAAGTATTTTTCAATTAGAAAAATTGTCATTTAACTGTAAGATTTCATTAAAAATGCATTAACAATTTACGAGAAATATTTTATTTTATTTATTTTGATTATTAATACCAATTTATATTTACATTTGTAAATAAGCAATTCAGTATTTTACAATAAATGTAAACATTGTGTAGTAATTGCTATCCACATAAAATTTTAAATTATTATTTACAATTTTTGAATAAATAATTTAAGTTTTATTCGATTTTAATTTCAGAAAGTTAGAATAATAATTCCTATCATACAGATGGGTCCAGTTGTAGTGGAATGAATTTCAAGAGAAAAGTTGTTTTCAATTAGTAGATTTGGTATAATTGCGCAGAATTTTATTAAATGCAAATAAATGAATTTAAACTTTAATTTTGGATCTATGGTAGTCCATGGCATAATTTTAGCTTCGGCAACATTATATCATTGATTCGAGATATAATTAAAAAAAACAGTGCTAGTTTCTTTTATCTGGTGCACTTTAAATACATCCAACGCCTACTGACTACTTAGATGCTTAATTTGAAAGAGAGTATACCAATTTAGGCGTTGTTCACGTTATCTGAACAAATCTCAAAATTACAAGTTCTGCCCCGAAATAATAGTATTGTTCCTTCAAAACAAATCAGAATATCTAAATTGAGCACAATAGATGCTTTCTTTCAAACAGGGGCCTTACATAGAGGGCAATAATTTCATTGGAATGCTGCATTATAAACTGACTTTTGGTAAATCTAAAAAAGTGTTTAATTATTTTTTTAATTCTTTCAGCATTGTGAATTTCTAAAATAAATGTATATCAATGCCATCAACATATATACATAATTATAATTTTTATAAAATAATTATACGTATATAATTAGTTCGTAAGAAATTAATTATATTCTCCAAAATGTTAAATATGAATTATTATCGCAAATTTCCTAATTATGGGATGTTAATTTCCAGGAATAATTAATAACACCATGAATGTGATTTAATATCCAAAAGTCTTTAAGATGATTGCTCAATTTATATTATGGATGGCTTTGAACATTATATTTTACGATTAAAGGGAACAGCAAGGAGAAATTCATCAAGTTGTAATCCAGAAAGGGCTGGAGGGAATTTCAGTGCTTCATCTTTGAGATATAATAATTTTCACTAAAATTCCACCATAGATCTCATTCGTTGTAGAATCATTCTGCAGTCGCAAATATCTGATGAATATGTCTCAAAATTCACTCCTGTAGCAAGTTTAATTTATTAGAAACAGGAAGAAGAGAAATTCTTCACATTAATACTGACGTGTTATTATACAAATATTAAACCGATTCTCAAGGAAATAAAATAAATTCAGAAGAATAAAGAACAAAAATTATATTTCCAAACAGAAAGAAATATTATTTATTTGTATCTACAAATCAGTTAATATTCTCGCGACTTTTTAAAAATACTATTACGAATATAAAATAATGCTCTTCTGCTATGTTAATAATATGGCTGAATAAAGAGACTCATAGATATCCTTAATGATTGCTGACATATATAGAGCAATAATCCCCCACATATGTCGACAAAGTCAGTGATATGACGAATTATTTGCCAAATACGACATCAAAAATAAAGGCTCTTGATAAAACTATAGTTATGATGTTATCTGCATTCAGAGCTGGTGATACAGAAATTCTTCAAGAAAACTGCATTGCCTGCGTGAAATCAATATAATTGGGAAAGGCTAAAGCGAACGAGTCGAATGAATTTTCTCTTAGGAATGTTAACAGCGAGCGAGATTCCAGAAGCATTCTCAGATCTATTATGTAGTTACTGTAATATAATATATTATGTTTCTTGTGTATTGTTGAATTATGAATATGTTCTCTTTGTGTAAGTGTGATAGGATTTCATATATTTCGTGAAACAAAACGCCGTTATCCGTTATTGATCGCGTTGAACTCCTCATACTACCAATGAACGATATCCATAATAACATTTTCCAAAAAAAAAGTGAATATGTGCTGTTTATTGGAGGACCATAAGCGACATTTACTTTTTAAAAAGTTTTTTTAATAAAAAATTCGTATTTAATAAAATTAAAAATAAATGTTAATTATTTATAACATAAAACTTGTGACATATTGTGTGATACTTAGATCAGGTAAAAAATATTCAGACATCACTTATGTTTGAAAAAAAAAAGAGTCAAGTTAATTCCAGTAATAAAAAAACTCTCAAAGAATAACTTCCTGGTAAATTCACATCTTAACAAAATTCTTTACACAATTTGTTGTTGTTGTTGTAATTTCTGATGGAAAAGCCCCGCTGAACGAAGTTAGTGATTTTAAACCAAAAGAGAACGTCTCTTGTTTTTTAGTAGCGCCAACTAGGGCTTAGAGTACGATTTTGTTACTCACGCATCACATTCGCTTGCACAGCCCCTTTTTACAGGGGGGCACATTCACACATCTCACAGATACAACAGATGAAGAACAGCGGGACTCCAGAACGCCCAGATCACGGGAGGACGCGCTATCTCTATACCAGGACACCGGCACACAGTTTGTTATATGGTCATATGTTAATCTACAATCAAGCAAGAAAATTTTAACTCTAGTGAATCTAGGCACAGGACGGCATCATGGCAAACAAGGATTTCAAGAACAAAACAAACACAAGTAGTGAATTCTTGAAAATTTCGGAAGAGGGAATTCTCAAAGAATAACTTTCTAGTTTGATAAAGCACATTGCAAGTCTACCATGTGATTTGATCATGTGATGATCCACTCGCAAATTATGTTTGGTAACTATATTTGTTATAGGCGTAGAGCTGCATCATTACAAATAAAGAGTATAACCCGCACAGACATCAGACCCGATATCAGACAATTGTTAAATGCATTTTATTTTGATGGAAAAAATATTGTAATGATAATTCCAAACATGGAATTTCCATAAACTGATAAATTTTTAGACTCATGTCCAAAATTAAGCTTACAAACTTAAGGTATATGAAAGTTGATGATCCCACGAAATTTGTCACAGGGATATATTACATTAAAAGAAAGTATATAGCAACATAACAATATTTAAAAGATTTTAATTGTAAATTAAGAAGCAGGGTTTATAAAAAATGTTAAATCATGAATCAGATATAAAGCATTTATATTAGGAAAATGCTGTCAAATATGGAGTGCGACCACACTACACTGCTATACAAACCTTACGACGAGCTCTCATACTGTTTATGAGGCTGTCAAAAATGTTTATGATAACAAAGCACATTCTCCCAAACGGCTTTTAACCCCTGGAGGGTCTTGGGAGGGGGAGGGTTACTCGATACAATGGCTGCTCTAAGACCATGCCACACATGTTCAATAGAATTGAGAGCCCATACCTAAGGCGTATCTTCTCTTCTTCAAGAAAATTTTGAACGATCTGTGCTCTCTCTATGTGGTGAGTATTTTCGTACATAAAAATGAAGTCCGGGCCAATTGCACCCTGGAACAACCTCACACAGGCTTTAAGAACCTCATCTATAGAGATGTGCAGTGGTGTACGATTGCCCAACATTATTCCGCCCCAGACAAGGATTCCCTTCCCACCAAATTTGTCGATTTATTTTAAATAGGAGAGATGATAATGAACTCCTCTTTCTCTTTAGATAAAAATTCGACGAGAAGTACTGTGCTTGGTGAATCTCGACTCATCACAGAAAAGAACACGCCCCCATGCTTGCTGCGTCCATCAATGCTTGTTGTTCCTCTCCACAACAACCTGGCTTTCCAGTTAGATGCAATCAGATTGACTGGATGCCGGGCAAGAAGTGCCCTCTCTGCTAAATTATATACTGTTTGCCTGGAAATTCTTATTCTAGACCTAGCAGCAAGGTCACGAAAAAGCTGGGAGGCATTGTCAGCCTCAGTCGTCTTGCGCGTAATGCTAAGTAGCGATTCTGTGTAGGTGACATTGCTCTCTTGCCACTATATTGATGATAGTACCACTTGTTTGGAATTGAATCCACAACCAGGATAATCACTTTCTGTGAAACATGTTACCATGCAGCCATATCGTCTGAAACCTGCCAAGGACTTTCCATCTCAAAGAATCATCTGAAGAAACTCATTCTTACTGGAAACAGGTAAACTTGTTTATTTTAAAGTAATGTTTACAAAACTGCAAGCAAAAATCACATATTCGTAAACGGTCTAACAAATTCTGTAAAACCTTTCGCCAAATAACTTTTTTTTCTAAAGCGACAGTTGAAATCGTGATACCACTCTTCATAATATTTAAAATAGAAATTCTATCAAATTTACTATTAACAATTTAGAAATATTTGGAAAAACATGTTTGTGACCTTACTTTTGGACATGAGAATATTTTATCATTTAATTGGAGCTACAAAATTGAAAAGTGTCTTATTAATTGCTTATGTGATATTAATACGAAGTACGTATACAATTTTAAGGTAACCATCTAAATACCCTGCTAAATCGAATATAACTAATTATAAGAACAATTATGCCAAAACATGCAGTATCGATAGTTTTTAATTATTAGCTTTTATTAAATACACAAATGTCTTCAAAAACAAGCCACTACAGAAAAAAAAACAAAATACATTTATCTAAAAATTTATTGTTAGTATTTTTCTTTCTGACCAAATCATTACAGACCTATTAAACAATTCTCTTCAGCCCTCGAAAACTTTCTTAAGTCGAGCAGATTATGGCATAGTTTCCTTCATTACGCATAATTCCTGAAACAACCGAAAGATTTCAAAAGAACTTGGGTTGAAAACCCATTTCTCTTCATCAACGGAATGACGTCCTGAAATATGAAAGTCTTCAAGAAGTCTGGAGCTGCTTTAATTGCGAAGGAAAACTAATAATTAAAAGGGAAAATTACCGAAGCGCTATTCTACTTGTCAAAAAGTCCATCACCGGCCTCTTTGTGTCCTGAAATAATGCCGCTCTTTGAGAACAAAGACCCAGAAATTCTAGGGACCCTAAGTACAAGAGGACGAGGGACTTCTTTATCTATATTTGCATTGTAGTAATTATAATGCTCTTGTCTGCGCCATTAGCGAAAGCTGAAGGAAAATCCAGTCCAAGAGAACAATGTTATCAAATGGAGGGTCTCGTATTCACAGAAAATATTACGAAAATAGAAAAATGAGAAGAAAGAAAATGAAGTTAGAGAATTGTAGGGAATTTTCTTATTTATTCAAGACTTTTATGTGCATGTATTACGGACTTGATTAGTCCCAGAAAGTATAAAATGTAATTTCGGTTTTAAAAGTTGTAGAAGAGTTCTTAAGAGATAATATTAGACGATATTTTTCTTTTATGTGAGTGTCGTATTTAACCATTGTTAGTTCGACGATTCAGAAATTAGTATTACTGTAAAAAGTTTTCTTCAATGCTGTAAGTGCAACTTGGTTCTAAGTAAAATAATCTCTAACTTTGGTTAGAACAATATTCCTATTTTAAACACGATATTAAATTATTTTTATATCATTAAGTGAGCATGTTCCATGACTCAGCATTTCATGTCTGTGTCATGTCATATAAAAAGAAATTTATGTTTCAACATTAATATCTACAAGAATATATTACAAGAGCTAACAAATTATTTGCTTTGTTGCTAGTTTAGAAAATTAAAGTGACATTTAAGATTGATTAGTCCTTTTCCACTAATTTTTTCCCATGCTTAAATTACACTATCAACAAGTGTTTGATCCTAATTATTCTATACATTATTACTTTAGTTTTTTTTGTTTGATACAATTAGTGAGAATCATACAAACACCCCAATTCTGTTAAATAAATTTAGAATACTGAAAAATATAATTCTGCTACGAAACAAAATGATTAACGTAACAATGTAGATCAAAAAATATTCAAAGACATTTTTATTTTTCTCTGACAGAAGTTTACTTTTATCTGAATGATTATATATAAAGAAGGAAAGAAAAACACAATAATAATTACTAAGTGGGAAATTCTCTCTTTTCCCGAATATAATACCATAACAATTTAAAAAATGATCAAATGATGTAGATTATGTCCCATGGGAAAAGAGAAATATTAGATGTTAAGCGATTGAAAGATTGCTTCGTTAAGGCTTTCCCTACGGCAAGGAAAAAGTGTGGAACTCATACCTAAGAAAAAGGATTAAGAAGGGAGTATCTGTATTTATCAGCCATTGAAACATGCATATAACCTCAAGGAGTGGAGAGCATTTTTGGACAATACGCCAAAGCAACGATGCAAATTATACTTGTAATTTCCGATTTCGTTGATGTTTCTTCAAGAGAAAAGAATTTTTTTTTATGAAAATATGCTAATATTTTTATTAGTATGTAACTTGCATTTTTATTAGATAGCTAATATGTTCTTCAGTTATTAAAAGTAGTATTTCATGTATGGATTTTCAATAGAGGAATGACCACTTAATGCATTGGATAATGAAAGCGAAAGTAGGTAATTGCCGATATGCGTTTTGTTTGAAGAAAATCATTTTCTTAGCTTTGGTAAACTCAGTTGAAATGGGAAAATAATCCTGTGATTTCTATTTTATTAAATATACCTTTAAAATTTTGTTGTTGTTGTTTCTTATGGCATTTGCCATAGGCAAGCCCGCTGTTACGAAGGCAGCGATTTTAAGCCGTCTCTTGTTTATTAGTAGCGCGAACTATGGCCAACAGTACGACTTAGCTACTTACGCATCACTCATTCGCTTGCACAACCCCTCTTTACAAGAGGGCACATTCATAAATCTCACGGATCACAACCATGCCTAAACCGGGACTCGAACCCAGGACGCCTATATCACGGGGATGACGCGCTACCCCTATGCCATGACCCCGGCTTAAAAATTTTAAATTTAAGTACCCCATAATTTGCATCAGTTTTATCTTGTGCATATATAAAATGTTATTTCTGTTTCCAATTCGACCAATAATTTCTATAACATTTCTATTAAACCTGAAATTAAAAAAAAATGAACGAAGTATAGAAGACTAGTCTATAATGAAAAAAAAATGTTTCTACTTTTCAAAATTTATAAAATATGCTATTTACCTTTTTTTAGAGTTTTTCCCCAGTCTTAGACCAATTTTTAAGAAAAGAAAGCATAATAAACTTTTTATATAAAATTAGGTTCAACTGATAAAGCTTCGGCCATTAATTATAAAATTTTAAGTTTATTTATATAACGGTCTCATTTTAAAGCAATAGTAAGGTTACTTTGGGACGGACTGGTAATTTTGAACCGTGTTCGGAGGAGAAGGATGCTATCTCAGCTGGAGCTTTTCTCGGGAACGTTTGGTTTGAAGTTTACCAGTCCAGCCTCCACAAAAGTTATTCACCAGTAATGGACCCCAAACCTAGAATCGTCCCATTCCAATCTTGATACTTTACAACTGGGCTGAAAACACGAAAGAATAATAAGTGAAATATTTAACAGCATATATTAGAAAAAAAATGGAATGTAAAATATTTGAAATATATTGCCTTTTTTCCATTTGATTAATAGCGCTTCATTCCAATAAAATATTCATTATAATGAATTTGTAATATACAATCAATTTTGTGAAAAAAACCATTATATATATTATTTGGGTATACATATTCATAGAATTTCATGGACAGAAATCGATTTACAATCAAATATCCCTCTAACTTATTTTATAGCTAGAAAATTAAATTCGCCAAAGTATTCCAAAATCAAAGACAATCTAATGTTATTTCTTTTTGTTATTTCAGTGAACTATAACCGTTTGGGCTTTAATGACAAGCAACCCATAAACTATACATATAAATAAAGCCGATTGATATTTTAAAAAAAAACTGAAGATTTAAAAAAAAGCCATAAATTTTTGTCCAAACGAAAATAACCGACATATTTATTCGCTATTAACTAATATTTTGAAACATACTAGAATATTATATGAACAGTTCCATGCAGGATCTCATTAATCAGAATATCATGATGATAAATCTAATTAGCATATAGATTGCAAAGGCTTTATAAATTGAAGATACAATTTCTTACAAAACAGATAAACGAGATTGCAATACCATTCACGTATCTTCCCACGGATCTAATAGAATATTAATACCAAAATCCTCACCAATTAATCCCCGTTTTCCTTAAATACTTCTCATCACAGATTCTAATAGAGCAAATAAGTAAAGATGTTCGAGGAAAAATTAGAAACTATTTGCATTCCCATTAATGAATATGAATCATTCATTAGCGATCAGAACTTCCGCAAATCTCAGTCAGAAACCATTAATTTCCCATGAATCATTAATTCCGCTCATTTCAAGAGATTAAAAGCTATCCGCCCAGGTGGAATTCATCCTCCAGAAATTCGTGAAATATTTTACGGTTTCATCTAACGGTGTATCGTGTGTCGAAAGGTAACAAATGATCCAGACGGGACTTTGGTCTCACGATTTATCTTCACCTGACTTCCGATTGTTGCAGCAGGTGCGTGACTCCCTGCTACCAGCATAGGTCACGCGTAGGAGTGCGATTAAAAGCGCCGCGTTGTCCGCACCATCAAGTGGAAATCGTCTGCCATTAATCTCGTTCGAAATACGAGCTTCTGCACTTCAGAAATTAAACGATAACTAAACCTAATGCAAGTAAATGATGCTCTGTTGCTGCCGGCACGTACCCAGGGCCTGTTGAGAATGGAATAGGAGGGAAATAAATTGTTTGCGGATTGAGTTAGAACAAGTTCTTAAGAAAGTGTTGCTTTAATTTTGAGATTTTTTTTTTGTCTATTAGACGAATAAATCATTGATTATTTTTAGGATTAGAAAATCTTATAATGCATCAAATAGGTTGTTTTATTTCACAAATGCAAAATTATTTTTTAGATTTCATTTTATTCTTTTCATTTCATTCATTTACTTTTTTTTCATTCCGTTGTAATATCACAATTTGAATTCTGCTCATTTCCCTTCTCCATGCAAATGTGCATTTTAAAGCAAATAATCTCATACGGCTATGATGCAAGAAGCAGTAGCTCCATCTTTTATTAAAAGAGAAATAAATGAATCTGAACTGAGATCTGAGAAAAAATATTGAAATAGATACCATATCGTTTTTTATTTCCTAACATATTATTAATGCCATTAATAAAACATAGCATTCTGTAGACTTGTATCATAAAAAAACTATCATGTATAATTATTTTTCTTTCATTTTTAAATTATTAAAATACTTAATTCGAATCTATGTCATGATAGTATTTTGACGGAATCAATAGATTAACTGACAACTTTAACTTAATAACTCTTCGACAAAGTGGTTAATTATTTATTGTTGAACTTTATGATCACGGTTTCTGCCCATATTACACTGCTTGACAAAGTCCTAACTCGGGGACTTTCAAGCACATAGTTACAATATGGGGATGAGAGGTAATTCCCTACCAGTCTCACATATGGAAGGGACGATTCCTTTCATTTTTATGCAGGAAAAATTATTCCAGATTTTGAGGCGCTGCAATTGCACTAGGAGCCTGTCTAGTTAAATTTAAGTCGCTATTATATTAAACATCGAACATTAGCAAACTTTAAGTCATCTAGAGTTCATTTGTCTATTTCTATCAAAGCTATTTCTTCGAGGAAATGTTCCAAACTTTAAAAGTTGAAATCATTTTATATTTCTTTCCTATATAAAACCAAAAATTACATTTTAATTCACATTTAGTCTGAATGTATCCTCAGAACATTCATAGTCCTACATGGCAACGTTCTTTAATTAATCCAAAGAACTATCGATTGCAGGTAACGTTGCTGGAACGATGCACTACGTATGACTTTGCTTGCGCTGATGTGGAAGTGCAAAACTCACATTTTGTCAATGGAACCCCGAGATCTATATTGCTTTGGCCGTGATTCCAGGAACATTTTCAGCTATAAAATCTCTTATTTATTTAGTACCCATAATTCCCCGTTCCCTATACAGTTTTGACAATTTAAATTTTTCGTATCATTGAATTCCATCTAGAATTTTCTCAAAGCAGTAGTCTTTCTCTTTCTTAATTATGACTCCTACTTTTTATGGCATAATCATTACAATTTCCTTTTTAATTGAAAAAGCAATTCCCTTTTTATTTATAATTTTTATTATAAACCAATTGAAAAGAAATTTAAATAAAATAGTAATGAAAAAAATTCTGATTTTCTCTTACTTTACACTCACACTCAGATATATGAGAGTTTTTTTTTAAATTATATCTGAGTCATGTCCTTATTTATATATTGCATAGTCAATGGTGCACACTGGAACAAAGAATATAAAATTGTTGTTTATAATGGCACTTGCCATGGACAAGCTCGCTGACGAAGTCAGTGATTTTAAGCCAAGGGAGCGTCTCTTATTTTAGTAGCGCCAATTAGGGCCAAGAGTACGTCTTAGCTACTCACGCATCACATTCGCTTGCACAACCCCTTTTTACAGGGGGGCAGATTCACACATCTCACAGATAGAACAGGAAGAACAACCATGCCCGAACCGGGACTCGAACCCAGGACGCCCAGGTCACGTGGAAGACGCGCTACCCCTATGCCAGGACGCCGGCATATAAAATTCTAAGAAATTCTAGTGAAATTTATCCGATAAAAATTATAAATTCTTTCAATTGCTAATTTATATATTTTAAATATATATTTTCCATTTTTAAGAAATGTTTATATTAAATATACCCTTTACGATTAATGAGATAGATGGTTTATATTAATAACAGCCGGAAAAATCATTAATAAATTTATCACATTTGTCAGGTTATTATTAATAATTATTAATTAATATTATCAATAGATTATTATTAATATCAACTGATTTACCTCACACATATTTATAGTATTGAAATTTAAGAACACTTGTAATTATTTATGAATATTAAGCTAACATATTAATATGGATTAACTTAAAATGGTATTATACTATTCTAACTATTTATATAATATATCATTTTATTCCATATTATGTATTTATATTCACACTCATATTAATTAAATATTTGAGAAAGGTAACTTAAATAAATAAAAAAGAAAGTATTTTGTATAAATATCTCAAAGACAAACTTTTGAGACCTTTAGATCAAGTTATATGCCTTAAATCAAGTTATCAAGTACGCTTACATAAAGTTTATTTTAGTTAGAATTTCTGGCTCTTTTGAAATTATGCTCCGTAAGTTCATTCGATTATATCTAGTTTCCTTCTTGAAGTGATTCTCGTTATGCTCTTTTGAAGTAATAAATTGCAAACAAAAAATAAGAAATTTTTTTTGGAAAGATATTGAAATAAATTGTAGTTATAATATATTTTTGTCAAAACAGAATCTTACATGTATGATCAATTAAAATTGTTAATTAGCATTAAGTTCTTAAAAATGAATACGATTCCTTTTATTCAAATATTAATTAATAAACATCTAAATGTTTCTATTGAATGAGTTCAAATACATAAAAATAAATTGCTTAACGAGGAAGAAAGATTTTAAAACTTCGCAGAAAAATAAATACAAAAAATATCAATGCATTAAATTTCAAAGTAAATGAATGAATATCTTTTCTAATGGGAAGGTCATATTCAAGTGTACTTATCATATGATGAATTTTAATTGGACGTGTTACCCTAATTTTGAAAAGATGTGCAAAGCAAATTAATATTCAATTTAAACGAATGGAAAATACTTCAGTCTAGAAGATCATTAAAGTAAATATTAAAAAAAAAATTAGTCACATTTAATGCACGTATACCGAATATTGATTATTTAAATTAAATAAATCATGCTATTTTTCAAATATTATTTATTATTTAGAGATTGTTTCGTATAATTTTTCCTTAGTTATTTGTTTAGTGTTCAAAACAGTTTCTATTCAAAATACGCATTTTGAATTAAAAAATCATTTGGATGAGTTAATTTACCAAAGTCAACTTTTCTCTTCTTGTTTTTTTATAGAAATAATTGGGATTATATGAAGAATTAGAAAAGTCATCTGAGTTCAAACGCTTCCTAAAACTGCTAAATTATACAGAGTAGGCTCTTTTACTTATAGCATAGTTTACAATAAAATAGAATTTTTACAGACTAAAAGAACGATAGCCATTAATCAATGTTCATAGAAAACTTTTCGACTGAAGTTTCATATTATTAAAACATTTTTAAGCTTTTAGATTATCGTGTATCAAAACTGGAATTATAGGAGTGTAGGTTTAAAACATGGTAGGATATATTTATTTCCATGAACAAAAACTAACAAATATACAGAAATTCATAGTGCTTATATGAAAATGAAAGTAGATATTATGAACATAAATGCACGAATTTAGAAAAAAAATCAGTCACACTTTCAAAACACACTGCAATGTTACAACACATTTTCATTAGCAAGACATAGGTAAATTTATTCCATTTCTTAAAAAAATGTATTTATTTAAAAATACTAACATCTTCGAAAGTTTAGAATTTAAAATAGTTAGCATTTAAGGTCTTTTAATTTTGAGTGGCTACTTTAATAACTGCATTTTATAAAAATCCTTTATAGTCATTATAAATCCTTTATAGTTATTATATAGTCAACAGATGTTTATGATAATATTAGCATACATTTCCGTTGTATTCAAATTTTTAATTAATGCATATCAAGCCTAAGTGTGAATTATTATACTATGATTCCTGAATCATAATTATATTAAAATAATTCCTGCATCATTATTTAAACAGGCAATGAAATGTATACATTCAAGACTTTAGTTTTATCGCTTATATTTTCGTTACCATGTGTTAAACCACCAGTTTTTTTAATTTTAAATATTTAATATATATGATATATCAATTTTATATATTAAGCAATACATCCTTCCTTTTGTTAAGGATTGATGTCTCCTATGCTGACTGATCATTTATCAAAAGGGAAAAAATATCCATTCGTTTTCCCTAAAAATTCCCCTTCAAAGAATACACATCTATCTGAGAAATCACCACCGGAGATTTACGTAACGACTGAATGAACAATGATTATTCCCATGACCAAAATTTGATTCTATGATGCAGGCAATCAAATTCCTAATTAAAATATATCAAGTCTAAATTTTAGTTATTATACCACGATTTCTGAGTCATAATTATATTAAGGATTGTTTATAAATAAGTCCAACACCATTATTTAAACAGGTACAGAAATGCAAACCATCGAGATTTAGTCTATTTTTTACACACTTAGATATTTTAATTTTAAACATTCAATACATATGATATAATAATATCAATTTTTTTATAATTAACAATTCCTTTTGTTAAGGATTGAGGTCTCATATGCTGACTAATCGCTAATCAAAAGGGAAAAACTTTCAATTCATTTTCCCTAAAAGTTCTCTTCCAAGGAATACACATCTATCTGATAAATCTCCACCGGAGACTTACGTGACGCCTGAATGAACAATGACTATTCCAGTGACCGAAATTTGATTTTAAGATGCAGGCAATCAATCCAAAAAGTGACGCCAATTTTATTTTCCTTTATATAAACGATACGCGACGAAAAAGAAAGAA
Organism: Argiope bruennichi; assembly: GCF_947563725.1. Lineage (NCBI taxonomy): Eukaryota > Metazoa > Arthropoda > Arachnida > Araneae > Araneidae > Argiope > Argiope bruennichi. Next base: position 41,250,016 of record NC_079158.1, on the reverse strand, counting down.
AGTGTGAAGTTTGCTGCCGAGAGTGACACACAACGGCGGGGCCTTTTATGCGAAAAGTTTCACGTGTGCTGATATGTCCCAGCGTTGGAAGATGGATGGGCCGCAACTTTTTGGTTGCCTTTTCTGAAAGTGGAGATTTATGGAGCAACATTTCGGAAGTTCCCTTTCGTCTTCCCTTTCAGACCGAATGACACCGTGAAAAAATATTTCTTCTGCCAAACCTTGCGATTTTTTTCGGACATTTTTTGGAATCGTTTTTATTTTCCTGTCACACGACAATTTAATAAATCGAAGTTTCGTGCTGATAAAAATAATCTGTATTTATTTTGTAAAGATGGTAGAGAAATAGAATGTGGGAATTTTTTGCTCTTTTTTGGCCTGTGAAGAATATGGCCGAAATTTTATAATTAATGTCGCTTAAATGTTTCTTAAGTATCAGGATATGAAGTAATATATTAGTATTATTAATCCTTTGTTACAGAATTTTTATAATAATATTACTTTTTATAAATATGCTTTGTATTTATAGAGGAATAAAATGTGAGAATTTATTGTGTTTGTTCAGCGAGGAAGTAGCTTAATTTTTGAATTTAATGTTGCCAAAATACTTTTTACATGTAAAATTGTGAGAATACATACCGGTATTTTTAATCCTTTGTCAAATGTCTTGTATTATACGATTATTTTTAATGAATTGAAATATCTAACAAATGAAAGGGGTGTGTATCTTCTTTATATTTCTTAGTGAGACAGGGGAATAAAATCTCATAATATTTTTATGTTTCTCCTGTAAAGAATCTAGTAAATATTTTACATTTAAATTATGTAAAAATGCTTTTTTATTTCAAGGTGTGAATTAAAACCTTCTTAGTTTTTACCTTTTGTTGCCTGATATTTACTAAAATATTATTTTGAATCTTGTCCATGTAAATAATCTGTTTTTAGCTATTTTTAGATAATAGGCAAGTAAAATCCAAGATTGTTTTTATGTTGGCCTAGAAGCAAAATAAATGAAATTGTACCTTAAAATGTTGATTTTTTTTGAGGCCACATTTACTCAGCATCCAATTCGAATTCTGGTTCCCATAGGCTGTAAATATCAACCATAAAAAATTATTTGAACGATTTGATACAAAATATAATTATATGTTTTTTTTATCTATTAAGTATACTAAATTATGGATAAGGCAATTTATTGATTCAAACAATATTCTTAATGAATATGTTGGCTCCCAAAGGCTGTAAATATCAATCATAATTAGCTAAAAAATTCAAAATATAATCATTCGTATCTTCATTTAATAAAGAGCGTATATTCAATTGATGCAAACACCATTCTTTTTTTTCTCTCTCTCTATTATGATTCATTTTTAAAATTTCAGAAGAAAGGAGATATTAATATGAAAGTAGAATTTCTAAATTAAAAAATTGTAACTTATTTAAAGATTTTTCTGCTGAGAGAATCTTTATAAAAAGTTTCAGTTTCGTGAATTTTTGTAGATAATAAGAAAACAATCAGATGAAATTTTAATGAAATGATAAAGTATATAAAATATAAAAGAAATAATATAAAACATATAAAAGAAATATAATATAACAATATAATAAGTTAACCCTTAACTGAGGACGTGCGGTCTATAAGACCGCTAGCGATGGATTTTCTGTCATCCCTATTCTATTTTTAGCTCAATTGAATGAATTGACCCTATAGCTTCCTGTTTTGTGACCTTCAATTTGAACTTTTTCAACCGATTTCAGCGGATGCGTTTTAAAATAATTCAGTTATTTCTTTGAGCGCGGTCTCTAAGACCGCACATTCCTGTTAGTGTCCCAAACTTGGGCCCCGAAATATCATTCAATTTACTGATTATAATATGAAGCAGTGCTCCAGACACTTTTTAATGAAGCAGAAAGTGATTTTAGTGATAAGGATAATTGTACAGAAGAGTTTTTCGATGAAAGTTCGCATTCAACTGATTCTGATATGTATGTTCAAACATAATTAATTTTTCTATTGATAATGCATTTTGAAAAATTTATTAAATATATTAATATACCAAAAGATATATATGCAGAATTTATAGGTTGATTTTTATACTAGTTCTTAACCTGTATGTTTAAAACGCTCCAGAAAACTGTGCTATGAAAATCACACAAGCCAAAAATAAAAAGAGCCAATTTTACCCATTGTCAATTTTTTATGTTTTATTTTTCATATAATTGTTGAATTTTACATTATATTTTCTTCTATATACCTTCATATGCTGTAAATATAAATATGATTTAAAAAGTAAAAAGTAATGTGTTTTTTCAAGAATATTATTTATTGTAACATGTAATTTGAGAAGAAAATGTATGTTCCAACGCATTTACTTTTTTTAGTGATAATATATTTTGAAAAATTTCTAAAACATAGCTATATATTAAGAAAAATATCTGCAAAATATATTGGCAGTTTTTCATACTAGTACATTCATTAGAAAATTTAATTCGAGTGTAAATGAAATGCGGTATCGTAGATCACACCTCCCTAGTGAAGGGTAAAATATATAAAATATTTTTATACTGATTCATTATTTCTTCTTTCATAATTATGAGTTAATTAAATTTTTAATATTTATGAAATTATACGAAATTTATGTGGAGACGATTATGTAAAATAGTTTTTAAAAAATCAAATTTACTATTTGAAGTGTAATACATCCTTTCAATACATGCTGCAGCTATAATTATCATTGAAAAGATGCATTCAAATATTTCAAGTTTTATTGAATTCTGTAGAAAGAATAAAATTAAAGATAGCAATATTAGTCAGAAATGCCTTGTTTAAACAATAATGTAATACATATTTTTCCACTTACAAGTTTTTTAAGAAATATCTTTATAATTGATAAATATTTTTTCTGTTAATTTCTCTTAGAGTACTTTTTTAAAGAAGGAAACAGATTATGATAAATTGAATTAATATAAAAAGATTATAAACACTTGTCTGAAACCCACGTGTTTTTCTTTAAAGAATGCTGTCATTTTTCACATTATGAAATGTAAAATGGAAATCAGATTATAAAAGTGAAGGTACATTTAAATATATTTACTTAATGTTTCACTGAATTTTATTTTATAAATATATTTGATTAGAAAATTAAGGCACTTTTATGTTCTTATTTAAAAATTATTGCTATATTACATGGTAGTTTTAAAATTTTGCTTTAGTATTAAAGCATTTCCACTCTTACTCATGAAACACGCAAGTTTTTTTTCTTTCTTTTACATAATGTTGCCGATTTATATCTTGTATCTTGGTTTTTCCATTTCAAAAGTATATATGCTAGAACGTGGATATTAAATTTCTCTATACCAAGTGATAATAACTGTAACGAGCGCAATATTTTTAAAACTATCAAGAATGTGGTTTTCTAAATATGTTAAAGATATTTAAAAAATAGTTCTTTGATAGAAAGAATGATTTAATTCAATACCAATTTTATATTTTACACGATTACTTACAGTTTTTAATGATATTTCATACTAGCATGTGCCGCTATGATGCATTAGTGATTTATTTGAAATTTAACATTAAAAATAATTCCAACCAAATAGCTAGTCGCTAAAAACAGCAAATGAATAATACTATGGAATTAGTTATCTTGAAGTTATCTTTTCTTATGGAATTAATTATGGAGCTAATTTACATAGAATAAAAAAATCGTGAAAAGTTTTAAGGAAATATTTTATAAATAACTTGGTTTTAATGACTCCCTTAGTAAAATAGTTTTAAACTTCAGATCTTGAGAGACATGTATCCTGTAACATGTTTTAAGCCTTCCCTAATTTTTATTTATCTTACAGGAAATTTGAACCTTAATTTAAGGCAGAAAGTGATTAAATTTGAACTAATCCGTTAACTATGTTATTTAAACAATATGTTTTCGCAAAAATAGAAAACAAAAAGAAAAAAGAATGAATCATAATTATATTTTGTCAATATTACAAGAATTCACTACTTCATAAATATTGTAAATAGTGTTTTAAGTTTTGAAGAAAAATTGTCTTTTTGGACTAGATCATTCGTATCTACATTCTTTGGAATGTGATATGCTATATGCCAGGATAATGGGAAAAATATGTGTGGTCTATGAAGAAGCAAGGACAATAAATAAATTTCTCTGAAACTATTGAGCTAACGGCTCCTTTGAATATCTCTCAAAATCGAAATTTATTTTAATTTAGTATAAAAGGTACCATAGATTTCCAAACTGGAGACTAATTTTTATTTATGGCTGTTTATTTAATTATCATTTCATTTTACATTAATAATATATTAGAATATAAATAGAAGCTTATTATAAATTCCTTATTATATTTATCTGATATTTTTTTTTTGAAATATGTATTTTTCTGTCTTATTTTTAACTCAGCAACTATTCTTTGTACTGTATTAAAAGCATATTATTAAAAAAAATCAGTTTTAACTCTTCTATTAAAATTTTCTTTTCTTTTTAAATGGTATTGTACAAAAGAAAGCTTTCAAAAGATGCCTCGTACTGTCTGAAGTACAGGTTGTAAAATTTAGTCTTATTTAAATAATTTGCATGATTAAGTATTCAAAAATTTCACATTATGAGCAAATTTTAAAATTTCTAGGCAGATAAATATATCGAAATTAATTCTAATATTTTAACGCATACCATCCAATATTCATAATAATAAACTGAATTTCGCCCTAAATAATTTCAGTAATTTTTATCTTCCTTGTTTAATATATTTCCCACAAGACTATAATATAAATTATGAAGAAATAAAATGCCATTTTCTAGCTGTAAAACTCACTTATGCTTCTTGAAAATGCAACAGTTTCGTCATTTTGAGTGAAGCATATTCACATTTTTTCTGTAGGTTTGATCGTTTAAAATAATTTAGTTTCACGTTGGGGAAAAGGAATTATACTCCATAAAAACTCTACGTGGAAAAAGATTTTGACTTTGGGGAAAAGTTGAATTCAAAATTTTACATTTAATGTACATAAGTTGTTAGAAGCAGAAAATGTTTAATAAAATTTATTTGTAGTGTTTACATATATATGAAATGCATACATTGGAAATGTAAATTAAGTTAAAAAATTTTTTTTCAAAATTTTTTAAAATTTTGATTTATAGATTTCAAAAATTGGAAATTAACTTTTCATTAAATGACATGTAATTTTTTTATGTAAAGAAAATTGATAATTTTATTAACTATTTAAAACAACTTTGAGCCGACTTTAAAGTTAAAACCACTTGCTTTATTATGTTTTGATTCTCAATGAATATCAATGGAAATCTCCTATCTTTATTCATTTCATAGAATTTGATAATGAAGTGGATAAGAAAATGCAGTTTTTTTAAATAATTGGAAAAACCATAGAGAACAATTCTTTGATTTAAAATATTGTTCACATTCTTAAACTACTCTTTCCTCCTTTATAAAGAATGCCAATGTTTTTTAAAAAATAATATAAAAATTTTCTTTAGCAATAATTTCTTAACACCCTTTCTTACAATTTTCATATACTTTAATATAAATATTTATTCCATTGACTTTGGTATTTCAAAAAAATATTGAAATAAATCACGTTTAATAGAATGAAACCCAATGGCTTAAACATAGAGTTAAAAATCAAAGAACACAATAATTCATTAATATCTTAAAAATCTGACAAAGCCCATTTGTAAAAATATTTTTAGCAACAAATCAACAAACAAAATCTAGGAATAGTTTACGAAATTTTGCAGTTCAGTAGTTGCAAAATCTTTGCTCCCAAGTTTTTAACAGATTGATGAAGTAGATTTATTTTTAGTTCGGCACATCCGGGCATTTTCTTCTTGGGCTTTTCTCCTCCCTTTCAGTCGATCGCTTCAGCGATTTTAACATTTTCCCCTATTTTTTTCCCCTATCGCTCCTGGCAGAAAGAAATCGAGTTTAGAACCCGTTGACAAAATGCTTTATATGGACACAAACATCAATCTTTTCGGAACATTTTTCTTCCCACTTTTTTTCCCCGGTCTCTTTCTTTGCGTTTCTTGCGTTTTTCACAGTTGAACGCTCAAAACTCAGGTATTTCGCAAGACAAATGTAACGAGATTTTGCACCTCCCAAGAGAAAAAGACTATTTTACTACAGAAAAAAAGAAGTATTTTCCTGCTTCTGAAAAGCCCTTAAGTTCCCTGAGGTAGATGAATTAATGACTTTATTTTAATTGTATTTGAAGATTCGTAGTGGTAATCATTTTAAAGTTAAAAGCTGAAAATTTAATTTATCTCTGGTATTTTTTTTTATATAACTTTCCCAGAAAATCAAGCGAATGAAAGAAAGTTGTTGTAAATTGCCTTAAAGTAATGAACAAAATGTATGCAAACATATTGCAAAACACTAATAAAAATTAGGAAAATGCTAAATTTATAATACATTGGCTATATTAGATTTAGATATTTTGTCTAGATTACTTAGATTTATAATAAATTTTCTGAGAAAGAGCTTTAGGATCTTACGAAAATGAATATTAATGTAAACAAAATAGTTATAAAGACACAGACAAAAATAATTCTTACTATATCCAGAAATAAATTTAAAATTTCTAATTAAAGAAAAAAATATATATCACAACAACTTTGCTAAGCCATTTTAAAATAAATTATAACTATCTAAATAGCTTGCAGCTAAGAAATGATCTTTAGTTATTAACTAGATATAAAAATTATTTACCGCATTATTATAAATATTTATTTAGGTATTAAATTAATTTACGTCTTTTTGATTATTTTTCCTAATCTTACCACTTTAGGGAAACAATAAAAAATGCACTAATTGTGATAAATTTTTGATAAAAACAAAACCAAATTTCCGTTATTCTGAAGAAAATTATCTTAATCAAGAAAATTATCTCAACTGATAAAAAAAAAAGGTCTAAGACTCTTTTATATGTAATTTGTCAAAGGTGTTTGCTTATTTTTAAAGATTTTATATAGTATTTAATTCAAATAACATTTAGAAGTTTTTTAAATAATTCTTCATGATTTTATATTCTTAGAATAACCAGAGAGTTTTAGAGAAGGATGAGATATACATTTTTGCATTCTAAAACAAATTGAATCCATTTTTTTGAACAAGCTGTTTGAGGTGAAATAGGAATTCAAACGTTTATTTTGTGTATGGGGAAAATAATAATAATAAAAAAACTAGATGTTATAGTTATTATTTTGATTAATATAATTCTTTACGAGATTATTTAAACAAATGATTTACTTCTGGATTTACGTCCTTTTATTTACAAATAATAATGACCGTCTTAAGATACCCATTACAGTCCTGCAATAATAATAATAATAATAAATTTTGATTGTTTTGATGAGACTATTCCTTTCCTTGAAACTATTTATCAATCAATAAAAAGTTATATTGTTGATGGTCCAAATATATCTGAGAAAAAAATATGTCTATCATTTGCAAGTTGACTGCGAAAATGCGAACAAGCGAATTTTTATAGTACTGCTGAATGAAAAATCTGAGTACAGCCAGATATTAGATTCATTTCTATTTGTATAAGATTTGTTAGCCAAAATTATTTTATCCTTTTTTTTTGTAAATGTGAAAGAATATAAATTATTTTTCATATTAACTTTAATTTTCAAAACTTTTGTTTGGAATGTCTTAAAATAAAGGTCCTTCTATATGTATGCTCATAAAAAATAATAATTCAAATTCAGTACTTTCTTCAATTATTGCATTTTTTATATACATAGATATATATATTAATATGTATAGAAATATATGATTTATAGTAAGAAATTAAAAGGAGGAATTACTTGATGAATTATTGTATACATGATTATTTGTATCTTTTATGAATTAAAATTATGAAATATTAATATTAAACTAAATAAATGTTTAAAAATCTATGATTTATAACAAGAGAAACTAAATCAATATGTATCACTTGATTACATGATAAATTCATCATGTATAATATAAATTAAGAAATACAAATAGCAATTACTAGTCGCTTTAATCGATCAGCTGGTTCCTGGAAATATTGGTTATATTTCATTACATTTTTTTAAATATAACTTCATGTGAAGATTCAGCCAAATTATATGACACTAAATCCATGCTATTTTTTTTTTTTAATTCCAGTCCTGTTTGTTATATACATGAATTTCGCTAATGAAGTCAGTTCTATAACATGGAAAGCATTACATATTTATGATTACACATTACATTATCTAAAAGACGAAATATATTTTAATGTTTTAACATATCTTGGAGACTTAAAAATTTTCTGTATTTAAAAATAGCTTTCGCCATTTTATGAACCACTATTAAAAATACGTTTTTAATTTTAAATTATGTGCTATTCGAAGATTGCAATTTTGCTTTCAATCTAGTAGAATAAATGTGGAAATTTCTTTGTTGTTAGATCATTTAAATGAAAGAGATATAAAAACAAAGATTATATAAAAAGTTTCAAAGTGATAGTGAGTTCTATATAAATTATTTTTGGCATGGAATTCTATAGAGTTCTAACAATAGATCATCACTTTTTTTATTCGCTTGCAATTTACAAGCACTTTTCCATTAGAAAGCACTTTTGCAACAAGTATCGACATCACAACCCCTATACCTCAAAATTCGATGTTCTTCTACATTAAGTGCATGTATATAAATAAACTTTATCATTTCATTAGGTTGATATTAGTTTGCGAAAAAAATGTATTTTTCTTATTTTTGTCTTCTATTGCAACTTCAAATTTCTTTCTGATAGTCACGCACAGCACATAAAATAAGCACACAAAAAAAGCGTGTGCAACATTTTATGAAGATAATTTGATTTCAAAGTCCTTTTTTCTCACTTTATTCATGAAAAGAAAATATTCTTTTTCATGATTTTATTCGAAATTCCTTTTTAGCATCCTAAAACCGAGGGACAAGATGAGCCCTTTTTTTCTACGTGCTTTCTTTGTTTCTAAAAATAAATCAGTATTACTGACATGAAAAAAAATGAAGTGATATGACGCATTTGCTGTATAAATAACAGGTTCTAAAAATACATTTCGAGAAAAAGATAAATTTTTCAAACTTTTTTATTTTATTCTATTCTATGCGGCGTATGACTTGAAAAAGAAATATAAGAAAGAAAAGTCATGTGAACTTTTGGAAAGGCTCATTTTCTTTCAAATACTTTAATTTGTTTAAATGTCCTATAGATGATGATATTTTTTCCAATATGATTACTTTTATATAATGTACACTAAGTTTATATTGTATAATATTTTAAACAAAAGTCGTTAAAAATGTACAAGGAGCTATCCAATTTAACTAAGTTTTGGGTTTTAATTCCCCAATAAGTAAAGGTTTTTTTTAATTTAAATTAAATTCTTATTTAAAAATGCATCAATATGTTTATGTTTATTTCAGCACATTAGGACAACATTATTAGACAAATTCATTTTCGTACTATTTTTTTGTTTTGAAATGATAAATATCTTGAATTATAAATTATTTTCTCAGTATGATTATGCTTGCATGTTTTACACTAAGTCTATATTGTATCATATTTGAAACAAAAAACGTTTACAAAATTTACAAGGAGCTGTTAAACATAACTACTTTTTGGATTTTAGTTCTCCAGTAAGTAAAATATAAAATTGTTTAAAAAATTTAATTTTTATATTGAAATTTAGATTTAATTATTATTTTAAAATTAATCGTATGTGTACGTTTATTTCAGCATGATTAGAACAAATTATTAGAAAATAAATTAGATTAAATTCTTGTTTTAAAATTAATCGATATGTTTATTTAAGCATATTCAGAGCACATTATTGGAAAAATCCATTTTCGTACCTTTTTTTTTTTTTTTTTTTTTTTGAAAATATGAATATTGTTTTTTATTGATACACATTTTATTTCTGAATATCTTTTTAATAATTTTTAGGAATTTTTAACGTTACATTTTAATATATTTTACGTCAAAGATTTTTATATTTTTAATAGCTCGTATACACTCGTATGATTCAAAGAAACTGAATATATTTTTATTTTCCTGTTATCTTTCTGTAATTAAAAACAGCGTTTCTAGAATAATATAAAAAAGTAACCTAAAACACTAATATGCAACAATGTATAATAATATGTCCAATAGTGGAGGTTTAACTCTTTGGAAGTCCAACGAATGAAATTAGTAATAATTCTGTTTAAAGCATATTAATTATTTAGAAAATGTTACGGATACATGCTTTCAGCGATGAGAAGTTTTCTAATTCTAAAGGGAAAGTAATTTTTGTATATAAATGCGAACAACTTTTTTTTTCATGATTCTAGCAGTTACTTTTGTTTCCTTTAATATAATTCTTATTATTATGCAACAGAAACATTTGCAGTGTCTGGCATACGGAATAATAAATTTTCTACAACGTAAAAATATTATTTATTCAATTTGACATATCAAAGACTCAGTAAAGCATTTTTGATTTTCCGACACTAAAAAATAATTCTTATTTTGACTTTTATGACAAAATATTTCTACTATTCTATCCCAGGATATTTATAAGATCAAAATCTTAATTCTCATTCCTAAAATCTACTAACTTTTATAAAATAACAAAACGTGAATTTTAATGAATTTACTGTGAATAAATCTATCGCAGCAAATGTGATAGCTGCTTAAATGTCTGGAAATAAGAAAAAAGAATTTCTGAATAATTTGAAATATTTTCTTGTGGTTTTAAAAATAACATGTAAAATAGATCTTTAAAAAGTGATTTCTTATTAAAATATTAAATAGAGAGCACACATATCACATTTGTTACAATATAAAACAATGTATAAAATATTCAAAGTAAGTTTTCGTATGACATTGAGTCATTTACGCATAGTAAATGCACTTTTATTTAGTGCATATCACATTAAAAAATTATTTAAAACTTCTATATGGGATATAATATTTACTAATGTATTTATACTCGACAAATTTAAAATTGAAATGTAACATATTTATAACAAATATAATAAATAGGGCATAAGTGGTAATTTCTTTACAAATAATTGGATGTATTATTCCATATACAGCCGAACAATAAAAATTCAATTTAACTAACATATGATTGCCCTTCAAGAATTTTTTCAAGTATAATGTGATTGTAACAATGTTTTGTAACATTGTTTTATTTCAGACAGAAAATATGAAGAATGATTTTGATATGAATAATAAGAAGTATGATATTTACTAAAACTGCTGATGTGATATTAATAAATATAAATTTTTTTAAGATGGAAACAGTAAGCAAGAATATAATGATTGTTTTAGATTAAAATAGCAGTGAATTTTTCCTCATGTTCTTTTCCGTTAATGATTTTTTTAAATTTATCAAATTACAGAAAAATTAATGAAAGCTCCAAGAAATTTTTTTATAAACACTTTCTTTGTAATGATTCATAAAAAAAATCATAAAAGAAGGGTTAAGAAAGTTAAATTAAAGAAAGTTTGAAATTTGTGAGTGATACAAATTTCGATTTAAATTTCTTAAATTATTCAATGCAACAATTATTTAATGTGAATATATTTAAAATTCACTACAATAATTTTTATAATTAAAAAAATATGTATGTTCCATAATTATACGTCTTCCTATGAATGCGCCAAAAATAGAAATAATAATATTGATATATATATATATATATATATATATATTATGTCAATAATTATCTTCATTTGTTGAAGATATTTATTTGGAGTTTACTTTTTATGCATAAAGAATATAATATTAAAATTTAATCAATTTTTAATAATTTTATTCATTTAGTTCATAAAATTCTTCAGGAGAATGTGATTGATAGTGAAATTTTTTCCATTACCAACTGTGTAATAATTTACATTTGTAAACCTTGTCGAACACTTGTTGGCCCACAAGGAGTTTACACATCGATGATCAAAAAAGTAAGCTGCTAATTATCGAAAGAAACAATTATGTTTTCTTAATGATTTAAATTCATCTTAGGTAATAATTTAATTTATGATCGAATACAGCTATAGATGAGCTAATGATTTAAATTCATCTTAGGTAATAACTTAATTGATGAGCGAATACAGCTATAGATGAGGTAATGATTTAAATTCACCTTAGGTAATAATTTAATTGATGAGCGAATACAGCTATAAATGAGCTAATGATTTAAATCCATTTTATTATGTCATAAACCAATTAAGAATATCTTAGATACATTTTTTAAAAGCATTTTAAAGATATTTTTTTAGAGAGAACAGAAAAAATATATATTAGTATTCATGTAAGTATATAAGCCAATTTCACCCCTTATGAATAAAGAATTCTTCCATATTTTATATGGATCAGAATTAAATCCATTTAAACATTATTCCGTTTTGTTCAAGTCCACTACTTCCAAATATCTTTAAGCCTAAACTGCTGCTAACAGTGCTAATTACTGTGGATATAAAAAATGATAATGAAAAAAAAATCATCATCTAGATGGGTGTAAAAAAAGGACTTTTACAAAAAAGAATTAATGCTGATGGAAATCATCTTATAAGCCAAAATTCGATTTGGGTTTAGAAAGTTATTTGAAGTCGAAGATGTTTGAAACCACTTAATTATTCGGCTTTCCATTAAGAGTTTATCAATGAATATTTACTTTATCTTACGAGGATTTGCCAGCTGGCTTTCTTTTATTTCAAATATGCTGAAAGGTATCAATATGCTTCACTGAATAATTCACAAATGTTTTTATAAGAAATCTTTAAGAATTGAAAGAAGTAAACTGTGCTTTCTCAAAGGGATTCTTATTGATTATTTCAGAAGTTTTAGTTGATATATATAACATCAATGCAGCTATTTGACAGAGATTAAATTTTTAAAAGGTGACTTCCGATTCAAACATCGATGGTTTTTGTTCGAAATTATTTTTACTTGCAAAGAGTGATATTGTGTTCTTGCTAATGGGTTGAATTACAAACTAGAAAAATATAATTGGGCATTAATTGAATACCTTGAATAAATGAATACCTTACTCTGTTAAATTTAACTAACTTATTCGTAGTTTTTAAGTAGTTTTTGATAAATTCTTAGCTTTATTAAAATTTAATACATTCTAATAACTAACATCATTCTTCTGTAATAAGTTAAAAGGCTTGATCAAGAATTGCTTACAGAGGTTTCAAAAGAGAGAGATAGAGAGGATGTTTTCAGAGGTTTGTCACAAATATGAATAAAGGAAGTGTAAGAATAATCCTTGTGTTTAAAACAATGTGCTTGTATAATTCAAATATAAGAAACGGTTATTGCATGTGTTTGTAGTCAGTCAATGTGTTTTTTATTTTTTATTTATTTTTTATTTTTTAATCTAAATCAAATTCATTTTTACGGGATATGCTTTCTTTTTAATTATTCATTAATTAATTTAATTTAAATCAATTATATTTTTTCTAGTCTCTTGTCATTTTTTTTTTCATTAAGTGGCAGTCAGTAAGAGAAAAAAAAATATTTATATTTAAATCTTAGCGTTTTTGTAGAAAATGTCACATGGGAAAATAATCATTATAATCTTTTTTTTCCCCATACAGAACGCTTCGTTTATTTATCTTATTTACATTATTAGTATCATATTTTTTTTATCAAGATTTAAACCTTTGAATGCAAGTTAATAGCTACTCTAAATTTTGGAGTTAGTTCAAACTGTCTCTTTGTACAACACAAATGTAACAAGAAAAATAAATTAGATTTATTGTTTTTAATAACTTGTAAAATATTTAGACACAGAGCAAAAAGAAAAAAAAACCAAGAGCAGTAAAAAAAAAAAGTACAAAATTAATTTTTCCTCTTAAATTATTAGTTTAAAACATTTGTCGAAAAAAATATTCAGTATATTTCTTGAAACACAAATAATTCAAATATACTGATTTTATGATATAGAATATAATTTATATTTAATGAATTGATCAGCAAAAAATCAGTTTTGAAGCAGTGACTTGATACGAAAATTAAGATTATATATATATGTTATGATGTTTTATCGGATTTAAGCTGAGTAAATTACATGTGAACAAGTTTGCAAATTCTTATTCTTCGTGAAAAGGCATAATTTTCAATTATGTTGCTTTTTCGGTAACATATTCATTTTTCTATATTTAAAAATTCTTTCGAAGTTTCATTTAAAAAAATGCATCTTTTATTTTAGTAATTTCAAAAATATTTACAAGAAGTGAAGGAAAAATTTCCACATAATGTTGAAATAAGAAATTATTAGTATTGATATGATATCATCATTTAGAAAGGAAACAAAATATCAGACAAGAATTCTTAGTTTAAAGAACAATTTTAATCAAGAGTTAATGAATAATAAAATTAATAATTTTGAAAAAAATTAATTAAAAAGTGATGTTATGCATAAATGATAAAAAATAAAACTTTAAAAATTATTAAAATTTAAATTTCACATGTTACGCTATTTTGAAATTCGATTGTTGTTTGTTTAAAGTTCCATTTTCTAGTAAAATATTTTATCGCCTGACATAAAACGTAATTTATATACATAAAAAAAGGAGCTAACCTTCTGTGCAAAAAATGCATTGAGTTTCTTTACAAATGTTCAATTTTCAATCCCTCTTGAAGTAAAGTTCATGTCATGTCAGAATCAAAATAAGTCCTCACTTTAATGATTTCTCGAAATACAAAACGAGGTATCGCCTTAAGCCATTAGACATTAGAATAACTTATCAGAGAATTCACTATTGCTTTCTAGATCATATCATTAATATTTTTTTTTTATATTGAAGTCTTGCCAGAATTTTTTTTTTATCAAATGGAAGCCATACATATAGAAGTCCTCAATTTCCTTATGAGTCATAAATCTTGAATAAAGATTTTACGTTATAGTTATTCCTTTAGATCACTATAAAGAGTTAATTAAGTTCTCATAAAAGATAATGTTAAATAGGCTATTTTTTTATCCAGAAAACGGGTAAATAATATTTTCTTTGAATGCTAAATGTTTGCTGATTTTCTTTGCAATATTTGCAGTCAGAAAATATATTATTTTTTAAAAAAATTATGCTTGTAAATTGATCTAAATAAATCTAATTTTGCTTTTCTTTCTTAATAACTGTCTTAAAATGAGTTTAATAAGATGCAGATAATTCTAAAAAACATTGAAAGTGCTAAAAACTTTTTATACACCTTTAGGTGAATTATTTTTTAGTCAAATATTGTATATTTCATAAGATGTATCAATATAGAGTAATTTTTGCACATGATGCACACTACAAAGTCAGTGGAAAATACCTTTAAAAGAAAGGTGTTGTTGTCTACTATTTAACTGATTTCGTTATTTTTAATTTTCCATACAACAAATGTTTTTTTCTTCATTTTGAAAATGTTATAAATACGAAGAAGGAGCTCATATTTTTCATTTAACGCGAAACAATAAATGAAAATAAATTATAATATACTTAAGATATATTTTTTTCAAAACATTTTATATATATATAATTAATTTTTACCTCAATAGAAAACAATTTTATATTTCATTCATATTGAAATATTAAATTATTATGCAAGTTTTATCTTTTATTTACCAAATTGATTACAAAATTATAATGCAAGTTTTATCTTTTTGTCACCAAATTGATTACCAAATTATTCAATCATAATAATTTATTGATTAATATTGAATCATTAGATTATTATGCAAGTTTTATTTTTTAGTTACCAAACTGATTACAAAATTATTCTGTAAGCTTTATCTTTCAATCACCAAATTCATTACAAAATTATTTTCAAATTATCCATCCTTACTGTAACTGGATTTTAATAAATATTTACTGCGAAAATACTCTTTTCAAAAATATTCCCAATTCTTCATTGTATAAATAAAACTTTCTACTATTGATGTCAGTATATAAATGACACACAATCGATCAAAAAGAAAACTGATAAATTAACTTATTAAAGAAATATAACATTCCTATTGAGATTAAAAGAAATTATTAAAAATTTCTCTCCAAATCTTGAAATTTTAAAGTAATCCATAATTAAAAATAAATTTTTATCTTTTTTTTTTTTTTTTTTTTTTTTTTGCTGATAAAAATATATTGAAATTCAATTATAGTTCCCTCGTAATAAAGTTTTCAGACGAAATATATACGCTGAAAAATTATTAATAACATTCATTATTTTTATAGATTTATAATGACTCTAAAAGCTTTAGAATGGATATTGAATGCAATTTCATTCTCCTTTTTATACAGTAATGGGAAGTCTTTCATAATCATGAATACATTAAAATCTATTAATGTTAAAATGTATTTGAATGTTTCGACAATCCTCGAACACTTCCCTGCTTTTAAAAATTATCTTCCTTGCGTTGCGAACCACTCTCGTAGATTCGATTTTTGTACAAATTTTGAGGTACTAGAGAATGGAAATTTTGCTTTAAGTATAGTAAAGTGAATATGGAGATTGCTTTACTGTTAGTTAATTATAACTTATTTAAAATAAAAGGATTCTAAAAAATATGTAAATTGTTGAAAAGGGATAGCTACTTCTATGTAATTTTGTTTTAGCCTCCAGATTCTATTAGATTCTAATAATTATCAATATTCATCTGTTTCCTTTTGAGTGCAATTTAATCAATTTTTGAAAAAAATATAGATAAATGAATTCAGAAGAAAAATAATTACTCTATCAGAAACTGTACTTATGAAGAATGAAACGTGTGTGATTTTTTTAAACTAAATTAAAATCTGCAATGAGTATTTTATGTTAGTGAAAACAAGTTTCCATTTCTCCACCAAAAGCTTCAGTGTAACATTTATCATTTGGAGAATTTATTATTACTGTTTCAGCAATTTTCTTTACGAACTATTTGCTAGTTTGATAATGAAGCATGAAAATTAAAAGCATGAATCCAATGTGAAGAAAAATCGTAAATCTTTAAAAAAAGCACATTCCAAAGTTAAATGCTTTGGTAGTATATCAATGAAAGAAATATGTTAATGACATATTCTATTTGTTCAACTGCAGTATTTACCACTGTTTTTGCAGAAGAAGAAATTTTTAAAAATTCAATTCCTCGTTTAATTTTAATAAATAGGGATATAAAAGAATTTCTTATTATTAAAGTCATGTTATACTAATAAATCACTTTGCGGAGTAATCTTACCGACATTTTCTCCTTTACTTTCCAATAAAGGTGTTGTTTCTTCTTTCCCCACATTAATTTATGGATTTCGAACAAAGACGTGAAAAGAACGAGTGCTCAGATTTTTGCATTCATAGCAAAGATCTGAGCACATCTTTCCACATGAGCACTTTGTGCTACATAGTATTCATTTTAATACTTTTTTTTAAAACAACTGAAAATAATATATGATAAAGAGCTAAAACTTTAAAAATAAAATTACATATCACATTTCATTTAAGTCATTGCGTTATGGAGTAATTACATTAATGTGTATGTGAAATTACAGAGGGAAATATAATCAATAAGACGATGGAGTTGGTTAAAAAAATCTACGCATCAGTTGCTTAAAATGTGCATTATCTTTTTTTCTTTCTAGGGCATTGCGGTTTTTAGTTATTGCCTTTATATAAATGCGAAAGTACAGACTATGAGTTAGACAACTTGACAAAAATATATGCATTAGATGGTAAAACTGTGTACGAAATTTCATTAAAGACCTTGAGATGACCTTGACTTTCATTGAGACCTAATCCCTTGAGAGATTTGCTTTGAATTTGGGAAAGATTTCCAATTTAATTGCTTGTTCACTAGTTAGCGAGCGACTGACAGATGAGCTTCCTGTGTATAGTTCTTGTTGAAAAAATTGGAAATTTTTCCCAAATTTGGTGTATATTTCAAATATTAAATTTCGTTTGTCTAGATTAAAGAAATAGAGTGACAAAAAAGCACAGCTCCAAAAATGGGTTTTTAGAATTCAGAGAAGTCTAAAATTTGAATATCTTTTGAACTGTGGTTAGAATTTTTTGAAGGTTCCAACTTGGCCATGATAATTTGGCTACTTTCTATTCTTTTACCTATAAACAGAATATTTTTTAGAAAGGGTAATTGTGAGAAATCATATCCAAAGAGAAAACAGATGAAGGTTATGATTAAGATTTTAACATAATACTGTTCGTTAACGGATTCTGAGACGACCACATTTCAACGACTCCATCTCATTAAGGGGTGAGACGCGGAACGATGAGTGCATTTCCGGTATTCCCTTTGATCTTGGATTTCCCCTATTAGATACTAATAGATGTAAACATCTCCTTCTTTCATCTTTCCTTTCACCCCTATTTTGACAAATTAAACCCATCCTAACGCATGCGCAAAAACACGGAGGGTTTTACAATTCGTTGCTGAAGAATAGAATATGGAATGAATCTTTTAAAAATTACTTATAATCAATAACAGTTTAATTTCATAAAATTTCTAATTTAAATATATTTGAATTCTAAGGTAGAATCTGAAGGTGAAGCAATTAAATCAATATCAGTTTTCAAATCATAAGAATAATCGTTACTTGAAATAGCATTAACTTTTATTAAGTATATAATATCCGGAAATAATATTTTTGATTATATAATATTTGTCTAAGCAAATATTACAAGTATTCTACAGCAATATAAAATATCGTTTCATAATTTCTCTTCAACAAATATTGATATCACATGATTTTATTTTGCACAATACAATTTTCAAATGTGCTCGCATTAAATGAAAATTGTTTGCTACAAACTTAATATTGCTTTGTCAAAAAATAATTTATTCTTTCATTCTGATCTAGAATTTCTTGTTTATTCTGTCATTCTGATCTAAAATTTCTTGTTTATTCTGTCATTCTGATCTAGAATTTGTTTGATAGACATGAGCAAAACAATATGGGATTAAATAAGCAGAATTTTTTATTGTCGCGCACGAAATACGTAATATAAAACCAGTAAAACAAATGAACAAAATTCTACAAAAATGAAACAGATTTGCTTTTTAAAGTGTTTTTTTTTTTCGCACTTTAGTCTTGAAAAGAAAATGTATGCAATTCCTATTTTTTGATCATGCAAAATTTCTTTTTAGCATCCTTAAACAGAGGTAGAAGAGGGTCTTTTTTCTTTTTCGTACTTGTTTTCTTTGTGCCTACAACGCATTGATGCTACTGAAATAAAAGAAAAAGAAAAAAAAAAAAAAAAACACGATGTGACACATTCATCGTATAAATAAAAGATTTTAAAAATTCAGTTTTAGCGAAAGGTGAATTTTCTTATTTTATCTATTTTATTTCCTTCGTTGTGATGTGTGCTTTGATATTGAATAAATACATAAAAAGTCACGTACACTTAAAAAAAAAATTCTTCATTCAAATGATTCTACATGTTAAAATGTGCAGTGATTGATTTTGAATAATTATTAACGATTTTTTTTTCAAACTGATTATATTTATAGACTGTAGTGCATATTGTATCAGGCATGATATAAAAATTGATCAAAACGCTCTATAAGGCAGAACATTCGTACCATATTTGATACGTTGTTATTTCTCAGATTGAAGTTGCTCGGATAAAATATTTTTCAAAATTTTAATTTTAAGATTCATCGATATGATAATATATTACTTCAGTTACTTTGTAGCAAATTATTGCATTAATCCATTTTTAATTGCTCTCTAAAATTAAAAAAAAAGTCTTTTAAAAGTTGCACATTTAAACTTTGTATGATTTTATCCTTAATTTCGATAAAATTTAAAAATAATTATAAGCATATTTTATATCAATTCATTTCCTAATTTTAGAAATGTATTTTTACATATATTATTTTATAATGTATGTAAATTTTATGTATTCGCATATTCTGACGATATTAAACCTATTCATATATTGTGTACATAATATTTTCTGCATTTAAAAGCAAATTTTAACACATATTTATAAATATTTTATAGACACGAATGCATCTTACATTTTTTTTTATCGTAATAGTGTTTAAATCATAATTTATATGATTCACAAGCCTTTGTATTTGTACACGATTTATTAGATTAAACGTTTTCTAATTCTGAAGTGTGTGAATTTTCTGAAATCAGTGCGAGTAACACTTTATTTGATCATTCTAATTAATAATTCTTTGTTCTTTTAAAATATTTCTTGTCATTACACAACAGAAACATTTCTATTACTTGGTATACTCAACAATGAAACGATGTAAAAATATTCTTTATCTAATTTAACATTAAAATAGCAGAGTTAAATATTTTTTGATCTTTCAAGACAAAAGAAATATCTCACGTTTTGAACCTTTCTTACCAGGATATTTATAAGATCAAAATCTTTGTTACTGCTTCCTGAAATCTACTATTCATTCTCATAAAGTAACAAAAGGTGAATTCAAATAAGATCACAAATCACATATAAAATATAAATCACAACTTTTTCTACAACTAAAATGAATACATAAAATATTCAAAGTAAATTTTACTGTGAGACTAAATTTGTTATGAAAGAACATACTGCACTTGGTTTTTTTTTGAGTAATATGTTTTGTCATGAACATATAACATATCATATATATGATTTATTTAAAATTTCTGAAGGGAATAAAATTTTTGAAGTATTTATATTTGACAAAGTAGAAGAAAAGATGTTACAACATATGTATAGAAAATATCATAAAAAAAACGTTATAGATAACAATTTCTTTAGAAATATAGGTAAAGAATTCATTTCATTCGCTGTATAATTTGCGCCAAAAGAAATTTAACAATAATAAAATGGCTGTATCTCAATATTTTTTTTTTAAATTTAAAATGTTGTTTGAAGAACAGTGAGATATGATTTCATTTTAGTTAAGAAGTTTAGAGCATGGTATGTTCATATGAATTATATACATTGTGGTATTTGCTGAAACATTATTATAAAAATAATATTTTCTACTCATAAGATATAAAAAAAATAAATGTTGAATTGGGAATTGGAAAATTAGAATATAGAGGAGGGGGTGAATGGAAATAACAATAGAACTTTGAATCATGTTATTTCCTTTGAAAGTTTTTATTTTAATTTATCAAATTATTACAGGAAAGTTTGGAACAAAGTTTCATTAAAAGTCTTCAGAAGCAATGTATTCTTCATCAAGAAAAAATAACAAGAGAACGTCCAGAACAAAAAAAAAATTAAATAAAAGAAAGTTGAAACTTATTAAAAGAAAGAGAAATGAAAATGATTCATATTTTAATTCAATTTTCATACAGTCACCCTTTAAAACAAATAATTAAAGGTAATGGTCTATTTAAAGCGGATTGCGATGTTTCAAAAAAATTTAAAAGATCTTTATTTATATATTTTCTTGCTAATATTCATCAATGGTCAATATTAATTTTCATATTGTGATTATGTTGTTAATTCATACTACTGTAAAAGCGATATTTACTTGAAATAGAGATTTTATGAATAAATAAGTTAATTTTTTTTTATAAATTTCAAATATTTAGTCTACTTAATCTTTAAAAGAATATAAATATAAAATGTAATGCATAAATTCATTAGCGTGCATAAGCAAAAAGAAATTAACTATTGAAAAAAAAACAGTTAAGCCAGTAACTTATTATATTATAAACCAATTAAAAGTCCATGGTAAAAATTTAAAAAAAAAATTATTTTTTTAAATATGAGAACAAAAATAAGATCCGGATTCGTGGAAAAGAATAAACTCATTTTAACAATTAATAATAATAAAAAAAACATCTTCCAACTTCATTATTTCGGTATTAAACCATTTAAACTTTTCCCTCTTATTTTACAATTTTCTTTTATATTTCTAAAAAAATCATTAAAAATTACTAATAAGTAACGACATAAACTGCAGCTAACAACCCTTATTAATGGAAACATAAAAAATGATGATGCGACAAAAAGTCATCATCTCGCTAGAAAAAAAAAAGACATATGAAAAGAAAAAAAAATCGCTGATGACGGAAATTATCTTAAAAGCCGAAATTCTGTCTGCCTTAGAAAGATGTTTGAAGTCGTCTAATGACGGAGCCATTTAATTATTGGGCTTTCCATTAAGAGCTTATCAAGGAATCTTTACTTTATCTTACGAGGTTTTGCCAGCTGGCTTTAATATATTTCAAATATGCTGAAAGGAATCACCAAGTTTCTCCAAAAATATGCAAGATACCATTCCTAAGAAATCTGTAAGGACTGAAGAAAGAGAATCACATTTGGTTTTTATCAAAATTATATTTATCGATTGCTTCAAAGGTAAGAATTGATCCATGACAATAAATCAGTCATTTATTTACAGACTAGAGTTGGAGAATCCTGATTAATATATTTTTGTTTAATTTTTTTTCAATTATGAATAGTATTGCTCTGACAAAATGAGTGAAATTATTCATTTAAATATAAACAATGGGAATCTTTCGCTAAATTCCTGACTCCCATATGGAATTAAATTTAGTGAATTTAAATAACTCACATCTTTTGTTGCATAAAAAAGTTAAAATTTGGATAGTGAAATCAAATAACATAGAGCAAGATTAAAATCAATTATAAAGATTTAATCCTTCAAATAAGTCATGAATATTAATAACTGGAGTGTAAGAAGGCTCCTTATTTTTCACTCGATAATTTAAGCAGAAATGTCTACTCTCGAATGTTTTTATAGAGCCTGCTGTTTTGTGATATAAAAGTATTCTTTATGAATCTGATGTATCTAGCAAATTTATATTTTAACAAATTTATAATAAAATTAATTTTATTATTGAAAAATTTATTTATTATTTTATTATTTATTTTTCCAAGCAAATTTCGTCGTTGTCCTTTCGGATACCTTCCTTTCCGATTGGATACAGAGAACCAAAGTTTGAAAAAGACTGGCAGAGATTTAAAATCAAATTTTATTTAAACCATTGCTTTTAAATCGCTTCATCATCGTTAAAAGCTCAGTGTGAAATGTCCTTATAATTCTCTGCATATCTTACAAACGGAATTGATGTAAGCAAAGTTCCAGTTTCAAAAAAAGAAAGCGTTCAAGTTGAAAAAAAATTGCTCCTATATTTAAAATTCGATGCTTCTATGATGTCATGGAATTCGATTTCCTTAACACTATTAACGCATAGGACTGACGTAAGACTATTAAACCACAAGGCTTTAATGTCTATCATATTTACTTTGTTGAAATAATTAGTTGAAGATACTTTGTTAGTTAGTTAGTTAGTTTGAGACTAGTTAGAAAAATACTTTGTTGAAATAATTAGTTGAAGATACTTTGTTAGTTAGTTAGTTTGAGACTAGTTAGAAAAATAATTTGTTGAAATAATTAGGAACATTAAGTTATACATAATGAAGATTAATCGAAATTAAATAATACCAATTACCATTTGGTTGCGAAAGGAGAATAGTATTTGATAAAACATAATTATTATTATATTAAAAGTTAGATTTTGACATAATTTTTTTATTTTCAGGTCTATGTCCTAAGTACAAACTATTCATATATAAAATCCATATCACCATATATCAATTAAATGATTGAATATTATAGACAAGTAATTTATATTGAACAATCACGATTTCCCTATTTCACTTAATAAAATATATCTATTATGGCTTTCCCAATAACAGAGAGGCTATTTTCTCGAAATGGACGATACGATACTAATTCAGGCGTGCCACATTGTATAGCTAACCATATTGCTTACAAATCATTTATAATAGTTAATAAATGTTAAAACATGTGAGATTGAGGACAGACATTCAAAGTTGAAATATTCGTTACATTTCTGATTTCACATAATTTTCAACGATAGATTAAATTATTTCATCCAGTATTTAATCAAATAGGGCTAAGGAGGAAATATTTTACTTATCAATAAATTCATGTGAGGAATCAGAAAATGAAATTATGTTATCGCAAGAGATCACGAACAATTTGAAATCTATCTTGAGGCACTTAAGATTTTAATGGCACGACGATATAATGGTACTCGTTTCCAATAAAAAGATTTATTTACTCCATAAACATGATAGACATGAAGTTGTGAAAATAACACAGTCTATCGAAATTTGATTTTTAAAATATTCCGTCCGTGAAAAAATCATGAATATAAAACTATACATTAAATATTTAACTTCTATTAAATAAACACGGCATTCTCAGTAAGTCATTTGACCACCAAAAGTACATATAAAAATAATAAAAATAGGAAATGTAATTTTCTGCAAATAAAAAAATGTTTTGTGTAACTTACATTCGTTTCTCCGAATGGCATGAACAGGAGTCTCATATTGCGTTGTAGTTCTGAAGCGCATATGTAATCTAAAACATGATTGCATTAGGATTTTTTTTTTGAGATTTGGATTATCTTCGTTAATTGGTTTCCAATAGATGTGTTTAAATTCTAGGTTAATTCTCTGAAATTTTAAGAAAATATCCTTTGTTGACCACTTTTTTATTTTCTACTTTACAAAATATACAAATGGAATCAATTGATATTGTTGAATAAGAAATCTATTCTGAAAATTTTGATAAGTTTATGCGATTCAAATCAATTATTAAATCGATAATAATCTTGTTGGTAAGATGGAAAATAATGAGATGTTCAGATTTAAGGAGCTCTTTCTCTTTCCTTATTCTTATTTCTCATTAGATTTGGAACAGCAAGATTTAAATTGTATGGAAACAAGTATTGATGGTTTGATTTCACCAACATATCTTAACCTTAAGCTAAAAAGTAAGGAATTTTGGAAGGATTGGAGTTACATTTTAGCACTAATCTAAAACTATGGCAACTAGCGAAAAAATTTCATTACATAATTTTCAATTCTACTCTCAATATTAAAGAAGAGAATACTATGGGTAATTCAAAACCTGAATCTATTTTCAATTTCCAGGCCATTGAACTGGATGACTCATCTATGAAATCAACAGAAATGCTCCCCTTCCACTATCATTAACCCTTCCCCCTTTCCTTCATTTGATCTTTTAATTTTATAAGATTTCAAACTACCTGAATGAAATAGTAGGCAAAAAATTATAGAACTTTCTTTAATATGTCACATGTTTAAGTAAAACTATATAAATAAAAAACCTCAGGAGGGAAGAGGTAATAAAAATTATTTTTAATGATAACTTTAATATATTAATGCTACTGAATGCTTTCAGTGCAGATATTTTTGGTTATAATAAGGTCATAATTCGCCTAATTAAAAACCAACTTATCCTACGACGACGACGACCAGCCTATCCAAAAGAAAGTAAGATTTCAAAAGTCACCGGGGAGAGAGCGAATACCCAGAATGACCCCCCCCCTCTAGCATTCAGTCTAATTTTGCTATTTATGAAATTTACAAATAATGTCAAGGCATGAGCGAAAATAAGATACAGATATTCTACAATTTAACTAAAAATATAAATATATATAATTTATTCTACAATCAAATAATAAAGATGCAAAAACTATATATGAGAAAACGCCAAAAAAATTGGCGTTAAATGTAAGTTTATTATTCTAAATATATTAATACGCACAAACACACATACGGACATTATATTATATATGTTTAAATTGAAATGGACAGAGGAAAACATATTTAAATAATGCATAACCAAGCCATGAAGAGCAAGAACGTACATAGGGGCAAATGAATGCCGAAGTTATTAAATAACTGATAATCTAATTAAATAATTTAAAATGAATCATATTGATAAAAATTTGTTTAAAATATATGAAATCTCTCAAATTCTATTAAATACATAGAGAAAAATACACATGTACTAAAGTAGAAAAAATTTAACCAAACATAGGTTATAGATTAAATTTAACATACAGAATATAAATGCGTAAACAATTGTATATTTTTTTTTATTTTACTCGATGGCCAGTAAGAAGCAGAACAAAAATCAACACTTAAAACATCAATTAAGGGGTTGTACCATAATTTCTGCGTGTATCAGCATATAAGATGTGGTACAATAGTATAAGCAAAATATATGCACCCACAATTCATCTAACGGCAAAAATAAACAATTGGAAGTGCGATAGCAAACACGAAATGCGCAAAGACTCCATCTAGAAAATTGAAACAGAAAATCAACAGTAAAAGAAAAAATAAAGATTTTACCCAGCCATCGAGCCTCTGCAGAACAGCACAAGTATTTTTAGAAACAAAACAAATATTTTCTAGTGTAAATAAAGAAGATTTATTACTTAGTATATTGATAAAATTGCAATGTTACTTCCACAAGAGGGCAAATAAAATGAATCTGAATAGTTTGACTGCAAGTGAATGCGACGTGATCCGCATACGCAATTAGGGATATTTTTTTTATGGAAGCGCTACAAACAAAAGACAGATGAACCATTAACTGGAACAAAGTATAAGAGATTCTTATTATGCATTAAATAAATTTGACTTTGGGAATGAACTCTCTGAACTTGGAACTAAAATAATCCCTGGTTACACAGACAGCTGTCCTAGACACTTTTTTTTCCTTAAGGAAAGAATATGGTACAGGAATATCTAAACTTTTACCCACCATGGTCGCAATAGTGCTGATCGTCAACTGGGTTTTCAACGTGCGCCATCATCCAAGACAAGCCGACTAGATTTTTAACTTTATAAGTAGTTCTTTTAATGTAGCGAATAAATTTGGACATGGAATTTTCCTTTTGAAAGACTTCAATGGATTTGCGATTTTTCGTAAAAGTCACTCTAGAAGGTCCAGCCTATCGCAAAAGTTAATGCAGCAATTAATTGCCAATTTCAAACTAAAAGAACAAACGACTAGGTTATTTTTAATTATGAGTCCTGACATTGCCATCAACACATCAAAGTGTGGTTGATCAAAATAATTAGGAAAAATTCAATTCTTTGTTGAAGGGCATTAACATTTTTCTTAATTAATTTGTGAATCCTATTAATATTTTAAAGGAAACTGCAAGAACTGCTGTACCAAACCTGAAATTTAATGTAAAGATTCCTGGCAACAACATGGAGAATTTTCAGAAATATATTAAAAGTTAACTGGGAGATTCTGTAACATCTGGAAATTTTGACAAAGTTGAGTTGCATGAAATTGAGAAATCTATCTTTTAGTTACAGAACCTCACTGTATATTATAGCGGTGCCATATAAGAGTGATTTTTTTCAATTACTATACCAATATTTCAAAAAGAAAGTACAAGTTCATCATTTATTGACAGAAAAATTGTTAAAACTATTAAAGAATTAATCTTTTTTATGAAAATTAAGTATACATGGATAGTTGGTTGTCAATAATAATATATTCTAAAGAATTGGCAACTGATATCACTAGGAAAATCACAAGAAATTCACTTGAAAATCAGAGCTCTCTTTAAAGACGTTAGAAATTTTTGTGTATTTTAATTTACGCAAGATTTGAATTTGTCACCATTCGTGCAGCAAAGTTTTGGTAACAATATTAAAAAAAAACCATTTGACAGCTGACAGTTTAGAGTTAATAAATATGGAGCTTTGCACGATATAACAACGCATCATTCGAATTAAATAAATAAGTAGAGATTTTTTTCTTTAAATTTTTATTGAACATAAAATAAACAGGATAGAGTTATGTATGAAATAACACATAGGACAAACGGCCTCCAAGGGTTTGCTGGCACACACGCACTCTTTTGTCGAAATTTTCTATGACCATTTTGCATAAATGCGACTGAATTTTGTTGATGCAACGTTGGATTTCCTCCTTCAATTGTAGGCTTAATGATATAAACATCTGACTTCAAATAATTCCATAAAAATCCAACGATATAAAATAACACGATCTAGGGGAGGCAATTCTGATTTTTCAAACTGTGACCCCAGATTTTAATTATTTTGGAAATATTGTTCAACAATGAAAACACGTTGTTCTATCGTATAACGCTCCATTTTGCTAACCCTAAACTATCAGCTGACAAATGGTTTATTTAATAGGGTTTCCAACACTTCACTACACAAATGGTGGCAAATTCAAATTTTGGAACGCCCTTCGCGCTTTAACGAATTCCAATGGTCTTTCAGAACACACAATGTATTAAACAATTACTTGGAAATTTAGGCTTAAAACTTCAAAGCCTTCATCCAGTTGGAATCTCGAAATTCATATTGAGTGAGTATCGGTGAGTTGGCGAATGAAGGATAACTGATGATTCAAATGGAAAATCCCTCTTAATTTATTAGTATCCATCATTTGGTATTTACCATATTTCTATGCTACAAATCATATTCAAAATGTGCTTCTGTAATTATCACAACATGAACTAAACATACATTTTTATATTTCATTATTCGTATTTCTAATTATATTAGGGAATGAGACTGATTGTTACACAAATTCATCACTCGGTATCATCACGAGTATTGAATAGAAATTTTACTATACAAATATATTAAAAGATACTTATGTTCTTTAAACATTAAAATAAATCATTGCTTTAGAGAAATACATTTTATTAATTTCAATAAAAGAGTGTAAGATTTATATATATATATATATTTACATTACTAGATCTATATATGTAATATTTATTTGCATTTGTGTCTGAATAAACTTTGTCGGATCCTTAATACATTCCAGGCAGTTGTGAAATTTCTCCTTAAAGAAGGGGAATAAATTTATACTTACAGAATAAATTATTACTCTTATAATTCGCTCAAACATATATGTTTCGACCTGAAAGATCAAAAAGGGATAAAAGTGCATAAATGCCAAAACAAATAATTTACATAAAATATTTAACTACTCAAAAGTAGAAATAACTTTGGCATGCAAAATATGTACAATTTTATTAAAAGGATCCGTGTATTAACAGCCACTTTGGGCACCAATGAAAATTTATTAAATATAATACGGATTATAAATTTTGTATGAGTACCACTGAGCTACAAATTTATTTATTTATGGCAAAGGTAATGTTTGAATTTCAGGATGAGGATCATTTCTTAAGAAATATTTCAAACAATTTCAACAAATACTTCTTTTTCTATTTAACATTAAAAGGCACCGATTTGATAATAATTGCTACTTTTAGATATTAAAAATTATTCACCAAGGCAGTATTATTTCATATAAAATGTTGACATGAAAGATTGAGATAAATTTCTTGTATTCCAGCCTTTTCTCATGAGACATTTAAAACAGTAAAATTCTCTCGCCATTTTCTAAAGATTACGATTTATTGGCATGAAAAATAAAAGAAGATACTGTCTCCAAATTAAGTAAAACCGAAATTTATTCTAATCTAAATCTTCTAACAAATTTATTCTTCGTTTCCTGATAAATTCGTAATAACAATTCCTTAAGTAATAAATAATCATTGTAATCTTTAAAAAGGCAGAATAAAAATGTATTTATTCATTCGAAAATTGTGCAGATAGTTAAACAAAAATCGTATTGAATTATAATTCGAATGAAAATTATCTCGATTGACTACTCCAAATGAAAATTAAAATGTATTAGCTTTAATTTTCGAAGGGATAAAAAGATTAAATCAGTGAATTAAAGAAACATATTTTTTGATTTATTTATAAAGAATAAATTATATTTTTAAACAGTTCAATGGAATTTAATTCAGATTTAATTCATTTACTCTTTGCATTTTTTAAGACCAAAAACGGTAAAATTTTCTAACGACTAAAAAAAAATCCTTAAGTAATGTAGATTTAAAAAAAGACATAGGAATAAAAAAAAATTCCAGTCTTGTTATAAAAAAGAAAGCCTATTTGAAAAAAGAATTACTGATGGTGGAAATTATCTTAAAAGCCAAAATTTACTCTGCCTTTGCAAAGGTATCTGAAGTCTAATGATGGATCAATTTAATTACTGTGCCTTAACATGAAAACTTATAAAGTAATCTTTGCTTTATCTTACAAGTCCTTACTAGCTTGCTTTAATTTTCTTCATATATGCTGAAAGGAATCACAGCAATCCTTTTACATATTTATCTTCTAAGAATTTTTAAAAAATTTATTTGAAACGTTTGAATTGAGTTTTGAGTTTTCCGGTCATGGTTAAGTAATTACATTACAGATTACAATTAATCAAAAAATGGCAAATATTTTAAAAACAGATTTTAATAATAGTAAATTTCAAGCAACCACATTTCAGGTGAAAAATAATTAAACAACAACTAAGCAATGTTTTAATAAAATTGGAAAATATCACATATTTAGGAAAAATGATTTTAAATAATTAATTGAAAAAATATGAGAATGTTTAGAATATTGTATAGAATGTTAACAAAAGAGTTTCTGGACACTATGTTAATTACAATTTATCATTAAATATATTTTGTGGTATAACTCGTTCAGTAATATAATATAAAATATAAAGCATAATTTAGGTACAACAAGAATTAATTTTCCATTTTCTCCAATTTGTTTTATTATATTTGCAGAAATTATTTATGGATATTTTCGGAGCAAATTACCAGGTAAATAAAGAAAAGTTAAAGAGCGATTGCAAATGATGAGAATGAGCAATGAAAATATTACTTTAAACGACAAATGAATTTTAAAAAAATTCAGCTATATTTTTGAGTATTAGATAGCTTGAAATTGAAATTATTTAGATTATTACATTACTTTATATTACGACTATTTAGATTATTTTATTTTAAGATCATTTAGATGATTAGATTGTTTTATATTAAGATCAGTTAGATTATTAGATTGCTTTATGTTTATATTTAGACTATTAAATTGTTTTATATTAAGATTATTTAGATTATTAATTGTTTGATATTACACATTTTTAAAATATTAGTATGTTTTAAATTATTATTTAAATTATTAGATTGTTTTTAAATAGATAATTTATACTATTAAATTGCTTTATGTTAAGATGATTTAGACAATTAAATTGTTTTATATTAAGAATATATAGTTTATTAGATTGTTTTATTTTACGAATATTTAAAATACTAGCTTCATTATTATTTAGATTATTAGAATAGATTTTATTTATTTTCTTTTAATCTGTGACGTAAAAAATGAAAATTCTCAATTAAAGTAAAATATTTATGAAATTCACATGGACAACATTTCAAATTATTTTTAACCGCCTCTTATGTTTCTTTTATTTATTTCTTATTACTTTATTTATCTTAAATTATTCCTTTCTAAGCATTGGAAAAAATAGCACATTAAAAAAATTAATATTTTTAATGCTACACAACAACTTTGATACCACCTATTAAAAGAGGTCAGAAAGTTTTTATTTTAATTAAAAAAAATTAGATTTTTCTTATTTAGAGAAGAAGATAAAGAAAATAATATCCCTCAGAAATGGAGAAAATACAATATTTATGAGTTCCATGATGTTTTGAGAGATAAAATGAAAAAGGAGAAGAAAATAAAATCTACCTTAGTTTACATATTTCTGTTTTCTATGCAACACACGAATTTGTAGACGCGTGTTTCGACAACGAAAATGTGTCGAAATCGGTCCACTAGGAAACACAAAATGTTTGCATTTCTGTTTTCTGCTTATGTATACGACATAAGTTTTAGGAAGAACGTTTTCGTTCTCAACGAGTTACGTACTTCGAATCGAATTGCCTTTGTATCAAACAAACGCATTTCATTTCTAAAATATGCTCGCAAAATGCTGAAATTTCTTTTTACTCAGTGAAATGGTTCCTTTTCGCTTGTTCGAAAGAACATGTGATTTTGATGCCCATTACAGGCAGCAGCATCTGCTCAAGATATTTTTTATTGCTTCAGAGAGTATTGTGTAGTTTTCATTCATATCCAGAAGCAAGGTTCGTCCTCGTTGTGTCTGCGTTTGATATATATAAAAAATTGCAAAGAAAAAACAGTTTTCTGCCATTTTTTAATTCTTTTTTTACGTTTTTTTTGTCTATTTAGTTTTTTTGTAATTAAAAAATGTTTCTGAAAATCAAAAATATTGTTTTCAAATTCCCCCATTTTTTCAAAATAAATAAATAAATAAAAAAAAAAAACTAAGACAAATGCATCATATAAAATTTTAATGTTTTTGTTTATACTTTATTTAATGTTAATATTTTAATTTTTTATTCTTGAAATTCAGAGCTTACGTAAGATATTCGTTCAGAGTGCTATTAATATTATTCAAAGAAAGATTTATTGTTTTTCTCAAAGTATATATAAAATATTTAATATCCTTATTTAAGCATAAGAAAGTGACTTCAAGTCGTGTTTTAGAAATGTGAATAATAGTAAGAAGGAATATAATTATCTTTAATATTTTATTCTATAAATATTTGAAAAGTATAGAAAAATAAGTACTCTCCTCTCTCTTAAAATAAGTACCTCTTGAAAATTATGAATGGGTATTTGGCATTTTCGAATTTGTTTCCCAGTGCATTTTGTATGACTTTATTTAAATAATCTGCTCAAAAGTACAAATTATATAAGCAATTTTATAGAATGAAATAAAAATCAGTAAATTCTAGTGCATATTTATTTTTATTAATATATTTTTTTGTGTTTAAAAATTATTTTATCAATTTTACTCAGTCGGTGAAATGAAAGAAATAAAATTTCTATTTAACTACTTCACCGCAACAATGTAAAGAGCATTTATGAATGTTTTAAATAAAAAATGAATCAATGGAAGCAAATTCGAATTTTATAAATACATTTCTCCCTTCTTAAAATATATAATATTAAAATGCCAGCTCACGTAAATAGAATAAAAACAAGGATTTTTTTTTTGAGTTGTATAGAGTTTCAATGTTGCTATAAATAATGAAAGCGTATCCTGTGTCAAAAAATATCTTATAAATACTGCAGTGAATAATGAAAAAGTAAATGAACATATTTCAATTTTCTTACGTGTTGCAAAAAAATTTCTTCATCAAATTTTGATTTTTTTTATAGTGAATAATAAAAAATTACGATATGCGTATAGAGTTTCAATGTTGCGATAAACAGTAGTAGCATATTCTTGCGAAAAAATTCTTATGAACTGTTCAATGAATAACAAAGGGAAAAAAATGAACGGACGCGAAAATGTATTTCAGATTTCTTTTGTGTGTGATAAAAATTCTTCATTACATTTTTATTTATTTATTTATATATTTCTGTAAAATGGTCAAAAAAAAGTATATTTGATATATATACGATTCGCTTAACTATTTCCGGATATTTTACTGTAGAAATTTAAAGAGTTTTATGTTCCATTTAATATAATTATTGATATTTCGGAACAAAAACATACAAAGTTCAAATTAAATAGAAGTAAGCAGGCTGGTATTTGAAATATTATTAATTGTCAATATTAAAATTTTAATTTAACAAATCTGCTAGAAATTTGGTCTAACATGCTGAATTTTTATCGTTCAGTTTCATTTGTCATAAATTATTAGAACCAAAAATAAGATGGAGAGAGTAATGCAATTTTTAAATATGATTTTTAACAAATATAAAATTATTTATTTTTAATCACATTAATATAAAATGCCCATAACTATATAAATTTTTGGATCTTTTAATGTAAACAAAAATTACTTTATATTCTACAAAATAATCAGAAAAAAAAGGTATAAAATTCATAGAAATTATATTATATTCACTGCATTTGTTATAAATTTTCTCTTTAAATACGTAGAACTAGCTCTTCATGAGATTCATTAATCAACAACTGTATCAATATAAGTAACAGTTATTGTAGAATCATTATGGGCGACAAAAGATTACACGCACTATAGTGAAATAACTTTTCTTCACTATTTCTTTGTAAAATATATCTGTATTAGCATTATAAAATTATAGCTTCCAGAACTACAATATACTATTTTGATTTTCTTAAAACTTGTTAAAACTAAGAGTTAAATATTACAAAATAAGTAATAGCCAAAATTTTCTGAAGATGTATTACATTATTCGAAACAAATTCAAATATATTAAACAAATAGACGACGAAGCAATAAATGTTACCAATATATGTTAACAAGAAAAAGAAACTTCGGAGGAAATATTTTGCATGAAAATATTAAAAGTATAGAACCAAGATTTGATACACCACTTCATATTTCTTCAGACTGAAATATTGATTTGACAGTACAATCACCGCGTTACCTGACACCTATATGTTCTTATGAAAAATACTTTTAGAGGAAAAAAAAGGGAAGAAACATATAAGCTTGAGATTATTTTGTAAGAAAATAAGTCAAAAATCTACAATCTCGCCTTAGAATTTCTTTTCGATTTTCGCACGAAATATGAAATTCAAAGTAAGCAAAATTTTTCTTACTTACTTAAAGCACATAAAAAAATAGCAACGAAAAAGAATAAGGACCGCAAGGAAATGAAGTAAATTTAGATTTGAAGTGCACTTTTTTCTCACTTCTTTCTTGGAAAAAAATAAAACAATTTTTCATTTCTAGCTCCCTTAAATTTTACCTTCAGTGTCTTTTAACTAAGAGTCTGATTGAAACTTCATTTCGTTTTTTTTTATATACTTACCTGCCCCCTTTAAAGTATCGATGTAATTACTAAAATGGAAAAGGAAAGCAGATGACACTTCTTTGACGTAAATAGCAGGTTTTGCAGAAGACAGTCTTTGGGTTCGCATGTTTTTATTTCATTTATTCTCTATATTCTGTGTGATAAAACAAAGAGAATATAAAACAAGAGGATTTATTCGAGAATAAATATATGAAAAATTTGACAGTTTTTAAAAATATAATAATTCTTGTTGGAAAAAATTGTTCTGAAAAATGGTTGATTTATATGCAATTTTCTTTAAATATTGTGTTTAGGTAGAGATACATTAAATCTTTCACTTTTTAAATGTCTGGTTATAAAAAGAAACAAAAGAATTCCTTCATATTTTTAATGAATGGGTAGGTAAAAACTAAATAAATAGCAAGTTTGCGTAAATCAAAAAGACATATTTATAGTCAATAATTTGAAAATAGACGTTTTTTATTGTTTACGTTGATGTTTTTGAAAATTAATAAGCATGTTCATTTTAATTAAGTTAAAAAAGCCATTGCTAACCTATAACAGTATTATTAAAGAATCTATGTTCATTTTAATTCAAATTAAAAAATATGTTGGAAACACTAGAATAAAATTCAAAAAAGATTCTAGTTAATTTACTTCATTTCAAAAATTTCCTACTTTTCGAAATTCTATGTGACTTGGAAAATCACATGTCAGTCACATGTGAGTTTCTGAAAAATCTGACGTGTGATTTTAAGAAATAGACAATATATCAAAAATATAATTAGTAATGAAATCAAACAGCAATACAGCATTTACAGTGATGTGCATTTCCATAAACTAAGATTCATAAGTGGTGAATAATAAGTAAAATTTGCTTCTCTTTATGTCATAATTCTGTAAAAGCATAACATATATGCAAAATTTTGACTGAAATACTGAAACATATAGAACAATTTATAAATGACATAAAGTAATTCATTACCCTGATTTTGCTAGTTTATTTGCATTCCTTCTTTACAATTATTTTAAATACAGAATTATCTTAAAAAATGTACAATATATATATATATATATATATGTGTGTGTGTGTGTGTGTGTGTGTGTGTGTGTGTATTTTTAAACTATTGTGCGGTCCCATGTTTCATTTAGGATACTTTAATAAAGTCAATTTCCATGCCACAGAAATCAATATTTCATTTACTTGATTGGTTAGCTAAGGTTGTATTAGAATCTCATGCTTTAAGACAAATAAAAGAGCTGATTTGTAATAGCTATGAAAAAAAAAATCACAAGCTTTCATTAGTGTAAGAACAATTATCAATAAAAGTTTGTTTCTTAAATTATTAGTAATTATTGAGCAGTCAACTTATTTTTTTTATTTTACATTAGTTAAATTGAAAATTTTTGTTTATAACGAGAATTCAATTATGACGCATTTCGTAATTTTCACCCATGATCGGATGAAAAGTACAACACCTGAGGTAGAACCCACTCATCTATTTTTCATGTTCACAACAGCGGAAGGACAGTTGTCCCTCAACATTAGCTTAACGCGTTCCAGTTTCATATAGACAATAGAATCTTCAGAGCTGTAGTGGCTAATATACTCTCCAGTTTGAGGCCGGGAGACTCCAGGTTAAAAACACGATTGCATTACAGATCCACTGTGTAGTCGGGTCTGGTACATACTAAAGCTGACTTCGTGGCGTAATCGTCCTCCCTCTGGTGAGGCTCGGAAGCATGGAGAGAGAAAGCCAGCTCGAGTGCCATCCTCGTCAACTGACTACTATTCAAAATTGCGAAGTCCATACCAAAATAGCCCTAGTATTTCTTTCAGTCGGGACGTTATCTTAATTAAATGAAATGCATTTTTGATCTGGAATTTTCCTGTTTCTACGTTAGAATATTACCAACTGAAACCCGCAATTAAATGTAATACGTATGTTTACTAAATAAGAAATTTAGAAATCATATAATCTATAAAGTAGTTTTCTAGAACATTAAAAATATTCTATATAAAAATAATACATAAGTATAAAAGCAGTTAGTTTAAAAAAAATATATTTTAAACTATAACCACTTTTTACCAAAAGAAACAGAAAAATATATGAACAAAATGAATAAGCCAGTCCCAAATAAAATCTTTATAAATCTACAAAATGATAGATTTTATAATTAAAGGAATATTATTCTGATTTTCTTAAAATTAATTTCATAAATTAAAACCAAGAATCTAATATTGCGGAAGAAATAAAATCTTAAACTTTCTGAAAAATGTTTTCGCAATTTGAAACAAAAGAGAAATATATTAAGCAAATTGACGACAAAGCAATAAATGTATCCAATAAATTATAACAAGAAATTCTTCGGATGAAATATTTTGAATGAAAATATTAAAAGTATTGAAGTGAGATATGAAATATCACTTAATATTACTTCAGCATGACATATCGACTTGACAGTACAATCTCCGAGTTACCCGACACCTATATGTTCTTATGAAAAATGCTTTTAGAGCAAACAAAAAAGAAAAACGCACACAAGCCTGAGATTACTTTGCAAGAAAATAAGTCAAAACTCTTCTATCACACCGTAGAATTTTTTTCTGATTTCCGCACGAAATATGAAATACAAAGTAAGCAAATTTTTTCATAAAACACATATAAAAAAAAGCAACAGAAAAAAACACCTCAAGGAAATGAAGTAGATTTAGTTTTGAAGTACACTTTTCTCACTTCTTTCTTGAAAATAAAATACAAAACATTTTTCATTTCTCGCTCCCTTAAAATTCACCTTCAATGTCCTTTAACTAAGAGTCTGGTTGAAGCTTCATTTCCTTTTTCTTTTCTTGTGTGTTTACCTGCCCCTTTAAATGCATCGATGTAGTTACTGAAATGAAAAAAGAAAGCAAATGACACTTCTTTGACGTAAATATCAGGTTTAGCAGAAGACAGTCTTTGAGTTCGCATGTTTTTATTTCATTTATTCTCCATAGTCTGTGTCATAAAACAAAAGGTATATAAAAAAAAGAGGATTTATTCGAGAGGAAATATATGAAACAGTTGGCGTATTTTTTTTCGGGAGGGGGGATAAAGTATATAACTCTTGTTGAAAAAAAATTGCTCTGAAAAATGTATGATTTATATGCAATTTTCTTTAAATATTGTGTTTAGGTAGAGCGACATTAAATCTTTCACTTTTTTAAACGTCTGTTGTAAAAAAACAGTCACTAAATCAGTTTAATGAGTGGACGGGAAAAAGTAAATAAATATAGTAAAAACAAATTTAAGTAAAATCAAAAGACATATTTTCAGTCATTGATTAAAAAAAAATGTGGTTTTATTGTTTAATGTTGATATTTTTGAAAGTTACTGAAAATCTATGCTTTTTAATTCAAAAATCTATGCTCAAAATCTATCATTTTAATTAAAAATTACATTGAAAACCAAGAATAATAATTAAAAAAATTATCGCTAATTTAGTTCATTTTAAACAATTGCTACTTTTTGAAGTTCTATATTTGATCTGCGATTTTGAATATAGATAATATATCTTAACTATCCTCAATAAGAAAATCAATCATCACTACACAATTTAAATAAATTATGCGTTTCCATGAACTATGCTTTCTTAAAAGATGAAAATTAAGTAAGAAATACTGCCTTTAATGCTACAAATGTGTAAAAGTATAGCATATATACGAAATGTTGACTGAAATATACAAAATTATCTATAAATATTTTAATGTCATTCACTGCACTCATTGCGTCAATTTATTTACTTTCCTTACATTTATTATAAATACAAAATTCCTTTTAAAATATGCAAAATATATATTTTGTTTTTAAATAGTTGTGAGATCCCATATTTCATTAAAAAAACCATTTCATTTTCAGGACAGTTGAATAATGTAATTTTCCTTGCAATTGTAATCTATACTTCCTTTACTTGATTAGTTATATTAGGTTCTCATGCTTGTAAATAAAGTAAGCACTGATGTGCAATGGATATAAAAAGAAAATCACTTGTCTCTATTGGTGTAAGATCAATTATCAATAAAAACGTATTTCATCGACTATTAGTAATAAATTAATATCAATTATAAAGAAGAAAATTGCCCTTTTTATTTTATATCAGCATAATTGAAAATTCTTGTTTATAGGAGAATTGAATTAAGACAAATTTTATAATTTTAAGCAGTGATGGGATGAAGACAAAATCTGAGGTGAAACATCCTCATCTAACTCCATGTTCACAAATGTGGAAAGACAGTTGTTCCTCTGCTTTAGCTTTAAGAGATTATAGAACCTTTAAAAGTTAAAAAAAGTCCTCAAAATTTGGTCAAATGTAGCTCTTCCTAAAGTAACAAAAAAATCTTAAACTTAATAGTTTTTTTTTACCACAGTTTTATAAGACATTTTACCTTATAATTATGATGTTTAAGTCAGTCGTGATATTTTCATAAATTAAAATATGCGTACAAAAATAACATGTTCCGTATAAATTGTCAAAGACAAAATTTGCTTGCGTGCAAAATTGTTCAGAAAATAAGCAAGTTA
This sequence comes from Argiope bruennichi, assembly GCF_947563725.1. Taxonomy (NCBI): domain Eukaryota; kingdom Metazoa; phylum Arthropoda; class Arachnida; order Araneae; family Araneidae; genus Argiope; species Argiope bruennichi. Next base: position 41,210,955 of record NC_079158.1, on the reverse strand, counting down.
TATTAACAAATGTTACACCAATTTACTCTCAAACAACATGAAATAATTATCTTGCAAGATGATGTATATTTTAATAGGGTTATTAGAGTAATTTTACTTTTTATTTTGTTAAAACATGATAAAATTTAAAAAAAAAAACGATTTTAGCATATTAATAAGTTCTGAAAATGCTTTAATGAGAAAAATGTCTTTGAAGTAAAAATTTCTTTATTAAACTTCTCTTTTCAAATATACTATAATAAAATTTATGACCTTCGCTTTTCTGTGTGAATTGTCAGCAGTTTTGACTACATCTTCACGTTTTTGACTATATCTTTTAAACTAATTAGCATGCGCACACACGTGCAATAACTTAAAATGTTCGGAAAGGTTTCAGATATAAAAAGAAATCATATTAAAATTTCGAAAAATGTTTAAGGTCGTTTAAACGTCCTATATCCCCTTAATGTGTTCCAGGTTCATATATACAATAGACCTTCGGAGCCACAGTAGCCAATAAGTTCCCGAATTTGGGACCAACACGATACTATCAAAGATTAGAAACAACACTATTCTATCAAAGATCAGACGATATTGTCAGGAAAGAAACTCGATACTATCAAAGATCAGTCGTGTACTGGGGCTTGGTACAAGTGAAATCTAATGTCGTGTGCCAAGTGTCTTCCCACTGATATGGTTCGGAATTTTGGGGAGAGAGAGCTAACTTAGGTGTCCTTATCAACTGACTATGATTCGAAATTACGATCCGTCCCAAAATATATTTAGTTTTGCTTTCAAACGGGATGTTAATTTAATTATATTATACTAAGCGCTAGATCTTTAATCTGGATTTTTTTTTCTCTTTCGAAGATAGGATATTACTAGCAGAAAATCGCCATAAAATGCATTAAATATTTTTTACCAAAAAATAAAATTAAAAACATATTATTTATATAGTAGTTTAAGCTTCTGGAACATGTAAAAATATCTTAAATAAAAAATAATACGTAAGAACAGTAGCAGATTATTTTTTAAAAATATTTTATCCGTTCAACTGTTACCACTTTTTACTAAAACGACAGAGAAATATATGAATCAAATGAGTAAGCCAACAATAAATAAAGTCTATTATTTTCCTCTGAATTTCATATTAACTTCAAAAGAAAATAAAAGGTGTCCGATACTTATAAAATGGTATAACTAAAAATGTCTGAAAACTCTCTGAAACGACATGAACTAATGACGTTTTCCATAATGGACATAAAAGATGGACATTTCCATACAAGCAAAACAATACATTTCTTTGTCTGAGGAAATAAAAAATATCAGTATTTTGCAAGTATTTTATGGATGTGGAAAGGAGTTTCGATATAAAAAGCTCATTCGATTCAAAGGTTGTAACTTCCTAAAAAGGAAAATTTACGTTCGAAAATTTATGTTGTAGATATAAGCAATATTGGAACAGAAAAGAATGTATTTTATATTTCTTAATGCGCTTCATTTCGTCATATTTTAGTTTTCGAAATTTACGTCTATGAATTCGTGTATTGCATGGCATTTCAAAAATATGCAAACTAAGTAAGACCCTATTTTCTCTTCTCTTCATTTTATCTTTGAAAAATGTCATAGAATTTAGGAATATAGTATTCCTAAAATATGAATATTTCAGAATATCCTATATATAGCGAAAATGGAAAAATAATGAAATAATCCTGCCCTTTTAAAAATGTAGATCTAGTAGTTTAGAAAAATTTGAAATATTATGTTCATGTTCGATTATGTTATTCTATGACTTATGAAAATGTTTTAAAGATGATTGATTAAATAAATTTGAAAGTGACAAAGGAAATTCATATTTGCAGTTCGAAAATTTTTTAGAGTATATATATTTAAAATAATTAATTTAATACATGATTTCTGAGCAGAGGATAGAAACCATTTTTATTTTTGTTTCAAAGATTAGTTTACTATAAGCATGTTATTTTTGTATACTAATGATTTAAAGTAATATGAGTCCAATCAACCCACTCCTTTTCCTTGAGGCAGCCGTTTATTTGTCATCACTAATGAATGCGATGGTTCCATTACTCGTTCAGTCTTACTTGCTGAAGAGTGGAATTTCATGGATCAAAAGTATTTAATTAAATATGAATAAAAAGACAAGAAAATTCTATAAAATTTATATTTCGCAATTCTTTTGGAACTGGAATTGTAGACTCTAAAATATGAAACACAATTCTTTACGTCAATTTAAGGATTTTAAACATTTAAAAATTAACTATTAGTCCACTATTATAGTAAACCATTTGGATATAGATGTGTTGCAAATTTTTGCATTCGTAATGAAAGAGCTGCGTCAGAAGTTTTCTATTATATTCTTAATAACCTGATAGATATGATGCTACTGTCAATGCAGAGAGAGAATGTATAGAGAGAAGCTTTACAATATATATTGAAGTAAATTCAGGATTGAATAAATACAAGTGAACTTTTAGAAGTCGCATGATAATTGTGTCCTTCTAAAACAAGTAAATAGAAATAATAAATGTTAAGAACGCTAAAATTGTTATATTTTAGATCTAATAAAAACAATCAAAACAGGAATTTTAACTTTCTATTCTATTTTAACTAATTTAATTCTAATCTATATTGAGTAAATATAGAAAAATATTGTAATCTTCAAAAATTGTTCACTCGATTTTGATTCACGTTAAAGAAATCTCTGAATCAGAAAAAACTTTCAATAAACTATCTATAACTAAACTTTTTTTCTATCTGTATGTGAAAGCCATAATTCAAAACAAGTAGAATGTTGAAATTTGATTATTCACAGAATTGAATATCTTAATTAAAATAAACTATAAGAGCCTGATGAATAAAATTATTTAATCTTATGCATGTGGCATAAGATAGCTTTAGTATAAACATGCATGTTTAGACTAAAGATATCAATAAATGTCCATTTGTCAGTTTATATATAATTACGCATGTCAACTTTATTAATCAAAAATTGAAATGAATGTAACTTAATATATTGTTTCATGACCGCAGTTGTATTCCTTAATCAGATTTTTGACCAAATCAATCGAAAGAAAGATGTCCAAATTGTAAACCTGATATTATTTATGGAAACATAAAAAGAGCAATTTTATATTATGACAAGAGAATTCGAAGCAAAAAAACACCTCTTTTTTTTATCATACTGATATATATTAGTTAAATTATTATATCATATATTGATTTCGTTTATTATTATTGTTTGGAGGATTTATTGTTTGGAGATATTTTTAGTTTGGTTCAAGTTTATAATAATTTTATTCTAAAATCCTTCATATTCAATTTTTTTATAAAATTTAATCAAGTATTAAAATTCCATTGCTTAGATTTTGAACCTAAAAGATATAGAAAAATTGGTTAACAGGAACAAACAAAAATGACAGAATTCTAAATATAAAAAAGTAAAAAAAAAGTTAAAAATTCTAAATTTGGAAAGTAGAAATTAAAAGCACATATCGACTGTTAAATTTCAAAAAAAAAAGTTTTTAAAGCTGGTGCGATGAAATGATATGACCGACAATTTTATTAAGTGAAATAAATTTTTATTCAATGAAATCAAACTAAACAGTAATAAAAAATATATATTATATGCCCAGTTTAAAATCTTAAATGTGTTGTAACATGAGATTAAATCAAGCCAAATGATGAAAAAAAGATTGCAATAACTTAAAAAGGCAGTTTTATTGGGTGTTATTAATATGCAAACTAATTTTTTATTGTGTATAATGAAGACAAAAGTAAATATCACAGTTAAATTAAAGTAACTGTTGAATTCACCCGGTGAGCATTAATAATTAATTTTTTAATCGTTTCTAATTTTTCTTTTACTTATATAATTTCAAGGTATTGAAAAAACCAGCACATTAAAAAAAATAATTTCAATTCTACTCAGCAACTTTTATGCTACCTTATAATAAGGCCCGTAAAGCATTTATTTTTATTAAAAAAATTTTAGATTTATCTTATTTAGAGAAAAGGCAGAAGAAAATAATATATCTCAGAAATGGGGAAAATGCAATATTTGTGAGTTCCATGATGTTTTGAGAAATAAAATGAAGCGACAAGAAATAAAATCTATCCTAGTTTGCATATTTTTGTTTTGCTGTGCAACGCATGAATTTGTAGACACGTATTTCGACAACGAAAATGTGTGGAAATCGGTCCACTAGGAAACACAAAATGTTTGCATTTCTGTTTCCTGCTTATGTATACAACATAAGTTTCAGGAGGAAAGTTTTCCTTCTCAACGAGTTACGTACTTAGAATCGAATTGCCTTTTTATCAAACAAACGCATTTCATTTCTAAAATATGCTCGCAAAAATATTGAAATTTTTTTTTACTCAGTGAAATGGTTCTTTTTCGCTTGTTTGAAGGAACATGTGATTTTGATGCCCATTACAGGCAGTAGCATCTGCTCAAGATATTTCTTATTGTTTTACAGAGTATTGTGCAGTTTTCATTCATACCCAGAAGCAAGTTTAGTTCCCGGACTATTATATGCTTTTGAAATATATATATATATATATATATATATATATATATATATATATATATATAAATTCGAAGAAAAAACATTTTTTTATGTTAATTTTTTTCGTCTATTTATCTTTTAGAATTAAATAATGTTATTGAAAATGAAAATATTTATATCATTGTAATAATCTAAATAATTTTATTTTTTCAATACGATTTTTTTTCTCCTAGAACTAAATCGAGTATATCATTTAAAATTATGATGCTTAATGTTAAAATTTTACTTAATGTTTGAAGTTTCGTTTCTGTATCTCTGAAATTCATTCAGAGATTCATTCGGAATGATATTAATATTATTCAAACAACGATTTTTTGTTTTTCTCAACCTATATATAAAATATTTAATATTTTTATTGAAGCATAATAAATTGACTTCCAGTCGACTTTTATAAATGCGAATAATAATCAGAAGAAAACTAAATATTTTCAATATTTAATTCTTTAAGTATTTGTGAAGTACCTACAAATAAGAAATGCTCTCTTATCTCTTGAATTAATACCCTTGAAAAATATTAATGCACATAATAATTAGAAGGAAAATGAAAAGTTGTAATATTTTGTTCTGTAAGTATTTGGAAAGCACATATAAAAAAATAAATACCCTCTTCTCTTTTGATATTAATACCTATTGAAAAATATTAAGAGAGTTTATTTTTTAGATAATGTATGTTTTTATTGGGTGTTTTGCATTTTCATATTTGTTTCACAGTGAGTTTTTGTATGGCTGTATTTCTATTAATCATTTTATAGAATGAATTAAAAATAAGTGAATTTTATCAAATGAAATATATTAATTGAAGTGCATATTTTTTATTAATATACTTTTTGTGTTTAAATATTTTTATATCTTATTACCTATTATTTTGTCTACGAAATTTTAAAGTAATCTTTAGAAATTTCTCACAAAACGGTTTGAATTTCTTATATCAATTTTGCACAGTCTGGGAAATGAAAGAAATAAAATATGATTTAACTCAAATCTAAGTGAATTATATAGAAGAAAATAACTGAAGATGCTTTAACAAAGTGAATCAATGGAAGTAAATTGTAATTTTATAAACAAATTTATCCCTTCTTAAAATATATAATTTTTAAATGACGGCTCATGTCAATAAAATAAAAACAAGAATTTTCCTTTGAATTGTATTAAGCTTCTATGTAACGTTAAATATTGGCATGCTAATTATAAGTAACTTCCTCCCTTCTTAAAATATATATTATTAAAATTGCGGCTCACGTAAATAGAATAAATACAAGCATTTCTTTTAGTTGTATTGAGCTCCTATGCTGCATTAAATAGTGGAAGTTTATTCTTGTGTCAAAAAAAAATATCTTATAAATCTTTCAGTGACTAATAAAAGAGGAAATGGGCAATTTCTAAAATGTATTTCAGCTTTCTTTTGTGTGTAACAGAGATTTCTCCATTAAATTTTGATTTTTTTTCTATAAAATGGCCAATAAAATATATATCCTATATATGTACATAGTGTTTAATTATTTGTGAATATTTTTTTAATTTATGAACGGAACTTTACGTGTAGATAGTCAAGGAGATAGATTTATAATTATTACTGTAATATCAGTAATATATTATAATTACTGTTATCTTAACAATAACATATGGCTTCTATCAGTAACATACATTAATTAGACAAAAGCATAAAGTTTTTTTTTAAATTGGATTTTGTAATGCTTGTTAAAAAATTAATTTAGATATCTGTAATAAATTTGGAAACTTGGTTTTGCATGGTGGTTATATTTATTCAGTTTAACTCGCGATAAATTATTAGTACCAAAAATAATACTGAGAGAGTAATATAATTTTTAATAAATATGAAATTATTTATTTTCCGTCATATTATTATTTTATATCTAAATTTCTGGATAGTTTGACGCATTATATTTTCTAAAATAATCAGAAAAAAAAGCATAAGAATTCAGAGGAATTATATTATATATACTGCGTTTGATATAATTATATCTTTTAATACATTTAAATAACTGTTCATGGGGTTCACTGGCAAAATAATTTTAATATCATTAAAGACACCAAAGGGATAGAGGTGAAATACATTTTTCTTCACTGTAGTATTGAATTTGTAAAATATATCTGAATTAACATCAGAAATTAAAATCTTTTGTTACAAGACGATATTATTTTGATTTTCTTAAAATTTATTTTATAAATTAAAACCAATCCTTTAATATTGCGAAAATAATAAAAGCTTAAACTTTCTGAAAATGGATTTCACTATTCGAAACAAATATAAATATATTAAACAAACAGACAATAAAGCAATAAATGTATCATATACATAATAACAAGAAAAAAAGTTCGGATGAAATATGTTGCAAGAAAATATTAAAAGCATTGAAGTGCGATGTGAAATATTATTTAATATTACTTCATCAAGAAATATTGACTTGACAGTACAATCTCCGCGTTACCCTACACCTATATGTTCTTATGAAAAATGCTTTTAGTGAAAAGAAGAAAAAAAAAAAAACACGCAAGCTTCAAATTACTTTGCAAGAAAATAAGTAAAAAATCTACGATCATGCCGTAGAATTTTTTTCTGATTTCCGCACGAAATATGAAATACAAAGTAAGCAAAATTTTTCTTAAAACACATGTAAAAAAACGAAGAAAAAAAAACACCGTAAGGAAATAAAGTAGATTTAGTTTTAAAGTACACTTTTTTTCTCACTTCGTTCTTGAAAAGAAAATACAAAACATTTTTCATCTCTCGCTCCCTTAAAATTCACCTTCAATGTCTTTTAACTAAGAGTCTGGTTGAAACTTCTATTTCTTTTTTATATTCTTACCTGCCCTCTTTTAAATACATCGATGTAGTTACTGAAATGAAAAAGAAAAGAGATGACACGTTTTTGAAATAAATAGCAGGTTTAGCAGAAGACAGTCTTTGGGTTCGCATGTTTTTATTTCATTTATTCTCCATAGTCTGTGCCATAAAACAAAGAGAATATAAAACAAGAGGATTTATCCGAGAAAAAAATATATGAAAACATTTGGCGATTTTTTAAAGAAAGAAGTATAATAACTCTTGTTGAAAAAAAATTGTTCTGAAAGAGGGTTGATTTATTTGCAATTTTCTTTATATATAGTCTTTAGGTAGAGCGACATTAAATCTTTCATTTTTTAGAAAGTCTATTTGCAAAAAGCAATCATTAAATCATTTTAATGATTGGACTGGGAAAAGTAAATAAATATAAGTAAAAACAGTTTTAAGTAAAATCAAAAGACATATTTTCTGTCATTCATTTAAAAATAAATATTTTTTATTGTTTACCGTTGGTAATTTTGAAAGTTTCTGAAAATCTATGCTCAGTTTAATCCAAGTTAAAAAATACATTGTAAACCAAGAATAATATTTAAAAAAATTGCCTCTAATTTAGTTCTTTTTAAAACATTGCTACTTTGTGACATTCTATACGTGATGTGTGATTTTGAAAATATATAATATATCTTAAATGTGATCAATTATGATATCTATCAGCAGTACAGCATTTACAGTACCATGCGTTTCCATAAACTATGTTTCATAAGCGGTAAAAAATACTGCACTTTATGTTACAAATCTGTACATTATAGCATACATGCAAAACTGAAACTGAAGTATACAACATATATGAAACATTTGGCTATTTATAAATACTTTAATTCTTTAAGGGGCCATTTTTTTCTAGTCATGTTATGTTAAAATATTTTTAGGCTTAAAATTAGAATAAGAAAAGAGATTCATTTAGCTTATTAGATAAATTTAATTTGATTCATTAATTAATTTGGTTAATTAATAATTAAGTAACAAATCAAGACACATCATTTTGTGTGAGATAAAGAACTGAAGCATCTAAGTTTCTGTCTTTCTGAAAAAAGTTGACAGAACTAAGCCAACTTACATAATTTCATACAAATATTGATAAATTTGGTGGGAAGCATACTTCCCAACGGCCCTAGAAAGGGTTAATGTCATTCACTAAGCATATTTGATCAATTTATTTTCATTCCTTTAAATTATTATAAATACAGACTTACCTTTAGAAAATACAGAATACACATTTTGTTTTTTTAACTGCTGCGAGATCCCATGTTTCATTTCATTTTACCATTTTATTTTCAGGAAAGTTTAATAATGACACTTTCCTTGCAACAACAATCTATATAACATTTACTTGATTGGTTAGATAATTAGTCTGTATTAGGATCTCATGATTTTAGACAACAAAAAAAAAAGCATTGATTTGTAAATGCTATGATAAAAATCAAATATGTTTTTTAGCTTAAGATTAATTATTAATAATGGCTTGTTTCTTTGACTATTATTGCTAATTATTAAGCAGTAAATTGCATTTTTTATTTTATATTAGTTTAAATTGAATTTTTATTATATTAAGACCTATTTCGAAATTTCGAGCCAAGATTGGATGAAAAGGACTACTACCTCATCTAGATTTAATGTTCATAAAAGAAGAAGGACAGTTATCCCTCGAAATTAGCTTTAACGCACTCCAAGTTCATATATACTATGGATATTCGAAGCCGCAATGGCCATTATGGTCTTGACTTTGAGACCGGAGGGTTCCAGGTTAGAAACACGATTCCATTAAAGATCCTCCATGTATCCGGGCCTAGTATTTATACAAATTGACACCATGGACCAATCGTCCTCCTGTCGATGAATTTCTGAACAGAGAGAGTTAATAAGAGCCCGTCCTTTTCAAGGGCCCGCGATTCAAAATTAAGAGGTATATCCCAAAATAGGCCTAATGTTGCTTTCAAATGGGATGCTGATTTAATAAAATTATACTTAGCAATAGATCTTTGATTTGGAATTTTTCGGTTTCGAAGCTAAAATATACGAGCGGAGCTCCAATATCAAATGCATTATGTATTTGTGCTAAACAAGGAATTTAGAAACTATATAATCAATAAAGCAATTTCAGATTCTATTTTATAAATTTTATGGTTTCTCTTTCAGCTTCTATAAATATCCAACATAAAAATAATAATACGTAAGCATAGCTAGTTATATTTTGTTTAAAATTTTTAACAGTACAACTATTACCGATTTTTACTAAAAAATACAGAGAAATAAATATATGAACAAATGAGCAGAACAACCACAAATATGTTATTTTCGTCAGATTTTCATGTTAACTTCAAAAGGAAATAAAAGGTGTTCTGTATAAAAAGGTATAAATAAAAATGTCTCAAAACTCTCTGAAGTTATGAGAAACAACATGAACTGATGGCGTTTTCCGTAATGGACATCAAAGTCATAAGTTTCTAGAGAAACAAAACAATATATTTCTTCGCCTAAGGAAGCTAAAAATACCAGCATTTTGCAAGCATTTCATGGATGCTTTTTTTTCTTTTTTGTGATAAAAAAAATCCAATCGATTCAAAGGTTGTAACCTACTAAAAAAGAAAATTTCCGTTTGGAAACTTATGTTGTAGACAGAAGCAATATTGGAACAGAAATTCATGTATTTTATATTTCTTAATGCGCTTCATTTCTTCACATTTTCGTTTTCAGAACTCGCATCTATAAATTCGTGTATTGCACTTTATCTTAAAAAATATGTAAACTAAGCAAGACCCTTTATTCTCCTTTTTTTCATTTTATCTTTGAAAAACGTCTTACAACAACTTAGGAATATAGTATTTTCTCTGCTCGCAAAATATGAATATTTCAAAATATGCTATAAATAGAAAAAAAAATGGAATAGTCACGTCTTTTCTATAAACGGGGAAATAGTAGTTTAGAAGAATTTGAAATATTCTGTTTCATGTTCAGTTATCATATTCCATGACTTACGAAAGTATTTTTAAGAACGTTGATTAAAATAAAAATTCGAAAGTGGAAAAGGAAATTCATATCTGCAGTTGACAAGAACTTTTAAAATATATATATATTTACCAAAAAATATTTAAAGTAATTTATTACATGGTTTCTGAAAATAGTATGGAATCTTTTTTTTATGTTTGTTTGAAAGACTAGTATAGTATAGTTTGTTTTAAAGTCTAGTATTATGATTTAAAGAAGAGTATACTATTTTTGTGTACTGAATACTTAAAGCAAAATTTATCAACATAGATAATCGTTAAAAAGGCGGCCGTTGATTTGATCTAAAATAATGAATTTCAAGGCTTTATGGATTTTTGTGGATCAAAATTATTTCTTTAAATATGAATAATAAGACCAGTTGACTGTAAAAATCTAAATAACACAATTTCCCTGAATTAGATTTATTACTCGAAAAATATGAAATAAAATTTTTGAATTATTTACAGGATTTTACATATTAAAAAATTAGCTATTAAACCACGAGCGTAGAAGATTCTTTGTATATAAACGTGTTGTGAAACTTTTACATTCATAATCAAAGTCAAAATTATGTTTTCTAAATTACCCTCAATAGCCTATTAAATATGACGTTATGGACAATGCAATCTATAGGGGCAGTTCTTTACTTTAGGGGCATTTTATTATATTGTATTTTAGTGAAATCGCGATCGGAAATTAAAGGTATTTTTTTTAAATTTCTATTTCAGAAAGTTTTCATCAATTATTTAAAATAATACTGGTTACTTTTTAGTTGTCACAATGTCATTCTATTTTTATGAAACCAGTGAATAGAAATCGGAAATATTTAACTAAACAAACAGTATTATATTTTAGTTGTAATTAAAAAATCTAAAGAGGAACATTTAACTTTCTATAAAACACTCATTTTAATTTTCTTGTATATGGACTATACAAAGAAAACTATTGTAATCTTCAAAAAATATCATTAATTAGATTTTGAAACACATTATAGAAATAACTGAGACATAAAAAGACATTTACAGAATTATATCTCTTCCTCGTTCTGTCTGTAAGTGAAAGCCATAATTCAAAATAAAACAGAAGGATGGAATTAAATACAAATTTGTATCTAATTTCGGATAAAATCTATCTATGGAGAATTCGTATGTTTCCTCGTTTATACATATGAGTGCCATAGCTTATAAAAACTCTAAGAACTTGATGACAAAAATGTTAATTGGTTTTATAGCCAGAATAGTAAAAGTTAAGAATATTTAGATAAAATCTGACAATGATTGATCATTTGTCGGTCTGCATATTCTTAAGCATGCCAACCTGAAAAATTAAAAACGAATATAAAGGGAATTTAATATATTGTTTCATGACCACAATTGTATATCTTAATCAGATTTGTGGACCCAACCAATAGTATATCTGGTATAATTTTTGGAAACAAAAGTGCAATATTATGTTATGACAAATGAATTAGAATGAAAAAAAAACTTCTGTTTGTGATCATACTGTTTTTTTATGTGCTTGTTAGCTCATCCCGGTAAGGAACTGATTTGGGAGCCTGAACACCTTGCTCCCACCTTCTGTTTCCTCCAGGATATGCCTTGGGGATATAAACATTTACAAAGGTTGTGGAAGGAGACTTTACATACTAATAGAACAAAATATTCTACGATACTGTTATTTAAAAAAATAAATGTAAAACATTCTAAATATTGAACAACATCATAGAGATATCGTAACAATATCTTTTGCTAATAGTGAAAGAAACAAAGAAATGCAAAGAAGAAAATTCTTGTTTTATAACCCACCACCACTCCGAAATGAAAAGAAAAAAATCTTTTTTCATCGACAAACTCCCACAAGGGGACACTTTTGGAATGAGGCTGACAAGCTTCTGTTATGGTAGTTGGTTCTCGTCACTTTGGTGGGTAAAGAAATAGTGAGGATCGGATACTTCCTATCGACGACGAGATGTACTTCCCACTGGAAGGGTTGTACCGTGGGCAGTGATGGCCCTTAGGACTCCACTATTATTCCCGCCGGCGTTTTTCTTTTCGGGGTGATCCAGTCAATCAGATTTATCCATTTGTCTTGGGGTGGGTTGGAGTAGCCGGTTAAGGTTATCAGCAACAAACATGTTTAGTAGAAAGGAAGAAATGTAAAAAATTACTATATTTGAGAATATTCCAATCAAAAATTCAGTGGAATTAACTTTTGAATGATACTTTCTTTTTTAAAAACTTAATTGCACCTTTTATTTTTAAACTTCATAAAAATTATGATCCCTTATTATTCTTTGAAATGATTTTGCATCAATTATCTTTGAGAATTTATATATTACAATAAATACAATATTTGAAAATAATCCGCATCATTATTTTCCTGTGTATCGAGTAACCCTCATTTTATAATGATACAAACTTTCTCATTATTTAAGCTATTATTCCTCATGTTCCATCTTTTTCTACCAAGTAATTGGAACCGAAAAGATCCACTACTAATTTCTAAAATCTTTTTTAAACAAAATTGTTTTGTGAAGAAACTTCGGAAGTAACTTGAGGCTTACTTGATAGCTTAAAGTACATTGACGAATTAATTGGCTTTAGCTGAAACGCTATACATTTCTTATAAAGTAAAGAAAATAAAAAAAATGGTCATATTTTATATCAGTTTCAGTTAATTTGTTAAATATTCTTATTGATTTATTCAGTTTATCAATTATATTGAGTTTCTTATGCAGTACAAAACAGTTAGTTTTTGATTACGATGATATTTATTTGAGCTATTGCATATTCTAGCAATTATATAATTAGTAATAATTATATAATAAAATTCAAATTTAAAAACGCGTACATGCATTTGTTGGCATTTAACTGGATATAGAGGAAAAAAATGACACTAATATACTTCAGAAGGCAAAAACGCGACCTCGGAGGGTTTTTTTTTTTTGAAAGTTTAATAAAAAAGTTGGCGACATTTTGAGAATTTCAGCCAACTGTTGAACCATTTTAAAGCATAAACTTTAATTAATTTTTACAAAACTGATTTAAATGCCATGCTATTTTTTTCCCGAATTAAGTAGTTTTTTAATGTGTTTTCATGCATGGTTTCCAATTTTAGATTTCATTTTCTCAAGGAAACAAACTATCATCACTATTTCTTCAAATAACTAATTGCGTGGTTTTCTTCCATTGTTGATAGGAAAAGAAGAATAATCCGAATTATCTTCTGATTATCTCTGAATTAAAGAAGAATCATGCGAATTATTTTCTAATTATCTCCGAATAAAAAAAAGAATTAGCCGAATTATCTCCGAATTAAAGAAGAATTTCCTAATTATCCGAATAATTTTAATGAATAATCAGAAAGGAAAGTTACATTACTAAAAAATCCAATGTGCAGTTTGACATCTATTACAGAAATATTTTTAATGACAAAATGATGTCATGAGATTCTACTTCATTGTCTCACACTTTATTCAAAAGAATAATGAATATCGCATTATGCATAAGAGATTTTTTTTTAATTAAACACAATCAACTTCCCTGTAAACCAGTTGGCTGCCAAAAGCGGCAAGATTAAATTATAATCAGTAATTACTTTTTTATAGTGGAAATCTTTTCTCATAACGAGAACTTGTTACTTTTTGATCTATTATCAATTTTTAATTTTTGATTTTTAAAATTTTTATGTTTAATTTTTGATTTTTAAAATTTTTATTTTTAATTTTAATTTAAAGTTTATCTTTATTGCTTTTTCTGTTTTTATCCTATTTGTTTCATTTAAAATTTTGAAAATCGTGTCATGAATCTTTTTATATTTTATAAGTATTAAACGAGTAGATTTAAAAATATGAATTTTAAGGATAATACATTAGTCTAATTTATAAACTGAAATTAAAATCTTTGTATTTTCGTGTGCTTTTATGATTTAATTGAATATTTAAGTAGGAGAAATCTTCTTTTATATAGAAAATTTATTTCCTTTCCATTTTGCAAATTTTAATGATGTATTTAAAAGTCAAAAGAGCTTATAAAAGAGATGATCGGATTTCCTTTGCCGCTACAATGTTGAGATGGAATTGTGAATGAACGAAAAGGAAGAATGAACTTTTTTTGAATAAAATGATAATAAAATACCTTACATTTGATTTGATTTTTAAATACTTTAAAAATCAAATCTGCGCGAATACATCGAATTACTTCTAATCAATTTTTCAAGAGAAAAATGATATTATATAATTCTTGTTCAGTTTCATAATTTGTGTATGACTAATAAAAAGTTATTTTACTTTGTAACCTTTAATTCAGTTAAAACGATTTTGCCATTTGAAAATATTATCTATATCTAATGGAATTTAAATCATCAATTTGGCCGTGCTTAGAATATTATTGCCAGATGTATACTTTGATTCTTTTTAATACCGAAACTTCTAAATGCCTAAATGAAAGTAAAATAAAATATAATTTAAAAAATAACTAGTATTTTAGAATAAAAATATTTTATTTGAATCCATACAGTGATGAAAAAAAAAGGAAATCGGCTTTTTTTACATTCCCATAATCCAGTTACTCTTATTAAGTCAATAAGTCTCAGTAATCAAGATTCTGGTATGGGTTTTCTTTACTATACTAAAACCCTTTACCATTTTTAGGAGAACAGGGTTCACTATGTTGTGCCTTTTTTTGTTCCATAGAATGAAGTGTCAACAATACGACTTCGTGAAAGAGGGAAGTAAATAATTTTTGCATTTTAAGCAAAATAAATAATAACATTCAATTCTTCAGTTATCGAAACTGTTAAAAAAATCCAGTCATCAAGATTCTGGTATGGGTTTCTTTACTATACTAAAACCCTTTACTTTTTTTTTTAGGGGAAGAGGATTCACTATGTTGTGCCTTTTTTTTCTTTCCACAACAATACGATTTCGTGAACTAGGGAAGGAGATGAAGTTTCTAACTCCAAACCTGTTCTGGACATCACAAAAGGAGTGCAGAAAGAAATTTGGTTCAGTTAGGGTTAATAAATGGGTGGAAAGATTTTTTTTCCTTTCTCTATTTTAGTTCGAGTAGTTTATGGGCAGACATCATAATTTTCTGATTATAATAATTTATAAAATAAAATTAATCATTTTCAGTATAAATACTAAATTATTAGGTAATTATTAATTACCTAATTAGATAATTTAGGTTAAATTATTCAAACTAAACTTCTAGAAATGTTTACAATCGTTAAAAGTAATATCCACTAAAATGATTTGCATTTATCTTTGCCTTTTTTTTTTTTTTTTTTTTTTTTTTTTTGCAGAGCAAAAAGGTTTATTCAAAATAAGGCAAAATTGTGGTTTAAAATATCTTTTCATAACATTTTTTTTCATGTTGCGATGTTGTTAATAAAATGAATTCAGGCGACATATAATGTAAAAAGGAATGACCTGCAAAAGCTGTATAGTAGAAAGACGGTTCTTTAACTAATATGTTTATAAATTCACTCCATAAAATTTTATAAGATTAATTGATGTAAATTTTTACATTGAAAAAAATCTGTATGAAAATTATAATTGAATTATAATTTTCATACAGATTTTTTTATAAATGTTATGAACCAAGAATTCGTTGAAGTTCGAGAAAGTATTTTCTTTTTATATGTTTCATAAGTGATTTTATAAAATTCTGAAAACTGATTCCGAGAAAAACTGATTTCATATGATAGAAAAATGAAAAAAAGTGGAAAAACAAAAATAAATGAAATAGAATTTGTTTTTCTACAACTAAACGTGTGTTTCAAAAGAAGAGAAAAACTAGACGATACCTCCCTAAAGGCGTGAATAAAAATTTCTCAAAACATTCTAAAACAATGGGAAATATCACAAGCAGTTGTCTTCAAAATGATGGGCATCAAAATCATATGTTCTTAACACAAGCAAAGGAAAAACATAGCACTATTAGAAGAAAAAAAGAAATGTTTACAAATTGATAGTATTTTTTGGAGATGGATTGCTTTTGTTTGTTGAAAAAAAATGATTTATTTCAAAGAATTTTACGAAAGCAAATTTTTTTTTGGGGGGGGGGGAGGGGAACTAACGTTACAAATATTGGAAAATATATAAACGAATGTGGAAACGTTTTACATTTCGTGGCAGAATGATTTCACCTCATTTTTTTCTCAATAAATGTCTCTGCACAATTTAAATTCCGAAAGAACAAATTGGTTTGAAATAGCAAATCACAAATATGTAAACTAACAAGGATTTTATATTCCAGACCTTTCAACCTATCTTTCAAAAACATTACGGAATTCACAAATATTGTTTGTTCTCAACTTCACATCTTTTTTTATAATTCCTAGTTTTCAATTCATCATGTGTGCTGAGAAATCACAAAGGAAGGTTGAAGAATCTTTAGAATACTGCTGAAGTTGTTTAAAATATAGTAAGAAGAATGAGTATTATCCTTGTCCTCATTTTCTAATTATTATTTTATCCTCATGAAATGTTTATTCTCATTTTTAAAGTTATCTTCATGATATAATTATTAATTTATTCCCACTGTCTACTTATTATCTTGTTTATCTATATCTTGTTAAAAAGAGTTTGTTTACTGGTTCTTTCAACCTATCATTCAAAAACATCACGGAATTCACAAATATTGTTTGTTCTCAACTTCACATCTTTTTTTATAATTCCTTGTTTCCAATTCATCATGTGTGCTGAGAAATCATAAAGGAAGGTTAAAAAATCTTTAGAATATTGTTGAAGTTGTTTAAAATATTGTTAGAAGAATGAATATTATCCTTGCCCTCATTTTCTACTTATTATTTTATCCTCATGATATGTTTATTTTCAATTTTAAAGTTATCTTCATGATATAATTATTAACTTATTCCCACTGTCTACTTAATATCTTGCTTATCTATATCTTGTTAAAAAGAGTTTGTTTACTACATCTGTCATCCTATCATTCAAAAACATCACGGAATTCACAAATATTGTTTGTTCTCAACTTCACATCTTTTTTTTAATTCCTTGTTTCCAATTCATCATGTGTGCTGAGAAATCATAAAGGAAGGTATATTTTAAAGGAAGGTATTAAAATATTTTTTAAAATTAATTAAAAATTAAAAAAAAATTACAGCGCAAAAACATCTGTACCATTTTAAAGATAATGCTTTGAATTTCAATATTTAATAAAAATATTTTTATTCCTGCAATAGTTTTTTCATCAAAAAATCCTAAAATTTCGCTCGATTATTATTTAATTAATTTCCCAATAATTGCTATGAGGTACACATTCCCATCCTCCAAAATATATATATATATATGCCAAGATTGGTATCTCTAAGTTAAATGGTCTAACTTGTAAGATGCTAACTCTTAGACACGTACACATATTCGTCTTAATTTTAAATAGAGATAGAACCCTAGAGAACAATTAGAAAGGTTACATCTTTTGTTTGAAACATCAATTTCCAAATTTCTTTTATGATTTCATTCCTTTTTATTTATATATAGTTTCCTTCACACAAACGTAGTTCTTTAAAAGAGAAGATTTATACAAACGGTGAGGTTTATGATAAAAGAAATCAAATACAATTTGCAAATTTTAAATGCATTTGTCATGACAATAATAATATATTTTTACGGAAAATTCAAACAGTAAAAAGTTCAACAAACTTGTTAACGAATAAAGTAGTTTTTTTTTCCCACAAGAAAATACATAACACTAATAGCAAAACATAACCGGTGAGGATAAAAAAAACCCAGCACATATGCAAGCGGTAACTTGCTAATTTAATAACAGCATAGCATGCAATAAATTTCAGATTGCATCTAAATAATTCGCTCAGCCGATCCCATTCCAAAGTGAAAATTCATTTAGACATCTCGAATTATGTAGGATTTCCAGGAGAGCCCCGGATAATCTAGAAACTTCAACGAAACTTGAATCCTAGTAGAACCATCGTCGTAGTTATTGAATTTTGTAAAATATTTATTTTTGTCACCAATGCCGTCATATCCAACATCCATTAAATTACCTGCAAAAACACTCTACCTTACTATGAGAATAATTCATCGGGAAAACATTATTATATTAGAAAGAACATTACAGACTCGCATTAAGATTATATTCTTTCAAGAATCATTTAAATTGAAATTAACTCTAATTTTTAACTTTCTCCTCTACGTAATGTAGTGAAAGTATAGTAAATATACGTAGTAGTATATATATAGAGAGAAAGTACATACAGTATGGAGGAAGTATACGTAGTATAAAGAAAGTATAATAATTTTGACGAATCGCCACATTTTAGGCCTAGCTGAGTTCGAAAAATGCATTTTTGTAAAATGTCCGTCTGACTATCTATCCGTGACAAAAATAACTAAAAACATTGTGAGATAGAAGAATGGAATTTGGTATACGGTTTTAGCACCAGATTTGTAGATTGCTAACAAATTTTAAGCAAAGCCCGTTCGACAGTCCGAACATAAGCTAATACGGCAATAACAAAAGAGGATAGCTAGTTTGATAAAATTCGGTTTACAGATTTAACATCTGTAGCGGTTGGAAATGTAATCACATTTTGAACTAAATACAACCACGTGCTAACTATATATTGCTCTGTAATTCCAGTAACATATAAACAGGAATAACTCAAAAACACACTGATTAAATAATGTAAAATTTGGCAAATGATTCTGGGACTACAAGATTAGTTTTGTGCCAAATTTTGGATTCAATCAGTTAGGAAAAAACGCTTCTAAAATACAATTTCAATTTTCGGATTTCAATTTTAGAAGATTAATCGCCAATGTTGATACGATAGATTTGTTAAAAATGTTAAATTCACACCAAAATTTAATATTTGGTAACTATTATTTGCCAATGCAATGCGAGGCGTCCTCTGAGATAACACTTCAATCATAGAGTATGCAAGAAAGTTTTGGGGAGACTACTTCCACCAGTTTTATATCCATTCTACATCAAGAAACAGATTACTCACAAAGAAAAAAAAAAGAATGAAAACTTACCTTATTCAAACCTTTGGAGCAGTTTGGAAATGTATCATTTCCTCTTTTTTTACTTCTCAGGAATTTCGAAGGAGTAAGATAGCACGTAAGAAAAGGAATGGACACTCTATTCCATTTTTGAATTTCAGGACATTGAAGTGGAATTTTGAATGAACATGAAATAAAAAAAAAATGGATCTATTTTCTTTTCATAAATAGAGTGAGAGAATAAAGCACTTTAAAACCAAATCTACTTCATTTTCCAAAGACTTTTTTTCATCTTTTCTTTTAAACATTTTTTTTTTCCTTTGCATCTCATATTTTGTGCGTGACTATTAGAAAGAAATTTTGCTTTGCAAACGTTAAAAAAATGAATAAGTATATTTTTGATTTATTTTCTTTCAAAGCAATCATGTGGGAGTATTTTTTTTTTATGTACGCATTTTTCTTGTGACCATATGAGTACTATGTTTCGATGACGTAGTTTCAAGTCAGGTTTGCTATGGAAGAATTAAATGATATTTTAAACCATGCTTTGAAAGTTCTTTTTTTTTCATAATTCATTTTTTTCAGGTATTATTGTGAAATGCATTAGGAAGCAGCTTATTTGTGTGCTATTATTTCTTCATGTAGATATTTGATTTTCATTAGCAATCGAAAAATGTTTTTCATTAGTGGATTCTGATATTTTTAGATGTATATCATTAAAAAGTTAATCTGATTAATAAAATCCAGAGGGAGTGGTCTCACTAAAACTTTCTCGCATACTCTCTAATAAAGGTGTTATAACAGAAAACGCCTGAAAAAAATGGCTTACAATAGTTATAATATAGTTATTTTTTAGCGTGAATTTAGCAGAGATTTTTGAGCGTTTGATCTCTGTCATGAGTTAATATTACTTGAAAATTAAATTTATTTTCTTGACGCGCTTTGCTAACCAACTGAAAGAATAATCTGACACAAAACTACACTTGTAGTCACAAGTGATATACCAAATTTGACATTGTGAAGTCATTGCGTCTTTCAAGATTCAATAGGCGTCTACCCTACAGATATTAATTCTGTATATTGCATTTTATCCATCTAGCTCTCTTGATTTGCAGTTATCGTGTTAAATTATATTAGAACAGCCGGACAGAAAGTCATCTTCTACGTGAATTTTCCTCAAAATTTGATATAAAGACCGTAAAGACCTACAAATTTGGTATAAAGACCGTATACCAAATTGCATGCGTCTAGCTCAAACAGTTTTTGAATTATTTCATTAAATTCGGAGATTTGTCGAAAACTCGAGTTCGAATTTTTTGGCGATTGCTAAACTTTCCTTACACTGAGTATGCTTAACTATTTTTTGAATATTTATTTTAATATTGTTGATTATCATTTATAAACAAAGCCGTTACGTGATCACATACTAATTGACGCCGAATATAAACCTTTTTGCCTTGGTAAATTTTTGAAAGAGTATATATTTTTTTTAAATTTTCACTTCACCTTGCAAAATTATAGTAATTAGAATATAATAATCATGAAAACAAATAATTACTCATTTTTTTCCACCAGATATCAAATAAAAAAATCTAAAAGCGGAGTTAGGATTGGTGTTATATGCAGGTCGGAAAATATTACTTTATATGTTGAAGAAATATTTATCACAATTTATTTTTTAACATGATAATATATTTACAATTGAAATTTATCTATTAACATAATAGTATCTAATATTATTATTTACTACAAAATTATTATCTTAGAACTTTGCATCAGAAATTATAAGCACCAACAAATTCAACTTAAATATTTGTTAAATAAATAGTTCCCATATGGCTACATTTTTCAATTATAAACTTTGTATAACACAAAAACACTTATCATTGATTAAATGATCTGATATGTTAATTAGTTTCCTAGTATAACGCAACTGATAAAAATGAGGTAACATCATTGTATCTTAGTTTGGTGCATACTAGCCATTAAATGATACAAAATTAACAAAAAAATGGTTTTCATAATTTAATCTGTTGGTTCTCATCTTACCTAAATGGAGTATCTAAATCTGGAGTGATCTTTAATAATTTCATAAACTTTTAATAAATATTTTGAAAAGAATCTTTGACAATGCCTCGAAGCTGAAATGAGTGCACTTAAGTGTAACTAAGAAATAATTAGTGTCAGAGGAAACTTTAAATCTTCTCTATACTAAAAATAAAAAAATAAA
The DNA here is from genome assembly GCF_947563725.1 of Argiope bruennichi. Classification (NCBI taxonomy): domain Eukaryota; kingdom Metazoa; phylum Arthropoda; class Arachnida; order Araneae; family Araneidae; genus Argiope; species Argiope bruennichi. The sequence continues at coordinate 41,189,314 of NC_079158.1, read as the reverse complement.
AAATATTTAAGACTCATGATATTAGAAATTTTTTTATTTAAATTCGTCCAAAAGCAAATAAGTATATTTAAAATATTACCTTCTAGGTTTACCAATCAATATCAAGACTGCAATAATGAACTGTATAATATTATTTATAAAAATAAATTGAATATCGAGAGTTTTTGATTTTTGAAGTTATTTTCGAATTGAAAATAACCAAAAGTTTATTCAGTTATTGTTTAGCTTAAAAATTATTTATCTTTATTAAGGTCAATTCTTTTTATTATCACAATAATTCTCTACACATTGGAAAAGCTTTTAATTAAAACGACAATTCATATTCAAAATCGCTGCATTCTGCCAAAAAAATGCAATATTTTTTAATAAAATAAATGCATTTAAAGTATGATATTATTTCAAACGCGGTGATTAAATCCCAAATAAATTGTAAAAGAATTCTTTTTGGTAAAAATTGGTCACATTTACTTAATTAGCACTAGAAAAACTTATTTGCTTGTATTTATTGGCTATATCAAGTAAAAGTTTAAAGATGAGAATTAAACTCATTAGAATGTATTGCCCTGAATTTACGTTTATTTATAAATTCATGTACAATAAAGTAAATCGAAAAAATATGCAATTTAAAAGGCATATTATTCTAATTATTCGATTATAGTTTCTCTTGCTGTTTTATCAACAACATAATTCATTGATTCCACTCATATTTATATTTAAATCCGTAATCTCATAAGCAATGCATCAGTGTCAAAATATAGTCTTAACAAAAATGTTTAAATAAATCTTTAGCAGAATAAAAGCGTAAGTCTTTAAAAAATAAATAATACTTTAAGTGTATTTGCAGTGAATTACAACGAACCGATGAAGATTTGTAAGTTACAACACAGATTCCTTGATAAAATTGTACTTAAAAGCTGTATAATTAAATGATTCCTTCGTTGCTCTATATCAAGCATTTTTTTCCAAAAGTTGGATCAATTTCGATTTTTAAGATAATTTCTGTCATAAATAGCCCTTTTTTGTTACGAGATGGAGAATTTTACTCTCATCATAATTATTTTTAAAAAAAGTTTTGACATTAGGCTTGTTAGCAGCAGTTTATACATTACCTATTAGCAACTTTTAAAGATTTTTGATTGTAGAAAAAGGAGTGAAAAATTGTTGAAGGAAATTTTAATGGATTACTTCCAAGCTGTGCAAAATGGCACTCCTTATTAATAAACGGCGAAATGCGCTTATTTACTTCCATGGATGCTCCTATTTTATTCGAATTTTAAATAATGAAAAACTTTGCTTAAAAAAATTTTTAAGCTTTCATTCCGAGTTAGTTATGCACTTTGACTTTTTATGATATAATAGAATTTGTTTCATTCATTTATCATTTTTATAAAGTTATTAATTGATTCATTGAATATTTTTATATATTGATAAATAACTATTTAAAATTTACCTAGATATCTATATGTTAATAATTTAACAAACTGCAATTAAAGAAAAGTTTATCAAATTTTAATCTTTTACGGATTAAAAACTAGAATGTTTTGTTTTACAGTACCAGAAAGACTCAGTTTCATTTGGCTTTTTTCTTTCTTTCTTTTATGATTATTTTTCAATATTATCTACATATGATGGGTTCTTTTAAAGAAATAAAATCTTGAATGCACTTAGTTAAATATGCTAATCGAATTGGTTAACACAATAATTGCATTGTTGCTATTGGATGTGAACCGAACGTATTCGTATTCGGATGATGTCACAAGTAGGATATCATCCTACGTCAATAATAGAAGTACCACAAAAATTTACGAGATGGCGCTCGCTATATGATATTGTCAATATGAGCGCAGATAGAAAAAATATCTACTAGTTAGTTGTAAAAAATTGTTCTTTCTTGTGTAAAATCGCGTTTTCTCTCGAAAGACACCTACATATACAGATAAGCTGAAAAAGAAAACCGTATCTAAATTTGACCCAAAAAATTAGAGCTCTTTCCGAGATACACGAAATAAATTTATATACCCAAATACAAGAATTGGTCGTTTAAAGTTATAAGATTAATTATAAGAACATGTGTGGTCATAATCTGTTCTTAATAATTTGTTTTATAAAATTCATTTAATTATCTACAGAAAAAATTAAGAATCAAGGAGAGTTGCAACATCAATCGAATATATTTCTAAAAAATATTTTTTTTCAAGGTATTTTATGCTGAGCTTTATTATTTTCTATAAAATTTCTTGTATAAATATTGAAAAATATTTTTCATTATTTCCCGAGAAGATTATTTTTTGATTTAATAACTATTTGTAATTAAATAAATGTTGCAAAAATGCTTTTAAAAAATTTCCATAGAATTATATTCCGATATGCATTTATTCATATCTTACCAGCAATATATTTGTTTGACGAGACTGTCTCACATGCTTAATACTATTTCTTGAGATATTAAAATTTTACTTCAGATTTTTTAGTGAGTTGAAGCCTATATTTATTACAACATCAATAATAAATCGAAGAAAATTCCATGAGTGAACTACATTTAATTTTCAGTTGTTGAACTTCCCGGCAAATAATTTGAACGCAGTGAACCGAATTTTAAAAATAATATCTTTGCAGCATTTTTGTATTCTTGAATTATTCATAAAGTAAAATTATTTTCTTTCAACATGTAAGATCAATATGCGTGCAAAAATTCTAAATGAAATCTAAAGCATTTCCTATTTCGAGGATATATGGGAGCGAAATAGAATTGCATTATACCCATTTGTAAAGAATGGAATTTTTGCGTTCCTATTAATCATTTATGTTCCTGTAATATTATAAGAAGATATATTATCATATTATGAGGTACAAAATAATTTTGTATTTATTTTGATAAACATATAACAAATAATTTTAATGAAATTGGTAGTAGGAAACTCTATTAATTTGTTTTTATATCTTTAACTTTTTTCAATTCAATAGAATTTTTATTGTTGTTTTTTATTTTTCAATTTAAGCTTTCTCAAAATATTCTAAATTAAGAATATTTTTATTAATAAGTAAATGCACATTCATGATTTTCTTCTAAATAGTCAAATCATTGACTAAACGTTGTAGTTAATTGACTTGATCATATGTAACGTTATTTATTTTTAAAAATTAAATGTTTTTTTTTTATTTATCATTAAATTTGAATAACTTTTCGCTGCACTTCATTTTGCACCAGACACAACTAAATTATTTTAACTTATCATACCATTTCTGCATGTTGACTTTTCGGATTTTACAATGTTTACTGTCATTTCATTAAGTGTCGCAATCTAAAATATGCATAATATCCAATAATTGTTTATGTAGATATAATGAACGACATTGAAAAAAAGATGTATATATAATAAATATTTACTATAGAGACATTAGTTAATATACATTTGAAAGCAATGTTTAGAGCATTATAATATAATGCTGCAAGAAATGAAGAGTTCATTTCCGGGACGAAATTTGCCCTTCTTCGTTGAGCATAAGTGAATATTAAATGACAAATTAATTTCAAATATGTATATTTGTCTAAAATATTCTTATTTTTCTATATGCTATGCATTTACATTTTCTATATGCTCCTCTGCTTTTCCTTATGTCAGCATTAATATTTCTCCATATATCATTAAAGACGCATTTTTCTTACTGTATCACTTTTCTGTCTTCATTCTTTGAAGTTTCAGTTTGCTGCGAAACAAGCGCCATCTAGTTTCAAAATTTGAAGCCAGGCCTATTAAAGTACCAAATTTATTTTTATCTCGATTTTTGCTTTCAATTTATTTGAATGGGGGGGGTCTTTCTTTTTATAACTGATTATTTAACACTGGTACATTTGTGATTTCATGAGATGTACTTTATTAATTCTAATTTCCTACATATCATTTTGTTTCTTCTTATTAATTACATTAAATTAATTAATAAGAAATAAGAATTAAAAGGGATAAAAATATAGTTCAATGAAGGTAGTATTTAAGGATAATTAATTACAACTCAAAAGAATTAGATTCATCTCTTACTGAATTGGATCAATAATGAATTCTTCCGCATTAATCAAAATAAGAATAACTTGATTCGTTTTGTCCGCTTGCACATCATAGCACAGGTCTTATAGAATAGAATAATACAAAGAAACGAAAAAATTTGATTGAGAATTAAATTACAATCTTGCTTTTATTTTATACATTAGATATATATTATCCTTTTTCTGCTTTATTTCAGGATATTTTTAAAAGGACAAGATAACATATGGAAAAGCAATGGCTGTTTCAACTCACCTTTATGTCTAAGAACACTGAAGTGGAATTTTGAGTGAGTAAAAAATGAAAAATGGATGTATTTTCTTTTCACGAATAAAGTGAGAATAAGGCGTTTTAAAACCAAATCTACTTCCTCTCCCAAAACACTTCTTCACTTTTTTTTTTTTTTTTGTATAAAGAGGGGGGGGGGAGGCTTACTTTGATTTTCATATTTTGTGCGTGACTATCAGAAAGAAATTTTACATCGCAACTGTAGAAATAAAATGAATTAGCATTTTTTTTTAGTCATATACGAGCAAAATAATCTTAAGTTGATTAATGTGTGATTCGTTTGATTTCCGTTCAATCATGTTTAGTAGGACTTATGAACATAAAATTCCGTAGATTATATTTAGGCAAATTAATTTTTGTTGCTGAATAGAGTCATATCGAAAATTACGGCCGAATGATAAATTTATAAAACATACTGTTGTTTTGTCTTTTTTTTAATAAATGATACTGTCTTGAATAAATCAGAAAATCTATTTGATGAATCTGTATCTCCCCTCATTTCACCTTTCTTTTTAATTCTAATTAATTAATGTAATTAACCTTTCTTTCTAATAATCATTATTAAAATAATCTTTAAATTAATTTCCTTTTTTTCATACACTATCAATAATTATAATCTTTTGTTTATATTTTTTGGATATCTCATTCTTTAACTTGTAAAGTGAAGTCTTAATTACATTATTTGAATATTTCGCTTAGGAAATTATCCAAAACATAATCTCATTTATTCTCTTTTTAGTTAAATAACTTAGAGATTAGTGAAGCATTTTTTTTTCAATTCCCAAATGAATAAATGATTATACTCATTAGTCTTTGTCAATTTTGTTATTTGATGCAAACATATATACCATATATACTCCAATAAAATGACTTATAACTTTCTAATGTTAAAAATATTCTTATTTTATGTGCCAATTTTATTGTGAATTAGATTAGTCAAATAAAATAAGCTGAAATGCTGATAAATGAATAAATAAAAAATATCTATCTACATTATCATTCAGTATTTATTATTATAAATAAATATATAAATGGCGAAAATATAACCAAAGGAAACTTAATTATGTTCACTGCATATAACTTTTAATAATTATTATGTCTCTGCTAGAAGTATTTTGGTTGCTTGGTTGTTTATACTTCTATTATTTATTGAGTTTCTTTTGTATAATAAATGAAAATACCAATTGAAATCGATGAAGAAAAACTTAAAATCCCCATATTTGACTTGCCATAAGTAGCTTTTGAAAATGAGTCAAAAGTCTCTGAAAGTAAAAATGTAGTCAGTGTTAAATAATGGAAATATTTTCTTTGATTTTTAATGGAATCAATGTATCACACTTTAAATATAAAGTAATAAAAATAAAATTGAAATGATCGCAGTCTTTATGAAAGTAATTCATTTTATATTTTTATTAGCAGTATTTATTTAAACGAATGATTGATAAACGTAACCTCTCAAATTGGTAAACTTAAGTAGAAAGAAAATTTTTTTAAGCATAAATTTTCCAATATTCTGGAAAATAAATTTTTTCTTTTAAACAATAAAATACATGTTAAATAATAAACTTTTGTCAAACTAATGAGAGGTGACGCCACTAAACAAGAATAAATTTATTAAATTAATGAATTAATCAGGCAATTAAATTTTGAAAATATTAAATTCACACATTATTTTCAAGGTTGCATAAACGTATAAAATTTCAAAAAAGTATATTAGTCGTCGGTGTAGAATTGATTTTGAGATTTTATATTTAAATCTTGGATAGTATCAAGTTAACTTCAGTGTTTAAAATGCTTTCTCAGATCATAGGAAGAACACAGCTAATTTAAAAACTTTTAAAAATTTGACAATTGATTTTGTAGCAAATTTATTTTTAATGAACGATTTCTTTATTCCCGTTTTCATATTTAAGATTCCTATACTTTAATTTTATAATCGGTTTTGAATATTAGCTGTCTAGCCGGGAATATAATAATATCAGTTCAATTATTATCAATTCAATCGCTTAAACATAGTTTCATTTTCATGATTCGTTCAAATTGTCAGACTTTAAAAAAATATCTTGTTTTTACTGTATACATAAAGTTTCATAATAGGAACTATTCCCAAGAGCCACATAACACTAATAAAAACGCAATTGTATTGTTTTTCTTCAATTTTTTGCAATTGGTTAATTTTTCTTCTTTTTTGCGATTTTGGAAATTCATATTTTATTCTCCTTTTAAACTACACATATATTAATTACAATTCCTTTTCCTTAGTTTTCAATAATTCAAGAAAACTACGCGATTAAATATTTGATGATATAATATATTTTTAAAAATTAGGCAAAAAAAGATATCTAAATATTGGCAAAATTCAGAAAAACGTATGACGACTATTAAATTCACATAATTAAAAATGCAATTTCTTTAAGTTTTGAATTACAATAGAAGTTATCTTTGTGCAATAATATTTTCAAAAGTTATCGCGGGGGAAAAAAAATTAATAATTCTGCTTTATTTTTATATTATTTGAAATTCTAATTAAAACTTAAAAACAAAATCGCTCTAAAAGGTCAATTACTACCTTGCATTGTATATACGCATCAAATTTCATATCTGTAGATGATATAGTTTGGCCTGTAAAGTCCTAGCACACACACATACACACATTTATTATTATCAGATACAGATATATGAATAAAAATTATCGACATAATCTTTTAATTCTAGAAACGAATACAAATGAAAAACAGAAAAAAAATTATCGAGAAATGCTTCGTTTTTTCCCTTTTTTAAATATTTAGATTTTACATTTCTGCCATCTTAACTCTATTCTACTTAACTACCTTTAATAGCGAAATAATCTTACTTTCATTCTTGGATATTTTAACAAAATTACCATCCTCTAATATCCCAATATCCATCGACAAAATCGAATTCGTAAGGATGGCTCACAAAGGGAAGGCGATAATTTCGGAACTCAGAAAGGCATTAAGTCTTCTAGAAATGTCGAAACATTCTAATACATTTTCGCTTTAATAGAACTAAGTGTATTCATAAATATGAAACACTTTCCTACAATGTATGCATGGATGAACGAAATTCCATTCGATTTCCATTCGAATGCTTTTAAGGTTATTATAAACCTCGGAACGCGACGAATAACATTAATAACTTAGTGTTTCTGCTTTGCTACAAGTTTGTAAATAAGTGAATTTCCAAAGGAAATAAAGGTTTAATATCATTTTAAAGTTAAATTTATTGCTTAGCAAAGAGCTCTTTTAATTCACATGAGGCGAATTCTCTCTGCAGTTTGATAAATAATCAAACACAGAAGAATTAAGAAATTTATTTTTAAAATGAGGCAGCGAATTGCAGGTGTAAGGGTATGGAAATATTTCATTTTAAGCACCGAAAAAAATATTTTTTCCTAAAAAACTGTATTTCAATTTCTGTTTTAGTAACTGGTTAACGTTTTTTCATATTAATATAACTAAAACATAATAGATATCAAATTATTCGAATTTCTCAACATTTTGGCTATGACTTTTTTATTAAAAATGTTTTTTTATCCCCTTTTGTATGAGAAGGAAATCAATAATTTACAAATAAGACAAGTTTATTGTTTGAAAGATTGCAACAGTTCTGAGACTATAAGCCAAAAAAATTTTGATAATGACCTCTTTTCTTGGGTATGGGATATAGTAAATCCATAATCAAAAGCTTACCTTTTTATGCATGAAACTTATAAATCATTTCTTATTTTGAAAGCTTATTTATATATTTACAATAACTACTAAATAATTACAGTAAAAAATAGGCAATGCTTGTGAAAGGATAAAAACTAGCTAATATACATATACAGAATGAAAAGTCTTCGGTAAAGAATGGATTTTAGCGAGAAAAATATTCCATACCATCTTGGTGACTAAATATTAAATGTACACAACTGAACTGATTTTACACTCGAAACACAATGGGATAAGTTAAAAAATAATATTTATCGTAATATAATTTTAAATTCTATTGTAACGTATATAATCAGTTAGCAGGTAAAGGGTTAAACATGTACTAAAGAAATATTTGCGAAAAACACATTTCCTTATATAAGGTTTCAAATCGATTGAGATAAGAAATAATTTTGCTGTTAGCATGGATATTAGAAAATTAAACTTGTATTGCAATTTCACAAGGCATTACGAATGAAATAGAAATATACGTTCTTTTGTTAGAAAGCAATAGGACTGTAAAATCTTGAAGATAAATTTCTGCACTTCAAGAATTATGGAAATTTCTTTGAATAATTATTACATTCGTCAAATATAATAATGAGCATCTTTTACCAGGGTGTGACTAAAACCAAGAGAAAAAAGATTGCAGTGAGTAGAGTATAATAAAATATTTTTAATAGAAAATAGTGGTGATGCTTTGTAGAGAATTGATTGAATGAAAGAAACGAATATACCGAACAAAGTGTAGACAGTTTAATAGAATATAATTCATCATTTCACAAACTATATTTTATATGAAATGATCACGTAAGATTATAAATAAGATAATAAGATGTATAAATAATGAAAAAATGAGAACAATGTTTACATTGAGATTAAATGAAACATGTTCTAATGAACTAAAAAGATTGCTAGATTATGCGATATTTATCTATACTGCTGTAAAAGGATTTTCTTTGTATTTAATTTTACCAAATGCCAAAAAGCACGACAGGATATACATATTTTATATGTAAAATAATTTATATATAATTATAAAAAAAATTTACTTTGATGGAAATTTTCATAGAAACTAGATTACAAAATGGTTTTTAACATAATAATTTATAAATCGTGAAATGAAATTTTCCCAATACTTCCTTATTGTTTCTTTAAAGAATATAAATATTTTGTCCTTTGTTAGCCTGTCCATTTAGGTCGAAGCGGTTGCACACCGAAAATTGTGGGAAAATCTTTTCTTTTATTACTGCTGCTTTTACCATTTCAAATTTCCGAGAATTAATTTTAAAACAGCGTTTCTCAACCTTTCAGTATGTGCGGCCCAGTTTTCAATCATAATTTTCATCGCCCCCCCCCCGCTTACAAAAAAAAATGTATACAACAGTAATGTATATTGAGTATTTTGGATTCTGTTTTTAAATTATTTTTAACTAACTACCAAAACGAGAGTAAAAGCGAACCAACTTGGCGAAAAACCACATCTTGCATTTTGGACAAGCCGGTGGTAAACAGATGAAGCGAATGAAAGTGGGGAAAATTTAAATATTATATTTGAAATGAAAGCCAAACAGGGAGATAACGTTAAAAGAATATGAAAGTAAAAAAAAATCCGTTAATGAAAGTTAATCTAGACGGGGTTAGCTAAATTTAGAAACTGGGAATACATTTTTTCGAATAATAAAAGAAATAAAACAGAAGCATGACTAAACAAAAGTGAAAAAAAGCAATTTTTGTGGAAGGGAATCCACACGGCCTATGCCGTCTCGAGCATGCGCGGAGCAAATGTTTTCCTATAGGAAGAAGGAAAATTTTCGATAACGCAAGTTTCAATTCCTGTCAGTCTCAATCGAGTCGATCTTTTTATCGCTATCGAATCTATAGTGAATGTGCCTGTTATATATGTTTTCGCGTTAATTGCAATTCACCATATTAAATATTCACGGCAGTAGATTTATGCAGACTCATGTATAATTTTTTAAGCGAAAGTAAGCAAGCATTAGACGGTAATCAAGCATCAACAAGTACACAGACGAGCGTGGTTCCGAAAATAAAATCAAGAAAATATTCTCAAGAATACTTAAATTTTGGGTTTACCAGTGCTGAAGTAAATGAAAAAGAAAGGCCCCTATGTATCATTTGCTCAAAAATGTTGGCCGCAGACAGCCTGAAACCTAATAAACTTAAACGACATTTAAAAACACTTCATAGTGAGTACGTCAACAAATCCAGATAATTCTTCGAATTGAAATTAAAATCATAAAAAAAGCAAAAATCATTTTTAAAGAAAACTTTGTGTGTGAATAAAAAAGCTTTAATTGCATCTTACAAAGTTCATATAAAATAGCCAGATGTAAAAAAAAACCTCACACCATTGGTGAAGATCTTATTTTGCCAGCAGCAATTGAGATTGTAGAAACTATATTTGGAGATAATTTTTCAAAACAATTGCAGTCAATACCTCTTTTCAATTATACTGTTGCTCGTCAAATTGGCGATATAGCAGAAGATGTACAGTGTCAGCTTTTCTCGAAGTTGCTTGACACAGAGAAGCTTTAGCTTCGAAAGCAGTGGTCTGAATATTGTGTTAACTACGGTTGTAACCATAGTAAATTATATATAAATGAGACCCCTGAAATCGAGAATCTTTTCCGCACTTTGTAAAGATATGGGTTTCAGTACATTCAGCATTACTATTTTATTGCGAGGCAAGATGGTCATCACATGTTAAATTTTTGCAACGTGTTTATGAATAAACAGAAGATATCGCCAATTTCCTAGCAGAAGAAAACAGACCGGAGGTCGATTATTTTCGCAATGGTTTGTGTGTGATGAAATTGAGGTACTTGGTCGACATATTCGAGATATTAAATAACTTGAGTCTTCAACTCCAAGGAGCAAATACAGATATGTATGTTGCATACGAGTGATAAAGTTAATGCTTTTTGTAGAAAATTGAAATTGTGGAGCAGAAATTTAAAGCAAAAAACCTAACAATGTTTGCAAATGTGGATGATTGTACTAAAATTTCCAAGGCTGAAGAAGATCATGTAAAAGTTGTTTTGTAACCATTGAAAATCTTTTAGCCATGCTGGTAAAGAATTTAAAAAAAGTATTTTCTTGCTGACGACAAACTGATAGCAAGTTAGAGTGTGTTAGGGTTCCATTTCATAAGACTCCCGAAAGACTCTCAATTGATGAGGAAGGAAAATTCATAGACTTCACGACAAGTGGGGAAACTAAAAGACAGTTTAGCAATAAATCATTATTTGAATTTTGGGCAGGAATAGAGGATGATTTTTCCTCACTGAAAACAAGGGCATTTCGCATTTTATTACCATTTTCAACATCCAACTTTTGTGAAACTGAATTTTCTGCTGTGGCTTCTTTGAAGACAAAATATAAAAACAGAATTGAGAGTGGCTATTTCTAATACTTACCCTTCCTTCGAAAAACTTGCTTTGCAAGACAGGCTCAAGAAAGTCACTAATAATTATTAAATTTGTTTTTAATTTAGTATGTTTTGATTAAGTAAGTTGTTTTACTTTAATAAGTTATTAAATGTGTGGAAATGTATTTTGTTTTGTATGTGTATGTGTGCTTTCCTTTCAGTCAGTTAATCGATTTTTTAAAATATTTTCTCTTGGATATTCTCACGCCCCTCTTTTAGTGTGCTCGCCCCCCCTAGGGGGGCGCCCCACAGGTTGAGAATCGCTGTTTTAAAACATAATTTTTCATTTGAATATTAAAACAATAATTTCAAACTGCATCTTTACTGTTGATTAAAATGACACGAATTTAATATAAAAGCATGGATAGGTAAGCAAGGTAAGACAATGTTTTTGTGCCTTTAATGAAAGTGATGAGCTTGCAATTTATCTTGAATCATGACGCAAATTTCAAAATGGCGTTCTTAAATCTCTCTTTTTTGGCAATCACCTTTTTTATTTACTTTTTTTATTTTACTTAAAGCTATATCGAAAAAATTCCACTTCGTTAGTACATACTATTGAAACATTTTCGTAATTTCAGGGGTTATAAATGAAACATTCATATTGATATAAATATTTTAAAGTGAAAAAAAATGAATGTATTCATTCGAAATTCCTTTTGTTGATTAATTGCTTACTAAGACTTCTACGTTAAACGATGCCTTTTAAGCAGATGTTGAATTCTGCTCACTGAATATTATTAAACTAAGGTAATAGTAAAATTGAAGAAACGTCAATTGGATAAAATAAGAGATAGTTGAGATGCTTTGAAGACAAACTACTTCATTTAAAGTAGCAAAGTAGTAGTAGTAAAGTAATTTATGCATGTAGTTTTTCCAACTTTTAATATCTAACTAATTATTTTCGGCCAAATGTTTGTTTACACATCATATAAGTTAGTTAAATAATCAAACATTTGATAAGCTGGATAAATCCCAAGCACTGATTTCTACAAATATCCTTACTGAAAAGACCATTGATACCAATCGTACTTATAAAGAGACGAAACATATGGCCGATATGAGCCCAGATATTGAGATGGGGGATGAATCAATGTTTTATTTAGTAGTATCTTTCGAAAATGATGCGTGATAGGGGAAAACGACAACCCAGAGGTCATGTGCTTTCACTGAGTTAGGGGATTAGATTTTCTCCGTAGATAATGAAGAGTGACGTTAAATCATAAGAATTCTATTAAAAATGGCTAGGGAGGAGCAGATGACCATTGATACTATATATATATATATATATATATATATATATATATATATATACACCCTATATCAATGCAGGCTTTAATAATACGGCATCTAAATATCCTATTATTTTGAATACTAAAATGCGGTTAAAAACATTTTAGGCATTATAATTTTACACACACACATTATATATATATAAAGTATTAAAATCAAGTTAATAGGAAAATCAAATAAACCAAATAAAAATTAAACGAAATAAAAAAGAATCTGGTCTGAAGACTTTTTCTACGGTCACTCTCAGGCAGGGATTCAAAAACAGGGATTTTTTTCTGTGAAGGAATGCAAACAAGAAAGTCATTGACTTTCTAACTAAATACTATGTCTTTAAATACTATGAAATTTTTCCTGTTCCTTTTTTGTTTTTAGTTTGAATAAGAAATAATTTTTAATTAGCGACTATATTATATATATATATATATATATATATATATATATAGTCATGTGCAAGAAATAAAAATGCAAATTTCGGAAAGCAAGATGAAGTTCTTACATTATTATCATTATTTACACTGCAACATTTTTTCTTCAGTAATTCCATTTTTTTTTTTTTTTTGAAACACATAACAAATTGTCTTGGATACTTAAGAGTTAAGTGCTTTCGACATATATCATGTCAATCCTAATCAACATTTTGGTGTAGTTGACATGTAATTTATTATTTAATAAAGACTAAATCTTTTCTGCATTATTATGATTTTTTGCAAAATCCATTATGTAATTATTATGTTCGAATGTTTATAGGTCATCGTTTGACTTTAAAATGGAGGACTTGAGAAATTTTAAAAAATAAATTCCGCAGTTAACTGGTTAGGTACTTATAATTAGGGGCATCACATAACTGAATCAAGTTTTGATATATAATCAAACCATCTTAAAGCAAATTATAATTGATTTCAAAAATATTTTAAAAAAGTTTAAAGTTTAGATATCGGAAGCCATATAAGCCGTTACCTTATTTAAACATATTTTTAAATATGATTTGAAACATATATTCAAAGAAACAGAAAAATGAATTTTTGAGAATAAGAAACAGAAAAACCTGTCTTCGAAAAGTACATTGCTCTACTTTATTGAATGATAAACAGATGAGAAAAAGATGAAGACTTTGTTGTAGTCTAATCTGGATGTTTTGAATCTCCATTTTCTTTTATATATATTTTCCTCTTCTTTCGAAATCAGATGTTGTTTTTAGAATCACAATATCCATATTATTGTAAATTTAATAAATTTATATCGTATTCTATATATGCTGTTTCCATTAACATTTTTTGCAATAAGAATTTTCAAACTTTCTCTTATACATGCATGCTATTATTATTTTAGTGAAACGACGATTTTTCACATCATATTTCTTTCACTATTCTGTCAGTATTAAATTTAAAAGTCCTTCGTATATGTATGTCACTGAACCAGGACTTAAGAATTTATATTTGAATAACAGATTGATGTAAAGAATTTATCCATCAAATCTAGTAAATAAATAATACTCCCGAATTGTCAGTCTGAAGCATCGATTTCGAAAACAGTCAAACGATACTTCCCGATTTTTCTAACGATACTTCAGGTTTTCAATAAAGTGACAACAACTTTACACCTTGTGTAATAATCTGGTTTATTTGATTGCAGGGATTATTTAACGCAATTTATTAATATTTTATTATAATCTGATATATCTATGGCCATATTTAAGTCATTATCAAGATATAGCTTAGCGAATAATTTCATCTTTTATTTTGTTTAAGTTCGTTTTACTATGCAGTATAACATTTTTTTTGTGTTAACATCATATTTTTTATACCGTTGAATGATCCTTTTTGCCAATAAGAATTATAAAAGAATGAAGCATTATGTTATGTTATAAGCTTAATATTATGTTAAATTTATTATATATTAATAATATTATGTTAAATAATATACTAAGAATTATTTTTACAAGCAAGTAAAAGTATTTTTATTTTAAATATGTCCATTATATAAAATACGCCGCTGTTTCATTACGTGGAGAGTTCCATGATATATCGAAAATAATTATAACTAGTGATAATCACAATTATATTAATAATAATTCATTCATAAAAACACAATTTTTATGAAGCAATTAAACATATATTTATCAATAAAATCAGAATAACAAATTATATAAAATATCCCGATTATGAGAAATTTAAAAAAGCGGTACTTTTCTGTAAAATAGATTCTCCTTATGTAAATAAATCAGTTTTTGAATACTTATTTAGCAGCAACTTACTTTTCAATTTAGTATTTTTTTTATGTTTCGATAATGATAGAATTTAACGACTAGTCTCATTCATACCCTATAGCTGTTTAACTATCGATTTGCACAAATTGTAAACATATATATATATTATATATATATATATATATATATATATATATATATATATATATATATATATATATATAATTTTACATTTCGCAATTTTTTCAGACAAATGTGTTTATTTTATATTTATTTTAAACTTTTATTAAATTATTCTTTTACATTTCAGTAAGTAAATAAAAATTCGATAATTTCATATCTATATTGACTTACTTACTCACATTAGCACTCATTTACAAATAATTAAAAATAAATCACTTCTTTGTTTTGGACTTCTTTGAATCTGGACTTTTGGACTTCTTTGTCTGGATGGTCTGGACTTCTGGTTTTGATGCTAGCAAGTAATTCCAAGTATTAAGCCCAAAATAAGTAAAACAAATAAGGAAAATAATTGATTTTATATGCAAATCTATAATTTTACATAGCCAGTGAATGCAATTATAAAATGATTCCCTCGGAAATTCACGGGATGTAATATTACAATAAATATTACATAGTTCTCATTTACAAATAAATAGCAAATAAATCACAAAATATGGACTTCTTGAAATAACTGCTTTAATACTAGCAAATAATTCCAAATGTTAAGTCCAAAATAAGTCAAACAACTAAGTCGAAAAGGAAAATAATTGTTATATATATATGGAAATCTATAATATTATATAGCCAGTGAATACTATCCTAAAATGATTCCTTCGGAAATTCACGGGATGTAATTTACATTAAGTATGAAATAAAATTAAACAGTTTATCATTTAATCACATATTGTTTGCATTTTTAAATTACATTGTTTATGTTCAATTTACACGCTTGCATAAAACAAACTTTTCGATATTTATAACATAGAGAAGATTTAATTTGATCTGTGAAGCAATTATTGTAGTTGTGTTTGATAAATTAATATCACTAATCTAATAATTAAGGCTACTGCAATTAATAATTAATAATATAAGTGAAAACAATGGTATTTAATTATAAGATGCAAACAATAGTTTTCACTTGTAGAAGTTCCTTTTTCTTCGAGTAAAAAAACCCCTCTAGCAGAAGGAAAAAGCTCTTTGATTGAAGGGCGATTTTTCTGGTTTTTACGAAGAATCGTAGATTGGAAAAGACTGATGGAAAAATCAATGCTAATGTTGAAAAAGTTCTTTTTTCTCATGATATCCTTCCTTCTTTCCCCCACCTTTCTTTTAATGGACTGTCGCACGCGCATTATGTAAACATTTTCTGTGAAGACGGTTTCTAACTTGATTCATTTGTTGAAGAGAGATCTTCGCATTTGTAAAACGAAAACTTCTTTTGGGAAACAAACAGAACCTCGCGAATTTTTATTTGTTCTGCTTCGAAGTTGTCGCTTGACAATTTTTTTTTTCTTTATCCGTTTTTGTAACTTTCTTTCCATTCGCTCGTGTTTTTGTGTCAAGATAAAACTAGGAGTAAACAGAAGGTTAAAAAAAAAGAAGATATGACACCTTTACGGATTTTGGGAATCAGCCAGCGTATTTCTCCATGTTTCTTTTCAAATGAATATCAGATTAATTTTATGCAGCGATAGCGGTTTTAAATTTTTATGAGAAAATAAAGAATACATGAGTATTTTTTATTTTATTTATATTGATACGTTTGAGTATGGATTACGCGATTGCAAAAAATATTGATTTTGTGTTTCGTGTTATGTTTATCACATAAACGTTTCTGGAGGATGATATCTAAGATTGCAAGATTCTTTAATATTTATAATCCAAATAAAAAATATTTTTAAAAAATTGAAAAAATATAAAAATAAGAAAATTCTATATAGCACTCATAAAAGTATATTTCTGAAAACCTTTTCACTGTAAGTCAAAGGAAATATTTGTAATGAATAATTTAAACATCGATTTTGCAAATAGAAACTAAATTTTATTATCTTCATTTACAGTTATAGAATTAAAAAAGTTATAGAATTAAGTAAATTTTTCTTAATCGTCTAAAATCAGAACACAAAAGAAAAAGCGAATGTCTGATTCAAAACTTAACTAGCAGGATTATAAGATGCCTAATTTGTGATAGGAAATCTTCTCAAATCTCAAAATTTCTATATTTCTGGAAACTACTGCATGAAAATCTATGGCCTGGATATTTGTAGAATCGAATAATAGTTAATACTAAGCATGGTCCAAAATTAAGACCTTCATCACATTATATCATACAGCATATTCTAAAAGATACGTAAATTAAGAACAATGCGATTATTTTGCACTAATAAATGCCTACTTTCAAAATATTTACAAAAAGTTTTATTCTAATTAAACTTTGACCAAACACTTTGAATCTCAGAAAAATTATAAAGATCGTTTTCCTTTATAAATTCCGATAGACCATGAAAAAAGAAAATAGTAGAGAAAAAAATTGAATTTATTATCAAAAATTATGTACAGACTTGGATGCATTACGTCTTAATTATTTCAGATATTTCAAAACTTCTTTCTGCTCTTTGAAGAACGTTACTACACTGATGTTAAATGGACCTTAACGCTTCTAAACGTCTCATTAGTTTTGAAGTTCTTTGAGTCTTCTTTTAAGGAAACAATATGGAGCAGGATTGTCTAAACATTCATTCTCTGAGGGTCCTGTTTCGGCATTCTAATTGCGAGCTCGGTAATTCGGATTCTTGAATCCGCCGTTTCTTTCGAACAACTTCTGTTTTGACAGTTTGGCCTCGTTCATCAAAATCAAGAACGATATTTAGAATAAATGATTTTCAGCTCTTTCGTGAACTGAAGAACTCGTTGTAAAGTCACAACTTCTTATCTAATAAGGAGTTTCAAAGAAGCATTAAAGTGCATCTAAAATCATTAGCTTTGACGTGATAAGAGAGCATTCGGAAACTTGTCCATAGATAAGACAGAGGTCTGAAATGCAGTGATCGTGTTGAAAAGTATCCATGTTTGTTCGCAACTTCTGGTAATAAATTCATTTTAAATTCAATTCTTGTCTTTTTTATGGGTAATCATAGCTTTAAAAAATGACCGTGATAGGAATTAAAAAATTTATAAATACTAGCTTGTTTATTTTGGTTCAAACTTGATCACTATCTAGATGTCTGGCATGAAGCCAATTTCTTATGTTGAAGTTTCAAACGTTTATAATAATTATTATTATTAACATTATTTTAAACGTTTAAAAACAATTTGCATTTAACTACTGATTTATCTATTATTACTTTTAAAATCATGATATTAATGTTGATATTTTAACTTATTTTTACTGATAAAATTGTATTTAAATGCTTATTTATCTAATGATCATTCCTCTTACAGTTATATCTTTACTTTTAAATACTAATAATCTTAGGATCATTCCTTTCATTATCCTGAAATATTAATATGTATATTATTTTGATATTTTTATCCCTGAAAATCTAATAATTAATTATTACTTTATTGAGTAATTAATTATTACTCTATTGAGTACATTAAACATGTTGATAATTAATCTTTTTAATATCATGCTATATTTTCAATGCATTAGATTCTAAATATTAATATCTTTATAATCATGTTGATTTTTTCAAATCCAAAATAATACAATACTTAAATATTTGCACATATCTGTAAACGGACTAAAAAATATCATTTCAACTGCAAAAAAGAAACGGAAATATCAATCATGCCATTATTTTCTACTTTCTCTGAGCAATTCTATTTATTTGTCTCATTGAAATATATTTCATTGTTTTCTTAGCTTGGAAAAACAAGATTACTAATCGATTGTTTTGTCTGCACATATTGATGTAGTTATTCTGGAATTATTGTTCCCAAGTAGCTCTCTGCTTGCTTTATCGGCTAAACGAAAAACGATTTGACTCAACAAACAACTACTTTCCTGTTTGATAGCTTTAAACTTTCCTCTCAAGGAGCGATTCTAGCTTTGTTTGATTTTACTTACCATGTTTGTTTACACAAGATAAGAACTCACAGAAAAATACTTATTTTGAATACATAGGAATTCTCGTCGCTAGCTTGCATTTGCTTTCATTTCAAAATGAATGGAAGTTTGAAAAAAGTATAATAAAAACTAATTTGCAGAAATCGAGTTCTGTTTAGAATAAAATAAACACATTCATTATTAGTTTCTTGTTCAAAGCTCTAATTCAAAACTAAAGTAATTCTTGTTAATGCTCGTGCTGAAATCTGCTCGAGACGGTGACCAGACTTGGCAAATAAAGAAGAAAAAAAAGTTTAATTTTGCAAATGTTTTTGTTCAAAGATTAAATTCATTATTGATTATTTTTATTGTTTATGTTGAATTTTGTTTCACACAAACATTGTTTTTTTCTGATTTTATTTTTAAAGAACAATTGAAGTTCGTTTCCGAGTTTTCCGTTTTCCCATTATACTATTTATAACTTCATTCCTGAAAGTACTTTAATGTATATTGATTATTGAAAGAACAAAATAAATAATACAACATTATTATCGTATTATGCGATAAATAACTCTAAAGGAGATTGCAACTGCATAATTTTTAATATTTATTAATGTTTTAGCTTGGTTAATTTTTAATATTTATTAATGTTTTAACTTAGTTTAGTTTTATATCACGGACAGATTTGATGTTACTTCGTTAAACATTAGGACATTTAATAATGATTTCTTTCGGATTTCTAAATGGGATGGGAAAACGCTGCTGATTCTTTTCTCACTTAAATGAGGCAAGGACACTGATAGTGTACAGAATTCTTTTTTCGGGGAACCTATTCGTTTAATTTTTTTATGTATCGAAAACTAGACATTTTTAAGTAATCAATCATTCAGATTTATTCTGATTTACTTCTGAATTTAATTCAAAAAGAATACAGAAAATTAAAAACATTTAAGACAGTTAACAGCTACGCTACACGGGCAGTTGCTTTTGTATTGTGGTCATGTTACTGGGCTGCGAACCACAAGGTCCAAGGTTCTATCCTCGCTCCTACCAATTCACCACATTATTTATACATTCTGATTGGCATTGGGAACGTTAAATTTCGTAATGCTCCTTTAGTTATTTAATGTCTTAAAAGTATCTTGATGTTCAATGCTAATGTTTCTGCAGCCGTTTCTCTTTCCGTTGAAAAGTTATTTTAAACCTATTATTTCATTTAGAGAGATTTGAATTATATCCAATTGGTGGTGCTGTTTTTTGAAAGTTCGGTTTAATTAAAATTTGACTTTTCTAAATTAAAAGGCTAAATTTTTTGAAGTTCCGTAATGTTGAATTTTATTAAAAGTTCCGTTCCTTAATGTTCAATATAGTGATGATTTTGCTACATTATTAAATGAACTTTTGTTAGAATACTGAATACAATTTAATCATCATCATCATCATGATGATTTTATATTCAGATTGCTGTTAAAAAATTTTGAAATATTAATTGTAATCCCTTATCATTTGCCCTCATTTCACTGCTTTGGATATCTTGAACGATTTTAAGTCGTTATTCTCATTTTAGTAACAAGTTCAAATATTTTCTGTATTAAAAAAATTTACAAATCCAATAGTATTGACCACGGGCAAAGACATGTATATCAGCTAGTATAAGATATTTATTCCAAAAGTGTTTTAAAATGAAAAAATAAAACATATATTAAATGATAGAACTTACTCGTAACACTTGAACACTCGTAATGTATGTATCTTAGCTGTATAGTATTTCTTAAATGTCAAAGCAGCTAGCTGTTTATGTAGCCTTTTTGTGTAGACATTTTCTCTAAAAACTATGCAATAAATTACTATCTTGCTTTTGTCAGTCATAAATAAAATAAACATACATTGCAATATGATTGAAACTTTTTAATCAGATCAGGAATGTTTTTCTTGTTGTTATATGAATATATGTATTTACACAGATTTCGATACCTTAAAATTACAAAATAGTCTGTAGTTAAAAATTTTACAACAAATGTCACATATCTTGGTAGGCATTCTTAGAAATGTGGAAGTAAAAGGAATAAATGAAAGTAACATCATAATATGCTATAATCATCTATGAATAAAGTTGATCATTTTGATGATCATCAACTATGAAAAATTATAATTTTTAGAAAAAAAAAAAAACAGTTGAAGATTATATCTCGGATAGGCAATTTTTTTTAAGAATATAATACCAATATCTATGGAATTTTTTCCTACATTTATCTAGAAAAATTAATAAGATTCTAAGTACATTTGACTACTAAAGACATTCAGTAAATACATTTCAATTCTAAACACATTGCACTACTAAGTATATCTACATCAATTTATTTTCCCTCTTCCTACATCTAAAAACATTTGTTTCTTCATAAATAATTATTTATATTTACTATAGATCAATTTAAACTACAGAGCAATGTTTTCATTCATTTTAAAGTTATTTCAAAATCATTGGTCTCATGATTTTTAATACCAATACTACTCAAGACTAAGTTGCAAAAACGACTGTATTATTGGCAATATTCATTTGATTTGATTTGATTTAATAGAAATAGGATAAGGAAACATATTTGATCCTTATTAGAAAAAGTAGCAATGTCAGCGTAATCATCCTATTTAAAATATTCTTAAAATAAAACAGAAAGGCTAAAAGAGTTTTAAAAATTCCTTTTACTACCTATACTAATTTAAGAACAGAACACTACACTTTTAATCATGGAAATACATCTAATACAAATGATACAATTTATAAGCCTGAGCAACAATTTTCAAAAAATCGAAATTTAATGCTTTGAATTCCTCTATCAAGCATAGCGTGATTCCTTATCATAAAAACAAATTCATGCCACATATTTTATTTTAACAGCTTGATGACACACCATAATAAAAAACATGGTAATAAAGGGAAGATTTTTGCTTTTCGAAAATGCTTGTCTTCTGTAGTTAATGCATTCCTGCTATAAATTAAATATGATTCTGTTTCATTAATTCGATTGCAAAAAATGAATTGCTACAACTGTAGTTCAGCAAAAGACCAACGCGTACCATTAGCAAATGTGACTCTGTCGTGACGCGGGTAATTAGCATCTGGACAAATGTATTTCAAATGCGTGTTGAACGAACGCGCGTGAGTCTGCTGTAATGACTCGTCGTGATGAACAACAATTAAGGACAACAAAAGAATCTGACAAAACGAAAAATATTCCTAATCTCATTTGACATGAGTTATTTGAGATGTAGTTTTTTAAAAGTAAATATGCAACACAAGTGAAAAAGATTCTACTATGTTTATCCCGTGCTGTTGAAGTCAATACTCATTTAGTCGCCATTAGCAATCCATGGGAGATGTTTTATTTCAGTTTTCCTACAGTTTAAAAAAAGACATTTAAAAGAAATATTAAAATTTAAACTTTAATATCCATGTCGAAATTTCCATATTCTATTAATTTAACTAGTTGTTTAAGTTAGTTGTTTTACTCTTGTATGTTTCACTTTTTCCCATCTGGAGTGAATGAGGTTTTGCAGTTTTTGAACGCAATAGGCCTTGCTCATTAATTTTTCCTAGTGAATAAATCGAGTTTTCTTTCAAGTAAAATGTACAATATATGAGGAAAGGAATATGGAATCTTGACAACTAGAATGAACATTAGAAAGAGGAATGATGTTCAAACAGAGAACATATAATTTAAATACACGTTCAAAAGTTTCACGTATCAATGCAGATTTAGCTATGTTGCACTAGATGGCAGCCAATGTAAAATGCTCTTAATTTAGTATTTTCAAAATATGACACTTAGATCACCTTAATGAAAATAGTGGGTTAATTTATTCTACTTCTCATTAATTTTTCCATTTTAATAAATCGAGTTTTCTTTCATGTAAAGCATACAATTTATGAGGAAAGGCATACGAAATCTTGACAACCGCAATGAACGTTAGAAAGAGGAATGCATGTTCAAACAGGGAACATATAATTTAAATACACGTTCAAAAGGAGACTATATCAATACATTTTTTGCTATGTTACACTAGATGGCACCACATGTAAAATGGTGCAAATTTGGTATTTCAAAAATATGATGCCTATATCAGCTTAATAAAAATTGGACTGATTTTTTTTTAATGAAAATTGAGTCTAAAATCTCATTAGTTTGCTTTTCTGATGAATATTTCTTTGTCAAATATTTATAAAAAAATGGACCCAATCTTAATGACACAAAAATAATGAAATTTTTACTTGAAAAATTTTTTGCTTTCCTGTAATGGAAATATTTATTATCTCTTTTGTGATTTTGACACGACCATCCTTGAATTCAAGGTTACTTAGGTTACAAGGTTGATGTCACTTAGCGAATAAAAGTTAAACACAGAGACTATATTCTGTATTTACTGACAAGAAATTCAACTTTAGGAATTTATGAAAGGAAAAACAAACTCTTAAGTTATACTGGAAACCACTTAAATGATTTTCTATACACAACACCGTCCTTTAAAACCGTTAAATTTCACAGGCAAGAAATTTCCTCCCATCTTCTGGCAAGTGTTTACTTCACAAAGCAAAATCATTTTGCCAAGTATAGAATATTGGTGCAGGGAAGTGCTTTCTTAACCATCGTACTGGAAAAGGCGTTTTGTTCGTACTTATCACTCAATGATTTTCGTCGATAAAAAAAAAAAAGGAAAATCTGTTTGGGATAGATTCGGAAGCCCCAATATTTTCCTCTCCTTCGCTAATACCTCCCTTTTTATTACCTCTCCTTCGGAAATGTCGGTAATTTTAAAAGGTCTTGAAAAATCACTTCTATTATTAAGGACCTTGTCCCGTTTAATGATTTCGGTTAAATTGCCGTTGCTTTGCTGGCCCCTTTCCCAGTCCAACGTTCTTTAAAGAAAAGAAATAATAATTTTCGTTTAGAATTGGGTGGTTTGTTGTAAAAATGTCTTTTACAGCGTCATCAGCCCTTTATTGTGAAGAGCACATTCGCAGGCTCTCTCTCGTCGTAAAATCGCCATTTATTTAGCTAAGTGATAAGCTTAGGAAAGAAAATAGCTTTTCGATTTCTACAGATGTTCTATAGGAAGAAATTATTGGTGCAACTTTGATAGACATAAAAAGCACCGCTTTAAGTGATTGGCTTTCGTATTTTCTAAGATATTAGAAGGTTTCTGATTGAAATTTAGATTAAATAGCACCTATAAACGATTTAAAAGACTAATCACTCCTTAATATACTTTTTCGTGTTAAATAAATGTTACCTCAAAATTCTGAATAAAATTATATTGAGGAAAGATGGCTTTGCTTATTTCTGTTCCAGAAATTCAGTATTTTTATAAAATATGATTTTTTTTATCTATATCGTAGGAAAATTATTAATTCCTTTTCTTATCTCTATTTTGAGTTCCATGGGGTTTTATTTTATTTAAAAAAAGTTACAGGGATTTTTATGCTCTAATTATACTTAACAGGAGGGTTTTGAGAGATGGGCCTCATTAGTTATAGTCAGAGATGAGTTTTCATATCTCATGAGCTGACGTAGGAGATCGAAGAGAACAGTTGAAGCTACCACTCTCTCCCCCCCCCCTCCAAAAAAAATCTACTTCACGTTACTTGGGATGAGGAGGGAATTTGGTGACTTAACTTTTGAAGTAATCAAAGACCGGAATGCTGATATACAAAGATCTTTGGCTAAAGCGATGTCTGAATCTCCAAACACCCTTTCTCCTGTCTTGAATTGACGAATTATGGAATCGTCTAAAGCACCTTCGACAACTGTCTTACTTAGTATATCTGTCAGGTACAAATAAAGAGTTATTATTTTAAAGCGCAAATAAGATATCACAGTAGTCGCTACTCAGGTGATATGTATACCAAACTCAGAAGCAATTTATTCTAATCAATAAAAATGTCATTAATCCTTTCAAGGACATCCTCTGAAGCCAACTTTTAGGAGGTTTTTTTTTCCGCAAGTTAATAAGTATTTGATAACTGATATATTAAAAGAGAAAAGATGGAAGATATCGCTTAAAGTTTTTCTAATGGATTCAATTAAACCAATGACTATTTAAAGTCATTTCCAGGAAGCAAAATAACTCGTTTGTTCTTCTGTAAAAGGGAGTGATAATTCATTTTTAACAGTAACAATAGTATATATCATGCAATCTTTATTCGAAAATATGTTGGATTATTGACCACAAAGATCTACGAACGTTAGCTAAAACTCAAAACTTTCAATGTTAAGTTTGAAATAAATAAACAAGATACCAACCTATCTATTGAAATACTGGGTTTCATAAAATATGTATCAGGGTCTTCCAAAAGTTTCTTTCTCAACGCGCTATGAATGGCTTTATCTGGCTCTTCTTGTGCAAACATGCAGGCTTATTTATTAGTCGTCTATGTCATCGGTTTCAAATGTACCAGTACTCTTTTAAAGTATGTTTCGATTGTTCCACAGTCTCTTAAGATTTACAGCCACAGCGTTAAATATGGATAGCGGAAGGCTATATTTACAGCATTAAAGAGGCTTGTCACTAGAGACGAAACTTGGAATTTATTTGAAAATGTGAATAGAAAAACGCACTTGGTGTAAGGACAATGGACTTTCACTGTAGCAAAGCCGGGACTACACCCCAAAAAAAGATCTTTTGTCCATTTGGTGGGATCGAAAAGGCATAATTTTCTACGAGTTCCTTGCTCAAAACGAAGCAATAAAGTCTAAGACATACTGTCATCAACTGGATCAATTGAAAGCTTCCAAGTATTGGGGAAAAAACGGCCAGAATTAATGAACTGACGAGGCTTTGTTTTTCATCATGACAATGCTAGACCACATATTGTATTAGTTGTAAGAGAGAAGCTCTTACAGTTTGATTAAGATATTTTACCTCATTCTGCATGTTCTCCAGATCTCACACCATCTGATTATTACTCCTTTCTGTCTTCAAAAATTATCTTCACTATAAGTGCTTTAAATCCATCAGCGAAATAAAAGCGCACCTCGACGATTATTTCTTGTCCAAAACACAACAGTTTTGGAAATAAGGCATAGTGAGGCTTCCTCATAGATGGAAGAATGTAATAGAGCAAAAGCGTTCTTATATAACAAAATAAGTACAATATTAAAGAGTAAATATTGTGTATTCATTTCATATTAGAAATAAGAAAAAAAACTTATTGGACACCCTAATATATGCTATTATTAGTTATAATTAATAATATTTAGGGTTAGTATAAATATTAATCTGCCAATTTAATAAACTGATGCAACAAATTTACAATTATCATCAATAATAACCAACTGATCACACTAACATATAAACTATTTTGCAGAACACAATTAGTTTTGAAATCTTTCATATTTAATGCGTATGAAGCAGTTTTAGGAACCAGATTGAATTTCAAACTTTCAAATATTCTGGGAAATGTATTAATGAATAACAAACATTAACAAAAAATAATCATCAAGACACATAAAGAAAACCACACATTTTCAAAGAAACCTTTCCCAAAAAACACATTACCACCAAATTAGGCTCCAACTGCAGCAAAAGAAAGAAAATTGAAACGTAAATATTTCCAAAACACACATCCCTCTTCTGAAGCCCACGCCTCAGGGGAACTCCGATCCTTGCCAAATAATAATCGAACACTCTCTAATATCATACCATGGATTGCCTCTTTTTTTATCTCTCTCTCCCTCCCTCACTCACTCTTGACGCTTTCGGATAGTGTTATCTTGTGGTCGGGTGGCCGGAAAGGGGTTGAGCAGGGTGATGATGGCATTGTAAAGGGGAGGGGTGGTCGGATTTTATCACTACTGACCAGAAGCATTCAGTCGAGTGAAACAAGAGTTCTATCAATACTCGGAGTGTTGGCGGCCAAATGCGGCGATATTTCTTTCCAGATTTCCCCTCAAGGCATACTCGCTTGGGAAGAAAGATATTGCCAAATAAAATTACACGCGAAAAAAAGTTTTTTATCAGTTGAGGAAGGGTATTTTGGAGAACGGAAAGTGGCCACAAGTATTGTCAACAAATACTTTGTTTTATGGATTTAATCTGCTAATGTTGTTAAGAAAGTTATGAGCCGTGATTTAATAAATGATGCATAAAAGTCCCTAGGAAAAAAAGGTTATTAAATGTATCTATTTTAACTCAAATAATTATTTTCTTTGATAAAATTCTATTTCAGATACAAAATTTTATTGAAAACTTATTAATAACTTATTGATGAACATTTCAAACAGTCCTACCATAATAGTACTTCTTACAAGACTACAATAATAGCATTGTTTTCAACAAAAGAAATAGTTTAAAGTAGTTTATTTGATTTCTAAGTTTCAATTATTTTAGGAAAATCTGCAATCGATTCGAAGTGATTCGAATTTTAAAACAAAAGTATCCTAAAATTTCTTAGTTTACAAATTTGAAAATATACCAAATACGATTATCATATAGATACCTGAGATTAACTTTTGAAAAATGTGAAATCTAATTCACGACCCCCATAACATAAGAGAATATTAAAAATTCAATAAAAGCAGAGTTATATAAATTTAGTTATAAATATTTATGCATTAAAATTCGAATAAAGAAAATTTTCCCCTTGATATTTTTTTTCAAAACAATTAAAAATACTCAAGGAATTGGAGAAACTTTGAAATATTTTAACAATCTAATCCTAAAAAGAACGAATACCTTAATAAATACTTATTTAAATTATATCAATATTAAATACATTTATTTAATATTTTATTTAATGTAATACTGATGTTTAGATTCTTTTTAAGATTATTGTAATAGTTATTTAATACAAGAATAAATTGCAATTAATTTCAGTGTATTTATGTCCTGAATTATTTAAAAATAAATTATAAAAAAATATGAAATTTGAAATCGAACATTAGAGTAAAAATCACTAATATATAAATATAACTGATGAATATATTTTTTTAAAAAAATTATTAAATGCAATACATATACAGAAATCATACTTTTGAAACGCATAAATAACCGAAATATAATTTTCTGAAGTTTATTTATTTTCAAAAAGTCTCATGCATCTCAAATTTACGAAAGATTAAATTATTATTAAACTAAAATTGCAAATATTACTTTTAAAAAATAACCTTAACTAAGAATATCTCTAAAAATATTTTGATTTCTATATTGAAAAAATATAAAATGTTGAAAATAGCTGTATGGCTTTGGACAGTATAATAAAGTTGGTATTCAATGAAATATCCTATTTCCTTACTAGAAATTAAAACTCATTGCCATATTACTGAGAAGAAATTGTGAATATTGAGATCAAAAATTAAAAGCACGTTAAACTGCCTTAATATCAGGCTACAAAGATTTGTGAGTTAATTTAGGAAAGTCAGGAAGTGCAAAGCTTAATAAGAGACGTATGAAATTTGTCAAAACTCCTAATCATCGGTTCTAGGAGAATATGTAAAAATAATTGATTTAAAAAAAAATAATTTTCTTTTTGAGGAAAAAAAACAATAAAACTATTAGAATAAGTAAGAGAATCATGAAAAATTATACATTTATTTCTAATTTTAAGCAAAATATCTCTATTTTCGATATAAAATCAAACTGAAATTCTGAAACTGACATCGAGCGAAAAAAATTATCTTCTCCTAATTGAACTGAATATATATTAATTAATGAATATTAAAATATGTATTTTCAAATTGTAATGTGTAATGTGTTAACTTTGGTGGTTTGTAATAGTTATATTAAATAGTTATGTTATGTTTAAATGTTAAAATATTGCAAAAAATTCAATTTTTCTACATTAATTTAAATTTAATATACAATGTTTAGAACAAAAATTGATACCTTATAAAAATTGACTTTTTATTTTAATGAATCAGCTTTGGAATAATTAAAAAAAAACTACATAGATGCGTTTGAAAGAAAGGATTGCTTATTATTTATAAAGTTTTTAAGATTCTAAAGCGAACGAAAATATATATCTAAAAAATTAAATCTCATCATCATTAAATCCTCATCTCTTACTTTATTTCCAAAAGATCTTTTGTTATTATATAATACAAAAAAATTTAATCATAATGTCACTCGGAAAATAAGCACTAAAAAGGCTTAAAAAATTAACAATTCTTTTTCTTAATTAAAACTTCTTAATATGTATTTGAATATTGATTTATGATGGATCTGCCTAAAAATTTTAATTGCTAATCTGCCTTGAGGTACATAGTTAAAAGAACTATTTTCAATTTTAAATAAGCATTTTGAAATATTCAGATAATTAAAGTTTGATTTTTCTCGCTTGAAGGCAGCAAGAAAATTGCCACTTGATTGTTTTTTTTTCTTCTTAAATTTTTATCTGAAGTAGTACTTATTGTAAATCAAAATCATTACTAACACTAAAATATTAATTCATTAACTTAATATTTAGCTTACTATATGGTTGTCAAATACTTTAATCGGCATTTGCTTTAACATTTAATTTTATGACAGCCAATAAACATTTTTTTTTTCCACCTGGACCAGACCTGCTTGAAAAGTAAATCTTACTAATTTAAGTTCAACTGGCAGCTTCGGAATAGGGTAAGGTAATAAACATGCAGATCTAGTAATTTAAAGTATTAGCAGTGTGATTCACCTGATTGCAGAGATCATATTACGTGTGTGTTAGTTTGTCTGTTTATTCGTTCGTTTGTGCATGAATTTCTATTAAGTAAACAAGGGAACATTAGAAAATCATACTTTTCCATGAGTAAGCAAAATATTCAATGTTTAGTGTGTTCTAAAGGGTGTTTTTTTTTTCAGATCATGACCAATAACTCAACCGACATACTCAATACAACGAGGTAGAAGAAAAAGGGTGTAAAAAAGTATTTATAACGCAAATACTTTCAAAAGTGGGAAATAGCTAAGCAAACAATTATTTTATCCGTGTAATTTTTAAGAGATAATACAGCTTAATTTTGGACAGTTAAATTATAAATTTCTCCTAACTCAGAAGCTATAAGGATATTTGAATTTAAGTGGTTAGAAAATAAGTAATTTCTTTAGAATATACATTATGAATTTGGATAAGTGCGGAAGTAAAACTCTTACATATATGTTTATTTTAATGAATT
The DNA here is from genome assembly GCF_947563725.1 of Argiope bruennichi. Lineage (NCBI taxonomy): Eukaryota > Metazoa > Arthropoda > Arachnida > Araneae > Araneidae > Argiope > Argiope bruennichi. The sequence goes on along the minus strand of NC_079158.1, from coordinate 41,159,128 downwards.
AATTTCATTATTTTTTTTATTCAAATGCAAATAAGTATTCTTTTTATTATTGAATGAAAAAACGCAAGAAAAATAACGTAAAGCATTTATTATGAAGTTTAACCCTTAATTGAATCTGACCATCAACTAATAATTGTTTAGTTCAGGGTTTTTTTAAGATTATCTAACAGCAAGATAAGAATTAGCTCATTTTTATGCTGATAAATAATTAAATCATTTGAAATAAAAATGAAAATGTATAGTTTAAACATAAATAATGCCAAAATTCATCACTGGAATTATATTATAGGTTAAAGAATTCTCACGGTTACAATGTACAGGCAGTCTCTAAAAAAGAATCGCATCTTAGGTAATACTTCATTTCCTTATTTCTAAAGTTCATATACAGGAGTCTCAAATTATTAAGATTTAATGTAAATCAGACCTGTGTATGTGACGAACTTGTGGCCCTCGGATAACAAAACTTTTTTATCTACTCAAGACTACTATTCTTTGGCACTAAAATACTCTTAAGTTTTAATTTTCGATACCAAAACACACAAATCCATGATTTTATGAATAAATAACTATGAAATCAAAAATATGACACAATGAAGCCAGAACAGAACCTGCTTTGCTACAAGAAATCATATAGGATATAAAGTAGTTTCGAATTATTTCCATTAGTCAATAACATTTAGTCATTAATTTACATTTAGATCCCTCATGAATACAAAGCCAGAAATTGATAAATAAATAACCTTAAACATGTATTCTTTATGTTAACTTTTCCTCTAGATAAAACTCGGAATCTTGTTACACATACTATCAATAAATATCTTCATCTCCATCTATATTTATTTACTTATTTCTGCATAAAATCCTATCTTTCAGCGCATTCATCTACAATAAAAATCGTTCCATCCGTAACGGAGGTGCAGCAACTCATAAATTAGCTACTTTCAGCGGAAGAAAAGCAAGCCTTTTTACAGTTCACTTGCAGCCTCGCAGGAATATCTCTTTCTGGCCCATATCCTTAGGAGAGAGAAACACTCCTGTGAAATTGAACGTAAGAGAAGAACGGGGCAAAACAAAACAAGCAAAAGTAAATAGTGCTCGCTGCACAAAGGCTTCATAAGAAGAACCAAATAAAGAAAGGGGGGAATAACTTATTTTTTTTTCTCTCTCGGCCTTAGTGAAGGCAATCAATTTTGTTATCGGAGTGACTCTCGTAAGAGTGCCATGGAACCCTGATTACCGACTAGGCCTAAAAGAAAGTCATCGATGCTCCAGCGAACGTTCCCGATAAATCGATAGATTCATCGATATTGTCATCGATGAAAAAGAACGGTTTTCCCCACATCGACGTTTCATTCCGTGGTCTTTCCACTGAGACTGCAACTTCTGCGGTCGATAGAGTTTGCTTTGATAAGGGCTGATTTATGAATATCGAAGAAAATTATTTTGGGGAAAGACTCCTCTTAGAATGGAGATTATTTCTTAATAAGCTAAAGAGAGATTTCGAGGAGACAGTTGGTTGTGATTAAGAAAATTCGAAAGACACTCCAGAGCTAATAAAAATCGGAGGATAATCGATTAGTCCATTCTTTGTTTTAGATATGAATTGCTAAGTAAATTATGTATCAAAAATGTAAAACAGTGCAGAAATGAATTAGAATCCATACAGATTTTAGAAAAATATGAAAGCAAAAGAATTCAAAAAGAAAACGATATGAATGGTAAAACCAATTGTTAATATTTTTATAAAAGTAATTAAATTATTTCCAAGATAATTTATTTTTATCATTTCTTATAATCATTATTTTACTTTTAGTTATTTCCAATATCATCAAGCTGTCTCTAAAAAATAAAAATGGTTTCAATACATAATCTGTATAAATGTTTCATCATACACAGTATATACATGCATGTGTAACATGCTTATTTTGGAAGGAATATTCAGTATATATCAAAAAATAATCTTATCGGTTTATGATTGAATAATGTTATAAAAATATCTTGGAATTAAAATAAGAATCAATTTCAAAATTAGCCTAGCAAAAATAGTAATTCATTTCCGGAACCTGTATTACATATAAAAATTTGTATGTTTATAAACTTGTATAGTCTGAAAAAAGGGAAAAATAACCCTTCCAATTAAACATATGGAATCGATAAAAACTTTACATGGAATAAAAAAAAATAATGTAATTTATAATTGATTCATTTTCCAACCAAAATTCTATGTATGGCAAATGCAAAGATTTTTTAACAAGTCATATACTAAAAATGCATATAAGTGAAAATAATTTCTAATAGTTATTTAGAATTGTTAGAATCAAGCTTTAAAAAATAGTTTTTGTCTAATGTAGATTCAAGAAATCTTTGAAATTTCACAGTTCATAATTTTAATAGCTCAAGATTCTAAAGTGGTAAAGTTGTCAAATAATAATTGTTCTTTTTTGTATAATGATAATCAAAATCAAAGGACAAATCATCCGTTCACTAAAAAAACGTTGTGGAAATGTAAACAAAAATTGCAGAGTGTCTCAACATCAGGGTGGCAATCTTCTAGGAGGTATACACTATACGTAGATATTATCATATAATAAAGCGGTGTCGGAAATACTTGCTAGACAAGATAGATTGCGTTGAGCATATGTGAATTTCCACGGCGTTTTCTAAAAAAAAAATTTTTTTTTAAAGTAGAATTAAAAATAACTAAATACGCTGCAGCTATTCACATTGAAAAAACATGTTAAATAACTAATGTCGTAGCACTGGAATCAGAATTGATGTAAGCAGAGTCTTAGTGCATATTTCACGTCAAAGCTGTGAAAAAATTCCTCATGGCCAAGTTATACACATCATAAATTTTGGAAAAAAAATTGCATGGAGAGATTTTCTCCGCACATATATGTACTGAACACAAATAATAATAAGAAGAACGTGTATGCAAATAGTAAATAAATGAATGCTTTCTTCTAATTAAAAAACTAATAAAGTTTTGATGATTAGTGAAAGCTTATAAGCTACGCTACACAGACAATTGCTTTTGTATTATGGTCTTGTTACTCGGCTGCAAACCACAAGGTCCCAGGTTCCATCTCGCTCATCGCAAATCTGCCACATTGGTGAACCGGACGCGATACCTTCAACCTTCGTACAGTTGTGGTGATATCTACCCACAGCAACCAAAAAGTCGTCAGACTCACTTCGCGCAACAACATCAGCTACATTGGTGACCCGTTACATTAGCATCTACAATGAAATCATCTATCGAAATACCAATATGCATATGTGGGAGATGGAAAAGGGTTTTGTCTTGGTGAATTATATGATATTATAATTATAATGGCATTATTACGTAATTTTTTTGGTGCATATTGGATCTAAATTTTAATATGCTGGCGTCAGCTGTGACGTCATTTCTACGTCATTGCTTATAATCATGTTTTGTTCCCAAGAACAGCTATTAGGTCATTGATTAGGATAATTAAATCTTGCTATGGAATGCTGAAAATCAAAATTCTTTTAAGGAATGCCCGGAATCGAACCACATGCACAATGCCACTTACCGTGTCTGACAAGTATTTCTGATACAATATTACTACGTGATTCCGAATCGCTTAAATGTTTCTCATCGTTCATAGAAGTTTATAATCCTTGTAACGAAGAGATACTCTGTACATTATTGACAGTCGTATACACACTATGATATGCATGTTTAAATGACATTTGCAATTAATTTTATCATGTTAATGCATCGTTGCACAAATTAACCATATGTCACCGTAATGTATTAGAAATTATCATATTCATCATTTGCAAACTATCTGCTTTTTACTTCGGTTAATACTTACTATATGTGGTAAAAGTATAGAAGATATAAAATCAAAAAAGAATAATATAGAATTAAAAACCCGCCACAAAAATTTCAATAAATTGTATAAACTAAAACTTTCCTCACCTCAGCTGATAAACATTACTATTTTTTTTATTTTGTATTTAGTAGTTGGCAATCATGTTTTAAAAATTGGATTTAATTTGAATGTTCGGGAACATTACGAATAAAATTAACCTTGCTGATAACTATTTGTTTTTATCCGAATTTAGGATTTGTTTTGACTTGAGTTTTCGTGTAAATTATGAGCATAGAAGATGCCATTGCAAAGATGCAAAGCTTTTAATATTACTACATATTTACATATAAAGTATACTTAAGATATTTTTAAGCCCTGCGCCAATTAACATCATATTTTCTTCTTCCGCTTTCGTTAAGTTAATCTATTACAATTATATCTAAGATATTGTTAAAAGGATTAAAAAAAAAAACGTCTAAATTTGCACATCTTTCAATTATATGAGAATCATTCATGTTTATTTTCCTTTTTGCACAATTACACCTTTTATGAAAATAATTATAGAAAATTTTAAGAAGATATAATTTCCGTAACTACATTATACTCATGGTGCCATCTATGCACATTATAGAGTAATATATTCTTTCATTCCAAAATAACTTAGAGATTTTTTTAAACCACCAGATGATATTTTGGAAAGCATCTTTTAATTTTGAGATGCAGTTAAAGTGTAAATACGATACCTGAGCCTACAGGTCTTTCTTTCAAAAGGGTGGTGCCATACAAGGTGGGAGGAAGACATTCAGTCTCGAAGAATACAATATGCTTCAGACCGCTTACTTTTTTTTACTAAATTAATTATTTGTTTATGTAGGACTTTGAACTTGAATTCCTCATGTACCGAGGCCAAACCCTCATTAACAAACCACAGTTAACCTTGCAGAAGATATAAATGTTAAACCAAGTTCATATAGTTAGAAAATTTTTAGATATTCATATTTTATTGAACTTTTATAGAAAATACGTTTCAAAAACCATGGTTGTATTTCAGAGTTTAGAGACGAAACTAAAGGAAAGTTAATAAACATCTGCTATAAATCTCTTTGGATTATCTATTTGGCTATTTGAATGAATTATCTATATTTTGTGACAATGAAAAAGTAATGAAGAAACTATGAAATTTATCCGTTGGTGCTTTTAAGAAGAACATTATTAAAAGTTATTTAGACATGATTAGAAATGAAAAAAAAAAATCCATAAGACTAAGAAGAATTTCGTAATTTTTTTCATTCGTTTTGTATTGTCGCTAAATACTGATGAATTCAATTGAAATATCCAAAGAAAAAATCCACCAATATAAAAACCATATTCAATCATAAAATATTTTCAAATCATAAAACAAACATCATTGCTTCATTTCATTTCATCATTAAAACGAAAAAAATGCCCATCTGCAACAACATAGCTACAAAAATGCAAAATGTCATTATCGTTTTTGAAAGAAATGATTTAGATATTATATAAGGATCATTTAGCATTTTTTCTTGTATAACTAATAATTTCATTTTACAGCAAGTGCATTTTGTTGGAATTCATAGCAAATCTATAAATGGTACAAATGTTAAATTAAGGCTATGCGGATAAGAAATCCTAAATCTTGATTTCAAGTTTATCTTGTCATTTATTATAAATGTACTATATGACGTACTACAAAATGTAAAGATGCACCTTTTAAAAATTTCAGAAAAACAAACAAATAATCGCTATCAGAGTTAAATGGTAATCAATGGAGTTGTAAATTTCTTTTTCCTACTTATTCTATTCTTACCCATGAGAATAGGAAGTGTTGTAAAACCAACATTTAAAACTATTTCTTTCTCTCTTTACCATCTAACAAAGTATCAGTGCCTTCGATTCAAATAGCACGAGAGAAAACAACCATTCAATAGCAAAATGCACCTCCAGATCATAAAACAAACGTCATTGCTTCATTTGGCTAGGTCATTAAAATAAAAGAAAGTTCCTTCTGTAACTATACGGCCACATGAATATCCATACGTCTTCATTATCTTCCACCGAAGAAAGCTCCAAAACATTTGTGCCTGTTATTATCTGCCTCTACAACCCTTCAGGCAAGGCAAGGGGATGGGTTTGCGAAAATTACGTTTGATAAATAGACGGCCCTCTAGCGCCGAATTTAAAGTCTGACGCTTTCCTAAACTGTATGGCTATCGATTCTGCATTAAGCCTTTTGAAGGCTTCGGGTGATTGTATGAAAAGGAAAATTTTAATTCCAGGTTTCCATTTCTGCCTGTTGGATGTGTAAAGCAAGAGGGGTTTTGAAAGATAGCGAAAATAAAAACTTGTTCTTTGCTTGTTCGCTGACAATTATTAAGTTTCGTTTTTCTTTTCTTTAGGAAAGTGGCATTTTTGAAGTTTGTTAAAATGAGATACAGATGTTGTTTCATTGTTGCGCATGTTTGTTTGACTTGAAGTCTAAGCCTTCAGGGTTTAAACACTGTCGAATATAATCTGTTCTTGGGATGTTTTTGGACCAGAGAATGTAATACAAATGCTGCATTTTAATGGAATTCTTCGAGCCTTATTTAGAATCACACCAGGGCAAAAAGGAGGGTGATTTAAATGCGTATTAAAAGTAAATATTTATCGCTTATCGAAATGAAACGCCGTCAAATTAGTTTCTATGGGAATATCCCTCCCCTTTTGAATTTTAATGCGATTGAGTTTGAATAAAGTGTGAAAAGATTAAAGAATACCAGGGTATGTTGGAAAAGTTTAAATTGGTATTTATTTTTCGAAAAATAAAGAACTTTTTTAAAATACTGTGTATTACATCCTTCAAGGCTATTTTTAAATTGATTTTATTACAGATATATGTTAGTTTATACAACAAAACACCGTCTACAAGTTTCTCATTTTTACATAAACGACGTTTTATCAAAGTTCCAATTCATTCTTAGCCATTGCATTGATAATGACTCAAAGCTTCTGTTATGTGTTGTTTTTACGCTTACCAAAACTTGAAATTGTTCTGATTCAAACAATATTTCTCCTTTCTTATTAAGGATGAATATTTGCCTTGAAAGGAAGTAGGATATTATGCTTTCTTTCTCTTTCCAAGTAAATGGCACAGGATGGGTAGAATGTCTGAGAACATCCCATGGCTGAAAGATGGATTACGGACAAAGGAAAAATAACTTCAGATTATTTCACTGGATTGGTCTATCTGATAAATGAGTCATTTTTAAATTCCCATATATTTGAGCGGCCACCTTTTGTTTTTCTGCATTGCCTGTCTTTTTTTTTAATTGAAATTACTAGAAAATGTTAAGCATTTTCATTGAAAAAAATTAAATTTATGAGTTTCAATATTTGTAAAAAAAGATTCTTCTCACATGATAAAAATTTAATTTAATAAATGCTTATTGTTTGCGACAATATTGGATAATATGTTTGTGATATTTAAGCTTAAAATTATCCATTTTCGATAAATTTGTAATAATAAAAGTCATTTATTAAAAATTACAATTGCTCGTCTATTTATTTATATAACATTTGTTGTCAAATCTTCGGATATAGTACTCATAAAATGATATCCTTATATATATATATATATATATATATATATATATATATATATATATATATATATATATATATATATATATATATATTTGATTGATCGTATCAAACTACGTTGATTCACATTTCTAACGGGATATACGTATAATGCGATTCAAATTTTAAATAATTACACTCTCTCTTAATAAATACAAATTTAAATGTTATTTTCTTTAATCACCCATTCATTATTTCGACCCACTCTGAGGCACATTGAAAAAATCTGGATGACCGGACGGCAGAGGCAACATTGGTGGGGAAACAAAGGTTGTCCTAAGGGTCAAAACCATACAACCTTTCTCGAGGGAAACCCGGTCATCGGTCGATCTCACATTATTTCTTTACCCATCAGTGGCGAGAACCAACCACTCTGCCGGAAGATTCCCATATCTAAGGTGTCTTCCAATAGGATGCTATTTTACTTAAGAATGGCAGGAAAAGATTAGTTTGACTATTAATTTTTGTTATAATTTTCGCCAGTAAAATTTATCTTCTATATTGATCAACATATTAATAATGATGCATAGTTGCATATATATATGCTAAACCATATTCATCAAGCATATAAACCAATAAATCAATTTCATCACAGCTGCCAATATATATTAACCATTAGCTTTAATGATATACTGGTCGTATTCGTTGACCAGCTGATCGCCCATCAATTTAATAGCAATTATTTTGTATATAGAACAACTGTGACGAAATGCATCTTTTCGTATCAATGGAAATATAATTTTAGATTACAATTTCATAATAAACACGAAGCAATAAGAGTGCCGAGATATGGGCACAAGTGGTGAAATTAATTAGTGGAATCGGTCAAAGTATCAAGGATTAATGCTATGTCACGATTTATTTTACGATATCTCTTGAAGATGAATAGAAGAGAAGAGGGGGAAATAGGTCATTTCTGAGATTAAACGTCATGCGTTTTCAAATGAAATAGAAATTGTCCAATTCGATAAGATGTTAGGGGTGTTTATTAATTTCAATTCTTAAAATGTATGTATTGTGGTATTTTTGAAAATTTTCTGTTAAATGAAAAAATAAAGGACAAGAGACCATTGTTGGTATATTTAAAATTCATAAGCTTTCGTATTAAACAAAAATTCTTGAAATGTGATCAGTGATTGGTGGAGATCTTTCAAAATTTTATATGCGAGGGATGTTGCCCTTTTTATTCGATTATGCTTTTATCTACATCAGTCTGTATTATGACTAAATTTGGAAGTTTTATATCTTTAATGCAATTTTTACTGACCGTTTGCTTAGTTTAATTTGTTGTTGCTTGAAAAAAAAAGCTTATTATACTGAATAAAAATATTTATCTGATTTAACTTCCAAAAAGTAAGCATTACAAGTATTACATTCTGCGTCTTAACATCTGTTGATGCTATTAAGAATTGATATTAGAGGATGATTATTATACACAAATTAATAAGTTTACTTTAAACAAATTTATTTTTCTATTCGTAACAAAAAATTAGTTGTAGATGTTAAAATATGCTATTGTATCTTGTTGTATTTTTCACAATAATGATGCATTATTTATTTCAGTTCTTAGAGGTTCTCTACTTCTTACTTCAAAGGGAATTAGAGATACTTGAAGATACAAGATAATTTTTTTTTCAGATTTTTATATAGCTTAATCTGTATGTGCCATCACAATTTGCCCTTTTGTTAGATAGTTTATAGCAAAAGATTTCCAACACATTAAGAAAAATTATTGTAATGGCGGGCATATAAATATGTTTGGAGTGTCTGAACGACATAGAAACAGTAGTTAAATTTATGCAAGAAAAAGTAGACGGCAATTAGAGTGGTCTCAAAGCATTTTGAGGTAATTAATTTCAATGCAAGCATTCATTTGAACAAAAAATAAGGTATGCAAAATTACAAATATCCTTATTGTCCTATTAAATCAAAAACGCATTTACTGAGATCAAAGACCTCATATTATTAAATAGTCTAATCAAAAGGACTAATATTTTTTTTGGTATTTGCATTCTAAGCGATGTGTTTGGCTTATGAATTCCCTGTTTAAAAAATGTATATTATGGGCAGCCCATAAAAGCAGAAAAAGGTTGCTACGAGAGTTAAAAGAAAAGGTAAAATGACAAACTCGCCTTGAGAAAGCCGTAAGTAATAAGTATCAGAAGCATGGACTTCAATATTGAAACAAAAGTAGCCATCGTTCCTAATTTTAAAAATATTTTTCAATGCCTTGTATCCAGTTATCCGACACATGGAATTGCAAAGAGACAAAATAACAAAAATTTATGAATATCTACGAGTTTTTTCACCGAAGGTAAAAAGGCAAATCCGCGAGATGAATTCTGGCGAAAACTGAATTTTGGTAACAATATTAACAATTGTAATGGCACTGGCCCTTTTGTATTTCTTCCAATTTGGAACAATATATTAATCGTAAACGACTAAATCCCGAAAAAAAAAAAACGCTGCAATTTTCCTCATTAGTGCTTTGATTATTCTTGTCACTGAGACCCCCCCCCTCCAAAAAAAATATAAGATTATCATTATTTTTTCACATTATTCCAATCATAAAATGCACTCTCTTAACAAAAATGTGATCTTTCAAATCATATTACAATCTGGCAGTGAATAATTTAATATTAACCTCAAGTAATTGTAGTAAACAGTGGTAATTATAAGAATAAAGCGGTCAAAATAATTATAAGAGCTATTATCAAATTAACATTTTCAAATATCACGAAGGTGTCCTGTGTTACAGGTTTTACTTTTTTCGATTAAAATATTTTTATAGGTAATGAGTTTCTGCCTTTTTCTGTAACAGACAGATTGATGATCTATCCAGATCTCATAAATGATTTAGCCATTGCAGATTTATCTGTACAGATTTTGGTTGAAAGCTTTGTCTTCGATATATTTAGATATTTTCCCTGAAAATAGAAGGCGATTCTCTAACTTTTAACGAAGAAAGGAATAAGTAGCTTAAAACCAAAGATATATCTATCATAAACAATCTTGAAAAATAGATACCAAAGTTGCGAAATCAAACGACGCTTTCAAAATTAAAAATAAATAGTAGGAAGGGAATTTTGCTGCTTTAATAAACTCTTTACAAATTGTTTCCTAAGCAAGATGAATTCAGAAAATTATAATACAAATTTTCAAACTATATTACATAAAGATTTGACTTAATTTTTAAAATAACAGCGTACTAAATATATTTTAGAATTAACAAAACTTGCAAAAACTTTAGAATTTTGTAAATAATTTGTTCTTATTAATAAAGCTTCAGTTATAATCAAAATGAATTATATTTTATGCGGTTAAAATGCTTTTTCTCATTAATTTCTTGATAATTCCAGGTCCAAGGCAGAAAAAAACCCCACTCAAGTTAAATTTACAACAATAACGTTTTATAATTGACCATTATGGAAGGTTCTTAACCACAAACCTATCGTTAGTGGCCAAATGATCATTGAGATGCCGATATTTTTATTGTTAAACAATAAAAATTTTCAAATTGAAAATGTGATAATTCGAAAGTAAAAAAAAAAAGCAAAAAGCCTTTACAAATGATGCCAACAAAAGAAATCAATACTAAAAAAATTGTTAATGCTTTGTAATACTGGAATTGGAAGGGAGTACAACACTTATACTCCCTACACAGATGGTAAACGGTTTAATTAAGGCGCAAGATCCAAATATAGCTCACTGTGTGCACCAAATATAAAATAACAGTTTAATTTGTTTGTTGAGGTCAATCATAAAATCAAAATCATAAGATGAACTCTGTAATTGAAATATTCCACTGTCCAAGATTAGCCGCTGAGAATCGATGTTCATTATAAAAGAATATAAAGTAGATTAATAAAGCAAAACTTAATGTAGTGTGCACATGGTTGTATTTTGATATGTAAAATAGAGAAATTCAGGTATTTTAAGTTGAAATAACATTATTTGCGCAGTATGGAGGTTCGATTGACATAAAGTGATTAATTCTCGAAGTTTCCCAGGGTATTAAATCAAATAAGAAGTAGTACTTAAGGATTTAATGAATGAACTTTTTGGCTTTTTTTTATAGCAAACTTATTTTATTCTTATTCTTTAGAATGTACAGAATGCACCAAGTAAATTACAAATTCTACACTTCCAATTATATTCAAGAAATGCTTTATACAAGTTTAAGAACTTAAATTCTAAAGGATCTTCCTTTCTTCAATGCTTTTGTTTGAGTTGTATGATTTGCTTTTGTCTCTGAAGTTAATTTTCTGTTCATCCTGAGCCATGTGACTTTTCTCTTTATTTTTTTGTGCCTCTCATTGTGCGATTCTGATAATCTTCATTAGTCATTCGAATTCTTTGACCGTTACACTATTTTTTTTTATTTATTTATTTCTTTTTGTGCTTGTGTTTTCAAAAGATTCATTAGCGCTTTCCAATTCTCTCTTGCGATTCATTCATTACTAGGATTTAAATTTTGTGCAGACAATCAGAAATATATTTTTTTTTTAAAAATGAAGAAAAACAATAACAAATTTCAGGAAATATTTTATCATATTTATAGTATATAATATTTAGGGAATTGCAATTACTATATGGAAAAATGTTGATCAAACAGTAAAATTTAATTTGTCGATCTGATATGAAGTTTATTATGCTGAGTATGAATATATTTTCAATATACACTTACTAGGCTTATGTTAGACTACTTCAATATATACTTAACTACTTATTTACTTAAGCTAGTTTAATATTAACTAATAGTAATAATACAAAAAATAATATTAACTGATACTACTACTAATAATAATTAATACTATTAATTTAATCATATCATAAATTATGGTTGACTATATATTAACACATCAAAATTCTAAACTTAAAATTTAATACTAAGCATAGAGCATTTTAATTCGTTTGTATTTTCTATTAATTGGCAAAATTAGTCCCATTGCTCACTTAAAGTTTTGTTTTGCCATTTCTTACAAAATTTTAAGGCTGTGGAAGCAGGCAATCATTTATAATGCATCTAGGAGCCATGAGTTTCATATGAAATAAAAAGGTTTTGAAACCCGTAATGCGGTTGTATCTGGGAACTATAACCTGTTTCTTTTTCAAACAGAATATATAGGATAGTCGTATTTTTGAGATTTTTCTTTACAGTGAAAGGTGAAAAAGGATAGGGCAATATTCATGACTAACGGCATGAGATATCATATGAAACAAACATTGGTGGAATTGGAACTTTGGCTGTAGGATACGGGATTGGTTATTTTTTTGTGATAAATATATAAATTTTACTAAATATAAATACATATGAAATGAAAAAATTGTTAAACATATTACTTTCAGCGTAATGGGGAATATCATTATATAAGAATTTGTATGATTTTTATGATTTTATTATAAGCAATTAAATACGACATAACTGGAAATTTTCAATTTATTTAACAAATAATAAATATTTTCAAAACTTTAAGATTTACACATCCAAATATATATCTTGCAAATAATTCCTATAAAAAGTAATTCAACCCAGTGAACGTTAATCGTATATGTGAAAGTTTTAAATTAGATTTGATATATTTGCATGATAATGTCATAAGTTTGATTTGCCTGTTTTTAATATTTTTAAACATTTATTTTTCTTAATCAGAAAGGTAATGTGCACATACAAAAATTCTATTTAAAATTTTAGAAACGTGGTTGAGTAAAAATATAGCAATAATACGATGCAAAATATTGTTGTAAAATATATTTAATAATAAAATTTCAAAGTGTGTTTAAATTCAAGAAAAGTCCACACAACAGTAAAACTGATGCCATTGAAAAAATGATTTTGTATTCTAAAATGCCGTTTGGGAAACATTATGCTCTGAAGTTATTGGGTGGGGGTATTAAAATTGAAATTAATATTGGAAATGTTGATTAAAATTTTGTAAAAGTTTCTTCGTTGGTCATCAAAGTAGTCACAAATGTCAAATTTTAAAGGCCAAAACATGCAATAGTTTGTCTTGCAAAAGGTTATGAATGTATTTTGCAACAAATATGTCAAATTGTGTATAAAATAATTTACTATATGTGCCCAGCCTATAATCATTCTAAAATGAGTGATTTTTTTTTAAAATTCCAGGTTAAATAATACCATCTGATGAAAATAAAGTTTTTAAATTGAATGAAAAACCTCAATTTCAGTGTCATAATTTTCAACTTTTATAATTTTAATTTATCAGAGGATTAATTATTAAGGCATGCGAATATTTTCGGAATGAATTAAAAAAAACGATATAAAATATTAATATTTAAATTTTTGACTACAACCAATTAAAAAAAACACTTATGAAAAAAAAATATATCAGTTAAAAATCAAAAGTATCAAGAAAATATTTTCTCTGGAAAGAGACAAAACAAAAGTACTCTAATTAAAAATTAATCCAATGATCTGTTTAAAATTTTGTAGATGGTTAAAAAAATATTTATTACTTATTTCCGTAACTCTATATTTCTAAACTCTATATTTCAATTAATTAATATCATGAAATGTTTCCTTTTTTATATTAAATAGCCATTAAATTGTAATTTCTTTTTAAAAAGACATTACTTATTTTATAGTTCAAAAACATAATTCTTTAACATAAATATACACTGGATTATAATTTATAAGGCTTTTCCCTCGAAAAAATATTATCTAAATATATAATTTGTGAAAGCAACTTTCTAATATGTAAAATAACGTTAAAACGTAAATTAAGCAATAATAAAAACAATATAAATTTCTAAAGATTAAATATAAGAACAAAACTAAAGCAATTTTATAAAGAAAAATTTTAAGAAATTAAGAATATAGAATAAAATACGAACAGATGATATATCTGCAGAAAATCATCTTTCCAACATTTTTACTTTAATAGAAATTCTAGTTTATTAAATATATATTTTTAGAAAAACTGATGGCGAATTACACTGTTTCGGTAAAATCCTGGGTTTTTTTCGTTTCGATTTCATATCTTTCATTAACATTTTTTATATCAGATTTTAAATTATCTCGCTGCAAAATTTCATGATCGAAATAAGCTGAATTTTTTATATTTTTATTTCAAAGTTTTTTTTCCAGCTGCATTTAATACTATTGAAATAATGTAAAACCTCTCTCCGAAACTTTGCTGTAATACATGTTGACATCTTTTCAAATTCGAAATTATTGTTAGTAAAATGTGTAGAAAAAAATGGTTGAAAGAGTAAAATATTTTTTTTTCCGATATTAATCACAATTTCCTAATATTCCAAAAAATTGCTTGTTTTTTTCTAAACATTGAAAAGTATTTTTGACATACATAGCTTATTCTTTTGAAAAAAAAACACTTGTTGAATTATATATAACATGAAAAATTGAATTACTATCTGAATAATTAAATTTACAAAAATTTACTGAATCCAAATTTAGTAATCATTTAAATATGAACTTTCAATAACTTTTTTCTTTTAAAATAACTTTTGACGCTCTTTTTCAATCTCAAGACAAAATTTGACGATTTTTTTTATTCTATAGGAAAAGCAATCATTGACCTGTTTTTAATAAACAGGAAGAAAATCCATTAACGCCAAAAAAAAAGAAACTTCTCTCGGAAAAATTTATTAATTATGGCGGAAGAAATATTTTTTAAACCCTAGTTAAGATGAAAAAAAAAAACAGTAATATTTCCATAAGAAAATATTCAAGAGTCACAATTCATAATTTATCGACAGCAATAATTAAAATCCGTACATTTTTGAAAAATTCTGTTCCCTTCAGAAACTTAGGAAAATCCTGAACAGGGCCACAGTTTCATACATTTACTCTCCAGACTTATGCAAAAATAAACATCGCATAATCTCTGACATAAGGCAAAGTTATTAATAATCCCTTGTGTTGCCTAAATGAAGTCTGCGATAAATAAAGGTTACAGTTAAACTAGCGTAAGTTCGCAATAGAAAATCCTTAGAAAAATCGGATGCGTCAGAATATTTTGTGTAACCTCTTGCTAATAAATGGAAAATTCCCCGGTTCGTATAGCAATCATTAATATTGCCAGGATTTGTCTCAGAATTAACTTATCGATCCTTGGCAATTAATAATCCCCAAAGAGTGCAGCTGAGGAACTTTGTTTCTTTAGGATATTAGTTGTTTTAAAAGGGAACCTGTAAACCGATTAGGATATGAACATAAAATTATTATACTTCTTTAAAGCCTATTTAGATTTATTTGAACAACCAGTAAATTTGCCGCAACCATGAGAATGCCATGGGAAAAGACATCAATATTTCAGGCTGATAGGAAATTGGAAATTTATATTTAAACGGGTTATTCCCTGGTTATAATAGAGGAGACACAAACGTTTGATGCAACAGGTTAAATATTTCTCCACATAGAAAGCGACTTGTTGAATAATTGCTAAGCATTATTTTCTCACATTTAACTAAAGTTAACAACAACAGAATGTTCAACAACCACAAAGATGAATATATAAGATTATTTTGAAAAAATGATTGTTGCTAAAGTTATTAACAGACAAAATTTAAATTATTCCATTAAATTGGATTTCTTATCACAGATTTTATATTTGGTTTAAGCACTTACAAATATTTTCTTTTTTCCCATTTTAATAATTTTCTTTTCTTTTATGGGCTCAAATAATATTAAGTAAAAAACAATTTTTGTATCCTTGATATAACTGAGAAATAAAGTCTTTTCCGTTTATTTTCGAAAAAAACCCTTTTGAAAAGATGCTTATAGGAATTATTAAACTTATTTTCCAGTCTAGAAAACAGGTTTCTTTTTGGTCATAAATTAAAATTCGGGATTGTGAGTTGATTTATTGATCAAGGCTTATAAAAAATAATAATGGCAATAAATGAATATTTTGTACCCAATATTAATTGAAATCAAAAATTAAAATACTCCATAAGCAATAGAATGAAATTAGAGATACTGATGGTAATAATATTAAAAATCAATTTTGCATACATTCATTATTAAAATTAAAGGCTATTTATCAACTAAGCATAATTAACCCAATTTATATACTGGAGTATATGAAGATTCAATCCTTTATTGAATTACTACGTAAATTAAGATGCATAACAAGTAATTATTTTTTGCCGCAAATCTACTATTGGATTACAACATGAATTACGGTGCAAGTTCATTACAGCATTGTCATACATAAATTTGCAAATAATGAAAGAAATTCACAGATGATGGTAGTATATGCAAAAGGAAATACATTCTAATCGTTCTATCGGTTTCGCACATCAGAACGAAACATTATCGGAACTGTTTTTAGGGAATTCACAAGCACAGGAGACACAGATATTAGTATTTCGCAACTGGGATCGTATATGCCTTCCACTCTTCGAGTTGTTACATCAGTGATTTCAGTAACCAAAGAATAATTACTTCAAAATGCAAGATTTGGACTTCCTATTCAATGTTTTACATACAGCAAATGAAACTCATGTTCAATACATAGAATGAAACGTTGGACTTATTTACTGTTTATTGTTTCCATTAAAAATAATTATCTTAAATGTGATCCTTATGATTGAAAGAAAATCTGTATAATTGTAATATTAATTAAAATGTCTATTCTAATATTGAAAATACCGCCTTTCAGATCTCGTACTGAATTCATAAGGATCAGTATCATATTATAAAGGGATTTGATAAAAATTAATATTGTAATGTTATAATCTAATCTAATAATCTTTGTAATAGATGTGCTTTCAATACTTATTAAATGACAGAAATTAAAAATTAGCAAGTAGTTGTATTCAACCATTATATATATATATTTTAAAAAACGAATATAACCTAAGAAGTAGAAATAAAATAGATCAATTTTTTTAAAAAGTAATGGAATAATTAAGTTTGCACAGTTTTTGGTTATTTTAATTTACTTTTAGCTAAACTTTATCAGTACTAAATATTATCGAGAAAGATTCATACTTTCTACCACCTGAATTCTATAGGAAAAGCAATCATTGAACTGTTTCCATCAAGCAAAAAGAAATTCCAATAATGTCTTTAAAAACCTGATAAACTTGATAAAACATTAAATTTTTTTTAGTTTTTAACAAAGAAGGAAATATTTTTAAATCAATTGCCAACAAAAGCATGCTACTGTTTTTAGAAAATATTTAAAACTACGCAATCATAATTCTCCCATAAATCTGACTATAATTTGTCGTTGTATTAAAAAAATTGTGCTCTGAATATCTCAGATAACTGCAAATATTCACAACAGTACCATCATTTCATATTTATTCTTCAGACTTTTCAAAAATGAGTAGCATTATTAATAATCTCTTGGGTTGGCTTAATTAAGGCCCCTATAAATAAAGTGGACAGTTAAACGAAGAGAAACAGCTCGCAACAGAAGATCCATAGAAAAATCGGATGCTTCAGAATATTTTGCTCAGCCGCTCTGATGAATGGAAAGCGTCCCGAGTCTCGTTTGGCAATCATTAATATTGCCAGGATTTGTCTCAGAATTAACTTATCGACCTTCAACGATCAATAATCTCCATGTGTGTTTCAGAGAGTAACTTCGTTTCTTTCTAGTTTAGTTACTTTAAAATGAAACATATAATCCGATCAAGGTGTGATCCACATTGAAAGTGGAATCACACCTTCCCGAATTTCCAATGTGTGTGAACTCCCTAGCTCAGTTTAGAATGTCAAAACTGTCATAAGAGAGAGTCAAGGGAGAAACATCAATATTTTATGGCAACAGAAAATAAGTTTATTTCTTTCAAGAGACTACTCCTGATGTTATGAAACATGAGCACAAGAAATTTTTAACATAATCCCTAATGGAAGTCCAGCATCTTCTAAATCTGTTTTCTGTCGCCATTCTTGGCTGATATTTAGAAGTCATATGTAAATAGGTATATAAAGAAAATATTATCGTTTTTGAAGACCGTTAGAGGAGTTAATGAATGCATGCCTAAGTTGCCCCATATGCAGAAATTTTATCGATTAAATATAAATTTTGCCGAATTATCTATGCAATAAACAAAATAAATACCTCTATCCATTAATATGCAGAAAATTGTTTCATTTCTGATATCACTATTCTATCTATGCATTAACTGCAATGCATTTTTTTAGACTGAAAATAAAATCTATTTTTAAAAAAAAGCCAGCACAATGTTTATATGATTTAAGCAATATTCTGGCAAGCAAACTAAAGCTTTAGATCTGTAAACCATATCAAATAAGCAAACATGCTATATATTTACGAAAAACGACGACATAGATTTAGGTGCTAGCATGTGTATATAAATGTGGATTTGAGATGGAAGTATTTAAATAATTATTCCAAGCTCTCCCAATAGGAATAAAACCTGAAATAATTTAAACAGAGCTATGTTTCCCTAATGTTCCCAAAGTAATGAATATGATATGCATATTATATATTAAGAGACAATTAAGATTAAAAGGTATTTAATAAGAAGTTAAATTTTAAAAAATTTAAAATAGTAATCATAAAAATGCCAATATTTGATGAAAAATGAATGACAAAAAAAAAAAAAAAAAGCACTTGAGAAAGATAAAAATTCAGTCTTAGAGGTCTTAAGCATGGTTCAAATTTTAAGTCTCATGTAAGAATATTTCTTTCCGCAATGACCCATGTAAAACTAAGTATTATTTACCCAATGAAGAATACAGCCTCCTTTCCGAGACGTATATACCCATTAGTAGCGGAAGGGTTAATTTGCAGTAATTAAAGATATAAATATCCGAAACGGCTACTTATATTCTTCAGCATCGTACATAAGTCTTACTTCACATGTCAATCAATTAAGCAGAATGTTTATTAATGAATATGTTACATAGGAAGAATCGAATAAAAGGAAAACTTCTCTTGTTTTGTCTTGTCTTATGCATCATTTTTTGAAATTTAATACATCATTTTTTTCGAATATTTTAAAATTAATAATATTATGATTATTTTTTTTATCCAGAATGCTCTGAAAAGGAATACTTTAGTTTAAAGCAGCTAGTACTGAAACGAGAAGCCTATTTTTAATCTAAACAGAAATCGACTACATCAAAAACATCATTACTATCCAAAACGAATAAAATTAATATTTTGGAAACGTTCACGCATACACTCTATAACAGTCTTATCTCCTTTTTTCCATCTAAAATTGGGACCTTCTGTAAGCATAAAGGTTGTGGCATAAATATTACATTTTTACAGAATCTATCATAAGTATATGCATTTGGATGCCTTTTCAATGGCCAACTGACCCTTAAGTTTGACACAAATCTACCCTTGAAATCACAAAATATCATGCCAAATTTCATTGATTTAAATCATTGCGTTTTTAAATTATTACCTTTAAATGCATGCAAAAACAGGCCGACAGATTGTCAACTAATATTTGATGGATTTGGTGCAAAATTAAATATCTATATTTTTGAAGTTAAATATGTGTATGAAATTTTATCTCTTGGCTATCTGTATTTCGTAAATATCATTTCCACTTGTACTCGAAAACCAGACAGACATTCTTTGAATCAATTTCGCCCAAGATTCGATAGAAATCTGCAAATTTGCTCGTAATTCAGCTTACCAAATTTCAGCAGTCTAGCTGTAAGTGATTTTGAATAATCATGTTCATAGTCAGACAGATAGACATAACTGCAAAAAATTTTTTCCAGACTTGGGGAGGTCTGACATGTAAAGACTCGTCAAAATCTCGAGTTAAAAATTTTAATTTTTATAGTATTTTCTCTATACTTCAAATACGAGAAGGTAAAAATAGTTTGAAAATTCCAAATTTGTAGCTTTTTTTACTTCTCTAGTTTTTACAAAATCATGCACCATTAATCTATGCCTCATAATTTGAAATATTAGCATTGCATGAAGGACATTCAAAATCTCTTAGTGATAATCCACCAGAACTTCCACTGCTTACCTGCCATCTTGGTCCAACATGGCCGATTGATCCCACTTTCCACAGTTGAGACCTCTCATCCGTTTCGGTCAATGAGAAATTCGAGTGGCTCTTCCAAGGTAAAACGGGATTAGCTGAAGGAGGTAGCCTAATGAAATGACATACAGAGTGATTAGAAACGGGCGATCCCTGACTACTAATTATCCTTGAATTCGGAAGACGAGACCCTTAAGCTACGAATAATTACGCCAAATGGCTGCTAAGCGATTCAGAAAATTGAAAATACCGATATTATTAGGCCGGTATGATCGCTTCGCCATTCGCCGTTATGGCCCTGTATTAGAGTGAAGATGGGAGATTTGAGAGCTTCTGTAATTGCCATACTAGAGGCTATGGCTGGCTGGAAGAATATTAGAGCAAATTTGTTGAGACACAGCATCGTCTGTCTCATTTCTATGAATGTGGGATATTACAAACAGGCAAAATGAGGATCGTGGTTATGTATGGGATCCTACGCTTCTAAGGACATGTATAGATTTGAAGATTCAATTAAGGCGAAAGCGAGCTTATAACTGCTTGTGTATGGTATTTCCATTGTCGTTAAACTCATGCTTGAAGTTTGAGTGTTTTAACTTGACTTTGATGACTCTTGTAATAAGTTTGCAACGATAGTTATCCTTAAAATTTAAGACTGATAAAACTTTATTATAAAAAAGGAACTGGGATGAAACTTTCAAAATGGCAATCGTTGTCAATAATAATAGACAGACAAAGGAAATTGGTTTTGTGTTAAAAATTCAAAAAAAATCTTCAAATTATAATTAAATATTATCCATAGTTTCTTAACAATCTTCAATTTTGAAAGCGAGATTCTGGCAAATCTATGTTTCAGAACTCAAAGAATCAGAAAAATCCATTTTTGGAATTAAGTTTGTCTGTATATACAGTTTATCTTTAGAAAGACGCTTTGATCTAGATGTATGAAATTTATAATTGATATTTACCCAATATTTATAAATTTCTAAAAGAATTTGAATGGAATCTTTTCAAAGGAATCGGTCTATTCTGCTACTCAAATAGAAGTTAACCCTTTAAAAGGTCATTTTTTTTTCTAGTCATATTATGTTAAAATATTTTTAGGCTTGAAATTAGAATAAGAAAAGGGATTCATTTAGCTTATTAGATAAATTTAATTTGATTAATTAATTTGGATAATTAATAATTAAGTGAGAAATCAAGACACATCATTTTGTCTGAGATAAAGAACTGAAGCATCTAAGTTTGACTTACTAAAAAAAATGTCAAAACTTATGCCAACCTACATAATTTTATACAAATATTAATAAATTTCGAGGGAAGCATACTTCCCACTGCCCTAGAAAGGGTTAAGAGGAGAACTATAAAGCGGAAAGAATAAAGTGAAAAAAACGGAGCAGAAATTATCGTCGAAATTGTAGATATGCAATATACTTGAAACTAAGTCTTAAGATTATTGGCCATCTGTTGGCCTGCACTTTTGCATGCTCGTAAGATCGATAATTTCATAAAGCAATGACATAAAAAAATGAAATCTTAGGCCGGTTGCAACAATAGTCGTACTTTTTCAGATTTTTATTTTAGACTTTCGGAAAAAAATATCCAAAATACATATTCTATTTCCTGACAATTTTGCATTAATTGTATTTAGTGCATTAAACGCCAAAGATCCCAAGCTTATATAATATACAAGAGAGCAAGCGTACTTGTATATTATTTAAGAGAATTGTATATTATTTAAGTTACTATTCAAGCAACTGTCTTGTACTGAACTCTGAAAATAAAAATATATCGAACTCTCATAGCTTCACGGTCTTACCAAACGTCCACGATTTTATGCTGGAATGATGAGATGAATAACTTCATTAAGGAATATGCGAGAAAGTGTCGAGAAGACCACCCTAGTTGAACTAATGTATAAATTTAGTAATGTATAAACTTAAAATAAATAATAAAAATGAATTACTGCTTACTTAATTACAATCTTGCGACATTTCTTATTCCTTATTATTAAATTATGTTCTTAAATGCATACCAATGGCATTTGGAGCTCACTGGATTACTTTTGTTCCGTGCAATCATCTGATGCAGAATTTTTTTAATTTTAATATCATACATTTATAAATCGCATGGATTTTTTTTAGATTTGATATCGTATTTTTATTTTTACATATAAAAATAATAAGTCTGGATAATGCTGTGTTGGTAGCGTAATTTATTAAACATCTCATTTTCATGATGATTAAAATGGCATAATATCTAGACATGGAGTGAAATATCAATATTTTTTGCTAACTCATATGATAGCTTGAACTATTTGAAAGAAAAGGGGGAGTGTTGCTCTTTTGACTGATTGTAAATTTGACTACTTTAGTCTATGATAGCAACTGGTGATACAATTAGGAAGTTTATTTAATACAAAGACCAACTTCTCAATTTAGCTTGTTGCTTTTCAAAGAAATGCTTACTGGGCTAAATAAAAATATTTATCTGATTCCATTACTGAAAAGCAAATAATAAGAAAGAACTTTTTTCCTCAAAATGTTTCTTAATATTACTAAGATTTTTCTTTTGGAAAGAAAAAAAATTGGGTTTAAAAGTTTGAATTGACATTATCTTTAACCACGATCAAGTAGTGTTTCCTTGACCAGACCAAAAGAGCAATGTTTCATATTTGGGAATATTGACATATCCCCAACCAGATAAATATTGAATTTTAAGACATAATTATTGTTGAAATAGGTAAAATAATTAACATTAAAATCAAATAATATTAAAGATAAAAAAATATTGTGCATGTGGTTTTAGACTTATTATATTCCTATTCATAGACACAGAGAGAAAGTTATAAATTTGGTACCATATACGAAATTTCAAACCTGTAAATGAATAAGTTTTCAAGTTACTGTCGTTACAGAAGCTCAACGGGCAGTGGACAGACATACTCGATTTGAAAATTTATTTATATATTCAAAAAGGTCTAAAATCGGAAGACCGTTCGAAATCTTGTAATTGATTTTTTTGATGATTATAGAATTTTTTTATGCATACTTTGTATACTAGAACGTGTATACATATATATATTATAAAGCATTATTTTATGTGAAGCAGAATGCAGTTTCGAAGACAGTGAAAAGACTTTTTACACTTTTAAATTAATTTTAATGTTCATTCCGGGAAAGCATAGTTATTTACAAGCAGAGACGCGGACAAGGCACGTCCGCTACAGCGCAGCACCAAAGCAGAAGTGAAAAAATAAAATAAATTATCCCTCGTCTTATATAACCTGAGATTTTCACAGGGAAAATATTTTTTCATAGTGCTAATATGTTAATAAAATTCTGATGGGGATTTCAGAAACATGTCAATCACAAGTAAGGGAAACACAGGGATCTTTTAAAAAGAATGTGCTTACTGAACATTTTCATATCCCTTCAAGCGAGGCATGAGAATGTGTCGTCGTTTAGCCGATTCAGCAATTTTATAAAGTTTCTCTTGAATTAATTAAATAGAGAAAGTGGAATTGGATCACGAAATAAGAGAATATTTTAGAATCAATTTACTATGGGCTAAATTAAGATAAAACTTAGGAAATTAATTAAATTGAAATTAGAGTTAAAATATCATTATATATGTACTCTGTAACATATAATGGGATCTTCTTAATCTTGCTGTTTCTAAACATATAATTTTCCAGAAAATGGTACTTCTTATTCAAGAACGATTAAATATAAACCTTTCTACCCGTGCATCTTGCAAAAGAGACATCTATTCTACCTTCCAAATACTCAACAAATAATCCATCACCGAGTTAAGTAAATTTATCTCAAGCCGTCTATAACCCTCGAACATCCTCTGACAATACACCAGGGGATTCTAACGAAGGGGATTTGTCCCGCTCACATGTCATGCATCTTTCACTGGCCACCTTTCACGGTTCTCCGGATTCTCATCTCCCCTTTAATATGCCAATCAGTCGATCCCACCGAAATCCATCTCATCCTATCAGCTGCCCCATTAGCAGTCACGTGGGAGATAAGGACCACTAAAATTCGGTTCTCGTTAACTCTTGATAAATGAAGTGTACGCATTCGGTATGTGTACGGAAGCCTTAATTAGCGCCCAAATGAGTTATGGAGCATTTTACTTTATGGCCCACCTTTACGAAATCCAGTTATTCGGATATTTAGCAAGACTTCGAAATAAATCAAAGTGTGGCAAGACTGAAAGTTTGGGCATTAGCGCGTCATTTTTGCATCGGCAACGGTCATTGCTGTCGTAGTGCCGTTTAATGCTTCGGTAATAACCCTAGAAGGAACATTAACGGGGTAATTTGGACCGTGGAGGAATTATCGAAAACGGCTGTAGTATCTGCTGGCGAACCGTTTGAAACTTCTGAAATGATGCTACTGCTGGAATTCGACTTGTTTTACTAATGATATCCCGGCAAAAGAAATCGATTTTGAGGAAATCGAAGTTTTAATTAATAAGTATCGTAGAAGTAAGTTATTTAATTCTTGGTGAAAACAAACCACTGGAATTCATTGGATTGAAAAATATACAGGTATGGTTTGATAAATTGTCTGTTGTAAAGGGTTGTTTCTAAAACAAGGAACAGATTTGAAATATTAGTTTTTAATGAATGGCAATAAATAGAGACGCATGCAATACAAAGATTAATAGAGAAAACAGGAATATTTTATGCATTCCTCCTTTTGTAATGCAATAAAGATCGAATCAGAAGTTAATTTCTTGCATCAGAAGTCCATTAAGTGGCCCCTGTTATTGAACGATGTTTTGAAAAGATTGGATACTGTAAATTTTGATGAACACCCATAGGGAATACATAAAAGCTGCCTTTTATGAACTCTTACAAAGAGGGTTACGTCACAGCATGAACAGAAATATCTCAGAATATCTCTTATCACTGTAAATTTATTATGATGAGGCGTCTCTTTATTGAAATGATAGAGAAATGCACTATGTGTTTTAACAATGGATTCCCAGTTAGCACGCTGCAGCATGCAATCTTTTTTTTTTTTTTTTTTTTTTCGTGAACAAGCAAAAGTGCCCTTTTTGTCGGCATTACCCGAATGGTTGAAATGCCTATTGTAGTCCATTAGAAATAAATATTTTAAATTTGCTCTTTCTTTTTTCAGTAGAATTGCATAAATATATGTTATTTTATATATTTATGCAATGAATAAAATATATATGTATAAAGTAAGTACATAGTTTGAAAAAAATATTGTAATTTTCAAAAAATAATTTTTTTTGCCTGTTTCTGTTTGCACATATAAATACGACAATTAAAAAAAAATTCTTGAAATTAAAATTGTAAATGTATGCCAAATTTTGAATTTTATCAGTCAAGGCAATCCTTTCTCAATATTTCATTAAAACTTGTGCTATTATATCGGAAATGCAGTTAATCAACTAATTAAAATTACCAACATTTAAAGTAATGAAATGGCGAAATGTGAGGTTAAGAACGAAATATCCCTTATTGATAGATTAAATTTAATATCATATTTATAATTTAATGAAATTCCATTGCATCCATGTTATAAAAGGGCTCGATTTATTTAAGACAACAAAAAAAATTCATTAATCTTTATTCTTTTTGATAAACTGCATACAGAAATGTAATTAATTTCTCGGTACTTTAAAATGTTTCTACCTTTCCCAAACATTTATTTATTATATTCTCCTTTTTGGATTTTGGTTGTGGAGACACGGAAATATACCAGGGCGTTTATTTCGGAGACATACTGATTACTTCTGATAACTTATTTTGATGCCAAGATTGCATTTTTTTAGTGTCCCCGTAGCAAACTAATAAAGAAAAGATTTTGCTAAAGATATAAAATAGGATTCATTCCATATATTTATTTGCAAAGTTCCACAATTATTGAGTGGCATCTAGATATTCACACATTTTAATCAATAAAAATATCAGTGGCTGATTAAAAGTATAAATAAATCTTTATTTCTTATTTTTATATTATAAATTATGTAAAAATATCTTGGTACAATTTATTGAAGAGCAAAATATAATGAATTCATTTTAGCTATATTATATTTCCTGTAGAAATATTTGCAAATACTTTTTTTTTAATTGAAAAATAAAATAGGTTACAGTCACATTAAATTTGAAGATGAATGTATGAGGCAGTTTACAGAGAAAGAAAAAGGATATCTTATAATTTAAATCTAAAATTTTGCAGAATATTTTATTAATCCATTTTTGTCCAGTAAATGAATGAATTGAATAAACCATAAATGGGAATACAAAAATTTGCAAAAAAAGATCATAATCTAAAATATCAGAAATAACAAAAAGAAAGGAAATTTAATTTTTCTAAGGTTCATTTTCATTTAAAAGGACATTTAAAATCTAATTTAAATTTATAATTAAGATTTTTTATGCTAATATGATGAGAGTAAAGTTTATGATGCAGACATAAAAAAAAGGTTAAAAATAACTAACTATAATGCGAATAAGTAATGTAATAACGCAATATCTTTTCCATTATAAATCTGTAATATTCGCAGACAGTATCCATTGTGTCACTGGATCGGCTGTCGAGGTTATCACCCTAATATGCTTAAATATTTTTTCTTTCATAATTGGCAACATAAACCCATTTATCAGGGCAGGTAATTTTTTCCAATAAAACGTAGTAGAATCTTATTATTGTTGTGTGATGTTTTTTGAGTAAATATAATTTTTATAACTTTTATAATTAATGAAAGGAGGATTTGAATTCAAGAAAATAGACGAGGGATTTAAAATTTACTACACGAAAGGCATTTTATACAGTTATACTAAATAGAATTATTTTATAAAAGAATAAAATTGGATGTCAACATTTCCAAATATTTTATTTTAACAAATAAAACAGTATAGCTCTTTACCTCCTCAAGCATCACAAGACCAGACTATTCCACCCACCTCTCAAAAAAAGAAAAAAAAAATCCCTACGATTTTCGTCAAATCAGAAATTTTCCTCGGAAATGACTTCTGTCTCTTCATCAAAATACGAATAAAAAGTTTTGTTTCAATCTCGTTTCCGGAAATACGTCATTTCCACCGCAAGCGAACGCAATTTCCGCCACGCGCTCTGACGCGGAAATGTAAGAAGTCGCCAGATTTCGCAAAGTTTCCATTCCTCCATTCTCCAGACAGACAGATTAAACTGCAAACAAAAGAAAAAGGACGCTCTAAACAATAAAATATAATAGAAAACAAAGGCCAGTCGAGACAAAAAAAATAAAAAAAAAACAGCTACACAGGACGCTTGTCTGAGTAATAGTAGTTTATTCTTTGCGATTCATTAATGACCAAGATTTGAACAATGAATGTCTTTAATAAAAGAAGGAAAAGTTTTCTTGTTTACTGCAGTTATATAATAGCAATTCTTTCTAAACAATGGGGCTTTATGGTTAGCCTAATCAGAAACTCAATGCTATATTTCATTTGGACAGACTGATAATAGCTATTATTTTACAGTTGGGAAGTAGTGTTAGCAAACGAAGATCTAGAATATGATTTAAAAATTTTTTTGTTCAGTTAATGCTCGTTGATTTATAGTTCTTGTTACTCTAGTTTTTTTTTAGTTAATTTACTGACTTATATTTGGAAAAAAAAGAAAAAGAGAAACTAACCTTATAAAACAAGAATAGAATTTACTGCTAATAAGTCAGAACTCTAATAAAATTATATACTAATAAATAATTCTCTATCCATCTCTTAATAAATATAAAAGATAACTATTCATTTACAGATTCGATGCAGGGTATTTTAAATTCAAAACCTACTGTTTTTGCCAGATTTTGAGAAAATTTAGTACACGTGTTCTTCAAAACAAGAAAAAAAGTCACTGTCAACTTTGCAAAATTCAAGAGATAATTAAAATGTGTTAATTAAAAATTAAGATTTTTTTCAGCTTTATCTTCCAAAGACGTTATCTCACAAAATTGATCCTTACACCATCGAAGAATTAAGGAAATAAAATATGATAATTTAATTCCCCAACAATTTTTTTTCTCTAGTTTCAATAAATGTTTTTAATTTAATTTAATACTCAAACCTCTAACAAAGTCTTTTTTTAATGAAATTCAAATTTATTTCATTGTTTTAATAAATCATTCAAATGGCTGTTTTACTAATATTACATTTAAAAGAAAGTTTTTTTTCGTTGAGCATTAACCGGACTTTCACTTTCATCTTATAACTTTAAATGAACAATTCTTGTATACTATATATGTAATGGATTTCGAATCCTGTTGGCTAAATAATATGTAATGTTATTTTTGAAAAGTAGAAGCTAAAAAGGGACGAACAAATGATCACTAGTCTTATATAAGATGAGATTTCCGGCCACGTGCCGATGGAATACATATGATGACCTATGGCAAGGACAACGGAAGTATCACTTTCATTTGATACGTAGTACTGATGACGCATTATTTTTACAAAGAAATTAAACAGAAAGTGGAATTACATCACGAAATCAGAGAATATTTTTAGAATGAAGTTACTATGGGCTAAATTAAGATAAAATCTTGGAAATTAATTAAATTGAAATTCGAATTAAAATATCATTACATACATATTATATATTATATATATATATTTCATGTATCCAAGGAGTGGTTCTAACGATTTGGATCAAATTTTATATTTCGATAAGGTTTTGTTTTTTAAAGTTTATCTATATAGGTGTCCTTTCTGAAAAAAACACGATTGCGCGCGCACACACACACACACACACACACACACACACACACACACACACTTTATAACGAAATATTAGTTATGAAAAATGCCTTATTATACATTTTTCTATCTGCTCTCACGCTGTCATATCGCACCATCTCGAAAACTTTGTGGCACTTTCATAGTTTCCATAGGGTGATAACCTTCTACTACCTCAAAATTTGTGAGATAGCATGTATATGACATTATCCGAATGCGTTCGGCTCAGATGGAACTGTAACAATGCGATTATTGTGTTAACCAGTTAAAATGTCGTACAAATAACATTTTAAAAACAAGATTTGCCAAAAAAAAAAGCACCTACAAAGCGAAGTTTTCACTTTCAGGTACTTTTTTTAATATACACGATAATTCATTTACGGAAATAATTTGTAGTAAATTCATTCCATTAAATTCCCATTTTTCAATTGCATTTAATAACAAGGTGCAGTTGTAAATGAGTGCATTCCTTATTAATTGTTTGACAATTATGAAAGCCAATTCTTCAATCAACAAGATAGACATCAAGGCAACTAAATACACACATTGCATGCACTCTCCTTTACATTGACTAATTTTACTTACGTAGCAATTTTTTTATATAGTATATGGTGTAAATTGATTAATTACACGATGATTAAAACAAGCTGGACACTTATAAACAGAAGGGAACATTCCAAAAGATCTCAATTCTATAAGCAAGATTTCAAGTAAGAATTATCAATTAGTGAAGCTAACATATGGCCATATGAGAAGATATATCAAAAAATACTAGCTTTAAGTTATAAATAAATGAAATTTTCCTAATATAATAATAATAAAACCCAATATTAACTCTGTGGTATAAATAAAAAAAAGATCCCCAAGATTTATAGAATTCAACATTTCATTCTCTTCATAGTGTTCTTGAACTATTAACGGAAAAAACGGAAAATGCCCCAAAGCAATTTTATCATCTCTCCACGATTTCGGTAAACTTTGTAAAGATATTGAAATATATCTTATGCTAATAAATGATAATTTGTAATTGTAGTGAATCAACTCATAATTCTGAAATGGCTTGCTCATCACATTTTTTAAAATTTCCTTAAAAATTCCCAGAATAAGTTTACAAAATTTCCAGTGCCTACTTAGTCTAATCGGGACTTATTCGTTCTTGAAATAATAAACGCACAATTTATATAATTACACCCAACATTAGTTACGGATTAACCTCA
The DNA here is from genome assembly GCF_947563725.1 of Argiope bruennichi. Classification (NCBI taxonomy): domain Eukaryota; kingdom Metazoa; phylum Arthropoda; class Arachnida; order Araneae; family Araneidae; genus Argiope; species Argiope bruennichi. The sequence continues at coordinate 41,128,691 of NC_079158.1, read as the reverse complement.
GTTGTGTAATTTCATCCTCTAACAATTATCATTTCCGTAATACAGCTAGACACTTGCAGATAACCCAGCTTCTGATGTTTTCAAGCCTGACGTGTAAATACATCACTTCAGCCTTACTAAATTAACCAAAAGGTTCATAATCTATAAACCTGATGATCAACATTGACGTGCAAATCGGGACCACCAATGTAGATCTTGGTCTGAACAATTTGCTGCTAATATTTCGTGCCTCGAATGGATATATACTCTGGGCATCAATTATGCTGTTTGTCAGGATTTAGCCTGTTGAACCAAGTAGATCCTCGTAAAGTTGCGTTTACATTCGCCGAGCATCAACGAGATTGGTCGATGAGTCCCGAAACGACGAGGAATTAGAATCAAGTGGAAGTCTAATTGGATCGCTATTGTTGGGCAATGTTTAACGTATACATCGAAACGTGGAGCGCTTAAAGTGGAATCGAAGACAATTATTAATTGTAAGGCATAGAGCTTAGAGTTTAATGTGCTTTGGGAATTGTTAAACGAGATGATTATCTACGAACAAGTCATCAAATACTTCATTAGTTCGGAAGTTAACTACGATTCTCTTCTTCAGTTGGTTTGCTGGTAGAGTATTATATTATAATCCTGCATTGTTTTAAAGTTTTCAAATATGTTTTTATGATCTGTTTCTAAACAGGAGAATAATTCTTAAGAAGAAAAATAGGTAGAAGAAAACAATAGGTAGCAGAAAAACAGATTAACCAGCAGAAACTTTAAGATTGTTTCGAAAAATCAGTTTTTATTTGAAGTTGGAGCTTCTTATACGAGTGTTTGAAAAGAAAATCTCATTCTTATCTAAAGTCTCCTGAAAGTTTTTGAATTTTTAAAATACCTCGACATTTTTATACAGATAACTTAATATTTTCATAACTGTATTCAAATAAAATAGGTTCTAATAATACAAAAATTAACAGAAGGTTAATCATCAAAAAAATTTTGTTGTTGCTATTATACTCGAAAGCTTTTATATCTGGATATAAAATAGTTTACAAATAATTTTTTCATGTAAATATTGTTTACATTCTTATAATAAACTATTTTTTACTTTTTCTTGCATGAAATATACAAAGTATAGAAATTGTCAATATATTTAAACTGAATATTGGATTTTACTCCGAACTCCACAATTCAAACCTCTTCAAGTCTCTTTCCACCTTATCAAAAGAAAGACATTTTTGCAATTGTATGTATATATCTATCTGTGAACACAATAACTGAAAAAATGCATTAAATAAGACATAGAAAATTTGATATGAAACATTAATTTCAAGCTTATAAACTTCAACAGAAATTTAGACGAAATCGATGAAAGTTATGTTATAACTTCGCCATCTGGTGAGACGAAGAAGAAAAGCTATACTGCTGTTTTCGTGAGAAAGAGAGGAGGCACGAGTTCAATGGTTCATTTGGTGCCGTGGCATATCATATTGGTAGTTTTCCGTAGCATGTTTAGCTACGATTATTTGACGTTATATATTTTAGAGTTATAATGCACATGCCTATATAGTTTGTGTTTATACCAATCCCTATTCGCAATTTAGAAATTCGCCGCCATCTTACTCAAACTCCTGCATCCTCTACACATTCAGAAGGTGCAGGGACCAATAGCAGAAGAGAAAAGAAGCCGTTGATTGCTACAGAAAATTGAGGACAGAACGTTCCTGCTGATTTGTTTTTCTCAATTACGTAAATTAATATGGCAAAATCAATTTCGAAGTTCAAGATATTTAAATTAGTTAATTTATCTTAATATCCCGTTTGATCCCATCACAAGGGTTATGTTGAGACGAATATCGTAACTTTGAACCAAGGTCAAAAGACGAGGACAACACGACCCCAGTACCAACGAGAGGATATTAGGTCAGATGTAATGTGAATCAGATTCACACATTCAATTCACAACAGGCACTCCCAAGAAATATTTCTCAACCAAAAGGAAATACAATTCAAATTAGATATAAAATTCTAAAATTATTTTTCTTTGAAAAAGATTGTCTTATTATTAAAAAATATCCCATATTCAAAATCTTTACCATTATTTCAAAAATCATATTTTTTTCTTAAATCGATATTGATCTTAAATCCTGCTATATTTTTCCTCATACCCTTTCTGGTCAAAATTTTTACTCTTTTTCAAATTTTAAGTTTACATGGAAATTGAAACTGGCATTTACAAAAAATATAAAGCTATAAAATATTTCTACAAACTTTAATTTTCAATTACTTCATAACCTTACAGATTCCAACTCAAAAACAAACTTTTACAACTCTTATATTTTCCCATTTTTGAATTTGCTTAAAAAATAAATTAACAGCAATAAGAATATGAAAATTAAACTACTTCAAAACTATTCGTTCTAAAACTTATTTTCAAATAATTTATGAACATATTGAAACATTTGAATGTAATTATATTAGTCATGAAGTTTTTTCACGTACTACTATTTATATAAAATAAACCCGCAAAAAGTTTCTTCCATTTCTTAAACAGGTATCGAGTCAAAAAGTAAGTTACACGCACCAAGAACTATTTCTCCTTTCCTGCACATAAAAAACAATCAGTATCGTCTGGAATTGCACAGACCGAATCTCCCTCTTGCAACTATTCCCTTCGCTTCGCTGGCAATGGTACCAGGAACCCCAATGACAGAAGCACCTGACAGCTCAGATATCGAATACATCCCCATACTTCGAACATTTTTTTCCCCATCCTTTCTTTCTAGGAATAAAAACGCATAGGTAAGAACTCAAAAAGAAAAAAAAAAGAACAAAACGCACACCTCCGACATATTTGGACACGTAATCAAAAGTGATGGGAGATGTCGTTCGAAAAGCTCTCGTCTGTTATTTGGGCAAATTGATTTACTTTTCTCGTCTACATTAAGAGGCGGAATTGTACGCCGAAAAGAGCTTTTGATATAAAATTATTTCTCTTAAAAGTTTTCTGCTTGAGTTTTCAAGAAGATATTTCTAATTCAATTTTTTCGCCGATAAAATCTAAAACGCCAAATGATTTGCAGGAAAAGTTTTTGAAAGCTTTTAGATTTTTTTTTCCTATTTGCGATAAGATGCATTATACGAAAATATTCTTACCGGCGCATTTTGCATTAAATGTAATGCTATTTGAGAAAGATAAAGGGAAAAAAATAATAAAGATAGGTGGTTCAAAAATGGAAAATTTTCTTCATCGTCCATAAAAGCATTCTGTTGTTTAATTCAAGATTCTCTGCAATTTGCGAGATATTATTGCTGAAAAGTAATTAGTAATGACATGTGTTTGATTATTATTTTTATAATTTGCAACTGATAAAAGCATTCTAAGTAATTGTCCCGTTTCATTAATTTAACTTTCTTTATGTGCATGAAAGAAAAGCATTTTAACGGAAAAGCTGTGCCCTCACTGCACTCAATATCCATAATTTATTAATTACTTCATTTGCTTTATGTAAGGGCTGTATACCTTTGTGCTTTGAATTTTTAATTAACTCTGTCATATACTTTATAATCCATGAAAAAATGAAACTAAAGCAGCCAATGGACGCACAGTGTAGTTTCATATACAGATTTCTTATCGCAAGCATCAAATTATGCATTTATGCAATATTTTCAGACGGAATTTTAATTAAGTATTATACTATTATAGATTAAATTTCAATCACGTCTTTAAGTATTAATAATTTCAAAGATTTTTAAAAATGTATATAAAAATATAAACGCAGTAAACAATTCATTTCTTTTTGAATTGAGTTAAACATAGTAGCATTTTATCATTAAAGCACTTTATTTTTTTAACAGTTCCTGGAAGAAACTAAACTCTAGAGAAAAGAAATTAATTTTTTATTGAAAATGTAAAAAGAAATTAGTTGAGGTGCAGTCTTAAGGAAGCAAGTATTAAAATGCCACATCTGAAAATATCCAATTTCTTAAAACTAAAAATAAATTTTAAGATAAGCAGCACAGTAATTAAAAATACACTAATTCAAAAATTGTATAGATTTTTTTGACTGAAAAATACTAGTAAATGTACTAGATGATTAATCATTAACTATTACAAATATTATATGAACATATATTTCACTTTAACATTTTAAAATTAAGTTATGCATAATAGTGTTAGTTAGGAACAAGCAGAGCTTGTAGAGAAAGATCAAACTTATAATGAAGATGAGTATAATGAAATATTTTTTAAGCGTATCTTACAGTAAATATTGCTTAAAATGAGAATTTGAGATTAAAATGCATAATGATTGCTATTTTGGTGCAATAAAAGGATATTTTTCAGCTTAGGAAAAGAATAAGGAATCTTCTGAAATAACGATTACAAATCATTTAACCAGCTGAAAGAAGAAGCGTTATTTTTTTTTGTCATGATATTGATTGAGATTTGGCTTAAAAATATAATTAGAGAATTGATAGGTAGTTGATGGATTGTTCGAACATTTTAAGGGCTAACAGCAATTCGAACTTTTTTTCTGTAGTATGTTTAGTTTGTGAGCTGCATGAATCTGCATTTTGAAGCAATGCTATACCTATTTTCGAGAAAACCTCGTAATTTTGCACCATCGTCAGAGGATGAGAGTGGTACTTAAATGAATAATAAGTACTCTCTCCTCTACCTGTCCTCATCAAACTAGTAGGAGAAAGTATTAAATTAAATGGCAATTGATTCACATGCACAATGAATTGGTGCCACACTCATTTCTCAAGGTTGAGACACCCCAGTCTCCACATCTTATCAAAAAGCTACTTCTCGAAACTTGAGTAACAGAGATATTCTGAAGATTTTGTCCAGAGTGAAGCTGGCAGATTAATTATCTAACTCTAAAATCCCATAGGATGCCTTAAAACGAAGAATGATTTAAGCTGTACGAAGAACTGATCTCATATTCATCGGCTGACAACTTTAAAGTGTACGTACACACTAGAAGACTTTTTTTTAAATTTTAACTTTAAAAATCCAGTTTATTCACAGTAGGTCATTAATATATGTTTAAACTCATTGCAGGTGAGAAAAAACCATATTACACTAATTATTAATTAATAAAATAATATTAAATGAGCTAATTAGCCTATTTTTTGAAACATGATATCTTAAATTCTAATTTGTACAGACACACAATTCTAGTTGGAAATTATGCCTAATATTAGTCTTCATGCTGTCTGCCTCAAACAAGTTATAAAAATGTATAGTTTTTTTTAACAATTATTTCATCAACGATGAATAGAAAAAGCGAGATTTTTTCTGTAATTTTAACATATAAATAGCTGTAAAAAATTTATTTCTATAAATATTACTTTGATTGAAACACAAAACATCCTCTATTTCATACAGATTGTGATATATAAATAATTGTATTTGGTAAATTTTTTGTTGAGTTATGATTGTTTGAATGAAGCAATATAGTGGGAAAATATAATTTTTCATAAAATGAGTTTTAAAAAAAAACCGTAATTAGAGTTTTTAATGAAAGGCCCTCAAGAAAAATAATTTTAACTCGAGAAATATTTCGAATATTGACGACATCTTGGTATTGTTTGAAAGTTAAAGAATCGGAGAACATTATTAAGCAATAAAAAATATATTCGGTATTTTGAACGATTTTCGAAGTGTCAAGTGTTTACATACACCTTAAAAGGCTACTCCGACCCGCCAGAATGCACACGGAAAAATATGAATGACTGGATTTCCACAAGCAACACTGGTGAAACTATGTTTAAGTCCTAAGGTCCATCACAAGTCAAGGCAGAACCCTTCCCGTGAGAAGCACGCCTAGTCATCAATAGGAAGTAACAGACCCTGCCCTTTATGCATCCATCAGGATGGCGAGAATCAACCACCGTGCTGAAAGCTTCTCATTCTTTGTTCAGAGGTGTCCCAGGCGAAAGCTCTTCAAATGACAAAGACGACATCTCAGCTGATAACTAATTCTCTCATCTTTCTAAACTTGCACAGGAAACTAGAGGAAAGATGTATTGGATTTAAGATGCAACTGATTCTTATGCATAATGAATTGTTGGTAAATCAAATTTCCATCCTTGAATATTCTTATCTTGATGTTGGCATTTTACTACCTCTTGAAGTATGAGGGATAGAAATATTTAGAAAATAATGTGCAAGTCAAGATATGTAAATCTAACTTGCAAATTCCAAGAATTGAATAATATTGGAGACTACTTAAGTATTTTGAAAATACGGTACAGTACTGAAGTTTAAAAAATATTTCCTTCTATTCTCAGCATTCGAAGGAAACTTGGCATTTCTTTCTATTTACCTGTACCTAGATGTAAATACAATACAAATTAAAATTCATTCGGAGGATCATTAAATAGTTCCAAAAATCTCTAAAGGTAGTAAATAAATCGTTTTACGATATTATGGTTCCATGAACATTGTTCTTCACAATTTCTTTGCAATACCTATACATGATAGGGTTAAATAATGTAAAGAGTTCTTCCATGATAAATCACATTACGAGTCTGACAAAGTCTAATGTTAATAAAATAATGTCCTTGGCACGCTGTTCTATTAATTTTTCAGAACTCTAGCGCTGTAAGCAAGACTGTGCGATGAAATCAATTGGAATTTTATAGACATATTTCGAATATAACAATTTAACTATCTGGAAAAATTGCAATATGTATTTATTTATCTACTATTATTAACTTAATATTGGTCACTGAGGTTAATCAATAGCAAATAACGGTCGTAGCAAGATATTGAATTATCTCTTAGTTTAAAAACAATGATTTCCCAGTGGTGATCTTCCTCTGGCCATATGCTTCAATGTATCGCTGAAAGGCATGCATAAAATTATGTGAATGTCTAAAAAATGACAGTAATATTAAATTTCATAAATAATGACATTATCCATACAAAGAAATGCCATTAAATAAATTTAGTTCAGCATAGAAATTCGAAATTACGCCTGGAAATTTCTTTTTTGGAACAAATTAATTAATTGAGCCAAGAATAAGAATTTTTGAATTTATCAAAGTGGACAAACAAGTTAATTGTGGAATTAAGCTGCAATTTTCTAATTAATCTTTTCATAATTTTTATTTACAAATTCAGACCGAGAACGATGATATTGTAGTGAATAGCATATAAGCCAGTTAAGAACTGCGCTACCCGAGCAATTGCTTTTGCATCATGGTCATGTTACTGGGCTGTGAACCACAAGGTCCCAGGTTCTATCCTCGCTCATCCTAATCCGCCACAATATAAAAATAATACAAACAGGCAAACTGAAGGAGAATATATTTATATATTTCGAAGGCACCGTCTGTTTATAAGATCAAACTTTTAGAAGCTGAAATAATGTAGATTTTGAGGTTAAAAAATATATGTTAAATTATAAATTAAAATTAATATTTGAGATAGGATTAAAATTAATATTAAATATTATCAATGCAGATGATAATTATCCAAAAACTGATACATCCGTCTGATATACGTTTTTTTAGCAATACATCTAGGATGAATTGATAGAATTGAAACTACTCGTTGACTCGGAAATGACTCATATTACTTATGGTCGAATGGCAAAAGTTTTATGGAATTCGATAAACGTTGCTTTAATTAAAGACTTATTAAATAGAATATCGGGTACCAGTATTAATCATTTTCATATAATATATGCTACTTTTAAATACATTCGAATAGTCCTACCGACTATTCTGTTTGAGGTAAAGGTTTACTACGAGTTCTCATCTTAAACTGCATTAGCTGCAGTAGTTTGCCAAAAGATGCGAGGGTTATGTGTTTGGGACTCCAATTATAGTAACACTAAGTCGTGTGAGAAAGTAAATGCATGCTAAATTTGTCGGTGTTAGGCTTTCTATTACTTGGATGAAAAATTCAGATCCATATTGAGTAGCCCTTATTACTTAGCCAGAGATTAAAATTATAAGTTGTCTAACTAAATAGTCCTAGTTATAATCAAAATGTACATTTATTTAATCAAAGGAATTTCTTCTCTAAATTACGCAAAAAATTAAAAGGACAAAATTAAAATTTCGAGCACGGTTTTTTGAAAAACTTTTTTTACATTAAACATTTCAGAAAAAAGCTATAAGTAATGAATCTTCGATAAAAATTTCTCAACGTTTTTTAAATTCAATTCTTTGTTAAGTTATCCTTAATTAATGTTATATCTGCTTATTTTCAAATCTTAGGCTTTTGGAAGGCTTTTAGGAAAAAATGAGATCATGTAAGAAAAATTATGCAGTTCCATAGGCTTTTATTCATTTATTTCTAATTATATCATGCAAGCTTTAAATTCATATCCTCATTAAGAGAAGATTCTTCCAATTGACCAACTGCGTTCCTCACAGTTCTGTGATAAAGCAATGTACAGGACTTTGAGCACAAACTGACCTCTTAATTGTTACATAAATATTCCATGGTAGATCTAGGTGGCCAAACTATTTACTAGAATCGACAAAAATGTTGTTTTAAACAATCATGAAGAGTTGAAGCACAGATACATGTACATTGTCATCCATAAAAAAATTCCATTTGTTTTGGTACATGAAGTCCATGAATAATTGCAAGTGGACTCCAAATAGCTGACTATTTGTCAATTATAGGGTCAGTTGGATCAGAATACCCATTCTATTCTATGTAAACACAATCGACACCATTATGGAGACACCACCAGCTTGCATAGTTCCTTGCTGACTACTTGGGTCCATCTTCGTGGGGTTTGGGTCAAACTCGAACTCTACCATCAGCTATTATCAATAAAAATCTTGACTCATCTGACCAATCCACGGCTTTCCAGTCGTCGAGGATTAAACCGGTAGGTTCACGAGACCAAGAGAAGCACTGAAAGTGATGTCGTGCTTAGTAAAGGCACACAAATTAGTCTTCTGATGCCACATCCCTTTAAAGCCAAATTTCGTCATACTGTCCTAACAGATTCGTCCGTCGTACATCTCACATTAATTCCTAAGGTTATTTTTACCCGTGTTGCTTCTCTGTTAACACTGACAATTCTATACTCACGTCGCTGGTCCCAGTCATTAAGTACAAGGCGGTCAGCCACTACTTTGCTCATGGTGGGAAATTATACTTGAATTTAGGCATTCTCGGCACACTTTAGATACTGTGGATCTCAGAATATTGAATTCTTTAATTATAATTACCGTCGTGCGGCCATAATCATATCGGAGATTTTTCACTTGAATACAAATGTATACTGCCACTATCTGTATATTTAAATATTCCTATCCTTTGACTTTTGTCATCTTAGTATATAAACATGGATAAAATCTACAGTCTACTTATAGGCAGATTAAGTTTAAAATTAGATAAATAAACACAGTTTTAATGCTAAAGAATTTCTTTTTTATGCATATGCAAAATTTTATGGGAAAAACTAAATAGGTATTTCATATATCACCTTTATTTGCACTTGGATAAACAGAAAAACTTTCGATAAGTGAGATGCATCTATAATCTGACTAAATTTATATATTTGTTGTTAAGAATTCTATCATTTTCTTTGGTTCTTCTTCGCAATTACAATTATTACTTACCGTGCTCACAAATATATAAAAGAAACAAAAATAATGTTGCCTTTAGACTCAGAGAAAAGTGAAGCGTTAAAATCCATCAAAACATTACAGCTATTTTTTTTTTTTTTGTAATTGAAATGCTTTTTTATTTACACATTTTTTGAATTAATGCAAAGGTTTTTACAGAAAAGAATTCAATAAAAAGTATCCAAATAGCACTTTTTATTAAAATTTCTTTTTTTCAACATCAATTAATGCTTTAATCCAGATTTTTAAAAAAGTTATGAGTCAACTTAATTTTGCATTGGTTCAATTAAACCAGTCATTTAAACTATTTTCTCTATGTGTTCAGCTCAAAGCCTTTTACACTTGCTTCAAATCTACTGTGGGCAAAAATGTCTCCCTTCATAAAACATGCAGAATCGGTCAAGCCCGGCGCTGATCGCTCCCAACCCGCACATCTCTTTGGAGGCATGCGTCTATCAAGAGTGATGGGGCGCACCATAACAAGCCCCGGTACACACGGAAAGCTAGGGGAACGTCCATTTTTTCCACTGCCACGTCTGGTCTAGATGCTGTATTTGTCACTCGGTTACTTTTTTTCCCTTCTCTTAATATATATTTCTTGTCCTTATTTGAAATGTGGTTTGGAGTTTCCTTTTTTTTCCTTGTTTCCTATCTTTTTCTCCTTGCCGGGATTGGCTTTACATCAAATGCTTACCACAGGTGCTGTCTAGGAATACCAAGAGGGATTTTCCGTTTCAAATTCTCTATAAAAAGATTCTCTTTTTCTGCGGGAAATGTCAAAAAGCGGTTTTATAGTAAATCGTTTTTAATCTTTTTTGAAACAGTTCTCTATTTTATATATTTAGTAACTTGATGCCTTAGGTGCTCTGTCGATTTTTTTTTTGGGGGGGGGTGTTTATGTTGGAAACGCCGAAAAGTCTTTCTTGTCTAAAAGTTTAAAGGATGGGTAACGAGATTAATTTAAAGCATTGTTAAATATTTTAAGATAATCTTGTTTTGAGAAGTATTAAATTTTGAAGGCTGTGAAAATATAATATTTTAAAGCTTTGAATGCCAGCATTTTGTTTCCGGTTTTCTATCTACTAAATTTAAAAACATAATAAATGTGTTTTCTAAAACATAGCTTAGGGAAATCGGACGAATTCACATTACACAAGGAAGAGCATATTTAATAGTAATAGAATAATATAAGGGAAAAATCACAATAATCTGAAGATATAGAGAAATACAACGATAGCAGGAACTTATATCAGATTTTTCAACAACTTCATTAAATATGAATACCATATTACTTTTCTTAAGTTTTGGATATTCAGCAGAGTAACTCTTATCAGTTCATATATATAAACTTCAAGTCATTTAAAATATCACTATAAATATATTTCATTTATTAATACCTTTATGGCTTGATTATAGTTTTTTATATTTATTAATAAATTAAGTTTCCTGAATATAATTATCAATTAAACAATTAAATTTCATAATTTTAATAATTATTTAAATGTTATAATATAGATGGTCGCTTTCAATAACTTAATGCTATAATTATAGTATTACGGTTCTGAAATAGTTGTAAAATTCAGACTCTATAAATTCAATGAATTTAAACTACAAACTGTATTACCCTAGTCTTGGTCCATTTCCCTAGCAAGGTGCTATACAAGTTATTATAATTTATTATAACAACATTTTATAATATATAATTTTTATACAAGTTATTATAATTTACAAGTTCTTATATTTGATTATTGAAAATTTGTTATAAAATTTTGATTAAACAATTAGTCTTATAAGTTGTAATATGAAACCTGCTAAATCCATTAGTACCGATTCACATATGAAATTCAAAATCAATGGCCAAAATGCCAATTAATCTTGCATAAAGCATATCTTAAAGAATATGTCAAAAACCATTATTTACATGTCCTTAGATAACTAGCAATCATTATAATCTTCGAAGCTCCATCTTCATCTTCATCTCAGAATAACAAAATTAATTTCGTAAACATGACATAGCACTACAAATAAAATTCTTAACTATATTGGTACTAAAGCTAGTTCTTCTCGATTTGCGAGCCATGAAATTCAATTTGGCCAGTATTTACGACCAAGAAAATAAATGCCATAGACTTCAAAACAGAACATAATTTTAGGTTGCATTTTTTTAAATGATAGTAAGTGGAAAAGTTGCGTAATAATTATACTTACAATAATTGAATTTTTGAGTTTTATGTATCATTTTTTTTATTCTCTTTGAATGAAAATAATATTGAAAAATAAATATCCGACTTATGACTTAGTTAGAAAAAAAAGCTATCGTAATTAGAGAAAAATCTGCACATTTATGCAAATAATGAAGGAGAATGTGCGAGTATATTGGTGCCATGCAGTGCCGCCTATTTGGCCTAAAGTTACCAATTTTTGTACATATGCTTTAAAGTATGAATATGTGTACCTTAGAGGATATTACATCACAAAAAAATTCTAGCATTTTAAAATTCAAGATTTATTAATGGCATAAATTTAATCGCCATACAATTTTCCTGGATTTTTTATTTTTGCTTTTTAATATTATTTAATTTCAAATATAGATTTCAGTGTTGAATTGAAATAGAAATCATTTTTACTGCTTCATCAAATATTTAAGCGCATTACTGAAAGCTAATGAACAAAGACAATTTACATTATCAGAGAGCATTCTTCATGAAGAATAAGAAAAAGAAATTAAAATACCAGTACGTACAATGTGGAATTTTAAAAATAATTCCTCTCGGCAAGCTGGAAGGCAAAGGTAGATTCCTTTATATCTAAGTTACTATTTGGCAATATAAATTATTGATATCAGAAAGAGTCAATATTAGGGCTTGGAAATCACTTTTCAGTCCACAATTTATAAGATATTACAGTTATCGAAAAAATTCAAATACAAAAGTTGTTTGTCTTAATGAGGCTCTAATTTGACTACATGAATTTATTTCTTTATTTTCAATACTAAGATAGTTATAACGAAATGAAACTTTCAACCTCCCACCATTTCCACCCAATTGAGATAGATGGACCATTTACGAATTTCTCTGTGATTTTTACATTTTTAATAACATATTACAAGCCACTTAAAATGCAAACACAATTTTCCAGTTGCCCTGTTCACAAAATATGGGCAAATCGTTATACTCATATATAAAATTTTGAAAGAAGGAGGATTTTAGGTTTTAGGAACCATGGTCGGTAAAGAACTGAAGTAATTTTCCCAGTCTTATCATGAAAACCATTGTAATATGTAGTCTTCCAATAGGAATCTCTCTAAAACAGATTACCTGGACAACTTAATGGCAATAAAATATGGAAATTCACTAAATTAGAGAGGCTATTGAATTAAGAAGACTTTATGTCTAATACAATCCGATATTAAAAAAAAACTTTTTGGAAGGAACCATAAACAAAGGATTCCAATTTAATATTGCAACTAAACACTAATATTTCTGATAAACAGATGATCACTGCAGGTGGCTGGAAAATAATTTCTACGCAAGTACCACAGTTCGATGCCATAACAAATATGATTTTTGTTGTTAATAGAATCTGGTAACGAAAGATTTTCACGAGATCAGTATATTTTGTAGTCATGTAATAGACAATGGTTATATAAGTGATATATGCTAATTGAAAAAAAGCTGTCATACATCTCGTGATCCATAGTTCAATATTTTTGATACAAATATTTTTTTATTACTTTTAGGACATTAATGATGAAACAAAAATTAGTCAATAAAGAATTCCTTTATCTTTTTTTTTAAACATAATTTAGGATGTTGAATGCACAAAAATACGTATTGTTGTTTAATATTCACACCTTAAATATGCATTAGAAAAACTTATAATACACTTTGGTATTTTTAGATACATTTTCCTCATTAAATGAGATTAATTATGAAAAGGCCTCCTAATTGATGATTACTATTAATTAAAATTGAGCACGCGAAATTTCAATATATTCGAAAACAACTATTTGCTTTAACAAGAAAAAAAAGATTTGCGTTTCTCCTGTCTTCAAAAAATATTTAAAGAAAACCTGCCAATTAAAACAAACTGTACAAAAAAATTAATTTGTAAAGAAAAGAAACGAATAAAAACCGCAAATTTGAAGAGAAAAAAATGATTAATCGCATAAGCTTTATTCATGAGAAACATCGAATAACTTCAACTGAAGAAATCTGAAAGTATGTAGCTGGATAATTAAAAAAAAAAAATGCTTTTTTTATTGGCCAAAGTGTTAACTTTTTAGTCTGCTAACCAAATAATATGAAACTGATTTTTCTAATCTTATTTGTTGGGCTGAAATACAGGAATTTAGTTGCGTCAGTCTATAATAAATTACTGCACATCCAAAAAAATTTAGAAAGCATACTTATTATGAAATAAAATAGAAAGTGATTAAAAGAAATAGAATAAAACATTAAAATTTTAAATAAAGTAGTGAGGAAATTAAATGGGTATCATTAAAAAAGTAATTTTTTAAACTTCTAATTATAAGAAAATCATTTTTGTAAGATAATAGTTTAGGAAAGTATGAACATTGATTTCTGTTGATGAGAGCAATGCACAGTGATCTCCACTCTATTAAACTTTCTGTTGGACCCCTATTGTTATCATTCCAATTCTTTTTACATCTTTTCTCTGACTGATGGAAAAAGTTTGGCGATACGGTGAACAAAAAAAAAAAAACTTTTAACAATTAGATTGTTGTACAAAAAATAGAAATAAGCTGTTTCTGTAAAAAAAAATTCTGAATAAACCGACCTTTAATTTTTATAGCCAACAAGAGTCTTTTTGTAATTAAGAAAAGGACGGAGTCAAGTTTATAAACCCAATTTCAGCAGGTGTAGTAATTAGTGCAATCATCCCATATAAGATTCACAATCATATCATTAAAAAAAGAATTTTCATACAAAGAAATTAGCTATATAGTCAATAAACAATAATTCTCATTTAAACATAATAAACTATGTTGATAAAAAAATAAGTTTCAAAATAATAACAAAATTTGAGGATGAAGACTACCCATTAGTGTTAATGATTACAGAGGCGGAAACTAATAATGATATAGGATTGTAATAATGATAAAGAATAAGATGTGTTTTTGATATTTTACTAAGCGAAAAATATAAAAAACACAACGCACATAAAATAAAAGATAACTCCTTTTTATAACAAACTAATAAAGGGTATACTATTATTTGGATACATAAATGATTCACTGGTTAAGATCTTTAAAACATTTGCTGTTCCTTTGGTTTGATACGTGAAACGTTCACCAAAAAGATAGTGCACCAGTCCTACTACAAATTTGATAAAATGCATTACAAATACATATTTTATTTTATAAAAATAATATAGAAAATGATAAATACATACTGATACGATAAACATAGTAAATGAAACCGTAATGAATTCGTATGGAATCGTCTCATACGAATTGAATGCCATAGTTATGTGGATCAAGGATAATTGTTGATATCATTGTATGAATATACATGAAATCTTTTTAAATGTCTATCCCAATCACGAAATGCGGAACATTTAACAAGAGTCCAAACTTTTGTGTTTTATTTTTTGATTCTTATTCCCCTCCCCAGATATAATAGTTTTGATCCGGCGGAAAAAACTAGTCATTCTTCCAGCTTATCAGAATTCGGAAATCTTACCTGAACCTTAGCATATGCTTATTTAGTTCTGTGCACTAACATAATTGAAATACTGAATTCTTTATAGAATTTAATTCATTAACTTTTGAAAATAAATATGCAACAAATACGTTCGATATTGCAAACAATATTCTTAATTGATCATTTTTTCCTTTTATTGATGAATTTCAGAGACGGTTTCTATTCCTTTCAATTATAACCAAAACAAAATAATTCCTGCTTTGAAAGCGTATAACAACTGGTTGTTTTTAGATACATCCTCAAAACAACGTGACATTACTGAAAATGTGACATTACTTTAAGCAATCTGACAGTACTGAAAATGTGACATTACTTTAAGCAATCTGACAGTACTGAAAATGTGACATTACTTTAAGCAATCTGACAGTACTGAAAATGTGACATTACTTTAAGCAATCTGACAGTACTGAAAATGTGACATTACTTTAAGCAATCTGACAGTACTGAAAATGTGACATTACTTTAAGCAATCTGACAGTACTGAAAATGTGACATTACTTTAAGCAATCTGACAGTACTGAAAATGTGACATTACTTTAAGCAATCTGACAGTACTGAAAATGTGACATTACTTTAAGCAATCTGACAGTACTGAAAATGTGACATTACTTTAAGCAATCTGACAGTACTGAAAATGTGACATTACTTTAAGCAATCTGACAGTACTGAAAATGTGACATTACTTTAAGCAATCTGACAGTACTGAAAATGTGACATTACTTTAAGCAATCTGACAGTACTGAAAATGTGACATTACTTTAAGCAATCTGACAGTACTGAAAATGTGACATTACTTTAAGCAATCTGACAGTACTGAAAATGTGACATTACTTTAAGCAATCTGACAGTACTGAAAATGTGACATTACTTTAAGCAATCTGACAGTACTGAAAATGTGACATTACTTTAAGCAATCTGACAGTACTGAAAATGTGACATTACTTTAAGCAATCTGACAGTACTGAAAATGTGACATTACTTTAAGCAATCTGACAGTACTGAAAATGTGACATTACTTTAAGCAATCTGACAGTACTGAAAATGTGACATTACTTTAAGCAATCTGACAGTACTGAAAATGTGACATTACTTTAAGCAATCTGACAGTACTGAAAATGTGACATTACTTTAAGCAATCTGACAGTACTGAAAATGTGACATTACTTTAAGCAATCTGACAGTACTGAAAATGTGACATTACTTTAAGCAATCTGACAGTACTGAAAATGTGACATTACTTTAAGCAATCTGACAGTACTGAAAATGTGACATTACTTTAAGCAATCTGACAGTACTGAAAATGTGACATTACTTTAAGCAATCTGACAGTACTGAAAATGTGACATTACTTTAAGCAATCTGACAGTACTGAAAATGTGACATTACTTTAAGCAATCTGACAGTACTGAAAATGTGACATTACTTTAAGCAATCTGACAGTACTGAAAATGTGACATTACTTTAAGCAATCTGACAGTACTGAAAATGTGACAT
The DNA here is from genome assembly GCF_947563725.1 of Argiope bruennichi. Taxonomy (NCBI): domain Eukaryota; kingdom Metazoa; phylum Arthropoda; class Arachnida; order Araneae; family Araneidae; genus Argiope; species Argiope bruennichi. The sequence continues at coordinate 41,111,883 of NC_079158.1, read as the reverse complement.
TACTTTAAGCAATCTGACAGTACTGAAAATGTGACATTACTTTAAGCAATCTGACAGTACTGAAAATGTGACATTACTTTAAGCAATCTGACAGTACTGAAAATGTGACATTACTTTAAGCAATCTGACAGTACTGAAAATGTGACATTACTTTAAGCAATCTGACAGTACTGAAAATGTGACATTACTTTAAGCAATCTGACAGTACTGAAAATGTGACATTACTTTAAGCAATCTGACAGTACTGAAAATGTGACATTACTTTAAGCAATCTGACAGTACTGAAAATGTGACATTACTTTAAGCAATCTGACAGTACTGAAAACGTGACATTACTTTAAGCAATCTGACAGTACTGAAAATGTGACATTACTTTAAGCAATCTGACAGTACTGAAAACGTGACATTACTTTAAGCAATCTGACAGTACTGAAAATGTGACATTACTTTAAGCAATCTGACAGTACTGAAAATGTGACATTACTTTAAGCAATCTGACAGTACTGAAAATGTGACATTACTTTAAGCAATCTGACAGTACTGAAAATGTGACATTACTTTAAGCAATCTGACAGTACTGAAAATGTGACATTACTTTAAGCAATCTGACAGTACTGAAAATGTGACATTACTTTAAGCAATCTGACAGTACTGAAAATGTGACATTACTTTAAGCAATCTGACAGTACTGAAAATGTGACATTACTTTAAGCAATCTGACAGTACTGAAAATGTGACATTACTTTAAGCAATCTGACAGTACTGAAAACGTGACATTACTTTAAGCAATCTGACAGTACTGAAAACGTGACATTACTTTAAGCAATCTGACAGTACTGAAAACGTGACATTACTTTAAGCAATCTGACAGTACTGAAAACGTGACATTACTTTAAGCAATCTGACAGTACTGAAAACGTGACATTACTTTAAGCAATCTGACAGTACTGAAAACGTGACATTACTTTAAGCAATCTGACAGTACTGAAAACGTGACATTACTTTAAGCAATCTGACAGTACTGAAAACGTGACATTACTTTAAGCAATCTGACAGTACTGAAAACGTGACATTACTTTAAGCACTCTGACAGTACTGAAAATGTGACATTACTTTAAGCACTCTGACAGTACTGAAAATGTGACATTACTTTAAGCACTCTGACAGTACTGAAAATGTGACATTACTTTAAGCAGTCTGACAGTACTGAAAATGTGACATTACTTTAAGCAGTCTGACAGTACTGAAAATGTGACATTACTTTAAGCAATCTGACAGTACTGAAAATGTGACATTACTTTAAGCAATCTGACAGTACTGAAAATGTGACATTACTTTAAGCAATCTGACAGTACTGAAAATGTGACATTACTTTAAGCAATCTGACAGTACTGAAAATGTGACATTACTTTAAGCAATCTGACAGTACTGAAAATGTGACATTACTTTAAGCAATCTGACAGTACTGAAAATGTGACATTACTTTAAGCAATCTGACAGTACTGAAAATGTGACATTACTTTAAGCAATCTGACAGTATTGAAAATGTGACATTACTTTAAGCAGTATAGCAGGGTTAATACAAAATAATTTTTCTTCTGAAAATATCACCCTACCGTTACTTTTGCTATGGAAGTGCAATTCCAAAAATTTCTTGCGTCTTAATAACATTTTTATTATTTTCATATTTATGCAAGTTTTGCACCTTTATTTTTCTATACGTTTGAACATTAAATTCTTCATTTTTCGTAACTTGCGTAGTTTAGTGTCGATTTCCATTTTGAAACTAGTTTATTTGTGGAGTTCAATAGATTTTTCATTTCTTTTCATAAATTAATTCTAAGCTCTCTTTTGGACAAACTGAGCGTAGACCACCGGGCTTAAAGCGATTTTCATAGCAATTAACCCCTTGACATACAAATTTATTTAACTATCTAATTAGATAGCACGTCCAATTTTGGACATTTATAGTTATTTTATTTCTTATAATATAAGGAGCATTTGAGATAATGAAAGGTTTCTAAGTTATTTTTGCATTTTTAAAATACTTTATCTCGTTTAAATGCAGACTTAATACTAAAAATTCAATAATTCGATGCACCTGTCAGATACGTCATTATATGCAAACAGATTAATTTTCATAATTGCATTTAGCTATAAGGATAAATATTACATTAAAAAAACCAAGCAATTTAATAATTTAAAGATTTGATTTGCAGAAAATATATGATTTAAGAGCTTTTTAATATATCCATATGTCTTGCCTCTTTAAAATAATTCATACATTTTCTTTCATATGAAAACAAAAATAAAATGCATCTATGTTAATAGAAGATTGCAAAATATGAAAAAGGGATATAACTTTTAACAAAATGATTTAAATTGATTCTTATTTTTATGAGCATTTTTGTATTTGATAGCCATTTTGAATTTTGTGGTTGCGTTGTGATTAAATTATGTTCAGAGAACAAAAACATTGAAGGACATTCAACAAATCTTTGACATAAAACACGTTGTTCAAGGAATTGTAATTCAAAAATACTCGAGACACAACTGATTTAGAATAGGTATTGAAACTGAGAATGTGCTGTCCGAACACAGGCAAATCTATCCAAGATGGCAGTTATTTCAAAAGATTCCCAAACTAATTTAGCACTATCTCTGCTTTCGAATATCCCATCATTAAAACCCTGCTGTCAGACGATGTAATCACACAAAAATGATTTAGATAAACTACGAATATAATTACATTTCGAAAACAGATGTCATATTTTATTACGGGCCACACAATATATTTGGTTATTTCGTTTGATATAACAGCTCAAAGGACATAAGAATTAACAAGATACAAGTTATTTTTTTAAATAATCGCAACTTTCATTTAAATACAGATTTAATCATGGCAAATTTGTTAATTCGATGCACAATTACAGCACATCGTTTCAATGCTAGGAATTAATAGGTGTAATTGAGAAAATTAGAAAATAATTCCCCTAATTAATTCGAGAATGAAATTTAACTGACCAAAGAGAGATAAAATCATTTTGTATGGTATTACAATTATTTACCCATTAACTATTTTATTCTTCTCTATTTTCTAATTAGATTATAACTTACATACAGCATTGATTTAACTAAGAGCAAATAAAAGATTTAACGTGTTTGTCGATTCGTGGCAACATCAAATGATTCACATTTTACTTAAGTTATACAATTAGATAAACGTATAACGTTTAGAAACACGGTTAAAACATTAATGGAAAACAGGATGGAAATACTTTCGTAAACCTTTAATGCAGATTTAATCAAATTGCATACCTTATATAATTCAAAATGAAGACTTCTGAACATTTTAAAAATAAGTTATAAATTATAATATGAAATGAATGCTATGTTATATCAACAGAATTATACTATCATTTACAACACAGTTCTGTTGATATTGTAAATAATGATATTTAAAGTGTTACCTGTTATCAATTTGAGTTGCTCAAAGATGGCAAGTTCTGCTTGCTTCAAGCCTGCGTATGCTGTGAATTCTTACTGAATTACCTATCGAAATTCAGTAAGAAATCTGAAATCATATCTGGAACCCGGATCTAGAATCAACTATCATCCTATTCCTAAGCCTATTTCCCATCAGCCTATTGCGAATCCTACAACTACACTACCGCCATCTTCAGGTGAACACATAGGAAATAATTTTATGTAAATTTATTTTGAAAGATCGTGCTGTAAAATAATCGATTAGGGTTAATTTGATTGGTTGGTAGATGTTCGAAATAGTTTAAAATAAATTTATCCCTCATTGTTTGTGCTTTTTTTTTCTTCGCTTAAAATATTAGTACTGATACTTTGTTTACTGAATGCTGCTTGATGTACATGCCAGGAATTTGGCATTTAATACTGAAATTCCTCATGGGGTAAAAACTAATTTTACTTTCATTGGTAAGTAATTTTGTTAAAATATTATTTGTTCACAATATTTTAGACTTGGTACAATTATTCTGTTTTATTTAGACATAGTGTGAATCTTGATTTCATTAAATAGGTTATTTTTCCTTGTCTTGCTTTTCATTGTTATAAGATTTTTTTAAGCATTGAATTAAAATTTATTGTAACTTGTGATGCTATAGTGGCTTTCATTCTTTGACTCTTAAATGTTTACATGATTTTAAATATAATCTCGAGCAAATCAAAACGAACTTAAATTCTTTAAAAGGCAAGAAAGTTGAATTGCTATGCATTTTCTAAACTTCTTTCTTGTATTTCTTACATTCTAGAAATCTTACTTAAATCTGAACGGCAGTTTGATCCCTTTTGGTTACATTTGACGAATCGGAACGTTCCGTATTTGTCTCCATTTTTTTTGTAATCTAATTAACTTCATTTATCTGAATATTATGTAGTATATAATCTGAATAATAAGAAACATATTCTTTTGTAAAATCTACTGCTTTCACATGTTCAAAAAAATTGAATGCGCTTAAAGTACAAAAGGCGTTTCAAATGTGTAGTTGAAAGGTTAGCGGTCGCTTTCTAATCGGAACTTCAATGTGCCGTTACACTCGCTGTTTGTCATTCAAAATCTTTTAAAATCGATGCAATAGAAATGCGAATATGCTTTTTATTTTTAATCTGAACATCACATTGAGAATCATAATTTTAAATTCAACAGCGTAATTCGAAATATTTATTCTTTTAATAATTTCCGATTTTCATCCTCGAAACTATAGAAATTGCTCTTCAGACTCAAACGCTGCCAAGTATTTCAAGCAAGTCGTGAATTGCTATTCACAACATTGCAGTAAGGAGATACTACAGAAAGCGCTTACAAATTAAGATGTAAACGCCTCCCTCGTGGACAGTGACGTTTTAGCACCAACCTTTCTATGTCGAATGATGGGTTATTTATTAATTTCTATCCCTTTTTTTATGCAATAAACAAAACAGGCGAAGTGTCTAGAATGTTAAAATATTGAGATAAACTACTTTTTGACTGTTGGGCTCGGAGGCGAATTCAGTGCATTTTGAGAAAAGCGGTGCTATTGCAATAATTTATTTTGCAGTGCCAATCTAATATAAAAATTAAGTTGTTAGTCAAGGCTAATTGAGATTAATATGCTGTTTATGTTCATATTGGATGCCATCATGCTGAAGAAAACAGTACATAAATATTTAAAAATGATCCAGCATATTCTCGAAGAGAAATGAACTCGTGTAATTGGTAAATAATGATGTATCTAGTAACGTTTCAGGGTACAAATAGTTCAACTGTATATTATGAAATATTAATTTCCTCTCGAGTTTCTTGCGTTTTTTCTCATCTGTATAATCAAATTGTTGTTAAAAAATTAATGAATTTAACTTGACGAATCTGACTTATCATCACTAAAAAGATAAACTAGTGAAGGCATGTTCTAACATGCATGTTTGACATTTTATAGATTTCTATTCCGCGCATTGACAAGAAATTATTTTAAAGTTCAGAAGGAAATGTATTGAAATCTTTGGAGGAGGGGGACCTTGTTGTAAATCATCTCAATATTTTTCAATAAAGATCATCAGCGTTTATTGCGTTAGATGTTCGAGGATTTTTCTGATGGATCGCTTGCTGTTGAAAGTTCTCAGACATTCACTCCAAATCTTAATTTAATGAAACTTTCAAGACAAATAATGGCTTTAGTATACTGATGGTCTACTCAGTCACTGAAATCTATTATAATCAGTTTTATACAATGCTTAATAGTTTTTATTCGATTACCTGGCAAGATATGAAATCTATAAATGGCATTTTAAAAAAAATCCACAGTTAAATGATTCTAAATCGGGCGGGAAGACGGTACACCTCACTAGTTGTTTCTATAAGAGTTGTAAAACTAGATAATGAAAATCAGATCCAAAGAATAACTTCTGTGGATGAAAAAATTTGACTTTGTATATTAATATGGCATTGCATTTTTTGATGGTAAAAATGTTTCCTTCATAAAATTTATTTTATTGCAGATGTTTCGAGTAACTCGAATGAAATCGTCTTGTAAGAGTTTAAAATGGGAATTCACTAACTGCAACTTCAAATTCAACTAGTTATGAATCGTCGATGCAATCCATGTATGAAGATGAAAGATCACTTGAAGACCGTCACGGAAATCTCGGGTGCTACTTCAAGTTGTCCCAAAGGTGAGATACTTCATTTCAATGCATTGAATTCAGTTCTGTAATATATTTGTCGACTAAAATGTTTAAGCAATGCATAAACTCGGTGTATTAACTATGATTTTAAAGTAAAATTGCATATAATTTGGTATCTTATAAGTCATTGGCAAATAATCCATCAAATTCATTTGCAAATTGCACAGTCGGTTAATATAAGCAGCTATTACCCACGGATTGCTAGTAATCCCTTGTTTAATCCTTGTTTTCCCTTTAGTAAATTGTTTAACATCGGTTACCCCATATTAACTACCACTTTAGTACGATTTTTAAAAGCATCATTGAAGTACTCGTGTAGGAATCTCGGGAGGGGAAATCTGAAATCTTCGCCAGTGGCTCCCAAATTTAAGGTCTTGACTAAAATTTCTTTGCTTTCTATATTCATTCAAACAGGGTGAGTTACACAATGGTTTTGATGGAATTTAATTCATGAAGTTAAATCTGAAACTGATTGAATTTGATAAAACTCGATTTTAGATGGAACTGTTATAACTTAAATATATACTTAAATGGTTGCTATCGATGTTCAAGAAATGTGGCTCTAGATTTGATATTAGTGAAACTTGAATTATGGCAGTGGTTGCGAAATGCGCTTTCTCGAAAAAACACGGTATTTTGAAAGATCGGATTTTGAATAATTACACCGCTCATTGATTTTTGTTTCCGAGGTGTTGGCGTTTGTATTGGCAATATCTTTATCACAAATTATTCACTGTTGTAGAAAAGTAATGCTTTGCTTCCGGCGGCTATTTAAATTTTCCGTAAAGCAATCCAATTCGTCCAGCAACTGACACGATCGTATATGAAACGTTAATTTCGAAAGAGCTTTTAAATCTTTCACCTAAATAGAAACGCAAATAATCCGTTACAAATCTAACAATTGTCTGAAACTTGAATAACAAGCGACTAAATCTGTTGGATCATTATTGTAACATGTATTTGCATGTTCATAGCGATCTTGGTTATTTGTCGTACGTTTATCAATCGGTTGAACTTATCAAATGCAACTTCGTAAAATTTATCAATTGTAGTATATTTAACTTGCAATTCTAAATGTATTGGTACTTAAATGTTGTATGATTAGAAGGCACTCTTGTATCAGAAGTCCATGTTTAATTCAACATTTAAAAGATCTGTTCTATGAACTCAAATTGTGAATTTCGATTATTTAATTTTAATTTAATTTGTACGGAAATAAAACTTGGGTTTCCGATACCTCATCTCCGGAATATCTCAACTGAACGTTTTTGCTTTGTTTAAACCATAAATTTAAACTGTGGTTTCAATTAATATTAAAATACTCATTTTAAAAAATATTACTCATTTAAATTTAATACTGAAATTTAATTTTCAGGAATCCATTACTATTTAGTCTACCGAAATTAAATGGGTCCTATGTGCTGATGACGTTTCAAGGTTTATACAACTCAAGAGGACACTTTCTGTCAAATCTGACTGACGAATACCTGGATCATTTTTCATTCAAACACGCAAAAAAACTTGGTTAAATCAAAAGGGTGATATATAATTGAGTGAATTGTAATCGGTAATGTACCAGTTATATTTCACAGCCATTAAATTTCGATCTATGGAATAAATGATCATTTTAACTGCTGAAATTAACTTTGAACCTATATATTATAAAGGGAACTTCATTAATCATAAATTAATAAAATTAAATTTAAAATTTCTTTAAAGCTACTTCAAATTTTCTGTCCCAAGTTGTAATCAGCTTCAAACGAAACGGACGTAACCATTGAAAATGATATCTATAACTAATAATTGTATTTTTAATGTACATGTTCGATTCTAAACTTCCTGTTGGCTTTAAATCTTTGTCCACATTATATGCACTGTATATTAGAACAATCGAATGATAAAAATTCTTTAAATTTACAATAATTTAATTAGAATGGATAATAGGTATTCTCAAACCACCCGTTTAAAAAATTCTGTGTTTTAACAGTAACGAGTACGATAGCTTAAATTAACTAGTTAAGGACAAAACCATATCTCCGCAATATTTGCATATCGATTTTCTACCTGAATATCCAAGTTGTCATAAATCATGGATTCTATATCAATCTGGGTGGTGCGGTGCGGAGAGGGGATGCCTGCTCGTGTGTTGTCTTCGTCATCTGACAGCGGTTCAAAATTAAGAGATCAGTCCCAAGAGCCCTAGTGTTGCTTTAAAACGGGATGTTAATATAACTAATTTATAAGTCCTTTAATTATTCGATGGTTGAAGTGGATGTGAATTTCAGAATCTTTTTTTTTTCCTTCAATTACCATCTTTTGGAATTAATTTCCATGGCGAATGGAGTTCATAAATTTACAAACCCTTGTATTTAGTTGTCCTAAATTTCGAATTGTTAGAGGTAGTTGCACATGCCAATGCTGAAAGTATAAATTGCACTTGCCTAACTATTTTAAGAACATCACAAGAATAAATTCTAGAGGGCAGAAAAGGGATGTGGGCAGGGTAAGATAACTTAACACGCCAAGTAATGTTCTTTCCTGCGACTTTCTGTTTAGGCTGTTAGGGACCGGCAGTCTAAATGGAAAGTCGCGGTCCCCAGGAAAGCGGTACTTGATGCGTTAGTACGGTAGCAGTATTGATAACTATAAAATTAGCAAGGTGGATTACCGCTCTTTTAAGTTAAACAGGCCAAATTTTATTTCAATAGACAGAAGACATTCACTTTCTTTAGGAAATCGGGGAAATTTTCGATATTTGAAGGTTTTAAATGCAATTTATACTTGAAGCGTAGGTCCAACTATCAAAAATCATTTGGTTATCTTTTGAAATTTCATATTTAACAAAATAAACTAAATTATGTAATAAAATGCTTTAACATTTAATAGAATTTTTATACCAAACTTTACATTTTACTTGAAGAATTGTTCAATTGATGACGTCTATGAAGATTATCAGTATCAAAATGCAATTGAATATATTAAACTTTCGTCACTTTAACATCCTAGCATTTTCAATCGGTTTCTTATCTAGGGTTGCCATGTTAAAATCTTAATTTCTACTTCACTTTAGTACTTGAATAAGGGCTTGAGGGAAATTTTAACATCCAGTAGTTCTATAGCCTCAGTAAAACGAAAAAATTGGTTTTGTCCTAATGCAGTAACTACAAAACTTGATTAGAAATACTTATTCATTTATATTTGCCTTTATACTGCATATAAAAATTTTAACCAAGCAATAACCGCTCAAAACTATCATTCAATTCATTATTTCAAACCCTTTAATTGAAATAAAATTGCAGCATGAATATAAATTGTAAATGAAAGCAATCTGTTATGCCAGTTTATTTTGTTGTACTAGTTTCATTTTTTACGACATTACTTAAAATAAATATTAAAATCTAAATGTTTAAAAAAATTAGAAATTTTAGTAACGGAATCGGGCTTTAAATTTTTAAGAAACTTTGAATCGAATAGTATCAATAGCTTGAATTCTACGGAAAACATAGCGATCCATTTTTAAATAAGTTCCAATTTTTTCCCCTGAGTTATTTTTGAAGTAAATTAGAATAGCCCGTTTCGTTTGAAGCATTTAAAATTTCTTTCAAAATATGTAGGTAATACTTACTTTATTATGACAGCTTAATTTAAAACTGAGATCTTCGATGAATGTAATTTTTTGTATCCTAATTTTAAATGAATAACTGCATCTCCTATACAAAGAGTAACTTGTATTCAAAGTTGTTGTGCAGTCTCGCATATAGATTTACTGTAAATCAATGTTAAATATTTATTAGGTCTAGAGCAGAATATTTCCTTAGTAAAAAAATTGAAATATACTTTCATAGAGTTCTGAAGTTCCCTTACAATGTAATTATTACATATTGCTAAACTTGACTTCAAATTAAATACTTAAAATTTTGTATGTCTTGTATATTTTCATTGACTTGCAGCAGTTTGAAGCTTACTTTTTACATTAATTTGAAAGTGATTTTACAATTGCTTATTTTGCTCATCCGACTCAATGTTAAACTTTGTATTCACTTTAATTTTCAAATAATGATTGATAATGTTTTTGTCCCGGAAGATAGCTTTTCCACTGTAATACTGTATTTACTCTTTATTAATGCATATTGAAACTCGCGAACTTGCATTTTTAGGTTGGACGATGCATATTTGTCGGGGTTAAATTGAGTGATTAAAATTAAACTAGTAATTATTTTGGGTACAAAACTATTTTTATAAAAGTTTAAATTACCGTACAGAGAAATGGCATCAAATTTTGAGTATGTTTTCCCCTGAAAATCGTGTCCAGAAAGATCACTTCCCAAATCTTAAATTACTTATCAAATTTAGAAATGTACAAGATTTAACTTGTTGTGTGCCATTATGAATGCAGAATTTTGCGTCGTTATTTTACAAATTAAATGTTCATACTGAAACTCTGAAATTTCATTGATGCCTATATTCAGATATTTAAGCATTGGAAGTTTCTACAATTCATAGTAATGGGGAAATCTATTTTAATAGATAATCAGAACTAGTTTTTAGTAAATTAATGCAAAAATGCAATGTTAATCTTAATGGGAAAGTTCCATTTCTGTCTTGTCTTTCAATTGAATTTGAATTAAATTTAAACACTTTAGTTTAGCATTACAAAGTCTATGCTTTATTTCGTTCTATATACGCGTGTTCAAATAAAACTCGGGTTTAGAAGCAAAATCTGTAGTATTCGACAGATCTAAATAGGAGACACTTTTGCAGCAAGGAATCGCATTTCTTTCTCGCATATTTTAGAAGGCTTTCGTTTAACAGAAAACGGTTTTCCTGAATTAAATTATCGAATTTCCATGTGAAGTATTAGACCTTTCTTTCAAACCTTAAATTTGCAGTAAACTTTCTTCTCTAGAAATCTTCATTACTAATCATGAGTCTAAACTTTTACCTAAATTTATAGGAAATATCGTGAAGCTAATATCCTGTGGCTGGAGGAAGACATTTGTTTCGACGGCAAGCAGATGTTCACCTTTAAGCTTTAAATTTACCAAAATATTTTGACTGTGATGTCTGGCCAACGTCGCGGCCAAAATATTTCGGAAAGAGAATGCATGCAACTTTTTAGATTTAATCATTCTGTTAAGTAGTATATTTATATTTGCAAAAAGATTGTTCCGCAATACTTTTTGGCTGATCTTTGTTGAAGGTTTTAATTCTTATTCAAAAGACGAAATGCTGCATTTAGATGTTGATACTTTTTCGGTGTACTAAACCACTCTCCTACTATTTTCCTATTAAATTTGTAACTGGTTTCTTCTGTTTTACCCTATTTAATAAAACTTGCCATTAAATATTCCATAACATTTAATTAAAATATACCCTTTATGTTTTAAGTTTTTGTTCGATAGCACTAGAAAATATTTTGCTTAAAACCTGAAGCTCCCTATGGGTCTGAAATAAGCAATTACGGATTTTTATAACGAAATTTTTCAAATAGAATATTAACCATATCGTACTTCCCCCTCAGTTGAATAACTTACTTCTGAGGAATTAAGTTTTGAACTCTTAAGCCAATATGGAGAAGCATGCGAAAGTATGACCAAACCTTGCGATAAAGGAGCGACTAAAAGCTTGAGTATAGTTTAGAATTCTAGCATTTTGAGCGACATCTGTTCTTGAAGATGAAGAGTTTCTTCTCCGTGTGCACAAAGTAAAACTAATGGAATTCAAATATGCACTGTCGATATACTGCGTGTACTAAAAATTTATCTAATGTTAGCGATCGGATATTTAAGATTCAAATGTTTTGCAGTATTTAGATTTCTGGTATAAATAAATTATTGGTTAGGGTTTCAAGCTTGCGCAAAAAGATTGTTAGTAGCTGTGCTAGCCAGTTATCTGACAATCCTTTTCGATATTGAAGACGCTTTCGAATTCGATGACTGATCACCATCGAATTCGAATGGTCAAGGGATTTGAAGATCTAAGTGAATAGATAATTGTATTTTTTAAAAATCAATGTATAGTGATCAAATGTTTTTAAATGATTTACTTAAAATTTTGATTATCTAAACTAATCGCATTATATAAATCGCTATTCAGGTTAGATGTCATTGAAACGCTTGCTAAAAATTCCATTGGTTTTGTTGGTGCCTTTTTAGAATCTTAGTTCCGGAATTTAAGTGGTAAATTTGAAACGGTCTGAAAGCAATTAACGTAACCTATGTATATTTTCTTACCCTAAACAAACGCAAGTTCTGTACCAATGCATAGTTCACCCCTTTAGCTAAAAAGTACGACGTAAAAGTGTTAGCACGAATTCATTACTGAGGTTTACGATTTCCTGTAGTTCATCGTTTTTAATTTCTCACGAATGGTAGCAACGTGAAATTCTAAGATGCCGTATATCCTATAAATAAATCAGGGTAAATGCATTTTTGTTGCGCCGTTTCCTTTTGGCATTTTGTAACTTCTTAAAATACTAATACAGCGAACACGAAATTGATCAGTTATTTGTCCCCTACCAAACGCTGGCTTCTATTCACTGAATCGTTATAATCGCAATTGAATGAAATTTCTTTGTAGGTTTATATTAAAATGATTTTAATATTGCAATTTGATTTTATTTGCCTAGGACTACTGAAATTAGTCTCTATCTATTTTTAATCCAGTTTTCCAGTTCTACACTCGATTTCTCATGTTGATAAAGAAACTAGGACCTGAATACCAATCGTATAATCAAATATCAAACTGCAACTGCTTACGCAATCTCGTTAATGCACTGATTTTCCGTTTAAAATTTCCAATATTTATTGCCAAAATTCATAGTATAGTTGGGCTAAATTCTTGTTATTGGATTCTTGTAACTTGAAGACTAATTTAAAAAGTTACGCCAACCCACAGCAAAGTGATATCCGCTTTTTTAAAAGTAAAAGTGGAGCAGGCGAAAATTGCTCATGTAACAATGCATCGTCCAATCTCGTTTAGTTTAATATTCCCTTAATTCTTAATCTTAACAGTTGAGGATAAATTTTATTTTTTAAATACTATTTTCGTGCCTAATTTAAAATCTGGCGAATATTTACTTTGCAATGCTAATTTAAACATGTAATTTAATCGTTCATTTCTTATCGATTTTCATTTAGCTTTTAAATCGATATGTGCTCATTTATATATACTGTCAACATGAAGGATGCCTTTTATTTTGTTTGAATCTTTAGTTTGTAACAATTAAAATTTGCATGTTTTGTGTAATGTACTACGTAGTTCAATTTGTTAATGTCTTTTCTTGGAAACTGAGTGTTGCTTGACATTTGTACACTTTTTATTGTTTTGAGCACATAATTTCAATGAACAGTTTCACTTCCTTCCATTCATTATGTATTTCAAATTTGAACATAATATAAAAATTGTTTTTTGAAATTTTGCCATGATTAAATAAAATGTTTCTAAGTAACTTCGTTTCTGTTTCTCTTCAAACAATACTCTGTCCATCAATAATATAAACGAATTGAGACTTTTGCTAGGGTTGCATTGAAATCTCGTATCAAGATTTAGTCGTTTATTGAAATTTAAATCTTTAAATGTTGGTATAATTACTTATCACAATTTTAAATCTTTAACTTTTCTACCGAGATAATTATAATTGCAAATGCATTTCAGCTAAAGTTATTACAGCATCTAAAAGAATTAATTTTAAATGTTAACTTTTTACGTACAATTTACATAGCTCAGCCAATAGAAAATTGAATAATTGATTATTTCTAAATATTCTTTTTGCCTTCCAATATTTCAGCAGGAGTTCATAATTAATATAGGTCAACTTCATTAGCAAGCTATATCTCTAACGGAATTTATACATAATCATTAATGTTTACGATTCTTGTTTTCTTTCAATTTTTGCTGCAGTTTTTAATATTGAAGTAAGCTCTGTTAATCTGGCTTCAATTTTCAGATTTGGTTTCTTATAAATTTGCAGGAAGCTGTACGGATTAGTTCATACAATCATTGCAACGTTTTATCAACAAATATTCAGAAAATTAATCCATAATTAATCCATGATGCATATGAATGTAGTTCACATAACCCACCAAGCAATGACTTAGCTCTGTTCATTTGCAACTATTTAATTCTCTCTCTAATGTCCCCTCCTCGCAAAATATCGTATCAGATTTATTTTACGAATTATTAAAGTACGCAGCCACAGTGCGATATAAACCATTTAATAAATGTAGAATTCAAGTTTCATATTTACGAGTTTGTGATAGAATAATTATAGGTCTCTAAAGATGCAATATTTCAAAAATACGTTCTTTAAACTCTGCAGAATTTCACTATTTCCCTATTTTAAGTAGAAATTAGAGGCTTATTTCGTCTGTAGAATTACGTTAACTGCATTGCAGGTGTGTCATTAAAATGGTTTAGAAAATAACTAGAGTACTTTTCGATAGTTGAACTCTTGGTTCTTTATCTCTCAAAGTAAATCTTACGGACAAATTTTGTGATTTTTTTTTTGTTTTAGAAAAAATATTTCATAGTTCAGTTTAGTTTATTTGTTGTTTTTTTATTATAGTTATTCTTCCATTTCTTAAATGGTAAATCTGGAAAGAACCAACTACTCTATGTATAATTAACATTTTTTTGAAATACTTTGAAACATTTCCGATTCTGTACTACTAAATTATACAACGGAATGCTGAGCGAGTTAAGCTTATAAAATTCTTTAGTGATCTAACAACGTAAATATTATATATATTATATATATACAATGGTGTAAGCTATGAAGTATGAAAGTTTTGTTTACTTATGACAGTCTAAATCAAAGTTTCCTTACCTGGTTCTTCGCATCTGTACTCTTACTCCCAATTCCGGAAAAGGCCGATTTGAAGGTGGATTCTTATTGAAGGCCAGGTTGCTTGAAATTTCCATGTCAGTAAAATGATTATCCCAAAAGATTGCATGGATATCTGAACTCTATCTAGATGGGAAAAATCTTTTCTTGTTTTTTCAATGTGAAATTAGTCGTGTTTTTCTTTTAAATCGTATTGAAGTTAATTTTGAAAGTGAAGTCATTTTCTTTAAAAATGCTTCATGTTACTTTAAGCCTAAACCTTTTTAGAAACTGAATAGCTTAATTGAGATTTTGTGAAGTAAATATATCTTCTGATGGTTTTTATAATTCTTGCCTAATGAAAATACCCTTCTATTAATAAATAGTTAACTTAATTACTTAATCTTTTGAATTTAAACGTACGAAATTCTATCAAATCTGAATTCCTAAAGATATATTTTAACAAATATTCTGTAGATGATTTTTAAATCGGGGTTTTCTTATGCTAATGAAAAAAAAAATTGAGGTGTATGCCAGTGCGATTGCGCACAACGCAGCATCTTTCGTATAATTCTGACTTTACTTATCTAGAATTACGTGGACTAATGAATACAAAATAAACATCACCTAGATAAATTTGATTTATAAATACGATGTAGATAACGAATGTGGCAATTATCTAAATTGGAAAAATCAATGTTCAATATGATTGTAAAATGAAGTCAAATTAAAATAACTGAAGATATGTGCAGAAAATAGACAAAATAATTGTATTTTTCTCTTTAGTAGCCTAAAATTATCGAAATGATGATTTGATAGCATTTAAAATATGCTTATACTTTATAAATTTATAATCTGATCATAAGGGTTACGTAAAATTATTCACTTGTTCGTGAAACAAACAGCACTTAACGTTAGCAGTAATTTAGAAATATTCGAATGATAAAAGCATTCATGCATTATATCGCTAACTGCTTGCTTATTCATTAGTCGATCTAAGCAAATCTGTACATCATTGTAGGGAAATGACGACAAAACAATGCAATTTAAATTAGTAAAGGGACGGTCCTGTATCTCTTTGATTTGTATCAAATATTTGGCATAGAATCTCTTCCCTCCTCCCTTATGAATCACGAGTCAGGAAATGTAAAGATTAAAATTTTAATCAAATATCTCTTATCTCAAGGATTGACGAGGTAAATTAGTAGGTCTGGGTATTCGATTATGAGACCCACTCGGTTTTACCAACTCGTCAGATAATTTCATACACTTCGAAGAATGATCAGATTTCCTAAAGTAATATAATCTTCCTTTTAAAAAATAGTTGTCTTAGCTACGAAATATTTTTATGCAAAAATGAATCCTGTATTTTCAAATCGATCATTATGAAGTATCAATATCAGTATATTAATTTCAAATCGTAATATACTCGTGTTTCTTAGAAAAAGGTGAGAAGTTTAAACAACTTAGTTACAAACAATATAGATTTACGCATACTACAAAGAAAAGCTGCCGATTAATGTAGACATATGCATTAGTGACGATGTATACTTTTTTTGTTATTTATGTTAGATTATTTTTCCTAACTGTGTTATTATCTTATATGAAAGATAATCATGATATTCAGTATTATATTCTGGTATGTATTTTCTCAAATACGAAGACTGCCTTAGTACTTTTCCTATTCATTGCTCTTGCATAGGATATTTTCATGCTCATTAAACGACATTTACTATACGAAATGGCAAGAAATTTGGAAAATGTAAATGATAAAATACACCCGGACAAATCTGTCATAACAATGTGGCTTGATTTAAAACATCGTTACTTGTACGTGAAGATGAGTTTCCTCTCAAAGATTTCACTCGTTACACGCATATATATTTGCTTTCTGGAGAACGCTGCTCTATTTATGATGCGGTAAATTCTATTTTCCAAATTTTAACTGCATGCGCCAAGCTTCATTTTTATCGTTTAAATTTTTCTTTTTCACATTTTAAGACATAGTAGATAAAATGATCACTTTTTTTTTACTTAATGTTTTTGCCTTTTAAATGCAGAAGTATATTTTTTATCGCAAATGTAGATATTTTTCCTTTCTTGCTTTGCACTGCTTTAAATACGGAGTTGTTTCTTTTTTCGTACATTCAAAATTGTGTTTGGCGCAGCATGTCCTACATTGTCATTTGTGCCAAAACTGTCTACCTTCTTACTACTACTATTACTGCTATAAAGAACTCATCATAACTCAATGTTGTATTTTTTCAATGACGAATATATTCGTCAAAAACAGTTAACTGGTTAATATATTGTTAATTTGAAATAAGTAATTGATAATGTTTGCAAATAGGTAATTGATAATGTGGTTTCTTTCAAAAAAGTATATTTGATATGTTTCTGCAAAAATAAAATTATTTATCTAAAAGAATAAATGTACAAGTTTTCGTAAATTCCATGTCCAATAGCAAATGGTTCATGGTCAGCATTGAAGATAAATTTATACATAATCATCATTATTAATTATTGCTTGCATTTCAGTAAATAAAGCGTTTTAAAATATACTAGTATGACATAGCAAATGTTTTAAAGCATTTATTGAAATATAATTTCTTGATATATATCATTATTACAGAGACAAACCAGAAAGACATTTCATCATTCACAATTAAAACAGCTTCACAGATAACATAGATAAAACTGCTTTTTTGAGACCAAAAAACAAACTTATAAAAGCAATTATTATGGAACGCTGTCTTCTATTATTAATATACATTTGTGAAACCCTTCATTGATTCATGCATAATATGAGAATTTACTCATCTTGGAGAATTTTTTTTGTAATAATAATTTTTTATCATATAGCTGGAATTGATTTTTTCATTAAACAATTCGGTTAAACAATTTGATCTTGCAAGGTAGTGCCCTCATTCTGGTAATGTAAATATTTTATTAAAGGATTGGAGATGTAGGAAATGAATTCTAAAACTTAAGCCTTAAATTATAGATGCGGCATATAATTAACTTTAATATTTTCTTTTAATTTCTGAAATGTTCAATGTTAAGTAAAGTTTTGCATCAGTTAAAAATGAATATCAAAGATAATGGATTAATTTTAAATTACATGTAGGTGTTTCACAAATTATAGATGTCTCTTCAAATCTATTAAATCAGTTATCTATGGGATTAGACTCTCATTTGAAGGTCAAACTGAAAGTCAAATTCTATTAAATTATTGGCCTTAGATTTATGAGAATACTGCATTTTTGAAAACAAAAAAATTAAAAAAATATTTAATCAAAAAGTTTTAAAGATTATTCAAAAAAGTTTGAAAAATTATTCAATGACAATTAGTTAAAATGAAATCATTCCCATTGTACTACATAAATGAAACAAAGTAAATATAAGTTCATATCATAACATTTAATTTTCAAAAACTCTTTAAAATATGAAATATAAGAATTATAACAAATGTTGAAAGATTTCCAAAGAATCAAAATATTTCATTTATTGTAAAGATTTAGTTCTGAAATTCTATTAAATATTACTTTTTTTGCCTAAGTAGTTTATAAAATCATTCAAAGAATTGTTTAAATTACTACTCATCCATGATACTTACACTGAAAACATTTGCATTATCAGAGAGATAGATTGGTTGTACTCCCTAGTGAAGAATAGTCAAAGCTTGTTAGAAATGTACTTAGCTGTACTGTGTCCGTGTTTAGTCAAAACACAGACACAGAGAGACAGGCAATTTATTTTTTCCTCTTTTTTTTGCAAAAAAAGAGATTGCGTTGGAAGCTATGTGAAAACACACAGTAAAAACTTTATTTTTATAAGCAACGAGAATAAGAATATATATAGAATGTATAAAAATGTATTATTTTTATTTTTAAATTTTGACGTTAGAATAATATTTTTATCTATATATATTTAAGAACCTATATTTTTCTGTAAAAAGTTTTTCGAAGGAAGTTCTTTTCTCAAGAAAAGTAAGTAAATAAAAATCATTCTATTGATAAATTAGAAATCCTTCACATTGAAAAAATTTTGAACTTATCCGTATGATTTTAGTCGGTGCCTTCTCTGTTCACTTTAATGTGTTTAAATTTATTTAAAATTTTCTTTTTTTTCATATGTTTTCTTTATTTAATGTTATGCTATCTGCCTTACGAATTCTTGAAATCGATCCTTAACAGATTAAATTTGTAAATGATCATCCAGACCATGACCATCTGTTCAATTTGTGGTCAATGATTAAGATACGATTCGTCCACCACTCTCCCACCATGACTATCAAGACAGAAAATGGAAACGTTAAAATTTTAATTAAATACTCTTATCGTAGGGAAGGGGAAAGGAGTCATTATGCTTTAAAATGATGACGTACTATGATAAAAGGATGAAACGTTTAAACTGTTGGTCGGTATATAGTGATCAACCCGGAAAAGAGTCTGGCATGCTAAATTGCATTAAAGTGGATAGGAAGCTGAAAGAAGAATTTTACTTTCAAAAAATGTTTTTTTTATGATGAAATCCAACTTATTTGTTATTTCTGTGCTTTTGAAAAAACAATTAGGCCATTTTCTTCTTCCTTTCAGGAGAAAAATGTGTGTATGTGTTCATCTTGACGCTTTAAGGGCAGAATTTTTGGCCTACAGCTAACGCTTTTATAAATGTGCGATTTAGAGCAAATTCTTTAAAATTTTAAATTAAAAGATAATTTGGATTAAAAAGATAAGATAAGATAAAGATAAAATTAAAAGATAATTTGGAATTTTTCCCATTTTAAAAATATAGATATACAGCATTTTTCATATTAAATTTTTGTCAATTTCTGTTTTTAAAACAAATTATCGATACTCAAGAAAAGATTTGGGAAAGAAATTTTTAGATCAGAAAGTATTTGATCAGTTTTTATAAACATGAAGGAAGGTAAATAGGAATCCTTCCGCAAATACTTATTAAATAAAAATTACTTTATTCTTTGTATTCCATGCTTATTGAAGACAAATGCCAGATGAACTTAATCATCTGATCCACACACATTTTTCGTGGATGCCAACCAAGATAACCATTTTTATTGTTCTCTGTGAAATTTAAAGTGTATTTTTTTATGCAAGTGTAATTATTCCTTCAATGTAATTCTTAAACTTATTAACCAAGATTCTTTTTTTTAAGCCATAAAAAATCTTTTCAGCGCTTTTTCAAATAGCAAATGATAATAAATTAACTTATAGCCCGTAAAGCTTCATTATGAAAGTGATAATTACGAAACGGATAACGTAAACTGCCAAAAACTAAAAATAGGTTCCTTCATAGTTCTATTTTGATTCGAAAAAATGAAAAACAGAAAATTAATTTGTTACTTGTAAATCCTTATTATAAATTTTTCCAGCATGAAAAAGATACCATAAATCTGTTTCAAAACAATAAATAAATAATAATATTGAAATTCAAACTTCAAACAAAAAAAATTTAAAAAAAGATCATAAAAGTTTTGATTGAAATTAAATGTTATTATTGATAAAGGAATAAAGCTACATCTAAACTGGATTTAAAAGATAATTTTCTTGGTATTGTTATTTGCCAGCCACCTATGGCGACCAGCCGGTTTGCTAGTATTAATGCTGGCTAAAAAATTCAATTAAATATTTTATGTAACTTGTCTCTTAGTAGCTTCTGCAGCAAAATATTTTAAAGCTAAATTTTAATATTCCTCTAATTCACTCATACTATCATGCAAACCTTAAACCGGTTTGTTCATTGTACTATGTATCTCTCTCCTTTTCTCTGAGCTCCCGTAAAATTTCAAGCTTAAAAGGGCAAATGATTAAGCTGCAATTAATATAATTTTTTTTCTGGAACTAAGCATTAAAAAAATATGAGTATTAAAATCAGTCTGATAAATAAAGAATAATTTTCATAATTTATGTAATATCTCAAAGAATTATTTAACAAAACTTACTCAAATTATTTAAAATTAAATTTTTAGTTTTATTATAAAAAGAATTTAAATGACGTCGATAATACTATTTTTTTTATTTCGGTCTACAAATATACTTCCAAAATTGTGAAATCAAAATTTTATAACAAGCCTATTACTTATATCAATAAAAGTTATTGCATCTTAATAATATGCAAAATGTTAGATAATGTTTTATAAGTCTATACACGCTTTCAACGCAGCAAGCAAAATGATGAGAAAAATTTTCTCCTACGCATGCTAGATATATTTATAATGTTCAAATCATATTTTTTTCTTATACAGTTTCTATTAAAAAAATTGAAGAGGCGTAAATAGCTGACTAATGAGAGGACCAATAAAGAATCATAACAATAACATGACCAAGAAAACATTTTTTTTAAATAGATTTTTCCATACCAATAGTCTTTACTTTTTATTTTTCGACAATTTTTGCTTTAAAAATGTCGAATATTGAATAACAACGCCATTTTAAATATAATGAATAAAATGCAATTACTTTCATTACTAAAATGAATACTTCAACAGAATTTAAAAAAAAAAACAATAAAGTGAAATATATTCCTTTTATGAACAAATCCTGACTTCTGTAGAGACTAGCCATTCTTAACTATTTCTGAAACGAAAATAAATATTTGAGTAAAGGTTAGCAAACTATTTTCTTCAATAGTTAACTATTTCAAACGAATCGTAGTTAATTTTTTCACTTAGCAAAATAAATATTAGTTTATGTCCAACAAGTGATAACTTTATGCTTTTTGACTCGTTTTTATTATTAGCTCATTTAGACAGTTACTCTAATCTACAGCCGACATTTTGCTTTCTAACATAGTAATTTTTTATTAAATAAACGTATTCACAATCACTAAAATAAGAGAATAGAACTCATTGAATAGATACGTTCCAGATAAAATGAAAGCGAGAAGAGAAAAATCAGTTTAAAAAGCAAAAAATAATCCCACTGTTTACGAAAAACAAACTAAGAAAGACTCTCCAAAACTTCACTTCTTTTTAATCAAATTTAACACACATCGTTGGAGAAGGATATTGAAAAGAGGAGGTTACCGTGTAAAACAGCCTTATATCGACTCTCAAGTAAATTAAGTCTTTCAGGAAAATGTCTAAAGATGAGACAGATAATGACCTCATTTATCGTGTTGAAGATAAGAAACAAAACATAGATGGTTTATTTCTTTAACTCCGGGACGCAGAAAACATTCTTTATTTGCAAAATGTAGACTTAAGATATTCTATTCTATATCGGCTTTAGTCCCGAGTTTTATTTTTCTTTCCACGTAAGAGAAAGAGATTTGATCAGTAGCAGAGAGAAATAAATGTTTTTAACACAGACTTTGCGAAATCCAGATTTAATTCTTGTTTTGTTTTTTAATAATCTGATGCTTTTCAGTTTTTCCTTTATAATAATATTGCTCAAAAAATTCCATTAAATGTTTTTCATTATTTAAGTGACTTTTTTTGTTTGAGTTTCAATTTTAGAGAGAAGCAAATACTGGTAAGTGATAAAAGGAATTAGGTATTTTCATACAGATTTAGAGGCGTGTGCAACAGCTGAATATGTAGTTTACTATTTAAATGTCCAAATCAGATAGAGAAAGGTTTAAGTGTGTGGAACTATATATCAGTTTTGGTGTTTATTAACTCAAAAATTTCTTTTAAATGTCATGAGCAGTTTCTGGACCGATTTTTTTCTTGGATTTCTTGTCTCTTGAGCAGGATTTTCCAACAAAAGAAGCTGCATTTTTTTTGTACATTTTTTTCTGCCATATATTTAAGTACAAGTTAACACTTGCTTTTTCATTTTATGCAATGAAATTTTACTTTGCGTTTGGCCGAAAAGGGTAGTTTAAGCTTGATTCTCTTGTATAATGAAATAATAGTGCACAAAATTAGCATTTTCTAATTTTATGTACTGATTACATATTACAATAGCTAGTTCTTAATCATCAGTATCACAAATTATTTTGGTAGATGAATATTCAACTCGAATAATAAAATGGTTAAATGCAATTTTATTAACTGAAGTCAATTTTTATCTTCTCGTGTATAGCACATTGTAACCGTAAAAATTTCGAAAATTGCAATGAGAAAATATGGTAATTGTCAAAAAAAAAAAAAAAAAAAAAAAAAAAAAAAACCAACTGCTGGAGATTTTAGCGAATTTCCACATTTCATATATCTTAGGGTCCGAAAAATATATTTTGGTAAACTTATGTGTCTAAGCTAGACCGGTGAAATTTGGTATACAGCCTTTACACTAATTCGTATTTTTTTAATAAAATTTTAAACAAAATCTTTTTAAAGGAAGTGTATCTGTTTGACTGTGCAAATTTAAGTTAATACTATAATTACAAAATTAAGATAGCTAAATGGATAAAATTTGGTAAACATAATTAACATCCAATATATAGATAAAATCAAATTTGATATCATATTTGCCAAGATGGTTCTTTATTTTCTCCACATTTAGATATTTAAATCATAGTGTTGCAATCAATGTTATAATCATCAATTAATCATTTATGTTTTTATGTCGGGTTACACATAAATAATTTTAATTACATTATTTAAAATGAGAAAACAATATTATATCCTAATTCTGAAAAAAAAAGCAAAAAATTATAAATGGAAAAAAAGCATTTACATTTCAATGTTTCTATTTGTCTGTTTTAAACAAGAGAGTTAAAACTATCAAATATATATCCAACTACAAATTTTTTTACTAAATATATTGGGTTCGTGCATAATTATCAGGCGTTTCTTTGACGTGCTATATTTTAATAAAAATTTACAATATCTTATAAATTTATGAATGAAAATATTCTTCTCCTTTTAGGTGATAAAAATGCGTGTCGATGCTGGGAATGGTTTGCCCCTTTTAACTCTGACGACACTAGCTTAAAAGATAAGCCAGGAAGAGGTCGACCCTTGGTTTAGACGACCAGGCACTTTGGCAGCCGTGGAAGGGGACGAAAGCTTGACAACTGGAATGTTGGCCAACAACTTCAATGTGGGCCATTCAACCATCATTCTTTGTCTCAAAAGCTGGAAAAGTAATAGAAATTGGCTGGATAGGTCTCCCACGAACTCAGCGACAACAACAGAATCAAACATGTCCGAATTTTATCGATTTGCTTCAACGAAACGGGCGGGATCTGTTTATGAAGGATCTTGTCACTGGGGATGAGTCATGGCTTCACTTCAAAAATCTCAAAAGAAAGAATATATGCATTTCACCAGGAATTTCACCAAAAGAAATAACGAAGGACATGCACTTTAAGAAGGCAATGTGGCGTATTTGGTGGGAAAGAAGCGGAATCATCCGTTGGGAAATCATCTTTAACGGGATTTGTTATTGGTGGAACGGCGACGATGAGCTTCAATAGTGGCGGATTCCAGACAAAAAAGGCAAGCGGCTATTCAACATCAACAGCGATGTCTATCTGGCTCAACTCGACCGTCTTCACGCTGCAATCGCCTGATAATTATGAAATCGCCTGATATTTTAAAAACGTCTGATAATTATATACCAACCCAATAATTGTCCTTTTTCTTAAGTTCATTGTTAATGCTTCATCGCATTCATTGTTATTGCCTGCATAATGGAAATAAAATTATTTTAAATCATAAGAAATTCATTTAATTAAATTAATTAATTTAAATTTAAATTTATAGATCTGCGGGTCTTTTTTTTTCAAATAATGCGTCGAGAACCATTTTCTCTCTCAAAACACTTATTAAGATTAAATTATTGCTTTATAGTATAGTATCTACCTAAAGAATATTTGAAACCGGTCCACGTGGTTTAAGTTAGTAAATAGCCATCTACATATCTTTCCAATTTGTGGCCAATGATCTCTTTGCGACTGTTCTATCTTTCTTTGTCTAGAAAGTCCGGAAATGGAAGAATAAAATTTTAATTAATGTCATTTTACCTATTATAGGGACACGCAATAATTTGGAATCTGGAATCCGAAATTCAATAAAATGTTTAGGTATTCTAACTGTTTTATTAGTCCAGTAGACGATAGTTAAACAAAATTGAATTAGTTCAAATATAATTATATATTTTATCATCATATTTAAGAATAATGAAAAGCAAAATCTTAATTTTTATCCTAAATGTACTACTATCAATATATAATAAATAAATATGCTATCAATATCATCCAATATACTACATAAATATCCCTCAATCAATTTATAAAGAAATTGTTGTCTAAAATATCTTTGAAATGATACCGTTTCCCTTCTAATATTTTTTAAAATATGCGTTTTAATATTTAAATGAAAAAAAAATAATAAAGTTTCATGTTACATTTGGGGCAAACAGTGAGCATTTATATGTCAGTCATTTTAGTATAATTATGCAATTCAATCTTACTTTCACTTTGATTGTAATAATTAGGAGTACTAAGGAATAGAGGAGTATTGAAAATTAAATTTGGCTTTTAAGCAAATATAATCCTAAAAAGAACCTATGTCATGTGTATGCCTTTTCTACCAAGCCATTTTGTCGCAATCATTTTGAATTATCCTAAAACACAAATTCTGATTTCTATCAATCAACCAATTGAAACAAATAGGAAAAAAAAGTTAAAATTTTGTATCTCCTTATGAGATTCAGGAAAAACTAGACCTACAAATTAAAAAGAAAGTAAATGTTATTTCAATATTTAATTTAAAGTAAATTTCTAACACAAATTAATATTAATAACTGAGGATTTATTCTATAGCAAGCATTCCACTGATTTTCCTATTTCGAAAATTTTGAAGAATGTGCGTTATAGTTTCTGATTTATGCCATGTCATCGCAATTAAATAATAAATAGATACAAATAAGAATACAAGCCGTACTATGTATGTGCATATCCAAAAATGTATTTTGTCAAAAACTTCTCTTTCTCTTATATATTCACCAAACATCATATATATATATATATATATAAGATGTTAAATGTATTCACATACAATAATTGAATGAGGTTTTACGATACTTATCTAAATTTTCCTACAATCATTCACGATGAAGCACTACCAGAGATAATCCGGAAATACTCTCCTTTCAGAGTTTGAATACTGAGTATGATTCATGATATTTACGAAAGGCTTTACTATCTTCATTAATGCATCACTAGGAAATCCCAAAAGCAGGATTTTATAGGGTAAAATTAAGTAATGATACTTTTCGTTAATTTTAGCGTGGTCGTATGTAGTAACCGTGGTTTGCAATACTCCGTATGAATATTTTAATAAAATTTAAATTATGCATCAGAAAAAAGTAATGAAGTTTTACATGACTCTTAGAAAATGGTGGCTATTACTGTTTAGTTCTTCGAAATTAATATCAGATTTTAAAAACTGTATTCTTGCTTTTAAAACATTAAAGTGCTAATTAAACTTTTTGGTACAGATAAGTCATAATTAGTTACCAATTAAATGAAAATAATAAATATTTTTTTTCCTAATAATAATTAGTTTTAAGTTTAATCAGCACTTTAAACATTAAAGTGCTAATTAAACTTTAGGCTACAGAAAAATCACAAATAGCATCTGATTAAATGAAAATAATAAATCCTTTATTTTCCTAAGAATAATTCCTATATCGGATAAAACCTTTTTGTCATATATAACATTTTACGATTAAAAAGCTAACCAGGAACAATACGGTCATCATTTCAAGTTAAATATATTTTTACTATCATATGTTTCTATTTTTCGCTGCAATTATTTTAGAGTATCACTTTTCTAATAATCTTAGCATTGAGCTGGACTTTGAAGCATGAAGTACTTATTGTTACAGATATCAAAATTTGGTGCTGAAACTAGGAAAGAAAGAATAAGTTGAATATCAGTGTATTCTTTTTTCCGTCAACTTTTCATCATTTCTTTGTTCATCGTTTTTGTTGTTTCATCTTTTTGTAGAGATATTCCAAACATAGAAACAAAGTAACAATAACATTTTCTTTAAGTGTTACTTTTATTAGAATCTTTAAGAATAAAACAATGCTTTTTCAGATCCAGAAAATAATACAAGTATCTTGTAAGCAAATTCGTTGTGCTGTATAATTATTTATAATAGCTTTCGAAATAATTTATTTCTCAAATCATATTTCCTATGAGATTTTGTTATTATTGCATTCCCTATTATTATTAAATTAATTATTTCTACTTTAACTAATTGCATAAAACAAATAGTATTTAGAATAGAAAAAGCTAATTTCAATAAAACATACGAGCGCTAATGTTAATTTAATTTATAAGGTTACATTAGTGTTATAAATGCTGTGTTTTTTTTATTCAAATTCATAGAAACTAACTGTTCCGATTTCTTTAATTTTTTTTCAATTTTTAATGATTTAAAAAAAATTAATTTGACTTATTTTATGTTTGAAAATATGAGCTAGACGTTTTACTCCTTTCCTGAGATGCTACTGTTTTGAGATTTTTCGAACTTGATGTATTAAATTGGAAATATTAAAGCAATTTAAAATGATGACGAATTGCTTTAATATTTTAAAAACTTAGTTTTCAGTTTGAAGATTACATTACTCAAATGCATTTGTATACAAACAGCGTCACCTGATAAGGAATTTAAACAAAATGGATTTTATGAATCAACGAAATTAAGATGATGATTTAAAAATAAAAAAAAAGCGGATAAGTAGGAAAAAATAAAATTATTAATTGCTTTGATGCACAAAATAATAAAAAAAAATGTATTTGGAAAAACTGTTCTTACTTGATTTATTTTCCGTTATTCTTAGTATTCAAAAGCGGCACATACAGTTCAGAATAAAATAAAGAATTGAAAAAGAATACATTAAAACAAAGATAATGTCTTTAAACGTTCCATTCTGTCGTGGCTGGTTCGTGAGTGCTTTGAAAAAATTAGGCAAATAGAAAACTTAACAAATTTATTGCAGATTCGTTCGAGTTACTCTGCTCAGTAACTCCTTCTCCTCCAAGAGCAAACACTCGAATGACATCACTCTCTTAATTACACTCGCGTTAGTGGTCTAGCGCCATCTATGAACGTTTATTTCCTAACGCTTCAAAATCCAAACTACACATTCTATAAGACGGATTTGAAGATTTCTATATTATATATAATTATTGTTTTCGTCATTATAATAACTTATGTTGATACTTGTGTATTAACTGATGCTATTGATTTATGTCTATTTTGCTGACTGATCACTGGCATGTAGTTAATGCACAAATAACTTTAATTTGTGCAATTAAGTGCCTTTACCAAACACGGACACTTTTAACAAACACAAAACATGTTTTTTTTTGTTTGTTTAAAAGACACGAAGAAAAAAATATTTAAAAAAACTTTTTCAGCGAAGTCTTATCCTAGATAAAACAAAAACAAAACGAAAAAAATCATTTCCTACAGCTCAATAAGATAGGATCTAGGATTTGACTCTCAATGAAGTTTTCATGCAATGACAATTTTTTATTATATAGCATACATTTTATTATGTTGCATATTTTTTATATATCGGAGGCAATAAAACATCTTCTAAAACAGTAAAGGCAAGTGACGGACAGGAAGATAAGAAAATTGTGAGGGGTAAATTTATGCTGAAAATATTTATTTAAATGCTGGTACAATTTAAATATATGAATAAGATAAATGTAATGGAAAAATAAATTTAAAAAAAAGATGGTAATAAAAAAATTTATCTTTTTATAGTATTTTTTCGAAGAATGCAACTGAAAACAAAAACATAAAACTCATATAATAATGGCTTATGGAATGGAATACACCAACAAAAATCTGAGATATTTTTTGTACACTTCACCCAGTCATTTACAGATTTTCTTAGGAGTCAATAGAACATATATGAATTTCTTCGTGAAGCCACAGGATAAAGAAAAATGTATATTAGATTTGGAGATAGAAGCGGCTGTGGAATTCAATAGTGGGCGAAATTGGAAAATCGTAAATTACCTCAAAGCTTCTGAAAAATTTTATAATTGTGGAATTTCTTTCACGGGATTTGATTATTTTTATGGCTCCTGACTTGGCGTTATACAAATTAAGCCAAGGTCGCTAATATAATAGGGATGATTGCGAATTTCTTAAGTATGCCGAGATCTCCAAGCTCCATTATACATGAAGCACAAAGATTTCTCCAAGGTGGATGCATTCTCGGGTTTATTAGGCGATTTTCAAATTACTCCAAGGTATCAGAACTCCGTTATTCATAAGATGCCAACTTTTCGCCAAGAAGGTTTGGGACATCCGTTCGTGAGGGATAAGATTTGTTGGCGATTAACTGCTGGGCGATGAAAATGAAAAGTATTCTTTCGTGTGTGAAATACCGAAGAAACAACGGAAAACAACTTGTAGAAAATTATTTATTTCGGATCTTACTAAGAAGTATTAACTTACTAAGGACTTTCCAATTCCATTATTAATGCAGTATAATTATTTGTAAGCATGTGACCATGTGCTAAGTTGGTAAGAATTTAGAGTTGTTAAAGCCGTTAATTAAATATGCTTATTTTATTAGTGGCTGCTTTTCTGTACATTTTTAGCAGATATTTTTAAACCAGGCTGAAAGAAAAAGAATAGAATTGCTTGTAAAATGTATTTTTGGACTTATGAATGTTATTATACGAACAATAACGAGAACATCTGAATATCCAGACCACATATTAAAAAATTAATTTATGGGAGAACATGAAAACCAGATTCTTTAATTTTTTTTTATATTATATTTTCATTTTAAAATGGATTCTTTATTAGAATGCTATCAATTGCAAATAATTTCACGGCAATAAATTGGAAAAATTCATAAACAGTTTCTTCAGTAATAATTTCTAGATGATTAAGCCGTTTCTCTTATAAAGGTTTATGTATGCAAAAAATGTGAATGTTGCATCATTTGCACATGTTATTTTGAGGACATTATACTTAGTGTAATTTTGACTAGATTTAAATTGCTGAGCCGCATGTTTCAAGGAAATTAAAAGACCTAACCAAGTGAATAATCTAACTCAAAGTGAATATGAATAATCTAACTCAAAGTGAAAGTGAGATGAAATTTCTTTTTCCCCATTACTATTAAAAATAAAAGTACGATTCATTTTATAAAAAATATCGTTTTATTATACAGAGCAACTCTTATGTATTGTTTTTTTTTTTCATTTTCATTGCATTTTATTTTATTTAATTTTTGTGTATAATTTTGCTATAATTTTTGTTTATTAAAAATCTCAGTTTTATATAAGCTTTAAAAATACCTTCATGTGTGAAGCATTCATGTTAATCACTTAACGTTTTAATAAATAGCCACAACCAATAAATGAAATGATTTGAATAGTCACAATAAAATATGTATTTATGTCATTAAAAATCGATTAAAACCAACAAGCCACGTAATGAATTTCAAAAATCACTTAATGGATAAATAATTGTAATTTATCGTCATCGGCAATTCTCAGAACTTGCAAATCATTCATTAATACAAACAGCAATTTCAAATATCTAAACGTAATTTCTTTGAATTCTCTACCATGCTTATTCTCAAAGTAATTTGCAAAATGTATTCAAATGTGAAGATTCAGCCCTTTTTTAACTAGTGAATCAGCCTTTTTTTAACGAGTAGCAGTATAACACTGTTCAGTGCGAGGTAATTTCTTTTCGGTGAATAATATCTTGCAACACTTCTGTTACCCAGCGCCTCCACGAATTTTGTGCATGGTCCTTTCTTCTTTGTAATATTTGTATTTTCTGTATTGTATATAAGTTCTATTATGTTTTCATTTATGGAAACCGGCGTGTTTAACAACTCTTTTTCTTTTCGGAATTACTTTATTTGAAAAGCTTAATGGAATGTTATATATCTTACGGCGAGTTCATTTTACGTTCTTCTTTGAATGAATTGAGTTTAGAAAATCAGACTCAGAGTATCTACCTAAATAACCAAAGCAAAGTAAAACATACAACAGAACTTTAACATAAAATTGATTCTCAAGCAGTCTCAAGAAACAACATATTTAGAATAAGCATTAAAACTGAATAATGTTTGATAAGTTCTGACGCAGCGATAGAAAATATAATCACGATGTTCAATTACTTCAAAATATTTTTAAATTAATTTAGCAGTCTATGCTATGCTTTCGAATACCTTATCATTGCGAAAACATTAATCATTAAAACACAATTTTTTTTCAATAAGAAAAAATATTCATTTTAAAAAAATTAATTCCTTGAAGATCGAATTCCTGAACATTCTTAAAAGGATGCCATATTTTATTTCGAACTTTTATTGTTATTTTCTTTAATATAAGAAAACAAATTGCTCACAAGGATATTTAAGCATATGTAAGTGCGATTTATTTTTCAAAATAATATATAATTTCTTTTAAATATTAAAAGTTTGGCAATTCGATGCATGAATCAAGCATGTCCTTTCAGTAAAAGGGGTTAATAAACGTAATTGAAAAATAGCGCTTAATTCATCTTATTAATTTGATAATGAAATCTTCAAAGAATAATTTCTAATTTCGTATGGTGTCACATTTACATATCTAATAATTGTTTATTTTCTTCTCAAATAACTATTTAGAGGGTATTGTACTGTAGTAGTGATTCATCTAATTGATTTATATTGAATTATTGCGACATTAAATCATTCTGCTCTTACATGTTTAAGAATCGTTAATTAGATGCAGGTCTGATGCAAAAAAGGGATTAATGAGAAATGAAGATGAAAATGGCTTTGTGGTTATTTATGTAAATTTAATCAATTTAAATGTCTTGGGCAATTTATACTGAAATCTTATGACATTTTTTTTACACGATTATGTATTTGTTTCTATGCGGCTGACATTCTAATTTTGTAAATATTTGACCTTTACAAAATGAAACAAATGCACAAAGTATTCTAGATTATCAATTTAAGGGCTAAACAATGCTAGGTTCAGGCAGTACTGATCTCAAATATGATGCTGACTAGAAGGAAAATCAGATCTGGATTCAGAGATCAACCTGTCCTGAAATCTAATTCATCGACCAGGTCAATGTAGTCTTCAGACTAGCAGAGACGCGTTAAATACTTGCAAATACATTACGAAAATTTGGTCATGAATTATGAATTTGAAAAATTTGGAGAAATTATCATTTTAGGTACTGAGCGATATTAGATTTAACTTTCAAAAGGTTGCACATATGACGAACTATCAATAATTAGATCTCGAAGCAACGTCATCCTATATAGAAACCTGGATTCAATCACCATGATACTGAGGTATTCAGAAAAGCAAATATGAATTAGTTTTATGCAAATGTATTTCGAAAGATCCCGCAGAAAAAAGCTGTATTAGGACCATTTTGATTGGCTTTCAGATATTCAAGATATTTTAAAATAGGTTTATACTCGATGGATCCTGCAATTTCGCTTAAAGTGTTTCTGGGGTATGATTAGTAGAAAGGTGGTTGTTCCATGTTCTATTGAGCGTACTATAAATCTTAGTAGCCGGAAATCCTAATGGCGAAGCAAACTTTCCTTATATTGGTGAGTAACAATGTTAAAAAATCTTATTATAGAGATTTTAAAGTTGCGCTAGTGACTTAGTACGACATTAAACGTTATTTCTATAATTAGTGGTTATCGTAAATTTTGATTAGCATTTCATTGGTGTCAGAATGTTTTGATTAGCATGTGACTTGAAATTATTTCTGACTTGTTTAAAATTATTTTTAATAAAGATGAATTTCTCGCCCAAGTTCACACGGAAAAAACATTTCGAGTTTTTCAATGGAAATGGGAATACTTGAAATACTATACTTTAACATTTTAACTCTGTTTATATTAGTCTTTATATTTGAAAGCCGTGCATATTTACCGTTTGAGCTGGGAAGACCGTTTAACGATAGAATTTCAATCGGAGCTTCGATTTAATAATTGTTTCTAATTAATCATTCGAAATTTAAAAAATCTCGAAATTAAAACCTTCAGGGGGAAATCGACGTTTATTTTGATTATATAAATCTTAAACTATAAAGAAAATATAACTTCGCATTCCTCCGGGGTTATTCATAGTTCCCTTAGAGCTTCAATCTTTAGATGCAGAATCGTAAGGTTACAAAGTAAATTTAAAATGACAAATATTGAAATATTCCTCGAATTTCGCAATGGCCCAAGCGACTAGAAAGCTCAGTTTAAAACTTTTAATTCATATCTATATAGTTCCTAACATATTTTAAATTCTCAGAGTATTGTCGGTCTCAAATTGAATTATTTTGATTAGTTTTATTTTCGTTTTGAAGTAATTTTCAATTATTTAAGTGGGTTGTTGTAATACTTCTAGGCAAATCAATTCCTTATGTGGATTGGTTATCTTTCGCTACTCAAATAGTTTCTGTTATGGCTTCCGAGTTTACCTTACTAATTAACTAGTATCTATAACTTTGTGCGATCAGACTATTTGAAAATTAATAAAATTTGCATATATTTATGTAGAAACTTTAAAGTTGACAGTTTTGCTTCTTAACTTTTCCGCTGAGAAAATACAATTTCTTCGAATTGCTGAAGTGCATAGTATTTTGAATATATGGCAGATTAGTGGAAAAGTCAAATGTTTGACGAAAGGTATTGCGCATGAAATTGAAAGGCCATCTTTTGAATTAAATGATACTGTTGTGGGTATTGGAAATAAAATCAGTCAAGTATATGGTCGCAAAATGAAACAATCAAATTAAATTGAACCAATCAAATTTATGATCAGCCGAGAAATATTGTCGTACTCAATTTAATTGATTCTGTTCGAAAAATTTGCAGATTAAACTGCATTAAATCTCACTGAGTGTTTTTTTCTCATTCTATAAATTGAAATAACATTAAAAAAATAAGATATGCAAGGTTTGGCTTAACCCTTTGCGACACACTACCCCTTAAAATTTAGTTTTATATACTGTACGAACTTTCTAGCAAAAACTTAAGATTTTGTAGATAATTTGAGATATATATATATATATAGTAGACGTTCATTCTTATTTAAAACTGCTAGTTCCAATTTAATTGCTAAAGAATGTCAAGGTTGATATTTCTAAAATTTTCAATTTAGCTGGAAAATTTTAATGTAACTAGGTAGGATATAAAATTCCAAATTACTGCAAAAAATTCATGAAATATAAAAAAATCTACTGAAATGAGTGAAAATATTAGTGACATTTTTGATTTAAAGTTTCAAGAATTTGAAATATTGCTTGCTTAATTGATCTTTCTTTCTACCAGAATTAACTTAATAAAACTCTCAAATAAACGTTTTGTAGACAGAACATTAAAAGTAAAGGTTTCTACATTGCCTTAAATACTGGTTTATTTGCATAAGTTGAAAATGGTATACTTCTGATTCGGACCGAATTTTTAAAAATGGTTGAAATAAATTGAAACTGTAAATGTAGTAAATTCTTTCATAAATGTTGAGATAAATAAGTCTGTGGAACAAATCTTTTTATCCGTTGCATACGGATGGCTCCTCTCTGGCACCATTCAAGTGAAGGTGCATTATTTCGATTTTTTTTATTTAACTTTTATTAGTTTACCTACAGTCTTAAATGTAGATTAAATTTTGAATGAAAATCTACTTAAAACAATTTAAATTTTTCCGGGAAATAAACAAGTTCTTGTATAGGTAAATTATGCATCGAATTATGCTTCAGATGTGGAAAGACTAATACAGAAATGTGTGTAATGCATCGCGACTTATATTAAGTTAAAATTTAAAAAAAACCCACACAAATGTGCCATGGGACTTGAAAATACTTAAGAACTAGTTCTTAACCTTTCAGCTGCTTATCCCTCGATTTCCGCGGACTGGCAATCGGTGCATTTCTATTGTATTGCGAGTTTTTCGCAATTGAGTGTTTATCTTTACGATTATTGATTTTTATATTATCGTGTAAAAAAAAATATCGGTTTACAGTGCTTGAAATATTTTAACTTATTTCCAAACATTACATCTAAATAGTGACTCTAAAAAAAATTACGCAGTCAAAGGGTTAATTTCTAATCTTGTAAAAGTTAACTTGACAAAAAGTGTTGGTAAAGGCTACAGTACAATTGCTACATTTTTAAATGCTGCGGAATTTTTCAGATTGAAATAAAAGGAATTGATGCCTTGAAAATGTTACTGAAAGTGAGATTCAATCATTCTGCATAAAAAGTTAGAAAGCAACATTTTTTAATGTTTAGAATCGTTATCAAGGCTACAAAAGGCGGGTTACTTTCATCCATGTCACGCAGATATAAATTTCACTAAAAATTTATGAAACTGTAGATCTCGTAAGTTAGAGTACAAAGAAAGGCAATTTCTGCTTGTTGTAACTAAGCGATGACCTTGCATATTGTAATATTACATTTGCATTTTTAATAATGCATACGATTATCACATTAATTGCAGTTTTATTGCAGATATTTCGAATGGAGTCGCTTTGGTTGAATTTAAAATAGGATCTGAAAGCTGCAACTTTAAAGCGAATAGTATTATGAAGGTTCTATACATTCAATTTTTGAAAAAAGACCGCATCAAGTGACATTTCACCCGAAAATGACCCTTCCAGATGTTGCTCAAGTTTTCTCAAGGTAATATTTTATTTCAATGCTTTAAAGATGCCTTGCACTTTGCCACGAATTTCTCGATTTAAAAATTCAAAGCAATTTATCTTTTCATGGATATAAACTCGGTATAAATTCATTACATTCAATATATTAGTTCTATTTGAGGAAAGACATTTTGATTCTTTAACTCGATAGATTTGGTCGTTGATTATTCTCAAAAGTTGTAGAGGTCAATATAAAGAAGCATCTTGAAAATATCTAACTGACCAATGTGAAATCGAAGATGTAATTTTAATACTCATAAGGAAGAAATTTAAAGCCTTTTATCATGGTTTCTAAATTGAACTTAAATGATATAAAATGCTCTTCGCTTTAGAATAGGAACAAACGTATTTAGATTTCGATATCAACTTGGTTTTCATTTGTAAATTAAACCTGGACTTGTTGAATTTAAAAAATTTGAATCATTAGTATAAATGGCAATACTAAAGTGTCGTCCCTAATGCCTTTATAGTGAAATAAATCTTCGAAAGAAACATGGGAAAAGCAGTAGTTAGCTCAAAATTGCGCAAATCTTTCTGCTCGAAGAACAAGGAACACAATAACAAGATGAGATATTGAAGGGACTTACAATGACAACTTTACTACTGCATTCTGCAATTTTATAACTTTGTGGTCGGTTTAGAATTTGGCATTTCATTGATATTTACGGAACGTACGTTATTTCACAGGTGGGAAAAGCTGATATTTCAACATACAGCCTCTCAGATTTTGTAGTAAACCATATTAAGAAGATTACTCGTTCTCATTTTAATTTTCAGTATGATAAATTTGCGAATACATCCAATTTGAAATTTCGGTAGTGCCATTTTCCTATTTATAAGACGTTTCAACTTAAAAAAATAATTCAATAGACGTATTCCAACTAAATTATTCTGAACGCTGAAAAGTTTTAAAATAAAAACTGACGTTTACCTAATTGTTTTAAATCTATTGTATATTTTAATGTCATATTTACATATTATGTAAAATATTTAAAACGTCAACACTAAATCTATTGCAGAAATTTGAAATGACTCGTCTGAAGCCATTGTGGATGAGTTTAGAAAGGATACCAGCTACCTGCCACTTCAAATACTACTAGGCATGATATATCCAATCTATGAAGATGGAAAACTTCAAACCTACCCTTCACTTGAGGTATAATCTGAATGTTGGCCGGATATTTTCCCTTAAAGGTGAGAAACTGTAATATTTCACGATTCAAAAATGCCGCGCATTCTGCAATAATTTTCTTTAAAAATTAATTTGTTAAATATATGAAAAGAATCGGATGTTTCTAGCCCTTTGAACTCAAGGTTTAAGCTATTTGCAAATTTCCTTTTGCATTCGAACACTGGGCTAAAATTTAAGTGGTGAACTTGTTTGAAGGGAAGAAACTTGGAATAGTCTAATCATCAATATAAATATATCTGCTATGAAACTATCAATGCTTACTTGAAATGAAAGATTGGAACTTAAGATTTTAATATTTTTACTGATAACCAAGTAGATCGGTTATCAAATGTCAATAGAATGAGAATTTCCCAGTATGCTTAGATGCAAGTTGAAATGTAATCGACCGAATTTATTGCATAATTACAGGTTTAGAATTTCCAGATAAACGCCATTTTCAAGTATTATTCTAAACACTAGAATTAACTTGAGATTTCAAGTCCTTCCCATTCTCTATACAGAACTTTTACCGGTCTTCTAGCAGTACAATATAGTTCATTAGGACTGTAGATTTAGTTCTTTATTGAAACTACAGTTATCGGTTTATTTAAGTCGTATATAAATTTAAATGAACTCGGTTTCTACATTTAAATAATGCTAAAGTTTCTTTCGCATATTAAAATTCATGAAATATAATTTTCAGGAATTGGGAACTGTTCAGCTCGCCGAATTTGAATGGATGATGGATGCAGAAGTGAATTAACTTGTATACGATTTAATATAAAGAATTGTCCGGCTCCCTAATTGGATTTTCATCTGCGTGGAATGTCATTGGTTTCAACAAACCATGTACTGTCTGGCATTGGTACTTTTCTTATTTAAAATGAATAAATTGTAACAGATAATGTAATCGAGTTCATGTAGTTAAATTCGTTAATTGAATTGAGTGAGTAACTATAAAACGATATTGAATGTTGGGAACTTCATTGAATTCATAGTAAACTAATGAAATTAAGTTTTAAATTTCTAGTTACCTTAAATTTGCTTTCTTTAGCTAAATTGGCTTCAAATGAAATGGATACAGCTATTGAAAACTATAATTGTATACAGATAAAAATTAGTATTTGTATTCGTAGTAGTTGTATGCTTAATGTACATGTTCGATTCCAAGTCGCTGAATTTTTCGGATGTTTCAGGTTTATACTCGTATTACATGTACTATATTACGTTAGAACCTCCAATGATTAAAATCTGGCTATAAATATTTAATTTCAAATAGTTCATGGGTTTAATCTAACTATACGTCAAAAAGTTTAAATGCGTTAATATAATCTTTTCAGAGATTAGTTAGGGGAAAATTTACTACAGTAATATTTGCATATTATAGATTCTCGGTATGAAACTTTAAGACGTTCTAAATCTCGTTTCTTTTCGATCCCTTAATTATACGCAAGCTATTCAGCTGAGCAAATTTGTCTTTGAAATTCGATTCAATTTAAGATTTGTATAAATCGTGACTTATAATGAAAATTAGCAATCCTTTATTTTAATTTTGAATCGTTATCGATAGTTGTAAATACCAATGTTGAAAGTATAAATTGCACTTGCCTGGCTCTTCCACGAATTTCATGGGGGAAATGAGTTCGAGAGTGTAAGAAAAGGGTCTCGGAAAATGGGATGGAGGGTAACGCGCCAAGTAATGCTTTTCCCTGTAACTTTCCGTTTAGGCAGTTTGGGACCGGCTGTCTAAATGGAAAGTTGCGGTCCCCAGGGAAACGGTACTTGGCGTGTTAGCAAGGTGACGGTAGTACTGGGAAAGGAAATCGAGTTAGATGGGTTATAGCTTTGTAGGCGAGCCAGGCTAAATTTGGAGATATCTATAATTAGATGTATTCATAAAAAACCTAATCAAAGGGGGGTGAAATTTTGAGAAATTGGAAAATTCTCAAGTGCAGTTTATAATGGAGGCATTGGTTGCACTATTGAAAAATTTTCCGTATCATCTTAATTTTGTGTAGCTAAGACTTCTGGAAATTAGAATTTTCAGATTAATGAGATTAGCCAGATTAACATACTTAAATAGTAAAGAAAATAGTTATATCAAATTTACAATCTTTATCAATTACAATAGTTATATCAAAAGTACAAAAATGAATGTTAAAATCGATTTAATGCAATATTGATACGTTCATCGTTAAAGAACCTTTCAACAAACTTCTGGCACCTGACTAATTAGAAGTCGTTTGAAAAAAAATTATGAAAACTCGGTTTAGCTCCTACTTTAATCTTTTATTTTAAGATAGTTGCAAATCGTATAATTTAATTAAAATCGGATTTATGTTGAGATTTTAACATTTCTACATTAAATTCGTCTTGCTTGATTTATTTTGAACTGAAATTTACAATAGTTTTCTGAATTCATTTTTTATTGAGCTTGCAGTTTTAACGCTTCGCAATAATTCCTTTAAACGTCCCTTAACCTGGATAATCACTGTTCAATTCAAATAGGTTCCGAAATTAAAGGTTTCAAATTAAACGGCATTCACTTATTGCTCAATTTTTCTTCGTTGACACTTAATTTCCTAGCAAATACATTGAAACAATATATATTAAATTCTAAGTATTAAACAAATATTATTCTAGCGAAGTAGGTCTTAAACCAGTAGGGAGAAGCTTGGAATCGAACAGGAAAAAATATATTGAATTGTAAAAGAAATGTTTCATTCAACTTCTAAATGGGTTGTAATTTTCAGCGTCGCGAAATTTCTCAAGTAAATTATTAGAATCGTTTGTTTCATTTGAAGCATTTAAAATATGAAAGAAAACGTAATTTAGTTTTATGAATGACAAATTTTAATAACTGAAGTATTTTAGAGAAATGTAAAATGTTTTGTAGGTAATCTTTTTTTCCACTCGTAATTCGTACCTAAAATTGTAATGCATGCTCTAGCATCAACTTCTCATAGTGTTTATAAATTCTATTTTCTTGGAAAATGCATATTTTTTTAAACAAAGTACGTTTTATTAGATCGTCTATATAATTGAAGTTCCCTTGCAAATGTTGTCATTCTACAGGATTTAAGCAAATATATTATGTTTAAACTTTGTAAACTAAATCTTGTATATTTTCAGTAATCATTGACTTTAAGATCCTAGAACAAGTGTTGTAAACCTCGAGTCTTGAGGTAACCACTCGTATGAACAGTGAATAGTTGTCAATTTGAATGGATGTTCAACATTGTTTCCGACGAATGCTTGATTGCGCCTAAATGCAAGATTTGTTCATGTGCTGAAAGGTAGTTTTGTTCTCTTGTAAAACATAATTATTCTTTGTGAATGTATATTGAAAATTGTGAGCTAGCATTTCCAGGTTGGACGGTGTATATTAGTAGATCGAATTAAATTTTTAAAACTAAATCCGTAAAATTTCAGAGGCATAATTATCTATTTTAATTAGTAGAGAGCAGCAAGTCTTCAAAATTAGGCTTACTTTTAAATTATGCTCTATAATTAATCTCCCATTCATTCCATATATTTAAAATCGTACCATGCATCTTTTCCAAATATTGAAATTAAGCACTCTTTAAATTTGGAGATGCGCGCGCTTCAACTTTCTCTATACTATCAATTGCGCACTTAAGATACGTTTCCGAATTACTTTTGTATCGGAATACCGAAATTTCATAAGAGCCTTCCACATTAAAATCGACCTTAAAATCTGTTTAGTAGAGGAGAGGGAGGGGATATTCTCTCAATAGACATTTTGAGCATTCCAAAAAACTGCAATTTTTTGTCTTAAATGCATAATTGTTCTTCCCTATTAACCTTTTAAAATTCGAATTCAACTCGGGATGAAAAAATCTGTCGAATCTCAAATCCTAAGGCGATTTATTTCATTGTTGTGTTAAATAAAATTAAAGTTTTAAGAATCAAAATTTGAAGTACTCGACAGATAATATGGAACACTTTTGAAGCAACGAATCGAATATTTTTTAAACGAATTCCTTCTAAAATGTGCGAGTAACGGAAGTTTCCCTTAATTAAATTTTCAGATTTCACTGTGAATTTTCTGACCCGTTCTCTAAACCTTTAACTTTCAATAATTTTTTCAATCGAAATCCGCGTTTCTAATCATTTGAGATAAAAGTTAACCTATCTTAACAAGAATATCGTAACGTCAGTATCGTATGGTTGAAGGGAACATCTGGACCGCCGGCAAGCAAATGTTTGCCTTCAAGCTTTAAATTTCCAGAGCGTTTTGATCGTGGTGTCTGGCCAACATCGCTGCCAAAATGTTTCGGAAAGAACATAATACATCTTCTTAATCATTCGGTTAAAGTGCGTTAGTTTTAAATTTGCAAAATAGTTTGCCCTGTAAGTGTTTGTTTTTTTAGTCCAAAAAAAATTCTTCTGAAATTACAGTCGAAATGCCTGAATTAATTAATAATTTTGCATTGTAGTATAGCGCTCCTAGACTACTTTAGACCTGTTACAAGTTTAGATGTATTATCTCCCGCTTCCTTATTCAGTAAAAACTTAACCTGCTACTAAATATTTCATTATCTGACTAAATTAATGCAACTAAAATATACTTATGCTTCAAAGTTTCAATTCAATGGCACTCGATAAGACTTGGAAAGTGACCCTTCATAAGTGTCTAAACAATCGATTATTTTTGCAATGAAATTGTTCAATAGAATATTGACATAATCCTTGATGTGGGGAAGTGGCGCTCTTCCGTTTAACTTAATGTTAAATGCTTGAACTTTATTGCGTAATTTTCCTAAAACAGCCAAAAGCAGTACCGAAGTTTGCAGAAAAGGAGTAATTAATTTCAAAATCGAAGTTTAGAATTTGGTCATGCTGACTTGCCTTTTGAGCGACATCTGCTTTTCAAGATGAACATGGTTTCTCTTCCGTGTGCACGAAGTAAAATGAATGGAATTGAAATATGCATTTAATTAATGTTTGGTACACACGTGAAATCTCCTTATGTTAACAATCGGATATTTAGCATTCAGACGTCTTGCGAATACTTGTTTCTCAATGTAAATTATATCAACGGTTATAGGTTAAAGCTTGCAAAGATTGCCAGTAGCTGTGCTAGCCAGTTATCTGACAATACTTCTAGTTCCAGTAGGGGTTTTTGAATTCGATGCCTGATCACCATCGTATTCAAAACGTCTAGAAATTTGAAATTTTATCGTAAATAGGCAATCATAGACTAGATTTTTATTGTATGTAGTGATCGCGACGCAAAGTCTTCATAAACGATTTGCTTCTAACTTTGAATATCTTAACTAATGGTAATATGTAAATCACTAACTAGAAAGTCATTAAAACTCCCCTGTTAAAAAAAAATATTCCATCAGTTTTACTAGTGCCTTCAGATTTCATTCTTGGACTTTATATGGGAAATTGGGAACGTTCTAAAGGCGATTAATGCAAATTTTGCTATCCATAAATACACACTCTAATCAAACGGAATTGTTTAGATTCCTAGTTCACTGAATAGGACGACACAAGATTAATTTGAACGAATATAATTAATTTGAACTGTAGGATATCGTAAATCCCGACATTTTATCGATGCA
Organism: Argiope bruennichi; assembly: GCF_947563725.1. Taxonomy (NCBI): domain Eukaryota; kingdom Metazoa; phylum Arthropoda; class Arachnida; order Araneae; family Araneidae; genus Argiope; species Argiope bruennichi. The sequence goes on along the minus strand of NC_079158.1, from coordinate 41,069,475 downwards.
GTCGCTTATTAGTGGTAGAATATGTAAATGCGAATATATCGTAAATTCCGTGAAGAAATTAGGGTATCCAATTTTCTTTGGTAAATGCCAATTTCTTCCAATCCTACACCACAATCGCAGTCTCTCAAGCAAGATATTTGCTAGCAGCAAATATTTCACTGAAATTCGATGTAATCATAATCGCAACGAATAAAGTTAAATTTTTTTTCTTTCGGTTTAGATGTAAAATGTTTTCATTATTACAATACTCAACTGAGGTATATCAAAACTGAAGTATTTTGAGATTTTTAATCGGATTTGTACGTCTACTTGATTAAAATTTTTAATGTGTCAATTGTTTCCCAATACTAAACCATAATCAAGATACTGTTTAAATGATCGTGTTAAATTTTCGCTTGACTGTTCATATTTACGAAATTTATAGTTTTTCCTTAATCTTAACTCTCTGTATCAACTCTAATTAGGCTAGGTTTAATCTAAAAGGTATTAACGGAGCGGCGGGTGCATATCTGTCTTTACTACCGGGTAAAAACGGAGCACGTGACAATTGTTATGATAAAAATACATCGTCCAACCTTTTAATTTATAAATCCTATTTATATTGTAGATTTAATGATAAATGTCATCTTTGTAAGTAATTTGAAGTGAAATAAATACTTGTTTTGTAATATTTTAATCTATTGAATCAATTTCATATTTTGACTTCTGAATTGTTCACATTTGTTTTCATTTATATATATTTAGTAGTTGGAAGCTTATTTTAAACTGTAAGAAATTTTTATCATTTTGCTTTAAAATCCGATTTCTAATCGAAATCTTGCATGATTATATGTAACCAATACTCTATGCTGAATAGTATTTAAAAAAAATAAATGTTGTCCAATTTTATGCAATTGGTCTTCTAAATGTTGGATCTTTTGTACAACTTCAATGAATTTTTTATTTGCATGTTATGTTGTGAATTTGAAAGCAAAATTCAAAATTGTCTTGAAATCATTTAAATGTTACGAGTGAATAAATTTTATATTTTTGCATAAATTCATGTTTCTGTTTTTCTTCAAATCTTTATTAGTTTGTGCTATTAATGCGAAAGAAACTTTCAACGCTTGGCAAATTTGTTGTGGTTACACTTTAAAATCTAAAGTCTTAATTCCTGAAAATTAAATTTGACAAATATCGGCGCTTAAGACTTAAATCGTATTAAAGTGAAAATCGATTCCCGATCTTATCGACAGTAAAATTTAGCTGTAGTTAAAACATCTGAAAGCATAACAATTGTATTTATTAATTTTCTTGGAATATAATGCACATTGTTCAGTGAATAAATTGGAAGTTTCTATAAATACTACGGGAAAATTTTTATCAACAGATCAATTTTTATAGTTTGCTATGAGAAAATTGTGCTACATTCATATTGAAATGTATGTGCCAGTTTAATACTATCAATATTCAATAAATGATTTCTTTTATTTTAATTAGATAATGAATTATCTAATTTATGTTTCTAAAAGTTGTATAAAGCTTAGATTTCTAGTTTTTTTAAGAACAATATTGTAATAAGTTTACTTCGATATTTTTCTTTCTGGAACTTAAATGTTTCAATTCTCAGGTTTGCTTTATAATAGATTTGCATGTCGATTTTCTATGGAGCTCAAATTTCAACGGTTTGTCAATATAAAGATTTTATAATAGTGTGAACTATGTCGCACTTAAACGCCTTTTGCTTGTCTTTCCAAAAATTGACTTGCATTTAACTCCAATCCTTTTGCAATTGTTTATCTTGCCATTCACCAGATTTAATCTGCAAATTATATTTTCTGAAGAACTGAAGGTTTTTCATCATGCAACCACAATACGATTAAAAAAAAAGTAATAAATGTAATGGTAAATGTTCAAAGGTAATAAATGTAAAATTTTAAATTTTACATTTATGTGCTTTTGATGAAATTTTTCTCCAAAATGAAACTTTCTGCTTTGAAAATAATATCTTGCAAATATTTCCACTTAAGTCTTCTATTATCATTAACTTATTCCTTTAAACATAAATTGGAGTCTTGTTGCGTCCGTTTAACTGCATTTCCCGCATTAGTTGGCATCATTTAAATTTTTTTTCTAAAGAACTAATCCGTTTAAAGGTAGAAAGTAATTACTTTAGTTCCGAAATTTGTTCATATTTTCAGTATGGTTGTTAATCCTTTAGTGTTTTTCCTAAACGGTAGTCTTGTGGGAAAATGCAGCCACTCTATAGAAAATAAACTATTCTCTACAGATTTAGTGAAAATTCTGACGGTGTAGTATAAAATTACCAACTGTATACTAAGCGAGTTCGTGAAACATCTTTTATCGATGATGCAAGTTCAGGCTCACGAAAACATTGTATACAAAGAAGTTTTTTTCTTTTTCGCATTCATGTTTATTTCTAATCTTGAATAAAGTCGGATTTGAATGGCGAATTCTAATTGAAAACCAAAATGCTGGAATTTCCGTGTTATCACTCTGACCATTCTTAAAGGTAGAATTCAGCCATCCCTACATTCTGAACATGAAATATTTTTCTCTATCTTATTCTTTCAACTAAAAATTTGAGTTGCATTTTTCCTTAAATCTCTGCAGTTAAATTTGGTCCTGAAATAGTTTCTCTAACAATCTAATTTTAAGTCGAATTGAAGGAATGATTTTGAAACTATTGTCTCCCTCGGGAAATCTTAATCTTCTGATGCCGTAATAAATCTTCTTTAGTAAAAATGTTTATGAATAATTAGTTAATTCCTTACTCAATCTTTTTCAATCTAGGCTTCCAAAATTCTATGAAATCTGAATTCCTGAAGCTAGATTTTAAAGAATTTTCTATAGATGAATATTAAACAACGGTTTACTTATAGTAATGAACAATTGAGGGAAGTGGTATGATAAAATATTCTTGTCTAATTTCAAATTTAATATTGCCTTGTACTTTAAAATGAAGTATTTAGTATTTAATACCCAGGAAGTAAATCTGTAATATACTACTATAATAATCCATTTGATGTAATGGACTAATCTTAAAGTACTTAAATGTAATTGTTGGCATTTTAAGCTGAATCAATCTAGGTAGAAATAAAAATTCTAGGCATTTATAGAGATGATTTTATATTAACTTCTATCATTTAAAGGCAATATTTAATTTCCCTGAAACCGCTTTATTACAAATAGTTACGTGCTATGTATAATTATAAATGCTAGCGGAACGGCATGCATTAATATTTAAAACTTTTCAAATTTATTTAATGCTACGCAAGTCATTTCATTTTTTGAACACTAACCATTCTTTTTATTAATAGCGCTTCAGAGTTAACTATTAAAAAAGACGGCACTTTGAGAAAAACGATCGTTGTTTCACGTAATCACCATGAATCCAACTTAACTGTATTTTTCTTTGTATGAAACTTTTTTGGCCGAAATGAGAAGATTATAGGATCAGCAAAGGAGCTTGAAATCCTTTTTAAAGGCGAGTCTTGAGAAGACTAGGCATCGTCAATAATCTAGTACAGCTACATATCCCTTTGAGAACGATAGAGCTCGTTAGAAGAGGATAAAAGCTAACTTGAGACACAGACGAAAAATAAAAGCTGTTTTTCTAACCAATTCTATTAAAACATGGGTGATACATGGCAATTTATCTTATAAGTTCTGATAAAAATTAAAAGTAATAACTGTGATCGCTATTATTTCACGATACATTTAGGATCGTTATTCAATAATATGGAAACGGATGAGATAATATTCTTTTGTATTTTTCTAATAGTATAATCTGTTGACTTATAATTTAAAAAATGGGGTCATACATATTATAGAGAATGTAAGATTTGGAGTATCAAACTACACGGCTTTTCGAACAATAGTTTTGCAAACTGAAAGTACAGATAAATTTAATGGCTGCGAGTAGAATAGAGTTAGGGGACAAATTCAAATATGCTTTAGTTTTTCTTGAAAAGATTGTAGAGTGATCTATTATCCTTTTGAATACTAGTATTTTCCACTTGAAAGCAGCATTCTGTTTGTGAATTAAACTAAATTGAGAAATTTTGGGGCTTGCAAAAGAAACTTCCCAATTATAATTGTTTATATTTTCATTTATCATTTGTGGAATTGTCTGTATTGCAAATATTCACTGCATCATTTCTAGTTATGTCTTTGGTTGAAAAAACTTTGCCTAGTAAAAATATTTTTAGGGAAAACTGTTTTAAAAGTGCATTTATTTTTTGAAGAATTTGATTACCATTCCATATAGTTTGTCTCGTAATATAACATGAATTGCTTTTTCAGAGCAAGATTTTAACAAGTTAATGATTTTTTTAGAGTAGTGGTAAACATACAAAAATTATCTTAAAGGAATTTGTTCCAAGACCCGACTCCGTGTTAAAATATGATATCTATATGATATTTAACCCTTTCTAAGGCCGTGGGAAGCATGCCTCCCACCAAATGTATCAATCTTTGCATGAAATTATGTAGGTTGGCATAAGTTCTAATAAATTTTTTTTGTAAGGCAGAATTTTAGATACTTCAGTTTATCTTACAAAATGTTTTGATTTGTTACTTAATTATTAACCAAATTAATTAATCAAATTAAATTTTATCTGATAAGCTAAATGATCTTTCCTTCTAATTTCAAGCCTAAAATATTTTAACATAACTAGAAAAAAAACGGCCCTTTAAAGGGTTATATAAGTTGATGCAACCATTTCTGAATTGGGAAGTTCAATGCTTATTCCAATTAAAGAATGTAATTGAATTTATATTGCCGAAATTCGCCACATTTCGTTCAATTTAACAAAAGATGTCATCTTTAGTACCCAAAAATTAAACTGTGATGGTACAAAGTAACACTAAATATTCCTGCATTTCCTCAATACATTGAAAGTGCCATTGGAAAACAGTCATTTGAGCGCTCGTGGTAGGTTTGGCATTAATACGTTTTTGTATGTTTTAAAATTATTTAATCGCTCATACAACGAATATTTAACCCCCGGATATTTCTAAACTATAGCTGACAAATCCTTTTTATGTATCCCATAGTTAATCACTTATTCAAGATTCTATCCAATTACACTGTTAAACATCTTGGTAGGCAGCAAAGCAAATTAAATGAATAAATAGCAGTCTTGAACCTCTCCTAACTATATTCAATGATTTTAATGTGAATTCCAACCTTTCATGAATCCTGAAATAGAAACTCTAAGTCGTATGGTGAGATAAATTATTAGGTCTATGATAAATTATTAGGTGACATAATTCCACCATAGCCTAATAATTTATTAGGTCTGACAACTTAATAAAATCATAGGGATCACAAACGCCTTACCAGTTTGCTAGATTACCTAATACATCTTGAAATAACATCGGGTTTAATAAAAAAATTATTTCGTTATTTTTCAATTAAAGAATAGTTTCTGATTTTATCATTGGCTTGAAACTTTTCTTATGTAAGAAAGGCTCCTATGTTTTTAACAGTCAGTATGAAATATTACTTTTTATATTAAATAGAAACTTTGTATTGGTATATGAGATGAAATTTAAGCTTCTTATATATCGGTAATATAGATCTAAAAACTTATTGCAATGAAAAAATAAAACAATTAACATATACATAATTGCACTGGTTTTTCAATTGTATTGAATATGTTACTGATATTTAAAATTGAAAATTACGTGCATTGAAGTAAAAAAAAAATTATACCAAAAAAAATGTTAATTTATTTTTCTGGTTGTTGCTAAATCTTATATTTATCTAATATTGCAAATATATGAATATTTTTAATACTATTTAATCTATTCTGAAAGATAATTTTAGTAGAAAATATTATATTCTTGTCCTCGTTTTTCTCTAAAATAAATTTCACCAAGATATCTTTATTCACTATTTCCCCATCGGAAATTTTTATTTTTTAAATGATATGTTTATACGTAACCGTAGGAAGTTTGGAATATGCACCATATTAAATCACCTCCATCATAACTATGAACTTTGCTTTGAAACGCCTTGGCTTGAATGTGAATTTCACCCATCTCCCATCGGTACTTTCTACAGATACATATATCTGCTTTCTGGAGAGATAGTTATTTCCTGTCTGCTCTATTTATGATGTGCTTCGTTCTTATGTCTATATTTAAAGAGAATAGTCTTAATTTTAATATTTTTAAATTCTGTTTTAGAACTGGTGACTTACTAGGTGAAATTATTACTCTAAATTTTCTAACTTTCTCAAGTCCTTTGGCTTCATTTGAAATTTTACCTTTCGTTACGATTTCTTTTATTAGAAACTCACTATTTTTATACCACGGATGTAGCTATTTTTATTTTGAACGATTTCAACTTTAAAATAGTTTAATTCTTTTATTGCTCGTAGAATATGTGTTTGAATTTGCGTTGGGCCTACATTGAGTCTTGTATCAAAATTATTCCCCATGCTACTAATATTCTAATTAGCTAGAAATAAAATAGCAATATTCTAGAAACTTTTCCTTTCCAGGGTGCAACAAAAACAAAGAAAAAAAACAGCTGGTTAGCTCCCCAAAAATTCCTTGCATACATCCTAATGTACTTTTCATACCAGAGAGCGCTTTAGATGATACTAGCATACTATAGTTTCGAAATATTTATTTTTTGCGAGTATGTAGCACTTCTACTTAATCTATCGTGCCTTCCTTAGAGACTAATCCCTTACATGTAATATCCAAAGATCAAATTGATGTTTTAGATACATTTTCCTTTACAGATTGAAACAAAAATTTGGCACTAAACTTTACTTGTAGTAGCAAAATCGCATACCAAATTCGATTTATTTAAGTCACTGAGTTCTTGAATTATTACTTTTAGGTTTCTAAAACTTAGACCAATAGAGAGTCAGCCTGTTGTTGGATTTGACTCAAAATTCGATAGGTGTCTTCCTATTAACGTTAATTCCATGCAGCGAATTTTATCGATCTCTCTTCACTTTATAATTATTATGTTAACTTATATTCAGATATGTGCACTTCCATTGAACAGATTTTGCTCAATATTTGCTACAAATCTGCAAATTTCCTGTAAAGACCGTATTCCAAATTTCAATACTATAGTTCAAAGCGTTTTTGAGTTATCTTTGTCAAAAACAGACCTACAGACGGACGTTTTCTGAAATTTATTTTTCAAATTCAGGAAAATCTAAAATGAGTAGATTCGTCGAAATCTCGAGTTTAAATTTTTTTGACGATCACTGTAATGTCTCTTCACTATATTTAGGAAAGTAAAAAATCTTTGACAGTTTGTTTTGCAATTGGTTGGAAATTATTTATTGTGGGTATATGATTTAATGATATGACAAAACTAGCAAGGACTTAAAATCATTTTTCCAAACATTATTAAAACTGGAATGAGATTATATTATATTTTCATTAAAAAAAATTAGATTTTTTTTTTAATTAAGTTAAAAAAATCTTTCTCTCATTATTAAAATAATGCAAGTTTTGTAAAATCGGATAAATATAAAAATCATCTCTAATTCTTATGAACTTATTTATTTGAAAATATTATGACAAATGAGCAATTGACGATGCAGATTCTTTCGATTCTATGCAGAAATTTAATTGAATCCTATATTTGCAAGGATAAATTTAATCATCTCAAATTTCCTTCACTTTTGTAATTTATCATTTCAATTCCATTGAGTTTATAATTTTGAGTTTTCAAATTTTTGTAAATTTGAAATTTTACTGAATAATAAATGCCCGAGTTTTGTAAATTTAATTTTCGATACCAGATCATTCATTGTCAAAATTAAAAATACAGTTATGCAAACAGATCCTTAATTATCGAAAGTGGAACTGGCTAACCTTTCAGTCTTTAGAACTAGAATGTTCATTGCTTGCATTTCAGTAAACAAATCTCAAGTTCAAAAATATACAAATATAACCTTTCTAACATATTTTTTAATATATTCCGAGGCACTACTAATCGGTATTAAAAGTGCCTTCTTAAAACAGAAAACCAATCGGATCTGCAAGATAGAAATTTAAAGATTTTCTGTCTTTCACGCTTAGTTTCCTTGCTTTATGTCCAGGTAAATAATCATGAAAAAATAATGATGTAACATTGCCTTCCACTATTTAATGTAAATATGTTAAACCCATCCTCGCTTCATGTATAATCATGAGGCTACCCATCATCTTGGAAACGCTTTTTTTTGTATTTTTTTTCCTTATGCAGCATGAATGAACTTTTTTTCATCAAACAATCCAGTTAAAGAATCTATATCTTACAAGCTAGCACCTGATTTTGACGGTGTAAATGTTTTAGAAAAAGAATAGGAGATGCAGGAAATGAAGCTTAAAAACTAGAACCGATGCCTGAAATGAAAAAAAATGTGGCATAAAATTAATTTTATTTTTTTCTTTTATTCTTTAAAAAAGAATATTCTGCTTTTCTTGTTAAATGTTAAGTAAATTTACATGTCAGTTGATAAATTGGTCAAAAAAAAATTGTTTTAATTTGAAGTATTTGTTTGGATAGATTGAAATGTTTTCTTTTTCCTGTTAAAGTTATCACTTCTTATGATATTATAATTTTAATGGTATAAATAATGATCTTATATTTAAAAGAGAATGTATTTTCCAGAAAATTGTATGTATAAACTTGGCAGTCTAATTAAGAAATGTTTGGGAACTATTTTCAATAAATACCGTTACGATAAACATATTTTTCTTTACTTTTTCATTGTCTTTACAGGTTACATTGACAGATTAACATTGGCAAAGATGGTTGAGCGGCTACTAAATAATTTTTTCAGTAATAAGTTTTTTCAACTAAATAATGAGATTTAATCTAATTTCTTAAGCTTTGTTTTACTACTTATGATTTTTACCAGCAACACTTAATAAGTACTTATATTTTTCGCTACATTTAAGGAATTTAATGCTCGATGGCATATAAATTATTGCTTAATAATAATATAGTCTGAAGGAAGCATTCGGAATGTTAGAATAGGAATATTTTAATTCCCGCTGTCAAAAGAAAAGACCAATATTAAGCTTTAAAAGCTACTTTAATTTTTTTAAAGGACTAAAATATATGTTTCAATGGCAAATTGATTTCGGCGCAAAAACAGGTTCATTAGTAATTACAAACTTTATTTTTTCTGTGGAAGTTAAAGTACTTTTTGTCCCTCCTTTTTTAAATGAACGCATGGAAGTTGCCCTAAAACCTACTGTTAGCTAATTCTAAAAAGATACAAGATCTGTCTTTTAGTTTATAAATATTATATGACTAAATATTTCATACAGCTAATTAGACTATAAAAATCTATTCAGATTGCAATCCTTGTGAATTCATATACCTTCAAATTATCTGAATTGATAATTGGTGTGTTTCTGTTGATCAAAGATTACTATAGAATTCATCATTTCAGTCAGTCCAGTTTTTTGCTGAAAATTCTCATAAATGATGCCGAGAAAAAACAAATATTCAATAAAATGGTTACGTTAGTTTAAATTAATATAATAATTAAATTCACATATACAATTTCCTATCAATGTATTAAATAATACCACACTGACACTAACTATGAACTTTTAGAAAATAAATATATTGTGTCATTCATTATAAAAGGATTTAGGCTGATTTTAAGAAACGCGTTTCATTATCTCTTTGAATACTTCCACGATTACAGTTGTTTTCTATCCTGTTTTCTACTTAAATTTGTGTTAATAATTTATTAAGTGGAGTATTGGCATTTATATTAGTAACGTACGTGCATAATCAGCATATAGAGGAAGGTTATAAGACGTTATTTAAGCCTGATCTGATATTAAATTTTAAAACAAAAAGCAACGTTTCAAATGACACAATGAATTGATTAACTTTTTCACTTTTTCCATATCTGCCTATGAAATATTTGCCATATTTCGAGTGTACTGAAAGTTTTCTTATACTTTTAATTGAGTTTTTTTCATTTATTGCGAGGGAAATTAATTTTAATAAAGACAGTACTTAAGAATACACTTTTGTCAGGATTGTAAAAATCAGTTGTCTTCATTTTAATTATTTCTGCTGAGAAATAACTTAAAATGCGCTATCATTAAAGTTGTCGAATCGTAATTTTTTCTCAAATTTGGTACAAGGGAGCATTTCATGTATGAAGTAAAAAATTTTATTAAATTTATCTACTAATTGATTATCCTGTTTTGAAAATATTAAAATAAGAGGTTATCATTTGGTTAAACAGTGTAAAAAAAATTCGGAATTCTAGCACATCGGTAAGTTTATCCTGTTTTAAAATTAGACGAACTATGTTTTTGGACCAATAAAATGAAAGAACTTTTTTTTCTTCTTCTTGTCATCATACTTAAGTTTTAATAAAAAAGCCCAAACAAAATTATTTCTCAATTTTATCATATTTTTTTTTTCATTTAATGCGTGGTGTTATTTGCATCTAATTATAAAATACTTGTCGAGTATTGATACTTAAATGACCACGACATCTTGCATGATTTTTTTATGTTGAAGCGTTCATAATTTATTTGATAGTTTTCACTGGAAAAGATAATCATTAAAAAAATATTGGAAACAAAAATTGAATGTAAAAGAAAATGTTCAATAAAAGAACGAAAACGTGTATGAAAAAGAATTTTCCCCGAAGTATTACTGCTTTCTGAAAGGTTTTCTCTGCAATTCGTTGTATAATATAAATGAATAACTAGGTAATAACATATAATTTATTTTTTTTTAAATTTGAAATTTAAATCGTATTTGTTTATCATCATATTTTTATTTCTTTATCATTATATTAAATCATATTTTTTCATCTTTAGCAAATTAAAATTGTTTGTAAAAAAGATAAATAAAATTGTTTTTACAAATATATAAGTAAGTAAATCCAGTCTATTTATAAATTTAAAAAAACTTTGCATTTAAACCACTCCATCATCATCTAGTGATCCCAGTCATCGCCTTTTCTGTCACTGATTTCTCATTAAATTTCAATCTATGCTTAATGTTACATCATCATCATCCTCAGAAATCTCCAAAATTGGGTCAGTACAGATTAAATAGGCAAATGGCTGTCCGGGTACCTCTCCGATTTGTGGTCAATGATTTCGGTGCGATTCGTCCACCGCCCTCCTCTCACGACTATCAAGACCGGAAATGGAAACGTTAAAATTTTAATTAAATACTCTTATCGTAGGGAAGAGGAAAGGAGTCATTAGGCTTTAAATCTGAAATCGAGACTTTGATAAAAGGATGAAACGTTTAAACTGTTTGCCGGTATTTAGTGGTCAACCCGGAAATGGGTCCCAGATGATAAATTGTGACAATGTAGTGCATTATGTGAATGAAAAGCTAAAAAACGAACTCTTAAAAAGACTTGTTGTGGCGAAAAATGTAATTTATTATTTATTCATACCTGCTTTTAAAAACACTTAGATCATTTTCTTCATTTAGGAAAGTGTGTGTGAGTGTGTGTGTGTGTGTGTGTGTGTGTGTGTGTGTGTGTGTGTGTGTGTGTGTGAGTGAGTGAGTGAGTGAGTGAGTGAGTGAGTGAGTGAGTGAGTGTGAGAGAGAGAGAGAAAATCTTCACACTTTTCGTTTGTCCTCGAAACAAACATGCACTAATCGGCAGTGTGCAGCTTTTGAAAAATTATTTCAGATGCGATTAATATCGGAAAATTGGAAGCACAAAAACGATTTTTACATTGTTTCGAATTGACTTTTTGATAACCTATTTTTATCTCCATGCAAATATCTCTTGAATTTTTACTTATTTTATAGTTTTACAATATAGATTTCATTGTTACAGTGAAATTTAAACCAATTCCGTTTCATAAAGACTTGAATCAAATGATTTTCTTGCATTGTTGGAAACTATACATTGACTATTAATGTCTACGTAGTTTTTATGAGTAATAAGATACAGTAATACAACAATAAGAAAAATGGATGAATTGGGCAGTTATATTTTAATAGCATTTTGATACCACATGATTTGATTCCATTGGATTGGTTCAGCGCATAGAAATAAATGTAACACTATCGAAATAGCAGCACTGTAATGTCTGTTACAATCTAATGCTTAAAAATGCTTTGTTGGGCATCAAATTAAGCATAAAAGATTTAATAAAATTATATATAACTAATATTTTCAGTGAGTCAGCTGATCGACAAATACGGTTAGTTTAATAATAATAAATAAATATACAAATATCTGTTGTAGTTAGCTTAATAATTTTAAATATAAACAATTGACGTAATCCAAAATAAAGTTCTCAGTTTTATTAAGTATAAAAATGTCATAAAAAATGAAAAGTTAGAATGATTTTTACTTGATTTTTCACTCTGAAAGTATTTTTCAATCTTGTATATTGATGAATAATAGAAACTTCGAAATAAGGAAGAAAATGTATTGAAAATATTGTTACGAATCTGTAATGCTGCTTCCCAGCATAGTTGGTTCCACCATCGGAAAGAATGTTTTACAGTCGCCTGTATTGGACGGAGTCCGTGTGTCGCGTTGGAGGTCCCGGAGCTTGGCGACAAACTTGGCGACCATTTGGCGACAAATTTAGCGACTTTGGCACCAAAATAACTTATAACCGCAACATCGAGAATTTTCCCGACCCGTCCTATAGGAACCGAGATACGCCTCGAACGTTCCTGATTGGTTGAGAGGCTTCTAAGCCCCGCCTCCCGGGACCTATAAAAGGAGGTGACCGCAGCTGCTAGGGCAGAGTAGTCGGGATCGACGTTAAAGAACTGGCCTTCCAGAGACAAGCGGAGCAGCGACGGAGTGAAGCTAGTGCTGATCTAAGCTGTGCGCTACTGTCTACAGTAGAGTCTGTTGTATGCTGCACGTCTCGGCTGTAGATAATCGTTTTCTGTGCTGTATATAATTGTCGTCTTTGTGCTGTGCTTTGTGTCTTCGTGTAAATAAACGTCGTTGTTTTATTTTCTACTGCATCCTGGTGATTGAGCGTTCTTCACACCATATAACGCACACTATCCAAACGAACCTCGGAAATTTCGTAACAATATCTATTTTAGATATAGTAATTCTTCACAAGATTATTATTATCTATAACATTTCTATTAGCGTGATTTGGGAGTTTGAAGAATGACAGCAAAAATATGGTCCTACTAAATTGATAATTATAAGAACCAATTATATATGCCCCAAAATGGCTTTCCTAACAGCAAATAGTAATTTATTTTATATAAAATCTGAACTAACTTTAAAAAATAATTTGGTTTATTCGTTGGCGAATCGTATGGAAATATGGTACCCAATGAAAACTACAAAAAAAACTAATAATCTCTGAAAATATACATTTTTTCTGACGAAAAACGCATTATTGCTTATAAGCTAAATTTGCGTGGTCTAATTAGACAAATTTAATTTGATTAATTAATTAATTGGTTAATTAATAATTAAGTAACAAACCAAGACACATCATTTTGTGTGAGATAAAGAACTGAAGCATCTAAGTTCCAGGCTTACTCAAAAAATTTGTCAGAACTTTGCCAACCTACATAATCTTATACAAAGATTGATAAATTTGGTGGGAAGCATACTTCCCACGGCCCTAGAAAGGGTTAAATTTTATTTGGATACTTTTTTATGAAAGCAACCATTGAAAAAAATGTTTGTGGTTCTTCATATTTTTCAAAAATAAAGTACTCAAGTATAAAATAAAATAAAATAAAATAAAAAGAAATGGCTTAGATTTGAAATAGAATTAATTTCAGAAAATTAACAAAGTACAGAAAAGTTTCTTTCAATATATTAAATTATATAAAATTAAATTCTAAAATTAACACATAATGGATATATGCTTTCATTTAAACTTACTTTTAAAATTCATTTATTGCAGAAATAATTACAATAATCTGTAGGAATTCAATAATCTCACCAAAATAAGTATTTCTTCTGCACCTTGTGAATAATTTTACTCTCTAATTTTAGTGTGACTAATTTTTTTATCGATATTATTTAAAAAGTAATTCTGTTTTGAGGGACAATTTGGTGTTTTAAAAAATTAAAGACACTTTTCATGTTTTCATACTGTATTTTCTCTTGATGTGTTCCATGTTTGTAAAATTAATTTTTTGTAATAGGATTTCTCAGACTTTTTCTATTTTTCTTCAGTTTTGTGTTTCTGGTGCTAATAAAATATTTTATATATTCAAATAAGTTTTATTGTTAAATTTACTAAATTTTAAATTTATGAATATTAAATTAATATACTGTATTCAATTTTATATTTAAAATTTAGTCCCCATGTTTCATTAAATTTGAAAAAATATTGATTTAGAAATTTATACTTATAAAAATATATTGAAAATTACTGTTTGGAAAGAGGAAAGTAATTGAATTTTAAGAATCAATTTTTAGTCCAATAATAAAGCTAAAATAATAATAAAATAATAATTTGCAATTAATTAAAAAACATTTTTATTACGTTCATTTAAATTTTTAAACGCGCGTAATAAACAATGAATGTAACTAGTTCATCATGTATTTAGAAAACAGAATAAGCATAATAGGGAACAAATAATTTTAAAATGTGGCGAATTGCTCCGCTTTTTATAAAATAATCAATTAAAAGTAACTCTCAAGAACTTTACTTTTTTTAATCAAATCTAGCACAAGCCGTTGGAGAAGGACTTTGAAAAGTAGATTTATCTCGTGTAATGGAGGATCTTTTTTTTTTTTACCTTTGGTAAATTAATTCTTTGAAGAAAATGTCTTAAGACGAGACAGATAACGACCTCATTACCCGCTTTGAGACAAAAAAAGATGTTAGATTTCAAGTAGATTAGTTCTTTCCATAGACACAAAATCCTCGGAATACTGATTTAAAAAAAAAATAGTTTGACAAGTTTTCCTATGCGTTCTGATTTCTTTGGAGTTTTTTTCCATCTGTTTGCGAAAAACGTTTCAGACGTTACTATTGATAAAATCCTTAAAGCCTATTCAGTTTCACTAAAGATTTTTTGAAATTGTGTGCTTGCTTTCATTTCTTAACTACAACGGTAATGAAAGGTTTTGTTTAAAAATGTCAGAAATAAGTAGATTCCCAATTCATTATTATTTTGCAGATTGAATTCTTTCATATCAGAGTTTCAGCTTTAATAAAAATTGTTTCGTTCTAAAAGATCTTTTAATTTTTCTTCTTGGTTTTATCAGGAGAGCAGCAGTTCATCTTTCAAAAATTCTGTGACTATGGCCACAAGATATTGATCTACCTGGCATGGCAATTTTATTGTGGATTATACTTTATTATGCAACAGAATTTCCGAAGAAGCATGTCTCTAAATTATGACCTTTTATCTTTTTATATTATTATATAAATGCTTAACTATCCTTTAAGAATATGGATCTTTTTTGTCATTTTAAAACGTAATTATTCCTCAATAAAGTTTAATATTTACTAGAATTGCCAAAAACTAAATGTAAACTATTAAATTAATTATTCATGTATTTGGAATTTTTGATATTTTCACATTAAAAATTGGAGTATATTTTCGATTTACTTTTGTTATGAAATTATTTATTAAAGAAAGGAACAAAGAAAAATCTTGAATTCCCAATTAATTTAACTTTTTCTGAAATGAAACCAAAGGCTGCTGCTGCTGTCGATAACATTATTTTTTTTGTTTGTTTCGAATCTTATTTAACCGAAATATATTTAACCGCTTTATTTCAATTGAACTACCTCTATGGATTTTAATTCTTTAAACAAGAGAAAATATTGATCTAAATATTTTCCCAGAAAATGCCCTATTCTTACATACTGGACCTATGAAATTTCTATGTATGATGATATTTAAGTGCTCCAAAATAACTTGGACCGTCATAAGCAGCTATTTTTACGCTTCTTAAGATCATGATTTTTTGATTATTTATATTGACGTTTTTTCTAAAGCAACAGATTAGATATTTATGACTAAGATTGTTATAGAATAGACGGTTACGTAGGGATAAGTATCTTAATTTTGAATTATGTTCGGATGGTCTGTAAAGGCCGAAGTTTCGGCTCTTTAAAATGGATAGTGACACTAGACAAAGTGAAATTAGTTGAACAACTATATGCTTTATTAATTAATATTATTGGCAGAACCAATGTCTATGATAAACTTTTTCATTTATTCTTTTTCATAATAATATGCTTTCACTGAAAAAAAAATTAAGAATAGAAACAAAAAAAAATATGAGTTAAAAGAATACAAGAGAAATATTCCACTTTGTTTAGTATAAAACAAGGTCCTTTTTTTTCTATTTCAAAATAAGAAAATTGCGAGATCAAAGGAAGACTTGTTCAAATTCCTTTTCCCTCAGACTTCTATTGTGAGATTGGATATCATCAACAAACTGGAATCGTGGAGTTTTCTTGTAGGTGTAGGTAGATAAAAGCAACTCTCCAATGTGTTGTTAGAAATGTTACAACGAATTGTCCCTTTCATCATAGTAAACGAAACTAGAAATAGCAATAAGCTAGAATTAGCTAGAAATTTAGAGATAATTTAAAAATACAATCTTCTACAAATATATATATATGACACTTTTAGCTCACAGCAGTGCTTTCAATTTTTAGTTTCTAAAAATATAATTTCTTCTAAAAATCATGAAAAAAAAATCAACGGTTGATGGACTTTCCTTTTAATATAATAGACGTTACGTAAAATCTTTATTATTTTCAATTTGAATTTGATTTTTTTTAACTTTCTAACAACGATCTCGCAAAAAATACGAAAAATAAATAAAAAAAATGAAAGAATTTTGTACCTTTGAAGAGTTTTATATATTTGTGTGTATTCTTTCACATTTTCTTATTTATTAAATGAAAGCATTTACAATAACTTTTACATAAAATATTGGAGCAGTATAAAACTTAGAAATTGAATCAAATTCAATTATTTCAAGATATGAGTGAAAACGAATTGCGTCTTATAAAATTAGTCTGAAGCAAACGTTAACCTTGAAAAATTATATTTTTCTACCTTTTATAATAATATAAAATAATTATGTAATAATATAAAAAATCGAATAAAAATAATTAAAAAATAAACTTTATTTTTTTTAACTAATTGTGTTTTATCCTACTGTATATATAACATTAGAGGATGTTTTTCAAAGCTATGCAAATTTTCAAATCAGTAAGAATTGATCAAAAAAATATTTTCCTTCTCATGCCTTATATAATTGTAATATTGCTTTATTTAAACAATTTCTAAATGTAAAATTGTTTTTAGAGATATTTGATCATCTAGTAAGCGAGAAAGAGAAAGAAAAAAATGATAATAAAATGATCGAAGATATATTCTCCTAGAATGTTTTTCATTCAAACCATTTTAAGCCTTAAAAATAAAATACAATCACTTTCATTGTAGAATTGTTAAAAAAAAAGTTAAGCGAAAAAGCGAAGAAATCTTTTATAAATACATTTTTACGATTTTGTAGAATATTATTTTAAAAATATTTCTTAAAGGGAAAAAAACTTGCCCCGAATAGTTTAACAAAATATTTTCTCAAAAATTTAAGTAACTAACATGAAACACAAATTGCAACCAGGTATTTTCTTCAAGTCTTAAACATTACATGAAAAACGAAAAGAATATTTCTTCAATATTTAACCATTGCTTGATAAACGAATCGTGGACTAGTTTTTTACTTAAAAAAATAATGAATAACAATAAATACTAATTTATCCCCTTCAAAACCAATGACTTTATATATTTTTTGGCCATTCTTTACTATTTATCCGTTTATGGAGTAAACTAATTCAGAAATTTTTATTTTCAAAAGCAAGAAAGAATAAAAATTAACAAGCTCTTTTTTATTAATTAAACATTTTCACACTCACTAAAAGAAGAGAATAGAGATCACCGAACAAATAATTTCAAAATAGAATGAAAATGAGAAAAAAAAATTAGTTAAAATAACAAAATATTCCCATTGTTTACGAAAACTCAGCTAAAGAAAACTCACCAGAACTTCACTTATTCTTAATCAAATCTAGCACACATAGTTGGAGCAGGACATTGAAATAAGGAGGATTCCGTGCACGGCAGCTTTCTTTTCGACTCTCAAGCAAATTTCAAGCAATCTTTCAAAAAAAATGTATAAAGACAAGTCAGATTACGATCTCTTTAATGCGCTGGCAGAAAAAAAATGCACTTAATCTTTTTTTGAACATTGAAGCCCAGATTTGCTTTTATTTTAAAAATTTAGACTTAAAGGATTCTATTATATTTCGTTTTCAATTTTGAGTTTAATTTTTCTTCCTAAACAAGAGACAAGAGATTTTCATGAAAAGCAGATTAAATCAAATGGCAGTTGAGTTTCAATGCAGCTTTCTTTGAAATGAAATTTATTTCTCGCATTTTTAATTAGTTCAACATTATAAAGTTTATGCCTAACAGTAATTATCGTTAGAAAATAAAACATGATTTCTACTTAATATTTTTTCTTAGTTGAATGACTTGTTTATTTAATTTCTCATTCTAAAGGAAAATAACTTTGGTATTCGATAATTAGAATCAGTTATTTTCAACCACATTAAGGTTTGGAAAAAAAAACCCCGAGTAGTAAGTTATATATTAAACGTCCAAAGAAATCATAAGTGTTTGGACCTCTACATCATTTTTTTAGTTCTTTAACTTGCATTTATTTAGAAACAACTTGAACAGTTGATGGGCAGATAATTTCATTGATTTCTGATGAACGGACTAAGATTTTGCCATCAAAGAATCCGTGTGTCCTTGAAACATGGTTAAGTGTAATGTTACTTTAATTTTTATTTTAGTGTTTGGACTTTATTGAACAGTTGTTTCTGACCTCAACGTAATCGCTTAGGAAAATAAGGTGAGAGGAAATTTTTTCCCTCTCGGAGATTTTTTCCACGAGGGATTTCTTCCTTATGTTTTGAACATATCTCACACAATTGACATTAAAAAAATCATGAAATGTAAATAAACTGTTGCAAAATTAGCATGCGAAATTGCGGATAAACCAATAATTTTATAGTCTCAGAACTGGAATCCACAGTCTTTCTCCGTTCTCAGGTTTTTCTTCCAATACAATTATCAAAGGAATTAATAATCATTGTGTTGAATTCGATTCTCGTACGTGAAGAAATGATATCGCACTAGAGTCTTTTAATTATTGATAACAAATTATAATTGCAAGTGTTTAATTTTTCATTGAATTTTGAATGCAGAACATCCAATTCTGAAAATTGTGTCAAACCCCCTAAACTCTATTTTATCAACTTAAAAACAATTTTTAAAAATGCAACTTAAATTTTAAAATCTGCATTTTTTTTAATTCTATGACTCTGCAAGGAAGTGTTCAAATACATATCAGCAAACTAATGCGTAATTCTTAAGAATTGTCACAAAAACGAATGATTATAATAGACAGACTCGTTTCTTAAAATTTTGATGTTTATTTTGAGTATTAAAAACCAGATAGAAGAAAAAAAACTATTTTTTTTTTCTTAAAAGAATTCTTTAAAAAGAAAACAAAGTGATTGAATTTAAAGCTGTGGAAAATTATTAAAATTCTTATGAAATCAATAACTACTTGACGTACCAGAAAAGAAATTGCTAGAAAATATATGCAGAAAATTATTTGTTATTTTATTTTCCTCTTATGAATTTTATGAAAAATAAGGTGATTCTTAAAAAAGACTATATAGATGGACTTAAATAATATTAGCAAGCTTTATCCTTTTCTTGAACTGTTTCACTCTCAGTTAAGCCTCATTTTATATTGTACTTAAAAGTAATAACAAATCAGCATATAACTGAGTAATAATTAAAGCTAAATGCTTAAAATAAAATAAATCCAAAGATAAAAAATATTTATAGGAACATTATTGATAATTTGATAACTAATACTTAGAAAAATTGACTATAATATGAAAATATGTCCTAATTTTTTTATGTTAAAATTATAATAAATAATAAAAGGAAGAACAAACATCGGAGGACAAACGAAGCTTGAAGCATATGGTAGGAAGGGAATTCTAAAAAATGGTCCCATATCGTTTTTCTTTTCTATTTAAGTAAATTAGTTCTAATTATTTTATTACATCTTTAATCTCAATAAAGATCTCATGACCTACTTGAAGGAAATTTAGGAAAGAAAATTATCGTAGTACCATCAATAGGCATGTAACCTTCTAAATGTCTTTCCTTTTCTCAAAAATTAGTTATTTTTGAAGACTTTTTTTCTAACCTTTATTTTTGTCTCTTTCTATCAAAAAACAAAAATAAATGAAACATTAGTATATGTTAATTCAGGGGATACTAATTAATTTCCATTAGTTGTTTAATGATCAATTAGTTCAAATATGATTCTTGTCCAAAAAATCAACCAACAATCTAAATAGTTCTTCTCGTAATAAATTTCTTTCATTTAAATAATTAGTATCGTAAATAAATAGATTTTTCTCAATAGATTACATATTTTTTATTTTTTATTAACTGATTTTTTTTTGCACTAATGTATCTTAATATTAATCCAATAAATACCTACAATATCTAATAATAATAATGATAATTTACGCTAATGAGCAATAGAGAAATCTCATTTATTTTGTATTCCTAATTTGGAATCGATGCCAAATGAAGAAAATGTCATTTGAATCTGCTTTTATTCATTACAGAATTCCATTCTGAGTACAGATAAATGGTACTTCCGTATTAACATGCATCATCTTTCTTTTAGTTGTCACTGTAACGAAATACGATTTTTTTCTTAAACCAAAATTTAATCTTTTTCATAATTTAACAACCATTAAAATGTAATGAAATGATGGATATTTTTCTTCCATAAGTCTAAAAGCTTTATTTATAGCTCATTTATTTTTATCTTACTTTTAAAACAGATTATACTCAACTGATACATACAATAAATTATGATTATATATATATATATATATATATATATATATATATATATATATATATATATATATATATATATATATATATATATATATATATATAGCAGTTTAATGTATTATTATTCACAATTTAGCATCATTGTTAAATTACAACTGCGCTCTATGTATTCCATACAATATCCATTACAAAAATGTCATACATTATTTATGAAATATTATTGATTACATGATTATTAATATTATTAAAGAATCTAATGTTTATGAGCTACTATTATATTTCACTGTTTAAAAAAATAAAATGATTATTCTGATTATAAAATTTCAAATGTTCCGTGCCCGAAAAGAATTTTATTTTTGAAAAATACAGCATTCATTTGAAACAGACGACTAATAGACTTTGTAATCACGCAATTCACTTCGACTATATGTTACGTCTTATAAAATGAATTTTTTTTTGGACTTGCCAAAAAAAATCATTACAAAAATATTGCGAGATGATACTAGCCAAAGTTGAATTAAAAATTATTTTCCTTACCTAATATTAGATCGTAAGATTCGATATCTTCAATAAGCTTACATTGATAAATTCAGTAGAACCAAAATATTAAGAGGTCGTTAAAATAAAAAAAAAGAAGAGGTTGGTTGTTCAGTATAATTCTATATTTAAAAAGAAATAGAAAGGCATATAGAAACTCGAAAAAGAAGTATTTCAATATAAAGACATGTATTAATGTATTATTCCTCAAACAATATGAAGTGTTTTCAAATAAAAACTTTTATCAGAATGCAACTGCAGTCTCAAAATGCCATAGCAACCTTCATGTACTTAAGTCATTTCATTCTTAAATATTGCATTTACAGGCTTCTGAAAGTATGAACCAACAGATGTTCAATGCATTGGCAAATTATTTTTTCCAATTTTGGCACATATCTGAACATTAGATGTTAAATCTCTATATCAAATTTCATCTATTTAGCACTCTTCACCGTGCTAACTTATATTCAGATTATAAGACTTCCGAACAATTGGCCTCAGATTTTGACAGAAATCTGCAAATTTGATGCTAATACCATATACCAAATTTCATTTATCTAACTCAGAGAGTTTTCATGCTATCCTGTCTGCAGAGAGACTTTGAGACATAATGTCAGAAATGGGCTATCCGTCCTCAGGAAGGTCTGAAAAGTAGAGATCAATAAAATTTCATGTTCAAATTTTTTCACAATTACAATATTTTCTCTGTACTGTATACTGTTACTCTATTACTGTTCCCTGTACAGTAAGTCAACCAACTGACTCTCCGACCCACCACGAAGGCACACGGATTTAAACCATAAAACTGAATGACCAGACCGACACAACAGCAACACTGGCGGGAACTGTGGTTGAGTCCTAAGGGACATCACCGGCAACGGTACAACTCTCCCCGAAGGAAGTACGTCCTGTCATCGATGGGAGGAGTTAGATCCCCCACCTATTTGTGTACCCTCCAGGGTGGTGAGATCCACCCACCATGCCGGAAGCATCTCATCTTCATTTCGAGGTGCCCCCACCCAGGGGTTTCTTCCCTGTGCTGTAAATAAAACAAACTAGTCAAGCCATTATCAGTAGTATAGACCTTTACATTAAAATCTTTCATTTTATATCTTTTTTAAAACAAAAGAGGCAATTCTAAATTATCCAAGATTATTGTCCTTTTAAATAGTTTCATAACCTCCATTGCTGATACTTGAATAATAGATATCAAAATCTTCTACCATTCATTATATTTAAATTTCTTGATCAGCGTGTTCTTTTTAAAGATGCCGAATCATTTCCTTTCTCAAACTTTTTAATAAGCTTAGATCTTTGTCTCTTGGTATAGCATCTATTTAAAGTATTCTTGAAATCGGTGCTAGATGATGAAATCAGTAAATAGCCTTCCGATCTTTCCGATTCGCAGCCATCGAATTCGCCGCAGTTGTCTCATCTGCCTTAGTCTAGCAAGTCCGGAAATGGAAGGATAAAATTTTAATTAATGACTTCTTATCGTTCAACGAGAAGCAGTTTCATTAGACGCGGAATCTGGAATTCAATGAAATGCTGCAGTGGTGTTCGAACTGCTCCATCCATGTTGTATATGATATAATGACACATACGGATGCAAGTTGAAGTTGCTTAAAAAACAGCAAATTTTTTAATATCATATGCAGAAAAATAGTAATGAAAATTTAAGTTAGACTTGCAAGATGTCGTTGGCAGCCTGACTATATACTTGACTTGAATTCATTTTTAATATTTAAGGTGTTCGTACACACTTGAAGATTTTTTTTAACTTTAAAAATCCAGTTTTTTCACAATAGATTATTAATATATGTATAAAATCATTTCAGTGTGAAAAAACCATATTACACTAATTATTAATTAATTAAATAATATTTAATGAGCAAATTAGCCTATTTTTTTAAACATGATATCTTAAATTCTAATTTGTACAGACACATAATTCTAGTTGGAAATTATGCCTAATATTAGTCTTCATGTTGTCTGCCTCAAACAAGTTATAAAAATGTATAGTTTTTTTTTAAACAATTTTTTCATCAACGGTGAATAGAAAAAGCGAGATTTTTTCTGTCATTTTAACTTTTAAACAGCTGTTAAAAATTTATTTCTATAAATATAACTTTGATTGAGGCACGAAACATCCGCTATTTTATACAGATTATTTTGATATATAAATAACTGTATTTGTTTAATTTCTTGTTGAGTTATGATTGTTTGAATGAAGCAACGTAGTGGAAAAATATCATTCTTCATAAAATGAGTTTTAAAAACACCGTAACTAGAGTTTTTAATGAAAGCACCTCAAGAAAAATAATTATAACTCGAGAAATATTTCGAATATTGACAACATCTTGGTATTGTTTGAAAGCTAAAGGATCAGAGAACATTATTAAGCAATAAAAAAATATTCGATATTTTGAACGATTTTCGAAGTTTCAAGTGTGTAATTAAAAAAGATCCAAGTTCATGTAGCGTTTGGATCAAATAAGTGTATATATCATTACGGGATTCGTTTCTGCTATAGAACTTGAACAACACAAAATAATCCATTTAATTTAATTTTTCATACATACATTTATATCAGTAAGCTTTGTACATTTGTACATTCCAAATAACTATCGCCTTATTTTGATTGTAATAATTTAAATGATTGTAATAATTGAATTTATATCGAATAGAATATTTGACGCTAAGCTAATAAGCTCTTATGCAAAAAAAAAAGTAATTTTTGTTCGAGTTTTATGTACCTCGGCTACTTTTCGCTATCATTTTAAGTCATTCTGCAAAATAAATTCAGAGTTTTATAAATCAGTCAATGAATGAATCAAAATGAAAAGAAAAGGTAGATAAAAAAAAGTGTATCTTTGTTTATACTTGGAAGGGAAAAACTGGAATTTCAGATTTTGAAAAATAAAATGTAAATATTATTTTAAGTAGTAAATTCACTATAAATTTATTACACAAGTTATTATTAACAAATCTTGATTATTGTTTACATTATAAGCAATTTCAATATTATTTCTTTTCAGATATATTTGTAGGGTGTGCATAATGGTTTATGACTTATGGAATGCCATCGGAATTCTATAGTAAAATTAAACAAGTAAAAGTATCATTAAAAGCCTTATCATATCTATGTATATATAATTAACACATTTTCAAAAGGTTAACATGTCAACCGCATCCCTTTTTTCAATACATTCGCCAAAATCAGATATATTAGACCTCTAAAAGTAAATAAATATTATGTTACTTATATATATAAGATGTTAAATATGTTCATATACGATAGCTGAATGAAGTTTTACAATGCTTATGCAAATTCATAATTCATAGTTACAGCTTTTCCAGGGATAATCCAGATAAAGTCTCCTCTCAGAATTTGAACACTGAACCTGATTCATGGTATTCATGAAAGACTTTATTATCGTTCATTAATACATCACAGTGTTAAGTTTTATAAGGCAAGATTAAACCATAACACTTACCGGAATTTGGGTGGCAATATGTAGTAACTGTAGTTTCTGCAATACTATGTGCATTTTTTTAGTAAAATTTAAATTATTCATAAGAAAAAAGTAATGAAAACTAATATGACACTCAAAAAATGATGGTAATTTCAGTTTGTTCTTCGAGATTTCAATCAGATTTCAAAAAGAACTACATTCTTTCATTTTACACAAAGAAATGAATGATTGAATTTTTAGGTGCAAGTATATTATAGATAGTTCCTCATTAGATAGAAATAATTTTTTAAAGAATATTTGCTATATATAATGAAGCATGTTTGTTATATGTAAATCTTTACAGTTAGAAAACTAACAAGTGTCAATTCCTTTCATGTTTTCATGTTAGAAATATTTCGATTATCATAAGCTTTTACATTTTTTTCCAGCAATGTTTTAGAGTATAATTCCTCTAGATCTGTTATCATTGAACTAGATTTTGAAATCAGAAGTGCATCTTTTACAGGTGGAAAAGAAAAGATGAATAGAATTTTTTTTCAAAAGTAGAAAATTTTAAAGCAAAACGATAATATTTTCCTATTCATTTTTATCTTTTATTGAAAAATTTAAAGACAGAAAAACGCTTTTTCAGGTTCCGGATTTTTTTTTATATATTAACATTTGACAACGCGTTAGTATAGCCTCATTGGATTCATTCTCTTCTCTCTGTCTTATAAATTTAATATTTTTGAATCTAGTTTTTAACGCAATGAAGAGATGGAATATTCTTTTCTTTATATCACCAGTTTCAATGGAGTAATTGCTTTATTGTTATAA
This sequence comes from Argiope bruennichi, assembly GCF_947563725.1. Lineage (NCBI taxonomy): Eukaryota > Metazoa > Arthropoda > Arachnida > Araneae > Araneidae > Argiope > Argiope bruennichi. The sequence goes on along the minus strand of NC_079158.1, from coordinate 41,043,726 downwards.
TTTCTTCTTCTTAAACGAATTCCACTTCAATATATTACTAAAATTTCTGATTTCAAAAATAATAACTTTTTTCTTGTAAATAGTATTTTATTAATGATAATTTTTGAATTTTACAAGTATAACTCTAATAAAAAATTGAACTGCTCGATTGGTAATTTCTACATATTAAAAATCATAGTTTTAGATGAGCCTCAAAATCCTTATGTGGGAGAAGTGTTGTTAGTAATTACTTAAGAATTTACGAATTGACTATAACCAACGATCTAAATACTGTGAAAAATCGCAATGGGATTGTACCTATGCCATTAAAAGGCGATTAACCATCAAGTCACGTATTGAGTTTCAAAAATCACTTAAATACATGCAATGACAATTCATTGCCATCGAGATACAGTTTTCAGACAGAATGAATCCGATCTTTCATCAAAGCTAATTTCATATTTCTAAATTTACTTTCTTTGAATTTTCCGTTATTCTTATTCTCAAAGCTACTAATAAAACAGCGTTAGTCTAATAAAGTATTTTTGTAGTCAATCTAAACAAAAATACCATTATTTTGTTTCACACTAAAATATTAATATAGAAAGCTGATTATACATTTTTTATAAGACTGAATGAGTGTAGCAAAGATAGAACCAGCTGAAATAAAAGAAAAGCACCGGTTAATTTCTCCTTTTACACAAAGTAAGGTGAATTCAACGGAGCGGTTTGGCAAGTGCAGGATTCTCTTCTAGGGGAGTTTCCATTTGGACTTCAATAAATTAAATCTTTAAAAAAAACGTATTAAGATGCATGATAAAACACCATTAACCATCTTAGGTAAAAAAATACAGTGCTAAATCTTTATTTTGGATACGAAGTTCTTTTTCTTTTCTTCAAAAAATAATCTGGAAGCATCTTTTTTTGTCATTTAATTTAAAACGCCTTTTATTCTTTGTGATAAAGTGAATTCTTTTATCAGATAGATTCAGGGTATGGAAATCTTATTTGAATTTGAATGAAGATTTCCAAAGATCAGTTGCTTTCGATTTTTCTGATAGATTGAAGTGCATATAATGCCGTCTGTTGAATGAAAAAAAAAAATTACTCTTCATTTGATCAACATACGTAAATTGAAATCTGAAATCTACATTTTTTTATTTCTTTCTCAACTAATATGGTTTGAATTTTATCAGCATTTGTAAATATTTACGAATTAGTAACACTATCTTCACCTTTGTCACAAATTGTTTTTCTTTTACAAAGAAAACATTTTTGAAATATTCAAAGTTTTTAATTTTACGCACTTATTTGGATTGACATAACAGTAAAGTGGCGTTTGCCAACATACCTTTTGATCTGAAAATCGCTATCAAATCGCTGTTGAATGCATAGTTGTATGAAATGCAATTCTAAACTTTAAACCATTAAAAATAAATTCGCAGAGATGTATATTTTCAACTGTGTTTTCAAAGAAATGAACTCTGAATAATATTGATAGTTGATAGTATTGATATAATATTAGATAATTGACTGAATATTGAATGCCACATAACCATTAATTGTTATTCTGATATCATAATATCTTCTCCAATCAAAATGACAAAATCTGATCATTTTATTTAATTAATGTGCAATAAATATGTAAGGCTAGTTTGGACAACCCACAATTGATATTCACTTTGAAGGTGAACATTTATAGACTACATAACAAAATTTTTGAAGATTGTTGACTTCGCACAGCTTCACAGAATCAGAATGAAATTCCCTTCCCTAAGTGCTCTGTTGCGCATCGAATTATACAAATTGAATTTTTTTAAACCTTCTCAAAGCAATATGTAGATGCATTCTTTATTAAAGAGACATGTTGCAAATTTATATCTATGTGTTTTATATTCACAGTGTTTTAAAGAGTAAATATGTTTTTCGACACTCAATATATGCTCATAAGTATATCTCACGAATGAAGAAAAATATTGAAACATTTATAGTCTTATTTAAAAATTAATTAGATGACTCTAGACGAAGATAATGGCAATGTGGGATATATTTTATAAAGACTATTCTTTCTGTCACATAGTGTATTTTCTTGGACGACTCTAAACGAAAATAATGAAAATTAAAACGAAACATAAATAATGAATAATGTTAATTTTTAATACCGCATAATGAATTATTTAAGGATTTTTTTTTCCATTTCCAAATAATTTTTTAAATTGTTTTTCCTTTTTTTCGTAGTTACATGTTTATATCACGGCCATAAAGCTTTTAAAAAAGCTGATTTAAATGTCTTTATGATTATGTTTTAATTAAATTCAGGATTTCATAAAAAATAAATGTTAGCCTTATCATTACGACTACCAGCAGGTTATTTTAATAATCTTGAAATCAGGTATTTACATTCTCAATCAATATTGATGCCTGCATTTACTTCTTTTATGTAGTTTTATTTAAGAGGTATTTTCCCGACAACCATTGAAAACCAATTCAAATATTATGAAAGTAAAATCATTTCAATGACGCCGAAATAGCACTGAAATGTAACTGTAATTTTATCTCTTAAATAAATGCACACTGTTTAACGATACATTGGATTTTATACCCTTTTCTTTGCTTCAAGATGCGCAAGGAACTCCAAAACTAGCTTGTCTGTAACGCAAATCACACAAATGTGAATAATCTAATAGCTGGCGAGCATTTTTATAAAAGTTGAAAAAGGAAGTGAACAATGCTTCAGAAGAATAAGCAAAGTAAACAGTTTTTTTTATTTATTTTGTTGTCGTATCCAATATATCTTTTCTCAGATCAAAAATTCCTCTTATAAAAAAATAAATTACGAGTTGATTTAAATACGATAGTAAAAGACATAAAAACAAAATACAAAAGACAGTCACATTCCAACATTTCGACCTTAATCAAAATTATTATTACATTTTTCTGTTTCCATTAATTTAGGCAAAATGATTTCAATTTAATCAAAGGTCATTTATTTTCCAATATTTTTTTCCGAAATAAACTATTATAGCTTTTCCAATCTTTAAGGCGTTTCCACATATTCCACATTAAGGCGCTTAAAATTTATAATTAAGGTAAAATAGAAAATTAATGCACTGGCCTCAGGTTTTGATTTTGATAATACAATTCACTGAAAGATAATCTGTAAATCAGCCTTAATTTATAACGGTCTTGAAAAGTGAATAAGAAAATTGGAGATCAAGCTGAAAAATCATATTAAATAATTTTTCCAGTTTTTAAATCTGAAAAACTGGAATATAAAAGGCTTTAATCATTCACCTGATGCATTGAAAGATAGATGCTGCAGTTAATTAGTATAATTTGGAACCCAAAATCCTGCGCTAAATTTTACTACATAAATAAAAACTCAAAGTAAAAGATTGACTTAAATATCTCTAATTAGGAAGATTACTGAATTGGTTCTCATTACTCGACAGAAAAATAAAAGTAATCCGGGAACCTACACGAAAGACTAAAAAGTTTTGCATGGTTATTCTGTTGACTAATTAAATCAAAAAAAATATTTTTATATCAAGTTACCGAGGTTTAGTTACGCCGTATCATGTTAAATGCTTCAATAACTGATTTTCTTATAAGGTTATTAATTTAACTATTAAATTATCAATTACTTTAATATTTGTGCTGCTGTGAAGGAGTTAATGTGCTTTGAAATTGAACTCTTTTATATAGTTATTTTTTTATTTTTAAAATTAAAGTGCACTTTTACATTTTAATTATGCACATGCATAATTAAAATGTAAAAGTCTTTTTATGTATTATTGTAAGCTTTTTATGAATTATTATGATGATTAAGAGATTCATTTTATTTTAATAAGATATCATACTATTATTCTTTCGCAGATTTTACATTCTTTGTATTACAAAAATATATCCCATAGAACTCAACAATAAAAATAATTCTTAACCTAAACAAAAATATCAACCTGAATATCAATTCTTAGCCTAATTTAAAACGAGATATATGGTAAATTTAATTGAAAGGGAGATACTTTTCAATTTTTTAATTATATAAAATATTCAATTATTCTTCTTGTAATATTTTTAATTTTATGCAACAATTTGATTAATGAACACTTAAATAACACTTTGTACATTTTCATATCCTAAGATTGGACAGTATGCATTAATTTATAATAATTGATTTTAATGTAGATTTAAATGCACGGCAGACACATCTATGCTTCATCAATTCTTAGAATACATAAAAGCATTTGAATTAATTTTCTTAACTAGGTTTCATAAAATACATATATTCACAATTTGCTCATAGCCATCGGATTTATAAGTACAGTGAACTTGTGGAGTATTTTCTTCTCAACATAACTCAAACATTACATGATATTTGGCTTACAATAGAATTGAATGCACACTTATATGATGTATATTTTAATGTGCATCGTATATATACATATTATGTGCATATTTGATATAGTATAGCGTTCGAAAACATTCTAACATATGTTATTTTGAAAATGTAATCAGCCACAGGTCGTCGAATAAATCAAGTATGAATGTAACGAACAATGAAGTATCACCGATAAAATATTATACTGTTCAACATCTCGTTGCCAGTTGGCTGTTTCCTAACATATATTTTTGTTTCGAATAATGTTCACGTGATACTTACCGTTCCCCTCAAACTAATGGGGAACATTTTATTATAAAATGCATATTATTTCATATACATATTATTATTATTTATATGATTATTATTATTTCATACATAGTATTAGTAAGAGAATACTGGAATACATTCGTTTCAAAGTGTTCCAAGATTAGTGCCTTGACTTCACTGAAATTCACCATGTATCTGGGATAGATAATCGATAAACTTTTTCTCTCGAGGTTTTGAAATGTAGTCTATAAATATAGTGAAAGCCATCAGCAAAGATTTAAAATCGTGCAGTCCTTTGGAAACCAGTTGTCAAAATATGTAAATAGGTACGTTAATATTGACAATGATTCCGCCTCAATACAGTTAATGGTCTCTTCCTTTTTTTAAGGATCTCATCCAAAGCAAACTAAAACAAGAATTATTCGTAGAGCTTTATACAGAAAAATGACGATGATTGAAATTTTTAAGCTCAGAAAAAAATAAATGAGGGAACAATCTGGAAAAGTTTTAAGATAATAGTAATTAGAAATTATTTAACTAAAAATTTATTGCAAAAGAGACTTGCAAATTTAATCATGATACGGTATAATGTACCATTAACTCTTGAGGTATTACTTTATAGACATAGGTTTCTTTAGATATTTTTAAAATTTCGCTTGAATTGTAAAGGAGCTGAAATATTAACCAGATTTTCGACTACTGCTGAATACGAGATCAAAAAGAACCTTTACCCCATATCACAAGAAGAGAAACGAAAAAGAAGTTTTGAACATAAAACAAGGCACAATCCTCAGGAACTGCAAGTTTTATTTTCCATAAATTCATTTAACATTTAACTTGTGACAGAGATAGAATATAAAAACAAAAGGAATATTTGAAGCGATCGAATAAAAAAAAATGTGTTTAAGTTTTGAAAACGAAAATTAAAATTATAAAACAAACTTTGTAGCCAAAATAAAACAATTTTAAAAAAGAATTATTTGCATTAATCTTTTTCATTTTCATCATGAAATGGAATTAAGAATCTAGAATTGGCTATAACAGAAGCATAAATATATCTAGGCGAATAAACGATTAGTTTGTGTACAAAACAGTCATGCGTCTATTAAAAAGCATTTATGAAGCAATTGTATTAATTGCAAATTATGCAATGGCAAACTTTGCTAAGGAACTGTACGTTATTGTTGTACCATAAACCCAGCCCACAAACAACTCACAAAACAAAAATTTTGCTTAAGAAATTAAATGGGAAAGTTAGCTATATTCACTGTACAATTTAATTTGTTACCGTACAATTTTCATTTATCTGGAAAAAATATGAACTACCTTTTTAGATCAATAATGAATCATACGTTATCAATTTACGAATTTAAATTAATTACATTAAATTGAATGGAAAACGATGGAAGAAATTTCTGTTTTATTGCAATGAATATCTTATTGTAAAATGCGATAAAACTTCCTTTATCGCATTTTACTACTAGTACAATAATTTACATTATTACAATAATTGGTACAATAATTTACATTATTACAATAATTAGTACAATAATTTACATTTTTAAATAACAATAATGTACAATAATTTATATTTTTAATTAACAATAATGTACAATACTTTACATTTTACAATTTCATTTCAAGAATGTATCGAAAAAAGACATATGATTACGTTGTTCAATAATAGGAAACTTAATTCTTCGAAGTAAACATACATTTTACTTTATCTTTTGTGTTGTTTTTATTCGCTTAATTCACCTTTTGGTTCGCATGCATAAAATTAAATTTGTATTTCTAAGTGTTCAAATTCATTTAGGATATTGCAGTTTGTTTCTAAAGGTAGTCGAATATCCTCTCTATTCAGTCAGTTAGCCGCTTTCTGAGAGGAAACCACTTTTGTTTCCCGTTAATAATCTTTAATTATCGTTTCGAACCAAACAGCGCTGGCAGCTAATGGAGTGCGAATATTTCATTACCTTATAGTTTAAACGCGATAAGAAAATTAAGTTTATCTAGTAATGGGCTTTTGTGTGCAACTTTTAAATAATTTATTTTTTTCTAAATCTTTTTCGACGTAACTGCTAATTAATTTTATACGTTTTCCCACAAATTAGTAAAAAGAGTTCGTGAATCTGGGACAGTTTGAAACTTGTTAGGTGAATGATTATGAAAAAAATAATAGAAATTTATTAAATGACGATTTTGGAAGGATGGGGTTTGATCCTCAAACTCTGTTACGTGTATCAAAATTATTATCAAGTTTTAGTTTGTATAATTTTAACGTTAAGGCCAAGTAACGAAGAGTAACACGGGTATTCAAAGTGTTTCACTTGAATGATGATCCACTAGAGTCTTAAAAATTAAAAGAAACATGTAAATAACTATAAGCAGAGGGGATTATCTCCCCAAAGCTATCTTTTATAATGCTTAGTAAAAATATTATATGCCCCCTCTACCGGCATAAAAATTATGTCCTTCGGCAAGCCAGTGAACACCACGGTAAAATCAGAGATTGGAAGGGATAAAGGGATAGATGAAACAAGAGGAGAATATTCCTTTTTTCTTACGAAGAAAGTTAAATATCTCTTTAAAGTTAAATACCCTCTTTTAAAAAAGAAGAAAGTTAAATACCACTTTAAAGTTAAATAACATCTTTTAAGAAAGAAGAAAGTTAAATACCTCTTTAAAGTTAAATACCCTCTTTTAAGAAAGAAGAAAGTTAAATACCTCTTTAAAGTTAAATAACATCTTTTAAGAAAGAAGAAAGTTAAATACCTAAAAGAATATTCCTTTTTTCTTACGAAGAAAGTTAAATATCTCTTTAAAGTTAAATACCCTCTTTTAAAAAAGAAGAAAGTTAAATACCACTTTAAAGTTAAATAACATCTTTTAAGAAAGAAGAAAGTTAAATACCTCTTTAAAGTTAAATACCCTCTTTTAAGAAAGAAGAAAGTTAAATACCTCTTTAAAGTTAAATAACATCTTTTAAGAAAGAAGAAAGTTAAATACCTCTTTAAAGTTAAATAACATCTTTTAAGAAAGAAGAAAGTTAAGTACCTCTTTAAAGTTAAATAATCTCTTTTAACTTTCTTCGTAAGGTTGAAAGAGGGAAAATTCTCCTCTTGTCGCTTCATCTATCCCTTTATTCCAATCTCTGATCTGGTGTGGCGTGATGTGGAGAGGAGGGCGCCAGCTCAAGTGTCATCCTTGTCATCTGACCGCAGTTCAAAATGTCGAGGTCCGTCCTAAAATAGCCCTAGTGTTACTTAAAAACGGGACGTTAATTTAACTAACTGAACTAACTCCAATCTTTGATTTTACCGTGGTGTTCACTGGCTTGCCGAAGGGCATAATTTTTATGCCGGTAGATGGGGCGTATAATATTTTTACTAAGCATTATAAAAGATAGTTTTCGGAAGATAATTCCCTCTGCTTATAGTTATTTACATGTTTCTTTTAAATTTTAAGTGGATCACTATTCAACTGAAACGCTTTGAATACCCGTATATGTTTTAGTGCTCGATTGCAATATACCAGGGTTCCTATTTCCATTATTTATACAAAGTTTTGATGTAAACAAAAATGCAAATAGATAAGGGTTCATCTCCATATAGGATTTTGATTCACCGTTTCCCAGAAATCCAATCTTAAAATCTAACTGCCTCAGTTTTAGTGGATCATATTTTTGAAATCAACTTATTTCATGAATGACATTGTAAAATGAAACCATAAAAAATACACTTTTATCTATAACTAATTTTTAATAAATAATCAAAATAAGTAATAATTCCTAATTTTAAAGAATCACAGGTTTTCAATATATGATTCAGCTTTATATTTTCATTTAATTTCTCAACTGATACATTAATATCGATACATTAAACGCAAAAGAATTATTCTTATTTATAATTAGAATGGCAGTTAAAAAAGATTAAGCTAAAAATGATAACAGCTTAGATCCGTAGCAACATTTTAGTGTTACAGATGTTCAAATGAAATAATGTATAAGGTTTTAAACAACTAAAAATTATAAAAAAATAATGATATATGTTCTTTTGTAATAATGTTATATTTTCTTTTCTTCTTCCATATTTCAGATGAAAAAAAAAAAAAAACCTTATCAAGTTTTTTCAACGCTTAGCAATAAGGAAACAGAAACCTTATAATTTTTCATTTGGAAAAATTCAGCAAAACAGAAATTAGAAGAGATGATGAATTCCTTCTTGAGTTATTTCAGATGGCTAAGTTTTCTTAACAGTTTTGAAATGGAAAGAATGATACAGTCAATTTCTACATCTTGACATCTACTGAAGCTTCAGATCTGAAGCACTGAATCTCTCTGAAAGAAGAAAAAGGAGTGAAAAAAAAATACCAGGCAGAAGTTTAAGAAAAGGTAACAACATAAAAAAGAAATTAAGAAGTGTAGTTCTTTCGAGAAAATCAAGAGAAGTTGGAATCCGGCGAGAAACAAAGTCAATAAGCGGAGAAAAGAAAATTTTTCAGTACACTTGTTTTTTTCATTTTGAATGCTGTGGCTGCTTCATCTGGGAACAGCTGCTGTTTTAGAAGAAGAAGAATTCGTACCGTTTCATCTTTCTTCTGTCCATTTTTCATTTATTTTTCATTCATTCTTCTCTTTCCCATATTTGCTTTCAGTTTGCTTCATAGAAAGTTGATTTTTTTAATGCAATTGTTAAATGCATTTCCCGTTACTATTAAGTATCATCTACACCATCTTGTTCCACACTACAAATAATCTTCGGCGAAAGATATTTGTATATTAAAAATAATGTCCTTAAAAATTTTAAATAAAGAATGACCTTTATTGTCTACTTTTTATTTTAATTTGATATCACAATTGTAGCAAGAAAAAAAAATGAGAATTCATATTGAATACACACCTTCGTAAAATGTGTACTTAAAATGAAAATGGCTGGAATTATTATAGAGGTATATCAAAATAAATCCTCTTTTTTCCAGGCAAAAGTAAAATTTATTGTGTTGTCGCAATAGGATGTTTCATGTATTTCTGAAATTTCTTTCCAATGATAGGGAGAGGAATCCAGTTTTTGAAACTTTTAGTAAAATAATTTGACAGGTTATAAGCACATAATTAAAAAATTATTAATATTTAAAAATAATAAGTAATAATTGAAATTAATAATATTATAATTAAAAAGTAATTAATCATAATTATAATTAAAATATTATAATTAGAAATAATTATTATAATTATGATTAAAATATTAAAATTAAAAATAATAATAATTATTAAAAATAATGTAATTATAAATATGATTAAAATATTATATTTAGAAATAATTATTATAATTAGAAATAATTATTGTAATTAGAAATAATTAATTAAAATTATGATTATATATTATAATTAGAAATATATTATTATAATTAAAAATAATTAATTATAATTATGATTGAAATAGTATAATTAGAAATCATTATTCTAATTAATAATTATTATAATTATAAATAAACATTAATTATGATTTAAATAAAAAAAGCAGATAATTTCTGACAAGGATTGTTAGTTAGAATTATTGCAAGTTAAACAGAAAGTCAGACTGAAATATATTTCTTTCAATGTCTAGATATGTTATAATTACAATTTCTCTTACTCAGAAGTCTTTAGTGATGGATTCGATAGTTCTTCCAAATGAAACAAATTTTTTTATTATGTATTAAAAATATTTTGATCTGTCATGTTGTAATAAAAACAGAAAAATTCACGTTATCCCGTGGTGCCTATAAGTTTTCAATAAATCAAATAAAATACATCTATTTCTTCCTAAAATTATAATTCACTAAATCTGAAAGATTCTGGAGTGGATACGTATTTTTAAATAATACAAAAAGGAAATAGATTATTTCATGGGATTTAATTCAATAAACAATGTTATTTTCAACGTCACTCATTTTGCACGTTTTTACTAATTCGTAGAATATACACCAATATCGTCTAAGCTGATTCCAATTCTTTTATAAATTAGAATGAATATTCCAATAATGACAAGAGAATAGATGTTATGATAGCCATATTTTATTATTTATTTCTTTAAAAGTTCTTTCTTTCTTTCTTTTCAATTCTTGATATCCAGGAACATTATTATACTAGAAATAAATAAGGAAAATATGATAAGCCATTTATGAACTTGCACCACACTCAATACCTGAAAACAACTTAAGAACGTAGATCTATTGCATATTAGGTTTATATCAAATTTTCTTATCTACGGAGGGTCTTTCTGTTTTAGATCTTTTGATTGATATATTGTGGAGGCGGGGGAGACAGTTCTGGCCTAGTTTCTTCTGTTTCAAGTACACTTTAATATCAAACATAGTAAATAGTAGAAAACTTCTTACAATGAACAAATGAAATACATATTGTTACGAAACTTCAATTCCACTTGGTCCGTAAAGTCACCGGGTTCGCTTGTAGTGGGTGTATGGTGTGAAAACAATCAACAGACCACAATAACGAACGACGATGACGTTTACTAAACACGAAGACACAGAGACGACACAGTCGAGACGAACACAGACAGCACACAGAAGCACTCTACAACAAACAGTAACCCACAAGTAGCAATCGGTAGTAATAACAACAACAGCATACACAGCGGTCAGGCAGAATTCAGCAGAAGGAAGGAATTCACATAGCTTCACTCTACGGCCTCTCCAAACGTCTGCAATTCTCCACTGTATCCTCGCTTTAGCTGTATTCCACTGCCGACTCACTATTACACGACTGGCTGCTCCACACACGACACGATGCTGCTTCTATATAAAACGCCAGGAATCGCCACACAACTCAGTTCAGCAATCGCTTGAGCTTCCACAAAGCTTGTTCTTCGTAGGAATATTCCGCCGTTGCTTCGTTATCCTCTCGACGACTCGATACACGACTCGTTTCACAACTCACTTCGACTTGAGACTGCCGGCCTGTTATAGTCCTCAGGAGGCAGGCAAAGAAGGTCCTGGAACAATCATGCTTACCTAGGTTCCTATTGCCTGAATAGTTAAAATTCTGGAAGTTTCCAGTACTATCTATTTTGTCGCCAAATGCGTTAAATTCATCGCCAAGTTCTGAATAGTTGACGCGGCACCCGATCAGCCCCCAACAGAGCTTATCGTAAAACGGTCTAGTAACCCATATATTATTTTAAAATAATTCTCATAAAAGGGTTATTGTACGAAACAATGAATTGAAACTCACATATTTTAAAAGATTACGATAACCGGTATTCTGAGCAGCTGACGCAATTCCGATGAAATTTGCTCTCAAGCCATTAAAAAGCAATTAAACCGTAAACCATAATAATAATATTTAATGGGTAAATAATTGTAATCTTTTGTAGCCTGAGAATAATCCAAGGAAACAAAAAAAAAAAGGTCACACTAGTTTCAATTATTTTACGAAACAAACAACAGTTTCACATATCTAGGCAGAAATCAATAAATTATTTTTGTTCTTATTGTTAAAGCTATTTATAATTTCTGATTATGTAATATATTATCTAATGACATTTTATTTAAGCAAACTAAACAAAACAAACTCTTTCATTGCATTTTGGAACAATCTAATAAAACGAACAAAAGAGAAGAAAAAGAAGATAAAATATTTTAACAATTGGCACAATCGAATTATTATGGAAAATAGTCATATATAACACATATTGGTTTAAATTGTTGAGTTCGCTGACTAAGTTGGCTTTTAAATTTGTACCCAGACATGTTACTGAATAAGGAAAGAGGAAGATTTAACATCAAATTATTGTGTTTAAATAAAAAAAAAACCTTTAGTGTAAAAAAGTAAATTAAAAATTTCTAAATAATATAAAGGCACATAGAATAATGCGTAGTGATGAATTAAACATACCAGGAGTCAATTTAAAATAAATGGAAATTCGAAAAAATATATTACATTTTCTAAGTTTTCAGTGAAAGGCTTAAAATTCCATTTAAGCATACATATAAAAAAGAATAACAGTTGAACTTTTTAAATCAATATCTACATTAATATTTCAAAAATTCCATTTTATTGACAAATGTCTTATAAGTACTATTTTTATTAATCACAATTACAAGAATGGGAAAAAACTATTATAAAAGAATAGCTGTACAATGTTTAATGGTAACTTAAAGGCCGAATTATAAAAAAAGGGTGATAATGAAAGTTTCTCTCAATTACCAAACCTGAATTCATTTTCCAAAGATTATTCTTACTATCGCTAATTTTTAATGATCCCCGAAAACAAATGGGCATAAAGTAAGATTTTTCTATTTAAAATTTAATTATTTTCAATTTTTTCACTTATTAAAAACGTTTCTTGATTGTAGAATTATAATTATGTTTAATATCTCACTGTATAGGACAGTCTAATATCTACATATTTAATTTGCCTTTATTGTTTTTCGTTTAAAAGTAACAGCTTTTTATTTAAATCTAATAGCCGGTATTAAATATTGCCTCTCCCTCCCTAATTCAATAGTATCTTCTGGACCAAACCTAGAAACCAGCCGTGAATAATCAACTCTACAGAACCAATAAAATTACTATTATACATCTTTCTATCAGGAAAATACAATTAAAACGGAAATAAATTCCGTTACAGAAATGTGTCTAACTTCAATCTACTCATTGTTTAAAAAAATCTTTGAAATCTTTTCGTTATTGGTGTCATTTCTGTATATCAAAATGTACAAAATGTACAATATAAGTATTTTTGGTGTAATTCTTTCAGCAATAATTGCCGCACAAGGAGGTAACACTGCACTTTTTTTTCATTCTGACATTACTGACAAGCGAAAAATTGGTCTAAAAGTACAGTATTCAAATAAACTGGGATAACCATAGAAATAGGAAGGACTTTACCAGTAGAAATGGGGATATTATTTAACAATAAAAAATTTAAATTACAGTGAATTAAAGGTTTTTGTAAGTGAACCTCAATCAGAATAATTATTAAACATCATTTCGATGGTTTTTAAAATTAGATGGCTGTAGCATCTTCTATATTTTATTCATCTATACATATGCATATTGTACTTTTATCAATTAAGTGTGAACACAAGATTTTTCAAAATTAGGGTTTGTTGTTTGTTTTCGGGAAAATGACAGTATTTCATGAAATGTCATTTCATAGATTGCAATACGTAAAGAAAGAATATTATTGCACATTTCGTTTAACAACTCATTTTAAACGAATTTGCATTTTGTTCACGAAATTTGTTGAAGATGGTTGCAAATGTAAAGTGAAAATAATTGGTTGACCATGCCATATGAAAATGTCGAGTATAACCGAACAGCCCGTGAAAGAAATTATAATTAACCACAAGCAAAGGAAGCAGATACTTCGAAATTTTGCAAGCATTGGTATAGCTTGCACTAAAAACCTATGCTTTTTACCTACAAAATTTGCAAGGTTGAATTTTTACAGCAGTGAATTCAATAAAAAGGGAATAGCTACTTCATGTATGGCAAGAAATGGCACCCGATTTCAAACAATAATACATAACAAATATTTGACATAGATAGCATAGAAAAAACTTAGCAATATCCTCTAACTTAATCTGTATCGTAATTGTCACTATTCATGAGAAATAAATATTTTAAATCTATTTCTCCATTTTGAATGATCCGGCATTATCCTTTCTCTCTTTACAATTGAAATAAAATCTGGTTTTAAAATTCATACTATAGCAGTTGCATTATTTTATCTTCTCCTTTGGATAATAGAAGGCGATACCTAATTACGTATGCATCTCAAAATGCATTGCGATTGTTATTAATGAGATGCTGTTCTGTAAGAGGAGCGCGAGTTAATGTCTTGTCTTGTCTTTGTATTTTGTGTGAAATGTTATCATTAAAGAAATGTTCCCAAAAACATACGCTCTTCTTTTCTTACACTGCACGGATCATAATGATCTTCGTTCCACCACAAACCTAAATAAAGTCTCTTCTTTTTGGGATTATTGTGGGAAAATTGATTTGGTATGAAACCGTGATTTATGTTAATGAAAATGAAAAAAGCATCTTAAGTTGAAAATTAAAGTACTAAGTCACACTCGATCCCTTTTTAATCAATCAGATCTGAAATAAATGAAAAATAAAACTTACATAGAATAAAGCTGCTAATATTAGCTGCGGGTCGTAAAATTTTCCATTTTGTCTATTTAAAATGACAATAGTTATTTTTACTGGATTGATGCATTAAAATCATGATATATAGTGTTTAATCTCTATTCGTTTGTTCTTTTCAAATAAAGTAAGATTTAGTGCAATATTTTACTATTTAAATATGAAAATTATAAATTTTACGATTAATTTTTCTGAATTAAATATATAGAAAATATCAGCTTCATAGATATTGCAGGAGTAGATAGAGGAATTCTTGCAGTTTTTCAGCTTCTAAGTAACAAATATTCAATGTAAATATAGAAAGAAAAGAGTCCAATGTACTGATATGTGAGTCCCCCCCAGGGGTACCTCGAAATGAGGATGAGAAACTTCCGGCATTGTGATTGGTTCTCGCCACGCTGGAGGGTTCACGAAAAGGTGGGATTCTGGCTCTTCCTATCGATAACGGGACGTACTACCTTAGGGAAGGGTTGTACAGTGGTCGGTGATGGTCCTTAGGACTCAACCACAGTTCCCGCCAATGTTGCTGTAGTGGCGGTCCTGTCATTCAGTATTTATTATTTATCCGTGTACCTTCAGAGAGTCAGTGATATGACTTACCGATATGTTCGATGTCTTTATACATACGCTTTAATTTAATTTCAATAATTACTATCTGCCTTTTTTCAATAATTACATTTGCTTTTTCAATTCCATCCACATATAAAAGAAATAAGCCAGGGAACAAGTATTGAAACCACATGCACTATATTGGTTTCATCCATTTTTAATTTACATGAAAGTCGAAGAGGCACAGATATGTCATCAATAATCCAACAATAATCCAAATAATCCCCTGTATATATATATATATATATATATATATATATATATATATATATATATATATATATATATATATATATATATATATATATATATATATATATATACCAGTTATGAAGTCAGAAATTAGCACCTTCCGCCTTCATATGGAGAATATTACAAAATAGAGACATCCCAATGGCATCTTAGAGTCAAACCGTATCTTCAACAATTGGACGAATTTCCTTAAACTCGTTAATTAATTACGCCACTTTTCCAGCACTGCTAATCTTCAGAATACCTTATCATTGCTATACAACCATAATTTGTAATAGTACGTTCTTCTGATTTTTAGAGATGAGTTTCAACAGCACTGGTCCACATGATATATTATTGATCTCCATGATTACCATTATTTTCGCAGAAGACGGCGAATAATAATACGGTTAATTTAGTCATGTCAACAACTTTGATATACAAAATCTTATCACAAGAAATGTAAAATAAAGATATGATTTTAATAATATGAATAAAATAATTAAATGTGCTCTTAATTTTAAATACACTTGTATAATGAATATTGATTCTTTAATTTAACTTAAATAATTAATAGCCGCCTTCGGCCAGCATCTGTTCTATATACCATCGACATATAAAAGCAATATGCAAAACCAAATCCTTCTGATTAAATGGCCCTAAATAAAATGGCAGAAATTCAAAATAAAAAAAAAATTAATGTAAATTGAAAGTAATTAATTTAAGCTAATTAAATCACAAAAACTTATTCAAGGAATGACGTATCCATTTATTAAGCAAAAACATTATTTAAGTGCCATTAACGAACAAACTTATTTTTAATGAAGTCAAATATTTTGGCTATAAATTTAAATAAGTACATTTCATATAAGTGACATTTCAAGAAATATTGCAGGGAAAATGCATTAGGAGATATTTAAACATGTTTGTTGCTTTCATGCACATACTGTTTATAAAATTTTTTAAACCATTTGATAAAATTCTTCCCGAATGTAAAACGCTAATCCTATTTTCACACGCTATTAACTAATTTGCATCACAAAATTAATATAAAATAACGGAAAAGGCTATGATAAGAATAAAAAAATAGTGTCTTGGCACATAAAAAGATAATTAAAAAAAAGTTTACAAGTTAATTTTATAAAAACTATGAGTATATTAAGACAGAAAATCAAATGAACTATTTCTGGAAGATATATTTCTGGAATGTTTCACCAATGAGTCCAAATATTAGTTTTAATTACTAAGATACCAAATATCGCAAAATTAATACATAGATACGTGATGATATGATACGGATTAAATTCGAAATGAGAAATACAAAATTTATCTAATATAATAGTTATTTTTAATTAAAATCAACACAAGTATAAAGGAAGCATTTTCTTGACCATCATTTGCATGAGACATCTGTTCTCTTAACGAAGTCAATTATGCTATCTACTCCATTAATTAATTATTATCAAGTTGAGAACTGCTTTTATTTTCTCAATAAAATTCTTTAATTACAAGTTTGAACTTAATTTAGTATAAGTTAATTTATTGTGGAAACATTTCATTACTTGGCATCTTTAACGCAATAATGCAATTAATTCAACCTGTAATAAAGTGTGCGCAACATTTAATGGAGAGTTTGGAATCCGAAACCGAGTTAATAAACAGATAATTTCATCAGGGTGTAATTTGTTCCTTATGCTTCTTTATGTTTAAAAAATATTTAAACTTTTTGTTTTGTGAAACTTAAATGAAACATTTATAAGTAAATTTAATTTAAAATACCCTTATAAAAGTACACTAATATGAAGAGAGAACCTGTTAAAATAACAGAGCAACAAGAAGTTAAAATCTAACAAACAGATAATTTCATCAGGGTGTAATTTATTCCTTACTAGCCGCCTTTGGCGACCAGCCTGTTCGTCAATCTTAATGTTCGTTTAAATTTTAATAATTAAATAGCCTGAACCGGAGTTTAAGCCCCTTCTTCACCAAGTTGCGATAACGCGCCAAAGCTGGCAATCTTTATTATGCACTATGATTAAACATCTGCTCCTTTGCTTTTGAACATTTCGCAAAGCCGTTGTTGGCGATTTTTAAAAGCAGGGGGTTAAACTTCGGTCGTACCATTACATATTTTACGCAGTTCCAACTTTAATAGATTCTTCAGCAAAATATTTTAAAACTTCAAATTTTGATCGCCATATAATTCACTCATAATATTATAAAGGCCTTCAATCATAACGTGATATGTATCTCTCTAATTTTCTGTTACCCCTCGTAGAATTTATGCTTTAAATTAAAGTGAAAATGATTAATCTGCAATTCATATAATAATATTTTTTACTGAAACAAAGCATTTTTTTTAATAATATGATTACTGATAATAGAGTCACTGAGCGTTTAAACTTTATGGGCACTAAAGAATATCTTTCTTAATTTATGTAATATCTCAAGAATTTGTCAACAAAATTTTCTCAGATTCATCATGAACAGATCTATTAATTAACAATGTTTAATTTTAAATGCATCAAACACTAAGAAAATAAAATGAATCGTTTAAAATAATCGGTCGAAAACAGGTTTAAAAAAACTACTTAAAAAACGATGTACTTAAAACTATAAGCAGATACAAAAAAATATATAACTAACATAAATACAATTTACTTACAAAAGCATGCAACTAACCTAAAAATAATTTGAATCATTGAAAACAGGTTAAAAAAAAACTACTTAAAAAACGATGTACTTAAAACTATAAGCATATACAAAAAATATATAACTAACATAAATACAATTTACTTACAAAAGCATGCAACTAATCTAAAAATAATTTAAATCGTCCGTTGATAATGGTTGTCATGGCAACAATCAGAACACAAAGCGCATGCGTGAATTTTCTTCGCCACTTATGGTAACGCAAATGCGTGAATTTTTCTACTCCAGTTGGGGTAACGCTATGCAGATTAGACATTTTTAATTTCCTTTATTCTGTGTTATTTTAATTCAAAAGTACTTCAGAATGAATCTGAAACATGGATTAATTAACAATGTTTCATTTTAAATGCATAAAACATTAAGAAAATAAACAGAATCGTTTTAAATATTCCGCCGAAAAATGTTAACCCAATCCTCATTACTGTTGGGAGAAAAAAAACAACAACTAAAGCCTTACTCATTTGACGGTGGGAAAAATGAAAGATTTTTTTTTTTTTTTGGCGGAAAAGTTGGTGGAGGGGAAAATGGAAGATTTTTTTGGCGGGAAAGTTAGTTTTTAATTAATAATTAAAATTTCAAAAAAAGGGACCCCAGGTGCACATTCCCGACCTCTAAGGTATACATGTACCAAATTTGATAGCTGTATGTCAAATGACCTGGCCTGTAGAGCGCCAACACACACACACACACACACACACATTGAGCTTTATTATAAGTATAGATGATCCTTTATGTTTGAAATTTTTTAAACATTTTGTTCTGTAAAGTTGAAATAAAATGTTTATAGGTAAATTTAGTGTAAACCCTTATAAAAATAGAAGAAGAAATATGTTTATCACTTCACCTGAATTTTAAACATGTTGTTGAATTATTCAAATTATATTACAGTTCTTTTATTTTCATCGAAATGTATATATATATATATATTCATTCCTTTAATTTGGATACATTATTTTATTCTAATGGGAAAAATTAATTACTCTTTTATTTTATTACCTAAAATAATAATGCAATTAATATTGGCCAAGATGAAATATTTCAAAATCATTTATGAATACTTTTACAAGTTAATTCTACATTATTATTTACAAATTAAATTATTTATTTTTGAAGAATAATTTATTCCCAAAGAGCATTATGTTGTCTTAAATTAACAACAATAGTATTTATTATAGACCAATATTTCATTTCTCTGGAGCCGTTTCCAAAACCTAGGAAATAAATTAATTTAATGATTTCCTTAAGTTTCATAACAGAACGTGGCATTATTTATTGAGATATGCAAAAAAAGATTAACATTTTTCAGAAACATTACCAACAAACAGCAGATCAAATTCCATTTAGATGAAAAATTAAGACTGTTATTATTGTGAAAATTATTTGTGAAAAATTAATAACTAAAATAAATATCATAATTCCTTCCATTTCCTGAACTATTTACTAGTTCGAAATTATTAGTACCAGTTAGTTTGTTTAAAATCTAAGAATATACCTTTAGCTTATACATTTAAAATTGTAGTTGGAAACGCAATTTTTAATATTTATAAAAATACTTCATATTTACAATGTAACTCAAAATATTATACCATTGTTATGTTTCAAATTTCCAATATGTGTTGGAAATTTCTCATTACATATTGACATTTTATTTAAAATACAAATCACAATTTTAAATAGCAGGGAAATTTGTCATGCTTTTTTATCAGTAGTATATAGTTAAGATCGTGAATTTTACTTTCTTGCATATTCAATGAACAAATAAAAAGTATTGCAATTGTTTTAAAACAGCAAACTCAAGAATTTGAAAATTCTCCACATTTCAGTCCTTCCCAGTATCCGAAGATACATTTTGGGTATTATATTTATTTATTTCTCGCTGTGCATGGCTATAGTGAAAGTAATAATTCAAAATGTTTGGATCTAGATTAATGAAATCTGATGTGTAACCTTTAACTCATATATATTTGGAGAAACTGTTACTTCTGGTCTGTTCCAAAAATATACAAATAATAAGCATAGTTCTTTAATTATTATTTATTTACCTTTATTCACAAACTCATCGCATCTTTCTCGATTCTATTTCTGTGTCTGCACATGCAATGAAACGGCTTTTGTTTGTTTCACATATATTTTTGCAAACACTATTAAATTTTGCGAATGAATTATTTTCTTGCAATATGAATATTATTTTCCTACTGATGTTAACACAGTGATACAAGCATTTCTGAATTATTTTATGCCTATTTATAAGCAGTTTTAAATAAATTGATTTAAATTTAATGATTCTTAATCGTTTTCATTTATTTTTAATACTATAAACTCTATTTAAACTATTTTTTGTTGTATATTAGTAATTACTAATTTATTCTTTTTAATTCATATTGTAAATAAAAAAATATATATATTTGATTAATAGTTATAAAATCAATATCAATTGAATGAGGACGCATAAATATAAGAAACAAACTTAAACTAGAACTCAAATTGTTATATTAAAAAAAAGCTTATTACAACTTCCTTAAGGCAATTCTAATAATAATTTTTCACCATTACGTCAAACAACAGGTATACAATCTTAAAAATGCAAGTAATAGAACCTTAATTGTTACCTTGTAGCTTAGATTTTGAATTAATTCATGGTAATACTAATAATAATTATTCATCATTACGTCCAGTAGCTGAAAACCAATTTTATAAATGCAAGAAATTTGTATAATTCGTAATCTATATTATTATTTTGAAGCGTGAATTATAAAAATGTTTCCATTGCAATGCTTATAATAATCGTTGTCTGAATCCTCAAATTCAAGTCTAGGAACAAGCTTAAATTGAAAACTTGCAACATAGCTTCTAAGAGCTTTTTCATAGCAGTGTTTATAATAATTACTTCCTTTAATAATTGCATCCACTAGCAACAATACATATTGAGAAACGCTATTAAAGTTTACTTTCCTAGACGGAAAGAATTTCTCACACACAAACAGTCTCAAAGGATTTACGGTATGTTGTTCCCAACGGAATTCATTCAAATTTATATATAACATTCCTTGATATTACAAGCTTTTGATGTTGTTAATGGAAGTACTTTTTAGTAATTACTGTTGGAAGAATTTCTTCTGAATGATAAGGTAGAGTAATGCTTAGGTTTTATTTTAAATATATTTCTTACAAGCTGCATATGAATGTGTCACATTCTCGCCTATATGTCCCATGATTTTAAAATAAAGATATTGCAACGCTCCCTGTTTCCCTTACCTGGTAACTAACACTCCGGTCAGATGTAACATCACCTGTTACCACACACATTTTTAAATGTCTCCGGACTGCCAGATGGGGGATTCTCTTCACAAGTAGAGTCATTGTGTCTGGTCATTAGTTGTATCCAAATAAAGAAACACATGTGTGTGTTTCGTCGTTTTAGGAAGATCCGGATCCGAATCTTCAAAGGAAAAGAATGCCAAAACATTCAGTTGTTATACTTTTTTTCCATTATGAATGGACTCCTCACGTCAGTCATCAGCAACCGTTGTCACTAAGTGTCGAAGTCAGGTGAACTTTATCCGGTGTCAGCCGTGAATTGAATTTGATTAACATGTGTTCAGAAAGGGTCAGCTGCAAAGATGAATCATTAATATACATTCCCACGTACGACTGGAGACCATTGATGAAGCATTCCTGAACGGCAATTGGGTAATAAGGAGCTCAAGTGCACCAATGAGAAAATGAGAGGAGGAGATTTGGCTGAAATAATGGTATTTTTCGAAGAGGAAGGGGAAGAGCAGTGAAAACCGTTTTTTAGGAGGAGTCGGAGAGACGTGAGTGTTGGAAGGTGAACATTCACCTGATTTTGTGAAAAACTCCGTATGATTCGAGTTTCTGTGTTGGATCCACCCGATAAAGATCAGTAGATTTCTGGAGTTACCCCTGGAGTAGACGTTGAGCTAACAGCCTTTTATCGGGTATTTTTTTGGGGGGGGAGGGGGTTATTCTCCGAATTGATAGAGGAACTATTTCATGATTAACTTTCAACTGTTGTGTGAATTTTATAAATAATTAGAACAAGTTGTTTATTATAATAGAACAAGTTGTTTTTGTGCACATATTGCCGAATGGTCATAGCACTGGTCTCTTAATCAAAAGATCGCAAGTTTGAATCCCGCTAGAGACAATGCGATTCACAGTCTGTGTACGATTTTATGTTTTCCTTTATTTCATGTTCAGGAAGATTCTGGGCATTTCTTTAGTTTACCGGATAAATATTCTGGACTTTTCTTACTGTCTCCAGAAAAGTATTCTGGAACTTTCCTACTAGTATAAAAGCAGAAGATCTGTCAGTCACTGTGTTCAGAGGAGTTAATAAATTGGTTTAGCCCTATTTCTTGTGTGTGCCATTGAGTTCCACACTAGAGTACCTACGTGATAATATATAAGGCTGTAAACAAAGAAATTGTTTGTTACGCTTCGCTCTTGTTTGATCGGGGGCGCGGTGGCCTGATGGTAAGGTCTCGGCTTCGGAACCGAAGGGTGTGAGGTTCGTGACCCGATTCCACAGACGAACCGTCGTGTAAGAGGGTCTGTTGCACGTTAAATCCATCATGACCAAATGTCCTCCTGCTGGTGTGGTGTGGAGAGGGGGAGTGCCAGCTGAGGTGTCGTCCTCGTCATCTGACAGCGGTTCAAAATTACGAGGTCCGTCCCAAAATGGCCCTAGTGTTGCTTCAAACGGGACATTAATATAACTAAACGAAACCAAACTTATCTAATCTACCAAGATTAAGACATTACAGTGTATTATGAGTGTGGTTTTTTTAAAAGATACATTTATAGGACGAAACAACTCATTCGATTTGATTTGATTTAGATTCTATCACTGATAATAATAAAAGATGTTTTCAATCAATTGTTAATTTATTTTCTACTTTAAGTATTTTAATGATGAATATAAATATTGTAAAATTAAAAATTTAAACATTTTGAATTTCAATTTTCTATCTTATTTATAAACGCTTTTTTTAATTTAATCACTCTGGATAAATTTCTGTAAATTTCAAGCCTGATTCTAAAATTACTCTAAAATACATTATATGATACCCTACTAAGCTTTCTGTTTTATTAGTATCTGCATTAGCATATTATCAGTTTCTGAATTCGTTAATCTATTTATATTAGTATATTATGTATATATTTTTCCTTATTATCTCATATCAGTTATTTAAGTTTAAATACTGATTTTATTATGATTAATTTTTTTTTAGAATAAGAAGCTTACTAGATGTACAATAATAACAGTTACAAATTATTACAAACTAAAGACCAATGCATTTTTAACGTCGCTTATGAAATTCGCTTGAAATAATATTGAAACTAAAAAGTTTCATCATTTAATCTCAATTATTTCATTTTCAAGAATTTATATATATTTTTAAAAAGTCAATATTACTTTTTATCGCAATATTTAATTTCGGCCGGCGTCCTGGCCTAGAAGTAGCGAGTCTTCCCCGTGATTTGGGTGTTCCGGGTTCGAGTCCTGGTTCGGGCATGGTTCTTCTTTACTCTGCGTTCTATATGTGAGATGTGTGAAAGAACGCCTATGTAAGAAAGGGGTTGTGCAAGCGAGTGAGTGAGTGTCATCTTCGTACGAGCTAAAGTCAGACTTCTGTCCTCGGGTGCCCAGGTACCTTTTTTCTCAGAAGCTATTGCCCAAACTCAGCTTAAATCATTGACCTCCTCCGTGGGCTTTTCTATGCCAACTGTCATAGGAAGTAACAACAACATCATATTGAGTTGACAAAAAAATTTAAATGATGGTGTAAAATAGGAAATGTAGAATTATGTTTATTTCCCATTTAATATAAAGTCTAAATAAATACGAATTTCTTTTTGTAAAAACTATATTATTAAATTTTAATTACTTTTTAGTGTACAATTTCAAATATTGGTCCTGAAATTAAATTAATATATATTAGAAACCCAAATTATATAAATTGTCGATTCAAAGAAACGATTTCAAACATAATAAACTAATCAATACTTAAGAAAGTGAAACAAAAATATAGTAGTAACTTAAGTGGATCGTAAATCTCCGTTATCAAAATTTTACATTTAAAATCATACATTTTTTTAAATGGTTATAAACAAAAAGTTATTTCCACTAACGTTGCACTTATTTCAAAAGATTCTGATTCTTTATTTATTTAGGAAACGAAAATATCATCAAAGATTTTAAGTTCCTGGAAAAAGCAAAAGAATCTTTGCCACTTTTCATTTGCAATGCGATAGATCTAGAGAAATCTTCAGCAAAGTAGAACTTTGTGATATATAGTAATTCATTCTTGAGTTGATTCAGATGGTTCAGCTAATCTTAACAGCTTCGTAAAGGGAAGAAAAATCGAGCCAATTTTTTTTCAGCTTGGCATCAACCGAATCTTGAGATCTGAAGCACTCTTTTTTCAGTGAGTGAAGAAGAAAAGTAAATAAGAGGAAAATATCAAGCAGAAGGTTAAGAAAAGGTAACAATACAAAAAAAAGGAATTGCCGAGGTCTTTCTCCTATGAGGGCAGAAAACTTAAGAAAATAAAGTCAATAAGCGAAGGAAAGAATCTCCAAGCTTTTATTCCCAAGAATTTTTTTTTTCATAGAAAATGTTGCGGCTGATTCATCTGAGAACAGCTGCTGTTTTAGAAGACAAAGAATTTGGAAGAATTCTTTTTTCTCCTGTACATTTTCATTTTTTATTCATTTACTTATTTGCCTTTTTTCAGTCTATTTCTACTTAGTTTAATTTTCTAACAATTGCTCGAAAAAATGTTTCCTATTACATTTGAGATTAAAACTTATCCATATTGTTTTTGCACAGTGTCAAATAATATTGCAAGGAAAATATTATTAATAATATTTTTTTTTTATTTGCAAACGAATATAATTATTATTTGCATATATATTTTGCATACAGTTATTAAATTTCATGTAAAAAATGAAGAAATGATGTGTTACATTGAAATTAATCTTTTGAAATTTTTTGCAAATAAGAAATTATATTAATTTATTTATTATATTAAAATCAATTTTATTGGCTTATACTTAATCGTAATTTTAATTGGAAGCAAAGCTTATGATACAATTTAGATGAAAAAATGTTTCTATTCAAATTTGGTTCGATAAGAAAATTATTATGAGATCGAACTGTTACTCTTGTTCATTGGCTCATAAAATGAAAAAAAAAACGAGTTATAAATTCTGCAGATGAAATAACCTTTTAAAGATTATGGGGAAATAACCTTTTAAAGATTTTGTGAAAAAAATGGTATAATTTTTTTTAACAAAATTAACTATTCGTTAAAGTTACTGTTGAATTTTCTGAGTTTTCAGAAAAAGCAATATAAATTGTATAGAGATATTATACTGAGAAAAGTTATATTTCAAATAAAATTTTTCAAAAATGTTACTTAAACCGAATTTTCTCTAAAATTAAAAGGATTGTAAGGTTTATGATCCACTAAATTTTGGATATGAAAATAATGATTTTTTAAAATTTTGTTTAATGCAAATTATTTAAATTAAATACTTTAATTATAAAATAAATTTTCTGTAAATTACTATTCAGCTTTATTTTGTAAAAGTTTAAAATCTAAATAATTATTTTTCTAAAGTCTTGCATTCGAAGTAAAGTTTTTCTTTACTTCGAGTATTTAACAATTAATATCTTAGATTTCCGATTGAATACTGCTATTTTATAGATGACTAATTCTGCTCTACTAGACATAAATCTGTTTCTATCTTTTATAATTGAAAGGAATTCCTTAATATTTTGTAACAGTGCCCTTTCATTGCACGTAAAAATTTCAATGCATGAATAATTTAAAGAAATAACTGCATTCATAAATTGTTCATTAGAGATATAATCTAACTCTACGGGCACAGGCAATCCATCTTTAGAAATATCTGGTCTAATGATACTTATAAAAATGTTTATTTCCTTTTTAATAAAACCCAAAAACCACCACCACTTTTTAAAAAAACACCATGATTTCAAATAAATGTCTTAACGACACATATAGAGGTACTCTACAAACAAAAACAAAAACAAAAAAAATCTTATTTTGCATTTAAATACGACTGAAAAGATGAACATTACATACATCCATGACGAAATCGTCTCCCCATCATTTACAGCAAGTAAAGCGAAGCATTTGCTTTTGAAACCGGAGGGGAATTTTGGCTGCATCTTAATTACTTTACTTGGCTGTTGGAAGATGCTGCCGAAATGGTTGTAAGCCATTAAGGGAAGAGTTATAAGAAACCAGCAGCATGTTATTTCGCTTTGTCTCTGGAGTTTCTTCCCTAATGATACCAATTATTTAACCATTTCCTGCGAAATCGATGAGGCGGTAGTCAGGTAAGAGGAAAGGAATGAACTTTCGGAATAACGAACTGTAAGGACTGTAGGAATTGATTTTCGGAATTGAGAATTTTCTCAGTGAATTTTCCTGAATAGGGCATTTTTGATGTTGGCGGTTATATTCTTAGAAAAGGACTGTATGGTAGTGGATATAACTTTGCTGCTAATCCAGATAAATATGAGAATATTAATGCATTGTTACAAGTTCATGCTACATATATAAATAGAAACAAAACACACTTACATTTTTGCAATTCAGGTCGTTAACATGCATTAATAGTGTTATTATTCCATAATTATTAGGCCTAATATTATAATTCTATATATGCTCGGTGATCGGTTACGGTTACGATGATCGCTTTTCAGAGATTATATAAAAATTTCATGAACTTGAAGGTATTATTCCAATTCTATATTTGTTTAATACACTGGTGTAAAAGTTCGCTCTGCTTAATTTAAAAATATGAATGTTACACACACACACGTGTATTTAAAACAATCCCATCGAGGACTTGTTAGGTGAAAATTTTAAATGGCTTGAATAATCAATGAAACATCAGATAAATAA
Source organism: Argiope bruennichi (assembly GCF_947563725.1). NCBI lineage: Eukaryota > Metazoa > Arthropoda > Arachnida > Araneae > Araneidae > Argiope > Argiope bruennichi. The sequence continues at coordinate 41,016,419 of NC_079158.1, read as the reverse complement.
TAAGTACAAAATTTAATTAAATTCATAAAAAGTCAGAAATTATTTAAATGTTTCATGTTTCTTATGGCACTTGCCTTGGACAAGCCCACTGTTATGAAGTCATCAGTTTTAAGCCGGTGGGGGAGCGTCTCTTGTTTTTATAGTAGCGCCATCTAGGGCCAAGAGAACGAAAATGTTTCATAATATTATTTTACAGTACTACTTGCTTTTCGAACTTATTTTACATCTATATCTTATCTAGTATTCATTGGGGAAGTTAAGCAATTTAAAATACTTGCTGGAGTACAGTTTTTTCCTTGAATCTCAACTACCTATACAAACAGATGTTTGAAACAAGAAAGTACTCTTTGGAAAAATGAGAAAGGAATGTCTTGAAAACCAAAAAGTGTGGATCAATTCTTCAGATATTTCGTAAATTAACAATAACACTTTGGCTAAAAGAATTGGAACTTGGGTTCCTTACATTGTTATATAATTTGTGCAAATTATATATATTTTTTAACGATAAAAAATATAACCAACAGTTTATAAGACATTAAGGTAATTACTTTTAAATAACAGTCACCGTTATATTTAAATTATATTTCTACAATTAAGAAATTTTTATTTAAAAAAATGATAATTTGCCTAAATTCCGCAAATCTAGTAATTACAGATTTGAGAAAAAAATAAATGCAGAATTCAGAATATATTCAATCCATCATTACTTCTGTATTACATTCCAATTTTTTTTTGCCAAAAATCGTCTGAACAACCACAAATATAAGTTATATTTTAGATATAACAAATGATCACATGCTTTTTCATATCAGCCTAGATAATTCTTTTTTATTTCAAGTAATACTGGCCAATTTTCAAGAAACGTAGTTCCGATTGTCTTTGAACAAAGGAACTCTACTCTTTGTAAAATATAGATACTTAAAAATTAGTTCCTTGACATAATCGGTCTTAAGCCGCATCGAAAAGCTGAAAATTAAATACTATCAATTTTTTTTATCATATTACCTTGAACTCTTTAATGAACATTTTGAGGATATATATAAATACCCAGTCTTCAGAAACGGAGATATAGTGTGTTGTTGACCTGTTACGTACGCAAATATCTGGATTATCAAAATTCTGATATGTAGTTACTATGTTGTGACTTATGGCACATTAGAAGACCGCTGACAGTTATCTGTCAGCATTTTAAACCGAGTGAGCGTCTCTCGTTTTTTCAGTCGTGCCAACTAGGGCCAAGAGAACGACTTAGCTACTTCATGCACCACATTCGCTTGCACAACCTCTTTTTACAGTGAGCACATTCACACCACCTCACAGATAAAACACGAGAGAAAAATAACCATCCCGGAACCGGGATTTGAACCGCAGACGCCCAGATCACGGAAAAGACACGCTACTCCTATGCCAGGAATCCGACAAAACTCTGACATAGTACTGATAAATTACAGCTGCTTGCGCATGATGCTTAATTATGTAAAGGTTTTCTTATTGAAAGCAAAGTCCCATTTTCAGAATTTTAAGGTCATTCATTTAACTGTAATAATTTTCGAGTGTTTTTCGGTTAAATTTATCAAGTTGAAAAAATACTTCTGTCCAGGATAAGTGCTGTTAAATTATAATAAAAATAGACAATGCATTAGATACATTTAGAAACCACTTCATCTAGATATTTATGGGAAATTTCCAATTTCATATTTCTAAAAAAGAAAATATAAATCAATATATATTGATTATTTATAGTACATAATTATTACTGCCCATTAAAAGAATTTCAAGATTAAAATTTAATCGCAAGACATATCACTGACTCTCCGACTCGCCCGAAGGTTCACGAATAATAAATACTGATTGACCCAGCAGCAACATTGCCGCGAATTGTGGTTGAGTTCTTAAAGCCATCACCGGCCACGGTACAACACTTCCCTGAGGAAGTACGTCCCGTCATCAATGGTAGGAGCCAGACCCCCATCTATTTATGTACCCTCCAGGGTGGCGAGATCCAACCACCATGCCGGAAGCATCTCATCCTTATTTCGAGGTGCCTCCTCGGGGGCATAAAATGTAATCGTAAAGGTGTCCTAACAACATTATAACATCATTATCAGCGTAATTTTAAATACATAAAAAATTCTAAAATAGATTTAAATAGCACCTCAATAAAAAAATATAAAATAGCATTATTTTCAGAAAATACTTTAAATAGCAATACGATAGCCTTAAGAATAATTACCTCACAGCATTGTGAATTTTGTTATAGCAATAACAAACAATTTTAGGAACATACTAAAGAACTTGAACAAATTGAAGCATGCGAATTATTGCGTTTTACAACTTATTTAAGTTATAAATGGCAGGTAGAAGAAACATATTAAGACATTCAGAAATCAATTTGGATTAATATAAAGTAAAAATACATCTTCAAATCCATTAATACTAATAATTAGTATTAAATTAACTAATTTCTTTCAAAATATGCTACATAATAAAAATATATCTACATAATAATAAGAAAATCAATCTAAACAACAAATTCTTACTAGAATTTCGGTAAAGGCAAAAGTAAGGCAAAATATTTAAAATTCTTAACATTTTGCAACAAAGTACACAGTAATAAATTAATTTAAATTTAGGGTAAATAGTAATTATTTTTCACGATGCTTCCAATAGATTAAAAAAAAAAAAAGGTTCATCGTCTACCTTCATTGGAGCAACGTTTCCCCTAACGAAGACAATTACCTTCACTTATTCAGTCAGTTAACCATTTTCTAATTGCGAACCGTTTCTGGTCCCTCGTTAATAACCTTTAATTACTGGTTCGAACCCAATTTAATGCGAGCCGTTAATGGAGTGTGAATATTTCATTACCTGACACTTTTAACGCAATAATGAAATTATGTTCAACCAGTTACGGGCTTTTGTGCGCCACTTTTAAAGGATTTTATTTCCGCTAAATCTTTTCGGCGTGCTTCTAATTATTTTTACACCTTTTCCCACTGATTAACGAAAAGAGTTTCGAATTTCAAACTGCTTGAAATCTGTTAGGGGAGAATAATAATAATAAAAAAATAAAACTCTTACTTAGTGATAATTTCGCTAAAGTGTGGTTCCGTGCCACACTCAGTTTTATGTGTTTTAAAACTGTTACTAAGTTTAGGGCTGTAAAATTTTTACGAAAGGAACTGATAAAAGCGATTAATGTAAAAGTGGTTTTAAAATTTAGTTTCAAAAATATACTGAAATTCCATGCGGGGTGCTAATTGATTTTTTAAAATATTTGAACCTGAGAAATTCTGTTTTCAAAACGAGATGGGAAAAGAGATTTTTTTTTAAATATATTTTAAAATAAGTGAAGTATTTTTCTTAAGCACTCATTTTAATAAAAATGAAAAATCACTTGATATTTACATAAATTCATAAGCTACTATTGATGTTTTCTTATTTGGTATTTAATATTTTCGTAATTGTGTTTGCATATGGTTCTGAAATAGATAAACTATTTCTAATATTAATAAAGGCTAATATTTTGTCTATCTACAGAGAATACAGTTAAAACTTGAGCTATATTTTACATTGGTATGCTTTAGATACTGATGGTGTGTACCTTGAAGTCTCTTTTTTCTTCGTTCTTTTATTATTTTAGAATTTGTAATAATCCTGACGTTTCTTTCACTACTTAAGAACTTCAGAAAGTATTATCTTACAAGAATTGATTTTTATACCAATTTTAAGTGTAATGTTTCTTCTGTAAAATTATGCAATTGTAAGTTTCTAAAACATTTTATCACATTAAAACGATTGAAAGCAATTTGAAACGTTGACAACTCATCAAGTATCAATACATTGTCAACATATTTCATTGCAAAGTCACAAATTGCTCCAGCTGTGAAAAAAAAGAAAGACTATTTGTTGAAGTGCTTGTATTATATTTTCCAATTCTGATACTCAAAGCTATTACTTGACATATGCAATTTGTAGTAAAAAAAATTTTTTTTTACCCGAAACTATCAATTTTTGATTAATTTGTTTTCGATAAAAAGTAATTTTAAACCAATATTCAGCTGTTTAAAACGTTCTACGAGTAATAACATCTCATAGACAGATTATAAACATAAATATAATGACACAAATTTGGAACTTAAAAAAAATCCAACCTAAGTTTGGCCCCATGCTACTAAGATTGATATTTTAAGTCTAATTTTATATCAAATGGATGGCATATTTCTGTCGGTGCTAAAGATAAAATTAATTGAAATTTTTTTAACGAATAATAAACTAAATGTTTACATATTTGTCATGAAAATTCATTAAAAAATATTTTTTTTTATATATTTCAGTATTTATACTCAGAATTTAAAATATTTATTACATTACAGATATTTACCACCACAGTTACAGTTACCACATATCTAATAGATAATGCTTTTCTAACGTTGCAATTTTTTTCTTTTTATTTAAAGTACTCGTTCTCATTGAAGGAAAAAAAATCAACGGAAGGGAAAGAAATGAAAGATTTGCAATTTTTTTTATGAAGAAATTTCAACAAAGTAAATGCGGAAGTCTAAAATTCATCATTAAGTTTGTTCACATGGTGCAGATGGCTTAACTGTCTCTCAGATAGGAAGAAAAATAGAGCCGATTTTTCCACCTTCAAATTTACTGAAGTGGAGCTTTAAAGTACTCGTTCTCACTGAAGGAAAAAAAGCAAAGGACACGAAGGAAATGGAAGCTTTGCAATTTTTCATTTGTCATGATGAAATTTCAACAAAGCAAAACATTGCGGAAGTGTAAAATTCATCCTTAGGTTTGTTCTCGTGGTTCAGATGACTTAACAGTCTCGAGATAGGAAGAAAATTTTCCTACCGTGAAGATTATTGAAGGGGAGCTTTAAAGTACTCTTTCTTATTGAAGTAAAAAACAGCAGGAAAAGCAAATAAAAATAAAATAAAGGTAACTGAAGAAAGGATTAAAGAAAGGTAACTGAATAAAAAATGAATTATGAAATGTAGTTCCTATGAAGAAAGCATGAGAGAGAACCTCGGGTTTGGTGCGAAACGAAGTCAGTAGAGAATGGAGAGAAAACGTATTCCACTCTTCTTTTTTCGGATAGTTGAGGCAGCTTCATCTTGAAACAGCTGCTGTTTTAAAAGAAGAAAGGTTCCAGTAATTTTTTTTCTTTATATCCTTCGAGACATTTTGTTTTCTTGTTTGTTTTCTTTAACAAATAAATCGTCACAGTAAATTATAAAAATAGCCTTAATTAATATTAAAAAAAATCTTACTGAAGTTCTAAGAAATAAAGTATTTAATATTTCGGATCTATTATAATATTTCAAAATTTTTACTTTATAATGTTGGAGGTTGTGTATTTGCTCTAAATATATTTATAAACATTATAAAATTTGGATTTCAGGTAGCAGCAAAGTTTTGGGTTCGCTTCAAATGAAATAGATTTTCAGACACAACATTTCTTTTATTTCAGAATTGGGATGAAATTAAGAATTATTTTTAATCGATTATAAAATAATTAAAGAGAATAAAAGAAACAAATTGTAATAAAAAGTGTTACTTTTTTAAGAAAATATTAATCAGAAAAATATCGCTAATAAAAAGAAATAATTCTTACATAAAAAATATAAAATATCTTTAGTTGTAAAGAATAAATAAATATTATATTGTTTTATTTTCATATGGATTAAAGTATTTTAACAACAAACTATTTTTATAGTCTTCAAACATAAGTTTTAAGACGCAGATGAGGTTTCAATTTAAAAGTTACATTTTTAATTATTCGAAATGAAAAAATTGAAATTTTTAATCATGTTTTTGTAAACGTTTAATTTTCAAAATTGATTTAAAATATTCGATTTAATATGGAACTGAAATAAAAAAATAATCCCGATTTCTGAATAAAAGTGTAAATAATTTTTTATTTACTTAGAACCAAATAAAGTGTGCTTAATTTTTGTATTTTTGAAAATTTTGATCCTGTAGTTATCAATTTGGCTCATGTTTTTAAAATGTTTTTCGAAATTAAATTACATATTTAATAAGTTAAAATTTTGTCATCTTTCTTCAACAATTTTGGAATATATTAAAACCAAAGAATATTTTTGCACTACTTTAAAATTCAAAAGATTTCACAGCCATTGCTCTCTCACAGGCTTTTGTTATTGTTGAATTTATAATTAAAACAAAATTTTCTTCGCTTTTTGGTCCTTATTCTACTATTTATATTAATACAATATATTTTTAATCAATAATTTTTCTCACATTTAGTATGAAATGAGTATTTTCAATATTATATATATTAAAAAAACGTGGTAAAAAATTAAAAGATCTAATTCTTTTGAAATTAAATATTGCGTCTTAATTATAAACATTTTGTTCTTAACCACATAACATGAATTTCTGTAAATTTCATGTCTGATTTTACTGTTGACATAAAATGTATTATATTATGATTTACATGCCTGTAAGAGATTCATGATATCGCTTATTTTGAGTATAGCTTTTATTACTTCATTTCAATTTTTTTTAAATATATATTTTATATTTGTTTTGAGAATAAGATACATGCTATGTTAAGAATAAAAATTGTTTTGAATTCAAATTAATATAAAGGACTTTGTAACATTGCTTAAAAAATTCCCTTGAAATATATGAAAAAAATGCAGATACCAAAGCGCATATTTCATCCTACAGTTTAATATAATATGTTACCAGTTTACTTTATTACTAGAAACAAACTGAAGCTGCAAGAAATGTTTTTGAAATGATGATATGAAGCAAAAATCGTAGATTTTATTATTTACCATTATTTATAATTTTAAATATGACGATAAAATGTAATAATTAATTTTTTAGGACATATTATAAAACTTATATTAGCTTTTTGGGTCATTTTTAGTGCTTATCTTCAATCTAAATTAATAAATAATTTGAGACATTTAATGAAGAAAAGTTCAGATTTTAAATAAATGGCTTTACACAAAGAAGCCCTCAAGAAAGCCTAACAAAAATATACTATTAGCTTCAATGTATCAGAAATCTCTCATATCAAAATTGCATTTAAAGTCATATATTTGTTTTTAAAAAATGTAAAAAAAAGTCATGAAGAAACTCTTCCACAAGAATTTGATTCTTTATTTCTTTAGGAAAAGAAGATAACATCAAATATTTTAAGTTAATGGAAAAAGCAAAAGACGCCTTACGACTTTTCATTTGCAATGCGATAGATCTCGAGAAATCTCGAACAAAGTAGAACTTGGTGATATATAGTAATTCATTCTTGAGTTTCATTCAGATGGTTCAGCTAATCTTAACAGCTTCGTAAAGGGAAGAAAAATCGAGCCAATTTTTTTCAGCTTGGCATCAACCGAATCTTGAGATCTGAAGCACTATTTCTCAGTGAGTGAAGAAGAAAAGTAAATAAGGGTGAAATATCAAGCAGAAGGTTAAGAAAAGGAAGGAATACAAAAATGGAATTGCGAAGTGTTTCTCTCTTAAGAAGAAAGCAGGAAATAAAACTTAAAGATTGGCACCTAACAAAGTCAATAAGCGACAGAAAAAAAATTTATCACCAAGCTTTTATTCGCTGAAAATTTTGAGGCTGCCTCATCTATATATATATATATATATATATATATATATATATATATATATATATATATATATATATATATATATATATATATATATATCTTTCAAGTGCTTTAGCTTTCTCAAGTGCTTTAGCTAATATTTTCCTGCATTACTATGAGAAAAAAATAATTAAATATAATTTAATAAACGGGTGGAGATATATTGATGACCTACTTTTGATTAACTTCGACAATACTAATATTATTACTAATTGCTATCCAAAAGATTTAATTCTAAAAGATACAAATATAAATCAACTTGAGGCTACCTTTCTGGATTTAAAAATCGAAATTGCTAATGATAAAACAATAGTTGGTATATACGATAAAAGGGATGATTTCAACTTTAAAATAACAAAACTATGTAACTACCATTCCAATCTAAACTCTAAAATTTTCAAAAATCTAATTTTCTCACAAGTTAACAGGATCAAAAGGGTTTGCAATAATAAAAATTCTTATATTGAAGCATCAAATATCCTCCTTAAAAATTTAATTAAAAATGATTTTCCTAGAAATTACTGTAATGTCAATTTTTTAATTAAACAAGGTATGGTTTGGGATTAATCTTTTGGCTTAAATAAAAATAGAAATTTACTTGCATATTGGATCACTCAATAGATGGCGCTGGGTGCCTACCTCTGTTTACATAATTTAACCGTTAACTTTCAAAAACAGGAAATCACAATCGATTGTTTAAAGTTTCATTCACTGTTGGAAGGTATGTTCTGGCCTTTTTGTTTTTAATTTTAATTTTAATTTTAATGCTGTTTTTGTTTTTATTGTTATTGTTTTCATTGTATTTTTACTTTGTGGTTTTTTTCTAATTTGTTATTTTGTATTTCCTTTCTGTTAAAATGGTATATCTCTTGAGCATAATTTCGGGGGATTTTCGGGTCACGAGGAATCATTATTAGACTTAATGTCTGTATGTCCTCACAGAAAAAATCCCTTTATTTGAATCCCTGCCTGAGGGTGACCCTTGAAAAAGTCTTCAGGCCGGATTCTTTTTTAATATTTTTTAATAATTTTTTTGGTTTAATTTTTATTTGATTTTGTTTTTCCTATTAACTTGATTCTAATACTTTTGTATATATATATATATATATATATATATATATATATATATATATATATATATATATATATATATATATATATATATATATATATATATATATATATGTGTGTGTGTGTGTGTGTGTGTGTGTGTGTGTGTGTGTGTGTGTGTGTGTGTGTGTAACATTTTTCGTTGAAGCAGAGTGCAGGTTGAAGGCATAGACGAGACGTTGTATTTTTAATTTCGTTTTAATATCCATTTCGGGAAAGCATAATTGTTAACAAGACGCAGTGCGGCACAAACGCAGAAGTCAAAATTGGACGAACAAATGATCACTAGTCTTATATAACATTGGATTTCTGGCCAGGAGCCAATTCAATACGCGTGGTAACCTTTGACACCTTTTCAAGGGCAGCGAAAAATATCACTCTCATTTGATACGTAGTACCGATGGCTCCTTATTTTTACAAAGGGATTAATTAAACCGAAAGTGGAATTGGATCAAGAAACAAGAGAACATTCCAGAACGAAGCCACGATGGGCTAAATTAAGATAAAGTTTTGGAAATTAATTTGGATTAAATTAAGAGTTTAAAATATCATTATATATATACTAGCCTCTTATGACGACCAGCCGGTTCGCCAATAGATACTTAACTTGTGTATCAAGTTTTATCTATCTGCTGTTTGCATTTTGTATTTTTTGTGTAATTATTTTGTATTATTAATTTGTACTTGGCCAGACGTTTTCTCAATCAGTTACTTTTAAAATTTCAAGAAAATCTAGAAATTTAATGTAATGCTCATATACCAAATTTCATTATCTAAACCAAAGAGTTATTGTATTATCCTGTTATCGGACACATGCAGTCAAAATTACAAAGCTGTATTTGTCAGACTCAGGTAGGTCTCAAATGAGGGGATTAATCAGAATACTGTAGACGAATTTTCTAATTGTTGTAACACTTTCTCTTTCCATATTTCATATATAAGAAAATAAAAATTTATTTTACCAGAATTTGAATATGATAAGTTAGAAAAAAAGAAAATAAATGATTTTTAATAACTTTTGTCTACGGAACTGTGAATAAATTCCAATAAACATACTAATTCAATTCTATTAAGATAGACAATAAATAACCAAAGATAGGCTTTGGTTTTCCTTTCAATGAATTGCTATGCTTAGCGTTTTCGGGGGGGGGGAGGGGCAGGGGGAGAGAGGTAATTATTATCATACTTTTTACGAATGCAAATTAAATATTTAAATAATTGGCACGAATGCAAATTAAATATTAAATGTTTTGATAATGATATCAAAACATTTTTTTTTATTTAACCATTATTTAAACATTTATTAAACATTTTTCTTAGGGAAAAGATAAAGTAGTTATAAAAAACATATATATGCTCAATGATTAATAACTTATTAAAGCTATTTTAAACATTATTTGATACAAGGAAAAAATTTTGTTTAAGTTTTTATAATATGCAAAACCTTTCTGTTGTCTGAGTTTTTTTATTTTAATTTAAATTGTAAAAAGTTTTCCACCAAAGAATTTTAAGATTTGAAAGTCTTGCGATCATGAGAAGTAGAACAAACATAATTTCGTTAATAGAATATTAATAAATTTGTTATATGATGTAATATTTCATGATGAATTATGAGCGATAATTTAGTTGAATGAAAAATGAAGACATATATTTTAAATACAATTTTGCTTTCAGACACCTTTGGAAGTACTTAATAATGCTTTGAAATAATTTTTACGTAAAATGAAACTTCAAAACAATTTTTTTATTAAAAATAACAGTACTAATATAAATTAGGTAAAATAAATCATTGAAATATTTTTGTTTGGGGTTTGACATTTTAAAATTTAGAATATGAAAGAAAATATATATTAGAAACCTGTTCCTTGCGTTTCTGAATACTATACATGCATCATTATTTTAATTAATTAAAATTTAACTTGCTGATAATTCTTCACGAATCTTTCATCAAAATCATCCTTATGCTTCTTAAAATCTCTAATCAAAATTTAATGAAACTCTATTGTCTAGTTTAAATATCTGTAGAGAACAAAATTATTAGCTATTTTAGTTTTTTTTAAATTAGAATATTAGATTTTTAATCCTACTGTAGCATTTCACATTCTTGAATTTCATGTTGCTTCTATAAATATAACTATACTATCTAGTTATGCGAGAAAAGTCTGTTGCCCATTTTCTATAATAGCGTGCATTTTTCTCTTTTTCAAGCCTATCCGAGCCTCTATTATATCAAGCCTATGGGGTATAGCAATCATTCTCAATATCTAATAAGTATATGATACTAAATTATTATTAATTATTTATAAAACGTATATTAATATTTTATTAAGCAATAAAAGGAACTGTTGTTTTTTGAATTGATTTGTTTAATGGAGTCTCTAGAAAATTGGAAGCGCATTAGAACACTTTTCAAAATAAATATAATTAAATTAATAATTAGTTAGGAAACTCGCATTTTCAAATACTAATTAAATTTAATTATATACGAGACATAAAACTGTTTCGACTGAAAATGTGTGGCACTGTATAATGAATTACAGAATTTATAATTTATTGCAGATTGATAAAAAAAAATCCATAAATTCCGTTCATAGTTCTGTTTCTTACCCATAGACGATAAATAATATCCTTGGATCAGTTAATATTCTGGCAACGGGTCATATGAGACAGTATACATACTCACAAATCAGATAATATGCTATAGATTTTTCAGAATATATGGAGAACTTTGAATAGGTGAAAAGTTGACATTATCTCTTTAGTTTATGTTTGTTCAATACGAAATTTAATTCTTTAAATTAGATAAAAGATATGTTTATCTATGAATATTTTAAATAAGCTAAACTAAATAATTAATTAACTATATTTTCTCAAAATTTGTCTCTGTTAATATCAGTATATCATTGCATTCTTCAAAAATTTAGATTTATAATTATTTTGATTAGTAATACAAAATAAAATAATTATCTTAATAAACTGTTTTTAAATCATTTTATCATATTGTCCATTGATGCATTATATAAATTCTAACATTATAATATAATAATTCTAACAATTAAACGCTTCATTCTATACTTGTCTGAGTTTTATTTCCTCACATATTTACTGCCATTTATAATTTTTGCTGATTGACTTATTTTCCATTGTTCTGAACTGTTTAAGAATATAAGGAAATTATTAATTATTAAAGTCTACATTATTAATTATTAAAGTCTAAATTATTAATTATTGAAGTCTAAATTATTAATTATAATTTGGTATGTTATAAAAGAAAATAAGTTTTTGAAAGAATAAAAGGTTTTTATTAAAAAAAAAATCAAAATTCAAAAAAAAAATGAATATTTCTTATACAATCTATAAAAAGAATTTAAATAATAATTCTGTGAGAAATATAAATTTATAATTATGAAAAAAATATTTCATTTATTAAATATAATTTTGATTCAATTTGTTTATAATCGAATTAAAATTTAAATATTAATTTTCATGGAATTCATTTTTTCCTTTTCGATATTGACCATCGTACACTTCAACTTTTCTCAATGAAAGAGCAGATGCCGGACATATTTATATTAAACAGAATTCTCAAGGAATAATACACCTAACAAACTAGAGAAATCGACTTAAATACAATTCATTTTCTTTAACAAATAGGATAAATTCAGTACTGACAAAATGAAGTTTTAAAAAATTAGACATCAAACACTCAAACAGAATAAAGAAATCATTGCTATATTGATAATATGTAAAAGACCGTGGATATTTTTTTTCGTTTGGATATAAAAAAAACGACACTAACTTTTTAGCTTTATAAAAAAAGCAAAAGAAGTGAAGAAAATGGAAAATTTGTATTTTGTTTTCATTTCTCATACATTTTGAAATAAACTTCAACAGGATAAAAATGTTGCCAAATTATAGTAATTCTATCTCAAGTTAGTTTGAATGGTTCAGTTAGCTTAAAACTTCAGCAGTACGAAGAAAAATAGAGCCCATTTTTTCACCTTGAAGAAACTGAAGTTCTAAAGTACCCAGTCTCACTGAAGAAAAAGGTAAGAGTAAATAAAAGAAAAATATCAGCAGAAGGTTAAGGAATCGTTACTGAATGGGAAAGGAATTACGAAGTGTTGTTCTTATGAAGAGAGTAGAAAAGAAGATCTTGGAATTTGGTGCGAAACAAAGTCAATAAGAAACGGAAAGAAAATGTATCCTCACTTTTCGTTTCTTTCGTTGGAAAGTTGCGGCTGCTTCATCTGGGAACAGCTGCTGTTTTAGAAGAAGAAAAATTCCTGTCTTCTTTTCTTTTTTGGTGCGACAGGGTTTGTCTTATTATTTCATTTCCTCTTAGTTCCTTTGCTGGGACATTGAATGGGATTTATTTTTCTTAAAGACATTTTTTTCCACGGATAACATGTTTCATGTTAGAAAGAAAATAAATTTCGTAATGTTGTTGCTACTTAAGGCACTTGCCATAGACAATCCCGCTGACGATGTCAATGATTTTAAGTCGATTTTATGCAGTAGCGTTTGAGGGTAAAGGCTCCTGAGAACCCGAAGGCAGAAGTCTGACTTCTATAAGATAACACTCACACACTCGCTTGCACAACCCCGTTTTATAGGGGGGCTCTTTCACACACCTCACAGATAGAACACAGGGTCAAGAACAATTATGTCCTAACAAGGACTCGAACACGGTATACCCAGTTCATGGAGAAGACGCGCTATCACTAGGCCAGGATGCCGGCATTGCATTGTTTTTGTCCATTCATAAATAAATCTTAGAACTATATTAACGTATAAATTTTGGTAGCCCTAATTTATGATCAAGAAAAATCCTTACTCCCAGGCAGCATATCTGTAAATTTGAAGAAAAAAATAAAATATTTAATTATCCATATTTGATTTAATTTTCCAAAAAACGATACACTTTAAAATAGTTGGAGCTGTGTATTTTTCTTGAAAATACTTTCAATAATTCTACTTTTTAAGTCAAAAAATGTGTTGTAAGATGAAGATATAATTTAAGATAAGGTAATTTTAATTTGATTTTAGACATGATAAATTTCGATTTGAAAGGTTATTTCAAATAAAAAAAAAACTTTTTTAACATAACATTGATTTTATATGAGAATTAAAATCAAATAAAGAATTGCACTTGAAAATGGATTATTATATAATTAGAGTTACTATCTCTAATTATACATTAAGAATGACATTTTATTATTAATGTCGATATGCGAAATGATACAATTAATGGAAAAAATTATTATTAACGGAATCTATATTTTTTGAAAATATAAGAATATCTTCTTTTTTTACCGAGAAAGAGATATTGAATTTTTAAAGCAGAATCGTGTCCTACATCAATATAGAACGACACAAGACAGAAATGAGCAAAAGCTAATAAAAAATGTATCCCTTTGACAATTTTTATTGCTTTACTCTGAGTGTGGGAACTTCTTGATCTCAGCAATTTTATAGAGCTTCTGTTGCTTTAATTAAATAAAATAGGTGATATTGGTGAATAAGAAAACATTTAAAAATGAATTCATATGGGCTAAATTAAGCTAAAAATTAGGAAACTGATTAAGTTTAAATTCGATTTTTTAAAATATCATTACACACACAGACACGCGAGCGCACACAGACAGACAGACACCCACACACATACACATATATATATATATATATTATGTGTATATATTATATATATGTGTGTATATATTATGTGTATATATATAATATATATATATATATATATAATATATATATATATATATATATATATATATATATATATATATATATATATATATATATATATATATATATATATATATATATATATATATATATATATATATATATATATATATATATATATATATATATATTTAGCTTTATCTGAAATCAAAAGATTTCCTCAAAGAAATGGCATGAGAATTAAGATTTTTTTTTATATATAATATCAGAAATATAAATTGATAATAGGATATCATTTTTAAAAATAGTTTTCGGATAAAATCTTCAGTTTAATTTTTTAAAAGTTTATTATTGGAAATATTTTATTTTCACTTTAATGTGGACTTTCAGAATGACTATCATAAGCTTTCCACTTATATTGGATTTTTTAAATTAAGTTATTAAATTCTGTTATGCCGGTCTTTTAATCTTTTCATAAATTTAAAATTGTATCAAAGTGACAAATATTTCACAACGTCTTAGTTTTTGTTGACATTGGACATTTAATCCGGTGATTAATTTTATTGGTCTGCTTTGTTGAATTCTCATGTCATGCCTACATGATATGCATTCCAAAATTTAGAAATACAGTATATAATATATATTTAACTTGTCATACTTCGAATTTACAAAAATATGTTAAAAAATCATGGTGGAACATTATTTTTACAGTTCAATGGCGAAATAGTAATTTTTTTAATATATATATATATATATATATATATATATATATATATATATATATATATATATACTATCTGGGATAAGTGCTATCCTTATAAACTTTGAATACTGTATAATAACAAATGAGTAAGCCACAATTGTAAATAATTCATTTGCAGCATTTTTATTTTACCTATCAGATCGTATTTATATAAGGGATACTATTAAAATAATTAATTTTAAAGAACGTACATTTTCGAAACCAAAGTCTCAAAATACCTCATAAGAATTATTTTTCTGTTGTTTTGAAATTAAAAGTTCACTTAATTTTTATCATAAAATATTAATTTTAATTTTTAATTAGCTATATCTATATTATCTATATATAAATTAACTATATTATTTAAATATATAAATTAATTATATGAGAGAAAATTGAAGATAAATCTTAGTATTAAAATTTTCCTTCAAAAACTTTAAACCAAACTAAAGATTAAGGGTATATCCGAATCAGCATTTGATGGTACCGGAACCTAAAATTTATTCTTAATCATTAAATTAAAATAATCTAGAAATGCTTAGAAATTGAGATCAGTTACCTTCGTTAATGTACAGATGCCAAGAATTAACCATAAAAATGGAATCGAAGAAAATATTTCTATTTCATTAATATATAAGTACCAATACCATTCATTGAATTTCGAGGACGTTATATTTACTTAAAAATTTTCTATATTTACCTATAAATTTTTCTTTTACGACTCAAGCAGAGATAATTTTATTTTATTCTATTTTTTTACAGTAGGATAAGATCACAGATAAAAAAAAAGCTGCCGATTTTTTTTTATAGATTTTTTTATTTTTCTAAGTAGGGAAAGTTTTTCAATTTTCCATTAAATGATAACATATTATTTAATAACATATAACTTTCATGAATACATTCATTTTTTCTTTTAATAGATTGTATTGAAAAATAAATTGCAGTTGACAATAATAGGTGATAATCTTCTAATATTAAATATTTCATACTTCAAACATTTATAACATTATTCATTATTTCAATAAATATTGCATGCAGCAGTTCTATATAAAAATATTTGAAATATTTAAAAATATATATGATATATATTTAAAAATATATTTGATTTAAAATTGCATAAATGTAGTTTCGCTTGTAATATTCAAAATCGATAACGACGAAAGATTGAATTTAAATTTAAATAGTTTTTAAATTATAATGACGAAAGGTTAATACGTTAAATATTTTTAAATAATAATTAAAGGATGTACATTAAATTTATGACAAGCAAAACAAATAAAACAATGAAAGAAAATAAGGAAGTCTGGCTGCCTTTTACACAAAATAAATATTTAGGCTTCACATTGCCAATATGAAACAGCGTCAATGGCTGGCCTAGAGGCGACTGAGCGGATATAAGCGTCATGGCGTCACACTGCGTATTGCCATCGGGTGTAACTTAAACCTTATCTCTCATAAACTGGAAATACAAAATAAATTTTATTCACCTATTTATTCACAAGATTTTAGTGACTGATTTTTTTAATTCCCTTGTCGCTCATCTGATTAATTAAATTATTGAATGAAATTTGCCTGAATTAACAAAATGTTACCTTCAAATTATTTTTCTCAGAAAAATAGTATAACGAAGAATACAAAGAATAAAACTTAATCTTGTCAATCTTAGCCACGTCTACACAGATGTTACACACACAATCTATTAGAAATCTTATACTTATATACCAGAATTTTTTAATAAGAAATTTAATTAAAAAAATAATTTGGAGTTTTCAGATTAATTAGTGCTAATGAAAAAAAATTAAACCTTTCTATTTTTCATTTCTATCCTAAATTTTATTGATAATTTATATCCTTTTTATTTGAATGGAGAAATAGATTTTATTTCGTTCAATTTCAGCACTATTTAATTCATTTAAATTCAGCATTTTTTTAAGTTACTGTCCTTTTTACAAAGCAATATATTTACGTACATAGCGAAATAGATTTCAAACCATTCGTTTATGTGTTTCTTTTTACATTGATAATAGGAATAGCAACATCTATAAATTGCTCATTAAATTTATGATCGAATTCCAAAAGTGCAATCAATCCAGTTTTGAAACTTTTCAGTCCTGATGGTGCTTCTAAAAAGATTATTTTATCTTCATAAAAAAAAGGATAATTTCATAGATGAATTATTTAAAGACCTATATACGGGTTTCCATAAACCCAAAACAAAAAAGAAAAAAACCATCATACATTTAAAGACGAATAAACGATTAGAATTACGTATCCGGGACATGACAAAATTGTCTTTCCACCATTTATAGCAAGTAAAGCAAAGAATCTTCTTTTTCCAACAAGTGGGCCATTTCTACTGCATCTTAATTACTTTACTTAGCTGTTGGAAGATGCTGCCGAAATGGTTGCAAGCCATTAAAGGAAGACTTAGAAGAAACTGGGAGCATGTTATTTCGCTTTGTCTCTCGAGTTTCTTCCCTAATGATACCAATTATTTAACCATTTCCTCTGAGGTCAATGATGATGTAGTCAGGTAAGAGGAAAGGAATGGACTTTCAGAATAACGAACTGCGAAAACTGAACGCAGAAGCTCTGATTTCTGACTGAGTATTTTAATCTACCACTACTCGAAATCTTTTTTGTGATGATTTTACTTTTTAGAAAATGTGATGATGTATATGATCGAATAATTCAAGGATTTTATGAAAATATATATAATGCTCCAAAATAATTTTACGTAAATTAAGGTAAAATAAAACCCACGTAGATAAGGACAAATCGGAAGAAAATTATTTCTTGCAATTCATTTTCTTAACATAAATAGAGAAACTTTCCTCTCGTTATTGAGTCTAATAATATAGTTTTTCATATATGTGCCTGGAGAATTCCAGAATTGTGTATAATAAATTTATATAAGTAGGGAATGTATAGTAGGGTACATTATATATATATTATACAGTAGGGTATGTATAGCAGATATATATAATCTAGTATATATATCCAATCATATAACCTTAATTCGGCCGCGATGGCCTGGTGGTAAGGTCTCGGCTTGTCAGCCGTAGGGTTTCAGGTTCGAGACCCAATTCCACCGAAGAACCGTCGTGTAAGGGGGTCTGTTGCACGTTAAATCCGTCATGCCAAACGTCCTCCCGTTGGTGTGGTGTGGCGTGGAGAGGGGGGTGCCAGCTCAGGTGTCGTCTTCGTCATCTGACCGTGGTTCAAAATGACGTGGTCCTGTTCTAAAATAGCCCTTGTGTTGCTTTACAACGGGACGTTAATATAACTAAACTAAAAAAATATATATAACCTTAATTCAAAAATTGTCTTATTTCTTCTCAATTAAGTTTGTTTCCTATACGATTTCAAAATATTAATGTGCAATACATGCACACATATATGTACAAACATACTATCAAATAATTTAATCAACGAACCATAACGTAAATTTTTAATTAAATAAATCATCAATAAAATAGTAAATAATAATTACTTCAAAAATTAGGTATTGTATAAATGTTTTATCATAATTAATTCACATTACCTACTTAATAAATTTGTGTTTTGAATTTCTTTTCATCTATAGAAATTTCATGTTTCATTTTCATGTTTGATGATTTAAACTTAAAGCAGTTACTGATTTTATGTAATACTAGCTGCCTTTGGGGAGTAGCCTTAAGCAATAATGTTCTATATAGGTATCTAATTTTCTGTCAGCTCCCATATAATTTCAACTTTAAATTAAAGTGGAAATGATTAAAATGCAATTAATATAAAACACATTTTTTAACTGAAACTAAGCATTTTTTTTAAATATGAGTAGTGAAAACATAGTTGTTGAGCATTTAAGTTTTGGGTGCAGTACAGAATATTGTTCATAATTTATCTAATTTCTCAAGAATTGTTCAACAAAAATTCTCAGATTTATCATATAATTCTGTTTTTAATTTTCCTTTCAAAAGGATATTATTAATATTAACATTTTATTTTTCTTCGGTCTATAACATATTTCAAAAAATTGTGAAGTCCAAATTTTATGCAGTCCTCTAATCCTAAGGAATCATATTCTGCGAAATATTTTTTTTTTAAATTTCATCTTATAAATAAAAGAATTAACGTTTGTATCTTCTTCTTTCAAATCTGATGTATTTATGAAGTTTTGCTTGAATTGAATAATTTAGAATCCATCAAAATTTTTATTATCTTAGGTCAATATGGCTTGAGAAACTCTGTGCGCTGATTGGAGTATTTTCATTGAGACGGCCAATAAAATGGTCTAAAATCGTCCATTTTTATTGAATAGTGATATTCAGTTTTTTGTAAATCAGTCGGGTTTAGTGTGATTTAGTTATTTAGAGACTCTCTTTGTTTAAAATATTACTTTCTTAAGAATATTTTGTGTGATATCATTCACAGAGCAGAGGATCTAGATAAAAACTAAACATTCGTCCTTTATTAGAGCATTTATAGACTCAATTTGCATATATATAATTATTTTCTTCTTAAACTCATATATTTCTTTTATTAAAGGTTTACAAATTGGCCTTTTGGCCTTGAATTGGAAGGATATATATATTAAACAATGTTTGCTTTAATTGAAGCTGATTTAGAAAACTTTGTCCTGCATTTCTCATTTCAACAGACACGTGCTGAAAATTACACTTTTCTGGATTTCCAGTAATATTTAACTTATTTTTTAATTTGGGCTTTTCTCAATATGATGGAAATTTGTTGTTAAAAAGCCTATTGTTGAAAATTATGATTAAAGTATTTAAAAAAAATTCATTAAAAACAGAAATTTAATTTTTTTGGATAAAACATTATAGGAATTGAAAAGAATATTTTTTAAGCTTCAATATTATATAAAAATTAATTTTATGCTGTAATATTTTTGGAAGTTATAGGGGGGAAACTCCAAACTTTCTTGTAATTTTTATTTAATTAAAAATACAAAAAAAAAATTGCCCTCAGCTACACATTCCCCATCTCCACATATGCCTTATTTGGTAGCTGTAGGTCAAACGGTCTAGTTTGTAGAGCTCCAACACACACACACACACATTGAGCTTTATTATAAGTATAATTATTGATTTAACTGCCAAATTTGCTGCATATTAACAAGGCAATTTGAGACCGAAAAAGGCTTTCGTTTAAAATCTTAGATCAGGAGAAAAATCTTAGATCAGCTTAAAAATAAATGTTTGTTAAAATAAAAAGAAATTGGTAGTTGAAAAACAATGGAATATAAAAAGATGGCTTATCATGGTCTGGAAAAAAAAACTCGTTTAACTATCCAACTATTTAAAGAATGAAATTTATCCAACTCGATGTAAGAATTTTTAATATGAGTGCATTTTATGGTTATATCATTTATACCATTTATAATGTCGATGAATTATAATAAATTATTTTTAACAGTCTGCAAGGCGCCAAAGCAGTCACTGTGTAATAATATTTACCATTCTACCACAGTTCCACTTATGTAATTAAACGCTGCAGGATTATTCTAAAATATTTTATTCAAAACAAATATTAGCCTGTATTCATATTTTATAATATTTAGAGAAATCAAAAATATGTAAAATATCAACAAACAAAATATAAGTAGAATGGTTGCATAAAATTGGATAAAATATGACTTAGAAATGAATATATCGCACATCAATAGTAAACACATTTGAAATTTCATAATTTCAATAAAAGTGAATAAATAAAAAAAAGGTCCAGAGAAGAAATTCAAACATCGGGAATCTTATATATAATACTTATTTTTCAAATGTGGCAAATTTTTGGATGTAATTTTCACATCTCTATAAATTATTTTTCTCTTTAGTAATACTAAAATTAATCAAATAAAATTCACGAAACTTCAGAAATGATTAAAAAAAATCTCTTTGGATATCAAAAGAAGTAGAATTTCGTTGATTGCCGTAGTTTTTCTTATGTCATTTGTTGAAATATTAAGGGAGAATTGCTCTATAACATTTTGTTTATGTTGAGCTTTAGTTCATTCTGATATAAAGTCTCCATTGATAACTTAAGCATGAGTTTCCATAGACAACTTAATAAGAGCTTTCGTGTCTATAAGAAATTTCAATTCATAAGTAACTGAATTGATAATACTCCAGAAGTTAGAATAAATGAGCGAGTTAATTTTTATTATCACTGTAAGTTTGCTTTCTGAAAATGTTTTTTTTTTTTTTTTTGCGAAAGTTTAAAAATAAACTTTTAACTTTATAGTTTATAAATATAAACTATAAAGTTTCTTTTGCGAAAGGTAAATCCTAGCACTAACACTCCGAACCACCGAAGGACACCGATAGAATAACTGAATGAGCGGACCGTCACAACAGTAACACTGGCGGGAACTGTGGTTGAGTCCTAAAGGCTATCACCGGCCACGGTACAACCCTTCTCTAAGGAAGAACGTCCCGTCATCGATGGGAGGAGCCAGAATTCGCGCCTTTTTGTGTAACCCCTAGGGTGGCGAGAACCAACCACCATGCCGGAAGCTTCTCATCCTCATTTTGAAGTGCCAACAGGGAAATTTTTGGGAAAGGTGAAATTCGTCTTTATAATGCTTAATGATAATTAATTCAGATATGCATGTTTCGCTGGACATACATTTTGGAATATTTGTTTAGATGGCAATATATTCAGTTAAAGCTCATTCAGATGTATTATTAAAAACTCAATAGCTCTCAAAAGCAAGCAATGAGGCTTATCTAAGGTTATCTATCTAAAGGTATATCTTATCTAAAGTTTATATTACGGTATGGGCACACCGAAGGTTATTGAATAAATAATAGTGATAATAAATTAAATAACATATTGAAACATTTAGGTTGATTTCAACCAAAGACATTTATTGGAAAACTCATATTTCTACGGAGTAAAGATGAAAAATTAGCCTGCGTTTGTGAATAAAATGATAATTATAAGGACTTATTAAATAAATGTAAAACAACGCAAACTAAAAGTATATTAAAGCAGGCAAATATTACTTTTCATACTAAAAAATACAAATACAAATAAAAGCATAGACTTTTTAAAGATTATAAAACAATTTTAATGCAATTATCAACTACATTTTTAAACGATTTATTACAACATTAAAATAACATTTAGGGGAAATAACCAAAGCCGAGAATTTCGTAAAAATGGTCTGCTACAGAACAAGAAACAATCAATTTCACACTACTAACCTGTTGATCATGAATAGCAAGAAGTTTAATAAAAGAAGAAAGTCTTAAGATTTTCAAAAATTTAATTTGAGGAATAAAAATCAAAAATTCTTCTATATATCCATTAATGAAAGAATTATAATTATTCATTTTAATCAAATATTGTGCTTCAAAAAATGAAATTTTAAAACCATTTATACCTTTTAAGAAAGAATAAATATTAAAAATCTTACAAGTAAGAACTGCGCAACAAATAAATTAAAATTATGATAAGTAATGATAATTTTTCATCATACACCGCAATTGATAGAAAAAATCCACTATTGTTTCCACTTTTTCTTTATCCACTTTTGTTGGATCCACTTTTCTCCAAACGAAAACATTTATTTCCTTTTTATTCAATCAATTAACAATTTTCTAATTCTGAACCGCTTTTGGCCCCTCGTTAATAAACTTACTGGTTCGAACCCGATTTACTGCAGGCTACTAATGGATTTTGAATATTCTTTTACCTGACACTTTCAAACAATAATGGAACGATGTTCAGCCAGTAATGGTTTCATTTCATTATTTTTAATCGATTTATTTCCTCTAAATCAGTTTGAAATGTTTTAATCCTTTTTACATCTTTTCTTACAGATTACAAAAGGAGTTCCGAATTAAAAACTTCCGTCCGCGAGCTGGCCTTCAGGTAGCGCGTCTTCTTTGTGATCAGAGCGTCCCGGGTTCGAGTCCTAGCGAAGGCGTAGTTTGTCGTCCCATTGTGTTCCATCCATGAGGTGTTTGAAAGAGTCCCTCTGCTAAAAAGGGTGTGTGCAAGCGAGTGTGTGAGTATCATATTCATATGAGGTAATAGTCAGACTTCTGCCCTCGGGTGCTCAGGGGCTTTAACCTTCAGAAGCTACTGCACCCCCGTTCCGTTGTAAAGCAGTCACGACATCATCAATTAAAAACTACTGGAAGTCTTCTAAGGGAGAATAACTAAGAAAACTATTACTAATTGACAAATTTGCAAGAGTGCCACTTCGTATTACACTCAGCTTTAAGTGTTTTATAACTGTTTCTGAGTTTAGGGATATATACACCGTTCATGATAGAAACAAATAATTGTATTTAATGGAAAATTGTGTTCAAATATGTGTTAAAATCTTATATGGTTTGAAAATTAATTTTATTCAAAATATTAAGATTTCCGTTTCCAAAACAAAATAGATGAAATAATTTAAGAAAAAGGTATATTTTTTTAATAAAGGAAGGGTTTTTTAGGATATTATTTTAAGAAAAATTCTACATCTCACATAATTTTTATATATTTTTTTAACATCATCTGATTTTTCCTCATTCAGTATTTAAACCACAACTGGTAAGGGAGTCAAAATGACTCTTTGCTGTTCATTAGATGTGCTTTTTATGTGGTATTTTGTCCTTGAATACAATCAGTATTTAACTCAGTACTTTCAAGTTCTTCTTTTAGTAAAAGAACAACTCTTAGTTGTTGGTAAAAGTCTAAGTATGAATACATGCGCATAACCGAGTTATTCCTTTACAAAACTTGTGTTATTATTTACGGAGTCATTGATTGCATGTCACTGAAACTATGATTGAAAAAATTTATAACGCTTCTACGTATTTAGTATTGCAATTCGGTTCTTTTGTTTAAAATAGCATATTGTTGTTGAATAATATTCAAATAGGACCTTCCAGGAAAAAAATTCGGCCATGTGATTCGAATTTTGATAAAACTGTAGTGCAAAGGTTTAAGAATGTGAAATATCGGAAGATGATTCTGATATTATCGATGAATGATAAAAGCGACAATGAAGAAAAGAATGGACAAGAAAGTGAAGAAAAATCGGACGTAGATTCAGAAGAAGAGGATAGCGACATGGGTGACATGGAAAATTGTTTGTATGCGGGTGGAAAAAATAGCTTCAAGTGGTCCAAGAGGAAATTAGTGAGTTCACATTCGTAGGATGTCTCAGCACAGTACTGATTTGAAGCTGCTCTGAATTCGCCCTAATTTTCAATGGCTATATCTGACTGAAAATGAAGGGTGGACATACATTTTCTCGACCAATATGTTGCTTATGATTGTAAAATATACGAATCGTAAATTTAATACAATTAGGCAAAAATATAGAGATCAAGAAAAGTCTGATTTGTGTGATTTGAATATAGTTTATTATATTGCTGCTAATATCGTTTATTGTATTGCTGCTTATATAGTTTGAATATTGCTGCTTTTAAGTTTGAATAATGCAAAACGAATAAAAAAATATTTTTAAAATATTGTATTCTTCAATTTTGTTTGTCAAATTCTAACAGTTATTAACCTAAGTGTAATTTCGTAATATGTAAACGACGTAAATACTCATTAAAAATTGTTTAGGTTTTTTCTTATAACTTCTTACCAACATTTTATATTATAAAATTTAACAATTTTAATATTAATATTTTAGGTAATGACATTATTTCCAGAACGTATTGTATTTCAAAATTAAATTCCAATGCTGTTTACAAAAGATAAAAAAGAAAAATAACAATGGGTTTTTTTTTACTACATGTCTCTGGCCGTGTGAGTTTCCAATTACGAGTTAAATATTTCATATTTTCTCTCTTTCCTGAATAAACATATTATCTCTAATCTTAATAATGATGAGTATCTATCTATATGTCTACTGACCATGAATATAACAGATATAGAAATATATAAAATATATAAAATTTGGTGCAAGTATACTGCGGATGCTTGAAACACAAGCTCTGGGTTATTTTTTTTTTTCAAATTTTCATTATTACGTTTACTTAAGCATTTCTTTTTTTAAATGTTAGTTAATTTGAATTTAACTAATGAAATGTACAGGGGAACGCCACGTTCTTCGCTTTTCTCAATGCATGAGCATTGGAAAGAAAATTTTAAATAATTAAATATTAAATATATAATTATTATCTACGAACGATTCTTTGAATCATTATATTTGATATAATTGGGGAGCAAAATTTGATAAAATTCTATTTTCTTTTCTAATTTAGATTTTCATAGGAAACAAATATATTATCCATTTTGTTTTTAAGTTTAATTTTCAGCAATTAAATTTACAATATTATTTTTGCTACTTAATAATTATAATTTTCTGCTGCTTCTAAATGTCTCAAAACAATATATATTTATATATGAAGAAATTAAATTCCTCATTATCTATAATAGCATGCTTTTATTTTTTATTTTAAGCATTTTCAAAATAACTAAATATTAATTACCCATTTCTAATGGGTAAACAATAGTCAATTCTTAATAATTATTTACGTAACATAAAATAATTTTTTATTCATCAATCTTATAGCAAGTTATTTTATTTAACTTGGGTCTCTAATGAATTCCATATAAAATTTTAAATACGAAGAAATATTTTGAAGGTAGTAATAATTGAATTATCGATCAGTAAATATGCAGTCACCATGCTCTAATGTAAGATAATTGTTTGTGAGTCATAAAAGCTTGGAAATGTATAGCGATGTATAATATATTAGCAATTCTAATTATTATATCAGATTGGAAAGAAATTACAACATTCCGTAGTTTCAGAAAATAAATGCCGGCGTCCTGGCATAGGGGTAGTGTGGCTTCCCCGCGATCTGGGCGTCCTGGGTTCGAGTCCCGGTTTGGGCATGGTTGTTCTTCTGTTGTTCTATCTGTGAGATGTGTGAATGTGCCCTCCTGTAAAAAGGGGTTGTGCAAGCGAATGAGTGATGTGTGAGTGGCAAAGTCGTACTCTTGGCCCTAGTTGGCGCTGCTATAAAAAATAAGGGACGTTCCCCTCAGGCTTAAATCGCTGTCTTCGTAACAGTGGGCTTGTGAGTGGCAAGTGCCATAAGAAACAAACAAACAAACAACAACAGAAAGTAAATAATATTCTTGAATCAGTTATTATTCTAAATTTTCAATTATGCATATGAGGCCACATTCTTTTAAGATAATAGGTTGCATAATTCTTCAGAAAAATCTTAGACGTATACAATTTCACAAACGTTATCACATATTGTGTTGATATATATATATTCCATATTAAAAAAGTTTTTAACTAGTTATTATATTTATATTTCAATACCAGTTTTATTATTTATATTTTAATACTTACGTAGAATATTTAAATGTCTCTTTTATTCGTAAGTACTATTATTATTATTTTTAAACTTTCATGTCCATATTGCAATCGCCATTGAAGAAGTATATACAAGTGACATTAGATCTTTTCATAGAAATGTCGCTGGTGTCAAGTGCGTTTTGCATCGAATGAGTTTGTTATAATCAAGGTAAAAACAAGTATTCCGATGCTATATTAAGATAAAGTATGGTTTTTCTTTCATGAAATCAACATTTTTTTCATTATCTTTTAGCCAATTAAAGAATATTTTAAATAAATTTATTTCTTTTTAGCAAAAAATTAATAATATTTTTAAAATTATTTTAATTTAACCATAAAAAGATTGTTTGAGAACCATCTCTGGTTTCGAAATATTTTTCACACAGATATTTTTACAGATTTACGAAATATTTTTTTCACACAGACGAATTTTTTTTATGATGTAATTAATTAATCAAATGCTTCTATGAATTTTAGAGTTGTATTTTTGATGACGAAATTTTGAAAAAATCATCTATATTTTATGTCATTTGATATAATGCCTTCTACAAGATGTTATACTGAATTTTAAAACAATTATACATTTCATGTAACATGCATAACAAGGACAAATTACGGAAATTTTTAAATTGTCTTTTGTTTTCATGTCGGAATTTTGCTTTATCACACATATCCATCCATTTCTAATTTGAGTTTTTATTTCTAATTGCTCTAAACACGACTGAAGCTTGTCAATATTAACCCTAACTGCTGAGGTGAAAATTTAGAACTTAACTGGGGAGGTGCGATCTAGGGAGACCTCATTTTCTTTACACAGAATTTGAATTTTCTAATAAAAGTATTGGTATGAAAATATGTCAATATATTCTGCGGATATTTTTCTTGATATATAAATATGGTATACAAAAAGTATGTTGAAACATACATTTTCTTCTCAAATTACATGTTACAACAAATAATATTCTTGAAAAAACATTTTCTTTTTATAATTTGTTAAATTATATTTATTTTTCCAGTATGCGAAGGTACAGAAATTCAATACAGAAGGTGAGAAATTCAACAATTACATCGAAAAAAAAAAAAAACTGATAATGTGTGAAATTGACCCTTTGTTTTATTGGCATCACAGGTTTTCGAGGGCATTTCTAACATACAGATTAAGTACTAGTATAAGAAACAGCATATAAGTTCTTTAAATATTTCTCTTGATATATTAATATATTTTAGAAATTTTTCAAAATGCATTATCAATACGAATATTAATTATATTTGAACATGCACAACATAATCAGCCGAAGGAGAACTTTAGTCGAAAAAATTTACTGTACAGTTATCCTCATCACTAAAATCACTTTCTGCTTCACTTAAAAGTCTCTGGAGCTCTGCTTTATAACGAGGATCAAATCAGTAGGTTGGATGAGATTTCGAGCACCAAGTTTTAGAGTCATATTCTAAGCCTTGTATAAAACCGGAACACTAAAAGGCAGGCACGGGCCCATAGACATAGCGCTAAGAAATAACTGAAATATTTTTTAAAGCGTCTGTTGAAACCGGCTTAAAAAGTACATGCTTAGTGAAGCTCATGGAACAGGAAGCTACAGGTTCAATCCATTCGCTTGAGCTAAAAATAGAATAGGAATGAAAGAAAGTCCATCTTCAGCGGTTTGACAGACCGTACCTAGCCAATTAAGGGGAATAAGTAAATTTTGTATATAGAAGTGTGAAAATGTAACAATTTTTTTAATATATGAATAGTTATTTTCATATGTTATTCAATTTGTAAAATTGATTTAAGTTATAAATAACGGAAGAAAAATAAATTTACAATTAGGGAGGCACAAATAAATTTTTATCTATTAATACCATTTCAGTCCTTCATTTCCATAAATCAGGTCCCCCGCTGATGTGGTGTGAAAGTTAGAGAGGGAGTGCCAGCTCAGGTATCGTCTTCGTCATCTGACCATGGTTCAAAAGTACGAAGTCCGTCCCAAAATAGCCCTTGTGTTGCTTTAAAAAAACAGGTTAAAAACACGTTAATATAACGGGTCGGTTTTTTTAAAACTTTCATAAACCAGTTGAAATGGCAAATTCAATATTTGATGAAAAAATATATAACTGCAGATAAAAAACAAATTCGACCAAATTAATTTTTTATAAACAACATAATATTTTAAACGGTCAAAATTTTAGGAAAATGTTTTATTTAAATCAATATATTTCTAATTTTTAATATTTAGTATTATAAACTTTAATTTCATCTTATTGAATGAACAAAAATAGCTAAACATTTTATATGATTTAGAAATGCTCTAAGAATAATGCACATAGTTGCATGCTACAAAAAGCTAATCAAATAAAATTATTTTGCTTTCAATCTATAATAAACATTCAATAGAATTATTATTACAAAAATATAATTACATATTATTACAAAAATATTTTTAATTAGAAATTAAACACTAAAGAAATAATTCCCATAAAGAAATAAAGAAATAAAAAGCTGTATCGTCATTCAGCGAAAAAAAATATTTCCCCAGATATTTACGGATCTTTATTAAAAAAAAAGCAAAAAAAGGAAAGGAAATAGAAACCTAGCCATTTTTCATTTCTCTTGAAGTTTTGAGTAAATTTCAGCGAAGTAAAACTTTGCGGAAATGTAGTAATTCATTCTTAAGTTGGCTCAGATGGCTCAGTTGGCTTAACAGTTTCTTGAACGGAAGAAAAATAAAGCCAATTTTTTTCATCTTGAACTTTACTGAAGTAGAGTCGCCAAGAATTCGGTTTCACCTTTGAAAAAAGTAAGAAAAGTAAATAAAAACAATGTATCACCATTAGGTTAAGGAAATGCAACTGAATAAAAAGGAAATGACGAAGTGTCGTTCTTATGAAGAAAGCAAGAGAGAAAATCTTAGGATTTGGCGTGGAACTAAGTCAGTGAGGAACGGAAAGAAAATTTATCTCCACTTTTCGATTGCTTTTGTCGGAAAGTGGCGGCAGAATCATTTGTGAACAGGTGCTGCTTTAAAAGAAAAAAAGATCTACTCATTTCTTTTTCCTTTGATTTCTTTATTACTTTAATCTCAAAAGTATTTTATTCATTGTTTATGTCAGAAAATTGAGTTGAATGATGACTTTATTCAAGCATAAATGAAATATTGCATATTGTAACGTCTCGATCCAATAAAAAGTAGCGTTATGATCAAATTCTTTATTTACATAAATTTACAGTTCATCATCTAGGTTAAATGAGTTCTATTCGACACAACAAGGATAGTTCCTCGAATACTTCGGAGAAACCTCTTAAGGAAACAGCTAGCCGACTCGTAGCGTTCTCGCAAACAGGCGTAGCTCCAGGGATCCACCGAATCTTTTCGGGTGGAATTCTAGTTGGACACTCCGTTTTCTGCCTCCGTTTTCTGCCTTCTCTTCCAATCCCCTCGCACCTTTATCCTGTTCCCACCCTCATTAACATCGGACCATTTTACCGGTTATCCAATAATCGTTCAGCAACAACTTCACTGGTCTACCGTCGACCGTGGGAATGCGTTGGGGAGCCACCCTCCACAATGTAAAGAAAGCAGGTTTACATCTGTTTCAAATACAATGCAGGTGGGGTCCCTTATCTGGACTCACACTAATTTCCCAGATGTCCTTACTTTAAAGGAGTTGACCACCTGGCCTTTCTGGAAGCACTTACACTGCGGTAGGGCGTCGCCATTGCTGATATTGCTGTCTGGATGCTAATTATGGAGCGTGGGAAAAGAAAAGTCACCATGGTCAAACAAGGAAGAAGCTGAATTATTACAATATATACAAAATTTTAATGCAAAAAACGCAACAAATAAAAGAAAAAAAATCTCCATAAAATACAATTTTTTTTCAAAGTCAATAAATCAAACTAAATATTAATAAGTATCGCCGAAACAAATTTGATGAAATCAGAATCATAAATGAATTTTAATCATGAAATTAAAAACAGAAAATGTTCAGAAATCAGGAAGATAGCAGATCAGTTATTTTATTTAATATCTAAAAAAATACAGATAATTTTAATATTGCCGAAAAGTAATCATAAAGGCAGATGAAACGATCTTTATTGCATTAACATATATGGACGCATGCCAGGAGATATTAGATTTATTTAATAAATATCTACAGCTTTCTCAATGTTTCAAAGATAGGAAATTACTTCTTCGAAGCACACGAATAGCTAACTGAACAAATATTTGCATCTTACTGGCAAAATAGCCTTATTTACGGAAGTCATTATCAATAAAATAGGATCGCAGATCAAGAAATGGCTTTCTATTTGGCGATGTTTTTTCCCGAATCGGAAAGATATTTTCTGCGTTCCTAAAGGGATAAGATAACATGCCTTTATGGCTTCATTTTTTTCACTTAAGCAGATTGTATCTCGAAATAAATTACAACGTTTCGCAGCTGACAATCTTTAAAGGAAAAATATTTCATGTTTCAAACATTTTTTTTTTCAAAGAAATCTACATATTGCAATTTCGTATATAAATGTTTGAAGAAGAATAACATAAATTTGAAAATTGGATAAACACTATTTATCAAGATTTTCTTGAAATATTTTAATGATTACATTTAATTTTTTTGTCTATTTTCCTTTCATCTAAATCTCTGAAATATTCAATGAAATTCTTCGAAATTCATTATTTTTTCCAATTAGCTATTTATTTCTCAATAACTAAATGAAATTACAATGCTATCAGAAACTATATACAAATAATGTAAGTGAAGCAGTTTGAAATGTTAGATAAAATAAATTGCATTTTACTTCAGATGAGCAATAATTTTAATATGAATTGAAAAACTGTAAATATCTTATCTCCATTCGCACAAACTAATTATTTTTCGCATGGTCATTGGTTAGCTTTATTTCAAAGAAGGGAACCTCACGTTGGTAGTGAAATTTGGTAAAATCATTCCATTTGGTGGAGCTAAGAAAATTAAGAATCTAAGTAGCCAAATTTTTCTTTTGTACATTGGCCCGAAATTGAGAAGAGGAGAATAGAGCGATGAATGGCCAACTTTATCATAAATTTTCTCCTTTTTTAGTGTAACATTCTCCTTTTCCCAGTACTGATAAAACATTTACATCCAGCTGTGCCGTAGCTATTACTTACTAACTTCCTTGAGATAGCCAGATGTTGGATCTTTTCACCTGGGTGGTCTCGCATCTTCATTAGTGACTACAGTGAAAGACCACATGTGGAATTCCTCGTTCAAGAGGTATTGAGAAAGGGGTGTCAAAGAGCAAGGGGTGTCCAAACATCTGGAATCTAGATGTTTCTCATTGTGAAAGGACCTTCCCACGACACACTGGCGCCGCTGAGAGAGCATATTGCTGAACCCCGACTGGCCGAAAGAGAGCTCAAATGACCAATGTAAATTAAGAGGCGGAGACTGTCGCCGAAATAAAGTGCGGAGATTTTTTTTCTTTTAAAGGAGAGAAGAAACAAATTGCAGGCGGACTGTTGGACTACGCCCACGAGTTCGGATTCCGAGAACCAACGGAGTTTCAAGAAAGCCTTCGACTTTGAATGTTGTATCTCCTACTACAGTTGTAAATAAGTATTTATTTTATCAAGATTAGAACAAGTTGTTCTTTTGTATATATAGGGCTGTAAAATAAAGAATTGTCTGGAAATTCTGCTTCGTTATTTGATCAGTCTACAGTACAATAGAGATCTCAATTTGATACAATAGAGAATATATTATAAAGTTAAATTTTTCCAGTTTTTCTCAAAAATAAAGGAGCGTGGAAATTAGTGAACATGATAAAGGATATTGGAAGGTCATGAGGTAGCATGCAAACTGAGAATTTGAGAAATACATCAACAGATTGTTTGGGGAGGACAGACTAGTACATAGGTTTTTCTTATAATTTTAAATATAACGATAATTACGAAAATTACGCTTAAGCTCAATCTTCTCCAAAAGTTTCATAAATGAAATCAATATACAGGGCGAATATAATTAAATTAAAATTTTAAAAATCGATTATTTTAAATGTACTGGTCAGAATGACTTGATATTTTAGCAGACATAGATAATCGTGATGCTCTATGTCTGCTAACATGCTTCGATCAACGATCTGCTAACGCTATTATCAAATCTATAATCGTGATGCTCACGATTATAGACTTGAAAATCGTGATGCAATGGAAGGTCAATGAGGTCAATTTTGTTTGACGAAGAAGAAAAAGTTTCAAAATGTACCGATAGATGGCGCTATCACGGTTCACACTGTTTGGAGATATGCGAATTACTTATACGTGACATGCGCACATCAGACATCGCTGTCATAAAAATGAAAAGCACCAGTTCTTTGATTGAAGGCTTCATCATAACATCTGAAGGATTTTCACTCAACTCTTGAAGCTTTTTATAAGAACAATGACTGTACACTTACAACTATCATGAAGTTTCAGACATTATCGAAGAGACCGATTCATTTGGAGTGGGTAGAGGAAGGAAACCAGTTTCGGTTGCGGCAGTAGATGTGACTACAGTATTACAAGAAAAACTAACAGTGAAACTGGAATCAGCAGTACACGGGGAGTTGGCAGAATGATGGGTATGCCGATCAGCATGGTGCGTAAAGTCCTACGGAACATCTTGCGCTGTTATCCGTACAAGATAACTTATGTGCATCAGTTGCTACCTCCTGACTTGGAAGCACGTGAATCTTTTGCACTACGGTTTCTTGCACGAATGGAAGTGGACAACGGATGGCCATGGTCATTCTGTGGTCACTTCGATTTACATGGTTCTGTAAATACGCAAAATTGCAGAATATGGGTGACCGAGAATCCGGTCCAGCTACAGGCATTACCTCTTCTGTCTGAAAAGGTCACTGTGTTGTGAGAAATAACGGCAGCGTTTATAGTCGGTCCGTTTTGAAACACTTTTGGATAACCATGTCCTTCCGGTAATTCAGCAGCTTAGAAGAGTTCAGAGAAGTTATAGCGGAAAAATGTTTAAATTTTGTTTAATTTTTAATTAATTAAAATTATAATTAAAAATTCAAAAAATGGCTCAGAGGTTTACATTCCGGACACTCCAGGGTGTACATGTACCAAATTTGGTTGATGTAGGTGAAACGTTCTGGCCTGTAGAGCGCCAACACACACGCATTGAGTTTTATTATAATTATAGATTATATTATATCTTTCATAAATTCTTCCGTACATTGTATCCACCCAATTTGCGTTATTTTTCTGGCTATGCAATTTGCATTATTTCTCTCATATGCAATTTGTGGTGTAAGGCAGAATAAAATCTACAACTTTTTGCATCAATTTTTTTTATTAATTGCTGTTTTATTTTTAAGAATTATAGCTTTTAATTTTTTTCTGCAATAATTTATTAAAATAGCAAATTCTGATATTTTTGATATCTTCGAGATGCTATTTTTACCTTGAAAAACTACGTCACAAAGCCGATGAGAACTGATTCTGTTTCAAGATGCAAGATTGTGCTATTATAATTCTTTTAAACAAAACTTGTTTTATCTTTACCAATAAAGAATAATCTCCATAAGTGTATTAACTACCCTTTATTCACTCTAAACTGCAACAACCGAAAACAAGACTCTCCGTGTATAACGTGGCTGGAGCACGTATAAGTCTGTCTTGGTGACAAAGTCCTCCAAGTCGGGACAATATCACTGGGGTTACTGGTTCTGAGGTGATCATTCTCTGATTTAGGTCTAAATTACTATCTGTGGATGAGTGAATGAAGTCCGCCTGGTAAAAATAATTGTGACGCATGAATAGCTAATTAGTGCTCTTGGCCCCTAAAAAAACAAAAAAAAAACGCATGAAATATCAGAATGATCTCTCAGTTTTCTTATCAAAAAAAAAATCTTTTCCCAGTCTCTGAATTATTTTGGCTGCATCTTAATAAATTAAGTTACCTTTCTTTTCTGGTGGAAGATGATTCGAAATGTTAAGGAATAAATGGAAGAAAATAGGAGCATGTTGTTTCGCTTTGTCTCTCGAGTTTCTTTCCTAATGATACCAATTATTTAACCATTTCCTTCGAAATCGATGAGACA
Source organism: Argiope bruennichi (assembly GCF_947563725.1). Classification (NCBI taxonomy): domain Eukaryota; kingdom Metazoa; phylum Arthropoda; class Arachnida; order Araneae; family Araneidae; genus Argiope; species Argiope bruennichi. The sequence goes on along the minus strand of NC_079158.1, from coordinate 40,981,809 downwards.
ATAGACAGGTAAGAGAAAAGAACCGGAGACTTACAGAACAACGAGTACCGTGGATTATCGGTGCTTTATTTCGGGAAGTCGAGGATTTCCCCCGTCAATTAGTCTTCCGCTGACGACTGACTTTTGCACGTGTATTATATTTTGAGAAATAGGATGCTGGGAAACTGTGGTTAAGTTGGAGAATAAATGGTTATATGTCAGTTGTTTCAAAACTCTTGATACAATCATAAAAAGTAACAGAACATTTTGTGAGGAAAAAAATCTTACAATCATAAATGTGTCAAAATTATTTCATGAATATTTATAAATTATGGCTTTTACCCTGTTATATATATAGATATATATGTATATTCACAAATCTTTAGTTTTACTGAATATCAGAAATGATATTAGCTTTAGTTTGCATATCTCGAAATCTAATTTCAAGTATTTGCTAAAATTATATTTTCCTTTGCTAGTAAATGAAAGTTCGGTATCATCAATTTAATAAACATAATTGCTCTTAATGTCATATATTATATTAACAATGAATTTTTAAAGTAAACAAACATTTTAGTTAAAAAAATGGTAGTTATAAGCAAACATTAATGGCTGAACAATATTTATTTAATGTCACACCTTTAAATAAATTATATATATATTTTAGATAAATTATCTCTAAAATTTTAAATTTTCACTCTTAATTTTGTTTAATAAAGGGAAAAACATTCCCAATTCAAATACGCTTTTAATATTTATAGATACTCTTCATTCTATCATATTAGAACCTTGTTTAAAAAGCATAATTCGTTCCGAATCTTATTCTAACAATCGTTAAGAGAAACAAATCTTTTCGTAAGGACGTATGTAAAATAAGACAACACTCTACATTTCAAAAAAAAATTCTCAAGCAATTTTTTATTATATATATAAAACACATTATTTTCAAGAAAGTGTCTGAAGATATTTGTTCTTAGCTACTCTTCAAAATTTGTCAAAAATAAACCTTTGCATTGCTGCCTCATTAATGTGATGTTAATCAATGTATGTACTGATTTTCCATGCTTTCAGCATTTACCTTATTTTAATGGAAAGTCGTTGCTCTATTGAGGCTATTATTTCTTCTACTCTGGTCGGATCTCATCGACAACGTTTTGCTGCAATACAGAATGCGACTCCGTAAGTTGTTTAGTAATTCTGGCTGTACTCTTCCATCAGCTCATCATTGTTGTGCTCTTCCATCAGAGATGGATACCGTTGCTATCTGCCTCTGGTTCCATAATCTTGTCCGTGACACAATCTCATCATCGTTGGGCTCTTCCACCAGAGGTAGATACCGTCGCAGTCTACCTCTGGCTCCATAATCTTGTCCATGGGCACATTCTCGTCGATAAAGGTTTCGCAGACACTCACAAACCCTTCGGAATCGAAATGTACTCAGTCCAAAGTTTGTACCAGGAAGGAATAAGAAATAGCTTCGAAATGTTCGTAAATAACATGTCAATAATATCAAAAATAACATAATAAAAAAATAACATGTCAATAATGCATCTGATGTCACAAAGTCGATTCCATATTAGTTCTGCGAAGCATTTATCATTAAAAGAGTTATTTTTTTGTTTTGATCGTTATGCGAACCATGGAAGGTGTTCGTTAAGAGAGGTTTTATTATATAATATACCATAGATATTCGTTGGACAATATATTTGTTGCGGTGAATGTGAGCAATCGGTTATTATTAATACTAACTGGCCATTATTAATAATAACCAAACCGAGTAGTATTAATAATAAATGACCTTTATTAATAATAGTCCAGTCCTTATTTATAATAACTAAACCGGTTTGTATTAATAATCAACAACAAGTATTAATAATAACCAATTATTCATATTGACCGTAAAATATTTATTCTAAGAAAAAATTTGAGAAAGATAATGAGAGTTCATTTAGATAAGGAATATACATCTGGATAATGAGAGTGCTTTCAGATAATGATCTTTGCATTTCACAAATCTGAAGGTTACGAAATCTATAAATTCTCCTGCCTTCCGAAGCGTAAAAAGTAACATACCAAATATCATCATAAGAATAATACTTGTTAAAAAGATTTTTAAAAAATATTGAATATTTAATGAAAATACACCTTCCCGGCGTCCTGACCATGCTTATTCCCTATCCTGTGTTCTGTCTGTTAGGAGTGTTAAAGCGCCCCACTGTGAAAAGGGGTTGTGCAAGCGAATGTGTGAGTGTCATCTTCATATGAGGTAAAGTCAGACTCCTACCCTCGTGTGCTCAGAGAACTCTATCTTCAGACGCTGCTGCTCCCCTTTTTCCCGATCTCTTGTCTTGGTTTGAATTGGTGTTCAATCCAAGGGGAATAAGCAACAAAAACAAATACTTTTGCTGCTGTTGGCGTCGTAAAAAAGAGCTTGCTGTACATAGGAATTTGATATAAAGTTTCATTTAAAATAGTATGAATCTTTTTGATTGTTGGTGGAATGGTATTCAAAGTCAAGCACGTGATATAGAATCAAACATTATGAAAGCTTTATTTAAAGTTATAATACTTTCATAATGTAAATATTATAACACAAATGCAAAAAGAGATTGATAGAAATATAATTGATCGAATTTATCCGATTTTGATGCAATTAAATTATTTTGCGATGCATTCAAAACTACTTAGCCCTCAATCAAATTTCAAAATTGTTATCGATTTCCTCCTTTAAAAATCGAAACATCATTAGTTTTCAATTAATATTGTGATCCTGTATTAGTTATAATAAAGACAATAAGAAATACAAATCCTTATTAAAAGCTAGAAATGAGATTTACCATTATTTATTAATACAAATAAAAAATTCAAAATATTAAATACTTTCTTTATATAGATGAATAAATGTTTAAAATGGTATTTCTCAATTCTTTCAATTCTTTTGTTTTGAAAAATATTGTGTGTATTATTACGAAATTGACACAATCATATTTTCTGTTAACATTATTATTTGACACTTCGGTTTGTCACGGAAAGCAAATCATTGAATTTCACGCTAACATCAGATTACAATCATAAATACGAAACAAATTAAAACAGATAAAAGATTCCCAAAAAACACAAGATTTTTAAAATAATTAAATTTAATTTATTTAATTAAAAAAGAAATCTCAAATTAAAGCAATGAATGTAGTAACCGGTTTGTATTATTTCCTTTAGGTAAATTTGCTTATCGTCAGACAATGATTCGTCGTATAAATGTTAATTTCTAAGACAATTTCTGCTCCTTAAGATTAGAAAACCAAAATATTTGAAAGAGTCTGTACAAAATACAAGAGTTACTTTAAAATTAGATATAAAACTTATGGTAAACAACTATTATTAGTATTTTTACAATATATAGAGTTTGGAAGAGAAAAATTATTTTCCTAGTCAACATTCGATAGAGAAACAAACTTCGCTTAACAAAGTCAATTATCTCCAGTTTAATCAGTCAGTTAACAGCTTTCTAATTGAGAACCTTTTCTGGTTTCTCTTTAATAAACTTTCTTTTTTAGTTTGAACCAGAATCATTGCTTGTCGCTAATGAGGTGCGGATATTTTATTACTCGACTCTTTTAACGTGTTAATGGAATTATATCTAGCCTGTTAATGGTTTATGCATACTTTTTAAATAATTCCGCTTCAGTTAAGTCTCTTAGACGTGTTTTTAATTTTTATACCTCAGATATTCAAAACAGTTTTGAATTTTCAAACTGTTTGAAATCTTTAAGGAAAGAAGAATGGAAAAAAATATGTCAACTGATAATTTCTGGAGGATGTATTCTCTATAAAATGTTTATGTGTTTAAAATTGCTGCTTAGTTTAGAGATATAATCTTTTCGAAAAAAATTGGTAAATATGATAAACACAATTTAAAATCCTTTTCAGAAATTTATTAATTATCGAACGGAATTTGAAGATGGATTATTTTTGGAAATATTTAGAACTTATTAATTCTAAGATTGAAGCGAAATTAAAACTAGCTTTTATGATAAATAAAACGTATATTCTGGTTAAAAGCTTAAGTAACATAGATTTTATTATAATTATATAAATTTACAAACAACAGTTTACTTTTTTCTTTATATTATTTACTAATTTTTAATCATTAATTCAAATGCTTATTGTTTTGAAATTATGAAAAATACTAAGAACAAGGTTTATCATTCACAAGACCTTTCTGCTAAATTAAATAAGTAGTGTTAATAGTACAAACATATTTAATATGGTAAAATATATTGAACTTTTTCCTTTTTTGATTATTTCTTGTAATGATGATCAAAATGCCGGCGTCCTGGCATATGGGTAGCGCGTCGTCCCCGTGATCTAGGCGTCCTGGGTTCGAGTCCCGGTTCGGGCATGGTTGTTCTTCGTCTGTTCTATCTGTGAGATGCGTGAATGTGCCCCCCCCCCTGTAAAAAGGGGTTGTGCAAGCAAATGTATGCGTGAGTAGCTGAGACGTACTCTGGGCCCTAGTTGGCGATACTAAAACAAGAGACGCTTTCTTGGCTTAAAATCACTGACTTCGTCAGCGAGCTTGTCCACGGCAAGTGCCATTAGAAACAACAACAATGAATAATAAAATATAATAAGAAATTTCCAGTGTGCAAAACGAAATGCATTGCAAACTAATCAAAATAATTTCAATCTAAGATGGACTTGCACCACTTTCAATATAAACAGATTTTCAATGCTGTAAAACTGCCATCTCCAAAATACTAGAATCTGATTTTTTTTTTTTTTTTACTTTAAATTTTTTACACATAAAAAGATCATAACAAGTTTTATCTATAACTAACATTATCTTAATTTTTTTTTTCAAAAAAGGACTTGCCCTACTTTTAAAATAAGCAGCTCATATGGATCTAATTAGATACGGATCTGATGCAGACATAATTAGATGCAGACTTGATGCAAGCCTAATTAGATGCAGCTCTATTTAGATGCTGATCTAATTAGATGCAGATCTGATGTGGCCCTTATTAGATGCAGATTTGAATACATCTAATTATTTACATCTCTAAATAGATGCAGTTCTGACGCTGGACTAATAAGATGCAGACCTGATTCAGATATAGATCTATTTAAATGCGGTGCTAATAAGATGCAGTTATATTTAGATGCGGATCTCATGCGCGCTTAATTAGATGCAGGACTAATGCTGTTCTAATTAGATGCAGACCTGATGCAGATCTATTTAAATATGGATCATATTAGATGCAGACCATATAGAGGCCTAGTAAGATGCAGACTTGCTGCAGGCCTAATTAGATGCAGTTCTACTTAGATGCAGATCTAATTAGATACACATCTGATGCGGAGCTAATTAGATGCAGATCTAATTAAATGTAGTAGCATGCGGTCGTAATTAGATGCAGTTCTATTTAGATGCAGATTTGATGCGGGCCTGATTAGATGCAGATTTAAATATATCTAGTTACTTTCAGATCTAAATAGATGCGAATGTAATTACATGCAATTCTGATGCGGGCCTAATAAGATGCAGACGTGATTCAGATATAATTAGATATAGATCAATTTAGATGCGGTCCTAATAAGATGCAGTTGTATTTAGATGCGGATCTCATGCGCGCTTAATTAGCTGCAGGACTGATGCTGGCCTAATTAGATGCAGACCTGATTTTGATCTAATTAGATGCAAACCTGATGCAGATTTAGATATGGATCTAATTAGATGTAAATCTGATGGGGGCCTAATTAGATGCAGACTAAATGCAGGCCTAAGTAGATGCAGTTCTATTTAGATGCGGATCTAATTAGATGCTGATCTAATTAGATGCTGATCTGATTCAGATCTGATTAAGTTCGGACCTAATTAGATGCAGGTTTGATGCGGGTCTAATTAGATGCATAACTGATTCAGATGTAATTAGATGCAGATCTATTTAGAGACGGGCCTTATTAGATGCGGATCTGATGCTGGCCGTATTAAATGCACGTCTGATGAGGGCCTAATTAGATACACACCTGATGCAGATCTATTTAGATATGGATCATATTAGATGCAGACCACATAAAGGCCTAATAATATGCAGACTTGCTGCAGGCCTAATTAGATGCGGATCTAATTAGATGCACATATGATGCGGATCTAATTAGATGCACATATGATGCGGAGCTAATTAGATGCACATATGATGCGGAGCTAATTAGATGCAGTTCAAATTTGATGCAGATCTATTAAATGCATGTTTAATGCGGGCCTAATTAGATGCAGGCCTGATGCAGATCTATTTAAATATGGATCTAATCAGATGCAGATCTGTTGAATATCTATTTAGATATGTATCTAATTAGATGCAGATCTGATGCAGGCCTAATTACAGACTTGATGCTGGTCTAATTTGATGCAGATTTCATGCAGGCCTAATTAGATGCAGTTCTATTTAAAAGCGGAACTAATTTGATGCAGATATGATGCCAGCCTAATTAGTTGCAGATCTAATTAGATCTATTTACATGGAGTTCTAATCAGATGCAGGTCTGATGAGGGCCTAATTAGATACAGACCTGATACAGATCTAATTAGATGCGGTCCAAATTAGATGCAGATCTGATGCTGGCCTTATTAGATGCAGATTTAAATATATATATAGTTGCTTTCTGGTCTAAATAGATGCAGATCTAATTAGATGCGGTCCAAATTAGATGCAGATCTGATGCTGGCCTTATTAGATGCAGATTTAAATATATCTAGTTGCTTGCTGGTCTAAATAGATGCAGATCTAATCAGATGCGGTCCAAATTAGATGCAGATCTGATGCTGGCCTTATTAGATGCAGATTTAAATATATCCAGTTGCTTGCTGGTCTAAATAGATGCAGATATAATTTGATGCAGGTCTGATAGGGCTTAATTAGAAGCAGACCTGATTGTGATATATTTAGATGCCGATCTATTTAGATGCGGGCCTAATTAGATGCAGATCTGATCAGAGATGCACACATGATGCTGTATTACTATAGAAAAACAAAATTAAGATATACTTTTTTATTATTCATGAAATACTGTACAACCACCGATCGTCATTATCAAATATAGATAGATAGAAATACCCTAGATTTCAGTCATGATATCAAATGGCGACATTTGCTTCACCATACAGCAACCGGAGCAATCTAAGATGGACTTGCACCACTTTCAAAATAAGCATATTTTCAATATTGTTACGAGCTAAAACTTCAAAATACTAGAATCCGATTTTTTTTTATCTTAAATTGTTTGCGCATAAAAAAAGATCATAACAAGTTTTATCTATACTACCATTGTCTTCATTTTTTTCAAAAAGGGATTTGACCCCACTTTTAAAATAAACGGCTCATATGCTGAATTAGATTTACAAAGGATGCACCATACAAAGTGTTCTACAAAACTTCGATAGAACGAGATGCTGAATTTAAAATTATCGACTTGCCACCACAACGAAAAAGACCAAATGATTTTAGAAACATGAAATTCTCTTTTATGTATGAAAAAAAGGAGATCTATTACATCTGAAAAATGCAAGAAAAGGATGGATTTATTACTATTTATAACTCCTGTTCATCATGGACATTTTAAAATGTTAAATCTTGAATAAAATTCAATTTAATTATACCTACGTATAAACTAAATATGTATAATTTCATTGAAATTCTTAATAAAACTGAATTTGTTTTTGTTATGTTATATTTTCTACATTCGTTGTTTTGTTTCACTTTTTATCAAATGAATAAATAATTTTAAACTTTTGAATAACATTTTGTTTTTATTATTTAAAAAAAACAGACTGATGTAACTGAAATATTTCCCAATTAAATGAACTTTTACAATAATTCATTAATTTTAAAAGTGAGGCAAGTCCATTTAGTTATAATAAAACTCTTTATTTTTTTAGTCAGCACTGTAAACGCTATTGGATTATAAGCTTACATTATCTGGCACCACAAAATACAAAAAAAATATATGTATTATTACTTACCAATATTTTTAAATTTATTGAAATGCAAACCTTTAAATATCTCGCAATAACAAAAAATGGACTTGTCCCATTTTCAAAATAAACAACTGAAATGATGCCTTTGAAAATATTGAGAATAAACTAATTACTAGTAAAAAAATATATAATTATTACGCAGTAATTAAGGAAATAGAGTATCACCATAAGCTAATTACATCTCAATTTGAATTTAATAGCAAATTAATGATATGGTTTTCAATTGGTGATTAAGATAAGGTTTTCACACCGTTCATTAGCTGCATTTTCTTAACATAGAGAATAAGAAAACTGTTTTTCTTCTTATTCTTCTCAGATATTCAAATGAGAAATTTTCTTACTAGATAATACGCTGGATGTTTACTTCAAAATAAATAATTAGGAATTAACGAAACGAAATTAGTTTCTTTTCTCCTCTCATTTCGTTTTCTCAGTTACCAAATATGGTAAATCTTTATACATTCTAGTATATAGGATGCAAATCTTCAAATTAAACAAAGGGGCTATTGAGATTAAGCTTTACCAATATTAGATAATTTATTCATTAAATTTTTCTGAAATATTTACTCCATTTGAAACCGATTTACGTGCGCGGAATTTTCATTCAATCTTAAGAAAATATTTTTTATAAAGAAATATATAATATAAACATATTTTTTTAAGCAGAGGCTGAAGAGAGAGGCACTATTAATTTTTAAACTTCGTTTTTATTCCATCCCAAATGGCATAATTTATAAACAAGCAGCAGGGACGAGGCCCGTCAACACAGAACGACAAAAGAGCGAACGAAATATTTATCACCATGATTATATAAAGTGAGGTTCTGACAGAGATTTCTTTACACGTGTCGATTTAGATAAGGGAATTATAGGGATCTTCTAAAAGAATGAGTTTAGATCAACAAACTTTTTATCCCTTCATTCGGTGTGTGGGAACTTATCAATTTCCACAATTTTACAAGGCTTCTATTGAATTAATTAAATAAAAAATGTGGAATTGGATCAGGAAATAAAAGAACATTTTAGAATAAAGTTAATATAGGCTAAATTAAGACTTCTTTTACTTAATTTAGCCCATATATATATATATATATATATATATATATATATATATATATATATATATATATATATATATATATGCAATGTTCTTTTCATTTCACACTAATATATTGACACCTGTGCTTCTCCATTTGTTGATTTTTTTTAAGAAGTTAAGGTCTATCTTTTGATTCTTAATATTAATAACGCAATAGTTCTTATAATGTAATGAATTCTATTTTCCCCTTTCATAATTAGCTATAATAAAAAAAAGATAAATTTCTTTTTATTACTTACATATTTCCTATTTTGCTCAAACTGGGATTTGAATAATTAAATTGGGAAAAATTGTAAAATTGATCATAAAAAATTATCATATGCTGTACGTTTGATAATATGAATCATTCAAGATTAATTTTCCAATTTTTTGAAGTTGCAATGCTTTAGATTTGAACTGTCATATATTTTAAATAATGGTTTTAATTCTAAGAACGTTTAATTCGAAGATATGTTTTAATATTAAAACGAATAAATATTTTTCTAAGATAAGATATTAATGAGAGCAATTAAATACCTCAATTAATTTTTCATTCAAATAAAATTTAATTCAAAATGAACTTATATATTTATTTTAAGGACGTAGACTGACCATTTTGATTACCCATTATTCTTCCCATTTTGAATTAAAATGAACATAATAATTTTATCTTTAATTTCTATTTTAAAAATATGTTTGGAAATTCTTTCCCAGAATATTTACATGATAACTAGGGATATTATTAATAATAATTATATATTTCATTGGGGAAAAACCAAGGCTTAGTAATAAAAACAATCAAATCTAAAAGACCTGAAATAAAAAATCTGTTGCTTCAAATGTGTGATAAATTTTAAAATCAGAACTACTTTAATGAAATATTTTTTTTTTCAAAAGTGAGTTCTTATTAAAATATAATATATGATCAGATGCATCTATTCACAAAAAATAATATATATATATATATATATATATATATATATATATATATATATATATATATATAATTCACTCTCTTTTTTCAAAAATAATAGCAAAGGAAGTGAAACATAAGAATGTTGGCGATGTTTTATTTGAAATGCTATATATCTCAAAGAAAATTTCAGCTAAATGAATAATAACGTTAGAACAATAATTTATTATATATTTGTTTTGAAACATACGTATTGGTAATTTGAAAACTTACAATTGGAAGAAAAAGGCGTTTCGATTTCAAGTCTACTCTTCTGAAGCATTTATTCTCACAGAAAAAATGCAGAAAAGTAATCAAAAGCAAAATCTCAAACAGAAAGCTAAGAAAAGGTAACAGCATAAAAAAGTATTAAGGGGTGTCGCTTTTACACAACAGGAGAGAAAACCTGGGTTTCGGGCACAAAGCAAAGTAAATAAGAGGAGAGGAAAAATTTATCTTCATTTTTTGTCTTTTTCTTACGAAAGTTGCGGCTGCTTCAGGTGGGAACAGCTGCTGTTTTAGAAGACGAAAGACTCCAGACGTTTCTTCTTTTCTCCGCAGTTTTTCTTTCAGCTGGTTCATTTCATTTTCGTTCTTTTCAATCTGCTTTTTTTAGTGCTTATTTGTTTCAATACAAACTTCTTCTAATAAAGATAATTTATCTTAAAATTTGGTATAAGATTTTGACATTTGTTTATGGAAACACACAGAGCTAACGGTTTCTTTAAATCACAAGTAATTTATTCTTTACTCATTTCAAAGCATATTGGTAGCTTGAAAGCTTCCAATTGGAAGAAGAATACAGCCTACTTTTTTCGCTTCCAAGTCTACAGTTCTGAAGCATTTATTCTCACAGGAAAAAAAAATGTAGAAAAGTACATTCTCAAACAAAAATCTAAGAAAAGGTAAAAGATAAAAAAGTATTATGTGTTTCGCTCTTACACAACAGGAGAGCAAACCTAGGTTTCGTGCGGAAGCAAAGTCAAGAAGCGAAGGGGTAAATTTTATCTCCTTTCTTTTTCTTTATTTCGTACGAAAGTTCTGTTGCTTCATCTGGGAACAGCTGCTGTTTTAGAAGAGAAAGACTCCAGACGTTTCTGGGTTTCGCAGCATTTTTTTCAGTTATTTCATTTCTTTTTTTATCCTGTGAGTTTTCTTTGTTTAGTACCTATTTGTCTCATAATACAACTTTCTTCCAATAAACATATTTCATTTTAGAATTTGGGATGTGATTTCCTCATTTTTTTATGGAAAAAAAACAGAGGAAAAGGTTTCTTTAAATCACAAATGATTGTCTTAATAAATAAACAAATAATCCCAGGTAACAATAAACGACTAATGCAGTAACTATGTTAACATTTATTGACTAGTTTCTGATCATCGAATGACATGAAGTAAAGGTAGGGGGGAAAATAACAGTACGCTGTTTGAGAAAAACAGTTCAGTTTGCAGAATCAAGAACAGATTTGGATGAAATTGCACAAGAGAAGCAGTTGTTAATTACGTCCAGAACGATATAGGAAAAAGTGCTCCATGTGACCACCCTCATTCACCTGCAGAATTTCTAGTTTATGGACAATGCGTTCAACAGCAGATCGTGATGCTCGCACATGAAGTGTTATGGAGTTTCCAGCTTTTCCCAGTTTTTCATTTTATTACTCATAATTCTTGTTCTGAATTGTTAATATATCATATTTGTAAATCGTTGCGTTTTTGTGTTATCACGTTTACATGATACGAATGAGCAAACCGACAAATAGTTCATCTCTGATTCAGAATTTGATACTAATCTTTGATACTGATATTGTGAATAAGATTTCATTATTCTGTCGTGTTTCTGAGTTATCGCGTTTATCAGAAAACACCGACAAAAAGGAACCCATTGTGTCTGGCGGATATGGTTCGAAATTTGACACAGATCTGCAATTTAGATGACAGTTATTTCTGACCCAATTTTATTTATCTGTTTTTTTTTCTCAAAATTTTCCAATTATCCTGTTTAATGTATTCAGGTGCTGAGACAGATATGCTTCCTCTAAATGGATTTCGGCCAAAATTTGACTGAAATTTATAAATGTGGTGTAAACATAAACATCTAACTCATCGAAATTATAATATTGAATAAAAAAAATTCCAAACTGTGTTTTTCTTATTTAGGAAGATCGGAAACGAGGAGATTCGTCAAATTCTCCAGGTCAGAATTTCTTCGTCTAACTCAACGAAGTTATAATATTCATCATTAAAACAATTCCAAACTGTGTTTTTCTTATTTGGGAAGATCGGAAACGAGGAGATTCGTCAAATTCTTCAGGTCAGAATTTCTTCGTCTAACTCAACGAAGTTATAATATTCATCATTAAAACAATTCCAAACTGTGTTTTTCTTATTTGGGAAGATCGGAAACGAGGAGATTCGTCAAATTCTTCAGGTCAGAATTTCTTCGTCTAACTCAACGAAGTTATAATATTCATCATTAAAACAATTCCAAATGCAGAAAAGTAATCAAAAGCAAAATCTCAAACAGAAAGCTAAGAAAAGGTAACAGCATAAAAAAGTATTAAGGGGTGTCGCTTTTACTCAACAGGAGAGAAAACCTGGGTTTCGGGCACAAAGCAAAGTATATAAGAGGAGAGGAAAAATTTATCTTCATTTTTTGTCTTTTTCTTACGAAAGTTGCGGCTGCTTCATGTGGGAACAGCTGCTGTTTTAGAAGACGAAAGACTCCAGACGTTTCTTCTTTTCTCCGCAGTTTTTCTTTCAGCTGGTTCATTTCATTTTCGTTCTTTTCAATCTGCTTTTTTTAGTGCTTATTTGTTTCAATACAAACTTCTTCTAATAAAGATAATTTATCTTAAAATTTGGTATTAGATTTTGACATTTGTTTATGGAAACACACAGAGCTAACGGTTTCTTTAAATCACAAGTAATTTATTCTTTACTCATTTCAAAGCATATTGGTAGCTTGAAAGCTTCCAGTTGGAAGAAGAATACAGCCTACTTTTTTCGCTTCCAAGTCTACAGTTCTGAAGCATTTATTCTCACAGGAAAAAAAAATGTAGAAAAGTACATTCTCAAACAAAAATCTAAGAAAAGGTAAAAGATAAAAAAGTATTATGTGTTTCGCTCTTACACAACAGGAGAGCAAACCTAGGTTTCGTGCGGAAGCAAAGTCAAGAAGCGAAGGGGTAAATTTTATCTCCTTTCTTTTTCTTTATTTCGTACGAAAGTTCTGTTGCTTCATCTGGGAACAGCTGCTGTTTTAGAAGAGAAAGACTCCAGACTTTTCTTCTTTTCTCTGCAGTTTTTCTTTCAGCTGGTTCATTTCATTTTCGTTTCTTTTCAATCTGCTTTTTTTAGTGCTTATTTGTTTCAATACAAACTTCTTCTAATAAAGATAATTTATCTTAAAATTTGGTATTAGATTTTGACATTTGTTTATGGAAACACACAGAGCTAACGGTTTCTTTAAATCACAAGTATTTTATTCTTTACTCATTTCAAAGCATATTGGTAGCTTGAAAGCTTCCAATTGGAAGAAGAATACAGCCTACTTTTTTCGCTTCCAAGTCTACAGTTCTGAAGCATTTATTCTCACAGGAAAAAAAAAATGTAGAAAAGTACATTCTCAAACAAAAATCTAAGAAATGGTAAAAGATAAAAAAGTATTATGTGTTTCGCTCTTACACAACAGGGGAGCAAACCTAGGTTTCGTGCGGAAGCAAAGTCAAGAAGCGAAGGGGTAAATTTTATCTCCTTTCTTTTTCTTTATTTCGTACGAAAGTTCTGTTGCTTCATCTGGGAACAGCTGCTGTTTTAGAAGAGAAAGACTCCAGACGTTTCTGGGTTTCGCAGCATTTTTTTCAGTTATTTCATTTCTTTTTTTATCCTGTGAGTTTTCTTTGTTTAGTACCTATTTGTCTCATAATACAACTTTCTTCCAATAAACATATTTCATTTTAGAATTTGGGATGTGATTTCCTCATTTTTTTATGGAAAAAAAACAGAGGAAAAGGTTTCTTTAAATCACAAATGATTGTCTTAATAAATAAACAAATAATCCCAGGTAACAATAAACGACTAATGCAGTAACTATGTTAACATTTATTGACTAGTTTCTGATCATCGAATGACATGAAGTAAAGGTAGGGGGGAAAATAACAGTACGCTGTTTGAGAAAAACAGTTCAGTTTGCAGAATCAAGAACAGATTTGGATGAAATTGCACAAGAGAAGCAGTTGTTAATTACGTCCAGAACGATATAGGAAAAAGTGCTCCATGTGACCACCCTCATTCACCTGCAGAATTTCTAGTTTATGGACAATGCGTTCAACAGCAGATCGTGATGCTCGCACATGAAGTGTTATGGAGTTTCCAGCTTTTCCCAGTTTTTCATTTTATTACTCATAATTCTTGTTCTGAATTGTTAATATATCATATTTGTAAATCGTTGCGTTTTTGTGTTATCACGTTTACATGATACGAATGAGCAAACCGACAAATAGTTCATCTCTGATTCAGAATTTGATACTAATCTTTGATACTGATATTGTGAATAAGATTTCATTATTCTGTCGTGTTTCTGAGTTATCGCGTTTATCAGAAAACACCGACAAAAAGGAACCCATTGTGTCTGGCGGATATGGTTCGAAATTTGACACAGATCTGCAATTTAGATGACAGTTATTTCTGACCCAATTTTATTTATCTGTTTTTTTTTCTCAAAATTTTCCAATTATCCTGTTTAATGTATTCAGGTGCTGAGACAGATATGCTTCCTCTAAATGGATTTCGGCCAAAATTTGACTGAAATTTATAAATGTGGTGTAAACATAAACATCTAACTCATCGAAATTATAATATTGAATAAAAAAAATTCCAAACTGTGTTTTTCTTATTTAGGAAGATCGGAAACGAGGAGATTCGTCAAATTCTCCAGGTCAGAATTTCTTCGTCTAACTCAACGAAGTTATAATATTCATCATTAAAACAATTCCAAACTGTGTTTTTCTTATTTGGGAAGATCGGAAACGAGGAGATTCGTCAAATTCTTCAGGTCAGAATTTCTTCGTCTAACTCAACGAAGTTATAATATTCATCAATAAAACAATTCCAAAATGTGTTTTTCTTATTTGGGAATATCGGAAACGAGGAGATTCGTCAAATTCTCCAGGTCAGAATTTCTTCATCTAACTCAACGAAGTTATAATATTCATCATTAAAACAATTCCAAACTGTGTTTATCTTATTTGGGAAGATCGGAAAAGAGGAGATTCGTCAAATTCTTCAGGTCAGATTTTCTTCGTCTAACTCAACGAAGTTATAATATTCATCGATAAAAAATTCCAAAATGTGTATTTCTTATCTAGGAAGATCCGAAACGAGGAGATTGGTCAATTTCTCCAAGTCAGATTTCCTTCGTCTAATTCAACGAAATTATAATATTCATCAATAAAACAATTCCAAAATGTGTTTTTGTTATTTAGGGAGATCCGAAGCGAGGAGATTCGTCAAATTCTCCAGGTCAGATTTTCTCGTCTAATTCAACGAAATTATAATATTCAACAATAAAACAATTCCAAAATGTGTTTTTCTTATTTAGGGAGGTTCGAAACGGTCAGATTCTCCAGGCCAGATTTTTACGCATTTTCATTCGCATAATTTGTAGATGAAAAGTAAAAAAAGAAACTAAACGGAAGAAAAGGAAACCTTACAATTTTTTACTTGAAATGCAATGAAGTTTAAGAAGATTTCAATAAACGTCAAAATCTCCATGTCAGATTTTTACGTACTCTCTTTTGTATCATTTGTAGATTAAAAAGTTAAAGAAACGAAATGGAAGAAAAGGAAACCTTGTAATTTTTCACTTGAAATGCCGTAGAGTTCAATAAACGTCAAAATCTTCAGGACAGTATATCACACACCTTTTGTATAATTTGTAGATGAAGAAGAAAAAAAAGAAAAAGAAAGAAAAGAAATGAAACGGACAAAAGGGAAACCTTAGAATTTTTCCCTTGAAATGCAATGGAGCTCTGGGAGATTTCAATAACCTAAGGTCAGTGACTCATTCTTGAGTTGGTTCAGATATTATTTCCCTATTTCAGATTGAGTTAGTTCAGTTAACCTAACAACTTGAAAATGGGAAGAAAAATAGGGACATTTTTTTCACTCTGACGTGTAGTAAAGCTCGAGCTCAGAAGCATTCAGTCTCACTATCCAAAAGAAAGGAGAAAAAAAAGAAAACAAAATAAAATATCAAGTAGTAAGGTTAAGAAAAGGTAGCAGCAGAAAAAAAAATGAATTACGAAGTGTCGTTCTTATGAGAAAAGCTGAGGACAAAAACCTTGGGATCGGGCACGAAACAAAGTCAATAAGCGACAGAGAGAAAATTTATCCCCACTTCTGTTTTTTTGTTCGTAAAGTTGTGGCTGCCTAATCTGGGAACAGCTGCTGTTTTAAAAGACGAAGAATTCCAGGCATTTCTTCTTTTCCTTAGTTTTTTTCTTTTCTTTTCTTTTTTTATTTAGTTTTCTTCCTTCTGTTTTGTCCAGTGTTTGCTTTCCTTTGAGTACAACTCTCGGCTGGAAAATTCATTTTACTTAAGAATTATGAGATAAATTTTGCCGTCTTGTTTGTACGGAAAACAAATAAAGAAGTGAGAAAAGGTATTCATATTTCACAAGGAGTAACTGTAATTAATAAACAAAGAGAATATTTTACTGTCACTTAACTTTTTCGTTGCAGTAACAGAAATTTAAAGTGAGAAAATATATTGAATAATTTAGCTAAGTTTAATTCTTTTTTGAGAAACACAATTGTATATTTTAAAAGTGAGCAATGGATTTATTTTTCAGATATATTCCTTTATAAGATATATAACTTTTTCTTTGCAGTAACAAAAGTTTAAATTAAGAAAATATATTGAATAATTTAGCTAAGTTTAATTCTTTTTGTGAAACACAATTGTATATTTTAAAAATAGAACACTTGGTTTATTTTTCAGATATAATCTTTTATAAAATATATAACTTTTTCTTTACAGTAACAGAAGTTTAAAGTAAGAAAATCTATTTAATAATTTAGCTAAGTTGAATTCTTTTGCGAAACACAACTGAATATATAAAAGAAAGCACGTGATTTATTTTTCAGATATATCAAGACTATTTCTGTTGTTTCAGTTATTTCGAATGATAAATTTAGGTTTTGTTTTAATTGGTGTGATACCTAAAAATTCCACTTAATTTCTTTTGAGATTAGACAGGAATACCAAGAGTTGTTTTCGAAAATATCAGAAATAGTGATTTCAAAGTGCATAAAAATATATTAATATAAAAAGGTATTTAATATTTAAAACAAAATTGAATTGAATACAAATATACATTATGCGTAAAAATAATTCGTTGTTTTTTGTTAGTCAATTATGTAGTTAAAAATATTGCAGTTTTTTTTTTTTTTTTTTTTTTTTTTTGACTTTTTGCTGAGTTTTGTCTATATTATGGAGAATGAATGTATGAATTTTTCAAAATCATTTAGTGATTCTCTGATATATATTAGGAATAAAAATAAATATGAAGATAATTTCTTTCATCTTATAGATATATCTTTGCAGACAAAAATGTCGATGGAAGTAAGAATTTTGAAAAACTGAAAGGATAATCACATAATTTAACAATACAAAAATAATCCTAATCTTCAAACTGAATTGAATCAATTCCTCAAAAAAGAAAGTAGATAAGCATTGGATAAATCTCCACTAATCATTAATTTGATTAAATTAACTTTTAATAACTAAATAAATTTAAAATGGTTGATATGTTTTAAAGGAAAAAATTGAGTAACAATTCAGAAAATGAGAAAGAAAACATGATATATGAAAATAAAATAGTAGTGAACTCTTCAAACTGAAATGCATTAATACCTCTAAAAAGAAGGAAGGAGCAGATAAGATTCAACAAGTGTTTTGTCAAATTTTACGTAAGATCGCTTTATTTTTTTTTCTAGCCTACAGCACAATAATGTATTTCATATTTTAAAATATTATTACCTTATTTCAAGTTTTACAGGTCCCCTCTTATGTGTAGAAACGTCATATGGATTGAAATCATCGAGTTCGGCAGTATTTATTGCAATATCACTAAATGAAATATTAACATCCATAGCATAATATTTAAGGAATTAGAATTTAAAAATTTAAGTATTCAAATTGTTAGGGAACTTTATTTCCACTATGTCCGTAAATTCACCGGAGTCACTTGTAGTGGGTGTATGTTGTGAAAATAACTGCAGACCTCAATAAAGAACGACGACTTTTATTACTACACAAGAAGACAGGATTATTCAGGCAACAAATATACGGCCCAGACGAACACAGGCAACACACAGCAGCACGCTACAACAAACAGTAGCCAACAAGTAGTAATCTGTGATAATAAAAATTACAGCACACAAAGCGGCCAGACAGAATACAACAGGAGGAAGGAATCTTTGTAGTTTCACTCTACAGTCTCTCCAAACGCTTGCAATTTTCTCTCCAATTTCTCTCCAAACGCCTGCCGCTTTAGCTGTATCCAACTGCAGGCTCACTTCTACACTACTGGCTCCACCTCACACTACTCAATGCTGCTTCTACAATAAACACCTGTAATCGAGGCACAGCTCAATTCAGCAATTGCTTGATCTCCACACAACGATTGCTCTTCGCTTATTGATCATAATATTCGCCGTTGCTTTCCACGAATCAATACACGACTGACTTCGGCTTGAGACTGTCGGCCTTTTATAGTCCCTGGAGGCTGGCAGAGAAGGTTCTGGAACAATCATATATCGGTTACTACTGACTCAATCGCTAAAATTCTAGAAGTTTCCAGTGATATCTATTCTGTCACCAAAGTTACCAAATTCGTCGCCCAGTCGCCAAATCACTGATTCGGTACCTGATCAGCATTCCACAGATCTGATCGTAAAACTTTCTTTACAGTGATTAAACTGACTATGCTGGGAAGCAACAATATAGATTTGTAACAATATTATCTTAATATATATATTTTCTATTATTTTTAGGAAAAAACTCACTCTGCTTCAATATTATTATTTAGTCTTGGAAAAAGAGAATTTATAAAAGTTAACCGTCCTTTCCTCAATATCTTCTTCACATAATATTTAAATCAAGAACGTTCCACATTTATCTACAAAACGCAATATATAAAAAAGTATATCTCACCGGCACAAATACCTAATTGCCTTTATCACGAAAAAAAAAATACGCATAAAGCATTTAAAGATAGATAAAATAAAAAGATATTGCATCAAGGAACCGTCATTCCATCTCATCTCCCTCCTCCATGCAAAGGAGATGATCTTCTTTCCCAGATTGTGAACAATTTCGGTTGGATCTTAATTACTTTACTTATCTGGCTGCAGATATTACCGAAATGGTTACGAGCCATTAAGGAAGGAGTTAGAAGAAACTGGGAGCAAATTATTTCGCTTTGTCTCTCGAGTTTCTGCCGTAATGACACCAATTATTTTACCATTTCTTGAGAATCGATTAGGTAGTAGGCAGGTTAGAGGAAAGGAATGGACTTTCGGAATAATGACTGGCGTTGATTATCGGAGTGTTGATTTGGAAAACTGAGGATTTTTCGAATCAAGAACCCTGTATTAGCGACCATCACCTTTGACAAATCAATTTTTTTAGACAGTGAAATTTAATATGTATGTTATGAAACAAAGTGATTCAACAATTAAATATGTATCTCATGAAATGCACAGAAAAAAAGTTATCATGACAAAGACTCATTAGTGTTCCTTTGTCTGTTGTTGTTGTTACTTATGGCACTTGTATAAGCCCGCTGATGAAGTCAGCGATTTAAGCCGAGTTTGTAATGTAGGTAAAGGTTCCTGAGTACCCGTGGGCAGAAGTCTAACTAGCTCATATGAAGATGACACTCACACACTCGCTTTCACAACACCTTTTTTACGAGGGTGGGGGTGGGGCCTCTTTCACACATCTCACAGATAGAATACAGGGTAAAGAACAACCATGCCTGAACAAGGATTCAAACACGGGATTCAAACATGGAGAAGACTAGCTACCACTAGGCCAGAACGCTGACTGTTCTTTTATTTAAAACGTTCTGCTGGTATTCCTTTACTATATATATATATATATATACACAAAAGTATTAGAATCAAGTTAATAGGAAAAACAAAAATCAAATAAAAATTAAACCAAAAAAATTATTAAAAAATATTAAAAAAGAATCCGGCCTGAAGACTTTTTCAAGGGTCACCCTCAGGCAGGGATTCAAATAAAGGGATTTTTTCTGTGAGGACATACAGACATTAAGTCTAATAATGATTCCTCGTGACCCGAAAATCCCCCGAAATTATGCTCAAGAGATATACCATTTTAACAGAAAGGAAATACAAAATAACAAATTAGAAAAAACCACAAAGTAAAAATACAATAAAAACAATAACAATAAAAACAAAAACAGCATTAAAATTAAAATTAAAATTAAAAACGAAAAGGCCAGAACATACCATCCAACAGTGAATGAAACTTTAAACAATCGATTGTGATTTCCTGTTTTTGAAAGTTAACGGTAAATAATGTAAACAGAGGTAGGCACCCAGCGCCATCTATTGAGTGATCCAATATGCAAGTAAATTTCTATTTTTATTTAAGCCAAAAGATTAATCCCAAACCATACCTTGTTTAATTAAAAAATTGACATTACAGTAATTTCTAGGAAAATCATTTTTAATTAAATTTTTAAGGAGGATATTTGATGCTTCAATATAAGAATTTTTATTATTGCAAACCCTTTTGATCCTGTTAACTTGTGAGAAAATTAGATTTTTGAAAATTTTAGAGTTTAGATTGGAATGGTAGTTACATAGTTTTGTTATTTTAAAGTTGAAATCATCCCTTTTATCGTATATACCAACTATTGTTTTATCATTAGCAATTTCGATTTTTAAATCCAGAAAGGTAGCCTCAAGTTGATTTATATTTGTATCTTTTAGAATTAAATCTTTTGGATAGCAATTAGTAATAATATTAGTATTGTCGAAGTTAATCAAAAGTAGGTCATCAATATATCTCCACCCGTTTATTAAATTATATTTAATTATTTTTTTCTCATAGTAATGCAGGAAAATATTAGCTAAAGCACTTGAGAAAGCTGTCCCCATTGGAATGCCCTTGACTTGTTTATAAAAATTAATACCATTAAACACGTAATTCTTAAAGATAACAACATTAATAAACTTAATACTTTTGATTTCGAAAATTTATACACTAATCTACCTCATGAAAAATTAATAAAGGTCTGCACTTTTATATATGACGAATATTTAAATGAAAATATCATTCCTAAAAATAACTGGCTTGAGTTATGTAATTTTAATATTACTGAAAATTTAATTACGTGTTTAATGGTATTAATTTTTATAAACAAGTCAAGGGCATTCCAATGGGGACAGCTTTCTCAAGTGCTTTAGCTAATATTTTCCTGCATTACTATGAGAAAAAAATAATTAAATATAATTTAATAAACGGGTGGAGATATATTGATGACCTACTTTTGATTAACTTCGACAATACTAATATTATTACTAATTGCTATCCAAAAGATTTAATTCTAAAAGATACAAATATAAATCAACTTGAGGCTACCTTTCTGGATTTAAAAATCGAAATTGCTAATGATAAAACAATAGTTGGTATATACGATAAAAGGGATGATTTCAACTTTAAAATAACAAAACTATGTAACTACCATTCCAATCTAAACTCTAAAATTTTCAAAAATCTAATTTTCTCACAAGTTAACAGGATCAAAAGGGTTTGCAATAATAAAAATTCTTATATTGAAGCATCAAATATCCTCCTTAAAAATTTAATTAAAAATGATTTTCCTAGAAATTACTGTAATGTCAATTTTTTAATTAAACAAGGTATGGTTTGGGATTAATCTTTTGGCTTAAATAAAAATAGAAATTTACTTGCATATTGGATCACTCAATAGATGGCGCTGGGTGCCTACCTCTGTTTACATTATTTACCGTTAACTTTCAAAAACAGGAAATCACAATCGATTGTTTAAAGTTTCATTCACTGTTGGATGGTATGTTCTGGCCTTTTCGTTTTTAATTTTAATTTTAATTTTAATGCTGTTTTTGTTTTTATTGTTATTGTTTTTATTGTATTTTTACTTTGTGGTTTTTTCTAATTTGTTATTTTGTATTTCCTTTCTGTTAAAATGGTATATCTCTTGAGCATAATTTCGGGGGATTTTCGGGTCACGAGGAATCATTATTAGACTTAATGTCTGTATGTCCTCACAGAAAAAATCCCTTTATTTGAATCCCTGCCTGAGGGTGACCCTTGAAAAAGTCTTCAGGCCGGATTCTTTTTTAATATTTTTTAATAATTTTTTTGGTTTAATTTTTATTTGATTTTTGTTTTTCCTATTAACTTGATTCTAATACTTTTGTATCAATTCATCTGTGTTTTAGAAGTAGCTGCAATTGCGCTCTCTAAATACTATGAAGTTCCTTTTTGGTTTTAGTTTAAATAGTTTATAAATTTTAGTTGCGATTTCGAAACTGTTTTGTTTCGTTTTCATTTTAGTTTCGTTTTCAAACTTTTTCTTACTTTAGATTGGTTATATATATATATATATATATATATATATATATATATATATATATATATATATATATATATATATATATATAAAATGTTTCCTACTAGTGTATTTTGTTGTTGTTCAAAGCATTTAGTTTTACTCGTAGTCGTTTTTTTTTTTTTTTTTAATATTTAGAGAATCTAGAAACAGCGTAAAAATGAGATAAATTTAAGCAATTAGATATATAAAAATATAAAATTAGAATGATAAAATGGAGAGGAAACTTGACATTGAGTATTTGGATATTGAATAAAAATATCCAACTATAAAAATAATAATAACAAGGATGTCTTATAATGATTAAAGATTAAAATATTTCGATAAGTTCAGAAGGAAAAGTAAAGGCATGTTTTAATAAAGCTACTCCAAGCTACTCATACTAAGCTTTTCCAAGATTTTTCGGCAGTCTTTTGAATATATTAATTTCATAATACGTTTAAAGCATGTCATTTATATTAATGATCCCATAATTCTCAAATTCCAACAACCTTTCAATACTTGAAAAATTTCCCACAGAAATTTCTTGATATTACTGAATATTTGAATCTTTAATGTAGGTTCGAAGCAGTTAGTTCCCCTTATTGATTTGATGATACAAACGCTTTAGATTCAATGTTTAGATTAAAAATGTGTCATATTTAAAGAAAAATACAAATTGTATTAGCAAATGCATGAATATCAATTATTATCAATAAAAATCATTGATTAGACTTTTGAGTTGAATATAATATTTTTAATTACAGTTGTTTTATTTTTTGAATATCGTGAGTGCAATCAATTAAGTTAAAGATATAACTATATATTTTTTTTAATTTAATCCTCATAACTTTTTTCCAATTGAACAATAATAATAGACATGTTAATAATAATATCCATTTAACCCTTTATTTACCAAATTATTTTACCATCAGTTTTTCAAATTTATTTTTGTACCATTAATTAAGTTTTACTACAGAATAAACTCAAAGAAGAAGATTTTTTAATCAATTGAAATAACTTAATTAATTTAATTAATAATTAAAAAAAATTAATGGTGTTTTTAGTTTTTATTTACTGTTTTCCCTTGAAAATACTATCTTTGTAGTCTTTTAAATAATGTTAGGAAAAAGAGTCATATTACTAGGAAACGAGCCGGATTTAAACGGTACTTTAAAGTACCATCGGTAAATAAAAGGTTAAAATAATGATAATAAAATAGGAAAAATATCATTTCACAACATGAAAATATAACAATAAATCATAAGAAAAAACAACTAAAATGTCTATCTATCTAAATTTAAGCAAAAATGTTAATGCAAAACTTTTATTAAATAATTATATGTATTTTTAAACTATTGAACTTGAATTTAAATTCAAAAGAATTAAAAAAAGCAGCAAAATCTCTTAGTAGCAACAGTACAAAAATAAGGATAAATAACATTTTTTTTCACGCCAGACAACAGTTGGAGAAAAAATAGTTCTTTATCCTCCACTCGATGAAACAACGTTTCTCCTAAATGAAGTCAATTATCCCTCTTGACTCAGTCAGTTAACCGCTTTCTAATTAAGAAACGCTTCTTGTTCCTCGTTAATAACTTTTAATTACTTGTTCGAACTGGACTGAAAACAGGGCGCTAATGGAGTGCGAATATTTCATTACCTGACACTTTTAATGCAATAAAGAAATTAAATTCAGCTTTTGTGAGCCACTCTTAAATGACTTAAATAATTTTATTTCCTCTAAATCTTCTGGGCGTGATACGGATTGTGTTTTAGAGTTCTTTTAGAGACTGTTGAAAAATTTTTGGGTATTTCGAATATTTGAAAATATGTCAGGAAGAGAAAATAATAAATGTTCTGGAATTAAAAACTATTTATTCTCTACGAAACGCTTACAGAATTTGCTCGGATTAACTTAACTACTAACTTTAAGTGTTAATTTTTTACAAAAAATATTAATAAGTGAGTTTGTTGTTAAATGTGATTTAGGAATAATTTAAAATATAAAAAATTATTTACGAAAATGAAAGCATCTGAGATGGAATATAACATTCCCAGAATTCGAGTTATACGACACTAATTCCAATATTATTGCAAATATCCATATAGCCTGCGGTCTTATTGAAATTGGATACTTTATAATAAAACGCCATTACATATTTTTCATTTGAAATCAAATATAGACTCTATGAAAGTTTTTATATAATTTATAAAGCAATGCTCATTTTTTTATTGATGACCAATTGTGATTTATTATTTTTACCGACAAAAATATCATTTATTTTATCTAATAAACCCAACATTTAATACTCTAACTGTTCAACACTTTATCATGTTAATAAGAATTACGATCAAAAAGTTTGCAGTATGTTCATAAAAAGATTATTAAATCAATGATGATGATGTCGTGCCCTCGTTACCACGGAAATGGGGTGCAGTAGCTTCTGAGGATAAAGACCCCTGAGTACCCGAGGGCAGAAGTCTGACTTCTAGCTAATATGAAGACGAAACTCGCACATTCGTTTGCACAACCCCTTTTTACAGTGGGGCACATTCACACACCTTACAGATAGAACACAGATGAAGAACAACCATGCCCGAACCGAGATTCGAACCCAGGACGCCTAGATCACAGGGAAGATGAGATACACCTATGCCAGGACGCCGGCTATAAAACAAATAAAAGAGTAAATATTCTTTTAAAAGTGCTAAGGCCAACTTTTAATTTCATTGAATTTTTATTATAATTTATAATTCAAGGAAAAAAATCATAAAAAATTTAAAATCTTATATGACAACTTGTTATTCACAAAAACAAATAAAAATAAGTATTTTGAAAAGTGTAATTATTTTCTTTGAAAATATAGGTATATTTTAAAGAAATGCCTGATAGATTTAACTTAATATTTTTATATATATGTGTGTGTGTGTTCGCGATGAAATACATAAAAAAGTAATATCGAGAAGGATTAATTATTATGATGGAAAACTGTGAACTGTATTTGCTGTGTAAATAATATGTAAAAGTTATGGAAATAATTTTCATTAATATTTTTCTTTAAATAAAATTTTGATACACTAATTTTTATCAAGGTCAAGTTAATAAATTTAAAAAATATATATATGAAATTTACAAGTACACTCTTTTGCATATCCACTATATAGATTGTATTGGAAACTTTGGTCTTTTCAATAAAATTTATTAAAGATACCTAGACTAAAATAGAATTAAATTTTGATCAGAAATTTATTTCATGTCATTTTTAGTTTAGGTTTAGTTTTACCGAAGTAGTATTTTTATGCTGAATTTTCGGTTCTAAGTAAAAACATTTCTTTTTTTTTCACTTAAGAAATCTAGAAAACCCTGTACAATGAAAATTATTTCCTTCGCAAAATATTCCTTTTGTATCTTCACTCAATAATAGTTAAATTAAAGCACCTCAAAAATATATTTTGTATCATCCTTTTTTTCGTACTTTCTCCAGATCCAAATTTTCCAATTACTTTATGATATAATCCACACACTCAAAGAATATTCATTAACAATATCCAATAACCACATAATTAAAAATTCATATCACTTCAACTTCATTTATTGTTTCAATATTACATAAATTGGGTTCTTTAACAATTCTCACACTACATTTAAATGTGCCGGCTCTTGGCCTAGGGATAGCGCGTCATCCCCTTGATCTGGGCATCCCGGATTCTAGTCCTGGTTCGGGCATGGTTGATTTTTACCCTGTGTTCTATCTGTGACGTGTGTGAGAGAGCCGCCCCTGTAAATAGGGTTGTGCAAGCGAGTGTGTCGGAGTCAGATTTCAGCCCTCGGGTGCTCAGAGGCCTTTACACTCAGAAGCTACTGCACCAACTCGGCTTAAATCGTTGACTTCGTTCAGTGAACTTGCCTACGACAAGTGTCATAAGTAACAACAGTAACATTTAAATATTTTGTTTTTAATATTACTTTAGCAAAATATTTTCTATTTCAAAAATAGCAGCTGAAATTCTCACATTTTATTACGAGCTCTTACAATTCTATATATCATCAGCGTTTGAAAATTAATAAAGTGAATTATTATTACATATCAATTCTATTCCATACATGTTATTATTACATATCCATTCTATCCCATACATATTATTATTATCCGATATATTATATATATATATTATTTTTACATAACTTTACTATTACATATATTCATAGAATCCTCCTTACCTCCGCCACTTCATATGAAGAATTCTTCAAAGATAGAAGCTTCTTTCTTCGGTCGTTATGGCTGCATCTTAATTCTTTGCTTCCCTGTTGGAAGATGCAGCTGAAATGGTTACAAGCCATTAAGGTAGGAATTAGAAGAAGCCGGGAATATGTTATTTCGCTTTGTCTCCCGAGTTACTTCCCTAATGATACCAATTATTTAACCATTTCCAACGAAATCGATGAGACAGTAGCCAGGAAAAAGGAAAGGAATGGTCTGAGGAAATAACGAATACAGAGGATTATCGAGACACTGATTTCGGAAGTTGTACTCAACATGTTTCCGGAAAATGTAAGCTTTGTCGTGAATTGATGTGTTTTTCAGAAACAGAAAAGTTGATATATCTGTATTATAATATTAAGATGCACATACAGTTGTCGTTGGTCGAAAGAAAATTTAAATATACAAGATTCAATATAATATTCTATTGATTGTTTTATTAAGAAACTTCAACAGTTTGTAGAGCGGTTGATTCTTTTAAAACTCATCACCTGCTGCATAAACACATTCATTCGTTCATTTTAATTTATAATTCCTTATTTTTGTATTTGAAACATCACCCGGTAAAAAGTTTTATTCTAATAAAGGTATATTCGAATTATTCTATAAGCAAATACACTTAGGTTTGAAAATATTACTGACTCGAAATTAAACCTTTCATAGCAATTGAAAACAACCACGCCGTGTGTAATATCTTATCACTCATGTTTAATTATTAATCAGTCCGGCGTCCTGGCACAGGGTTAGCGTATCGTTCCAGTGATCTGGGCGTCCTGGGTTCGAGTCCCGGTTTGGGTATGGTTGCTCTATCTGTGAAATTTGTGAGTGTGTCCTCCTGTAAAAAGGGGTTGTGCAAGCGAATGAGTGATGCGTGAGTAGTCACGTCATACTCTTGGCCGAAGTTGGCTCTACGATAAAAAAAACGCTTCCCCTTAGGCTTAAATCTGCAGTTTTTGAACAGCGGGCTTGTCCTTGGCAAGTGCCATAAGAAACAACAACAGCAATTATTAATGCTTTTAAAAATCTATAGGCTCATTTTTCATCAAAGAGATAAAAAGGAAATTAAATTAAATAAAAGAAAATCATAAAATAAAAAAAATCCCTTTATTAATGAATGGCTTATATTTTGGAAAATAATTGTCAGAAATCCAAAAATAAAAATTTCTTTATCAAGTGCTTTATTACAGATAATATGTAATAAACACCTGGCCTTATAGTTATTCATAACCTTATTTTTCCTGAAAATTCTTCTCTTTTTTTTAAATTTATTAAAATAATATATTCTTAAAAGGTATATATATATATATATATATATATATATATATATATATATATATATATATATATATATATATATATATCGCTAAGTTGAGGGTGAGTATTTCTACCATACAGAGATTTTAATCAATTCATACAATTCATATACAAGAAAGATAATATAAATATCGATATAAAATATTGATTATTAAAATTTATTTAAAAGTTGTTACAAGATACATATTTCTATAAAAATAATATGCACTAAATTTAGGTATACACTTTTAGAAAACAAGAATAATTTTGTCATGATTCTAACATAGGCATGTTTCATCAATGATATATTGATATGAAGAGTTTTTCCAACTTTGACACTTAAAAAAACGCACAGTTTTACAATTTACTTCCCTATTTCTTTATCATAAGCAATAGTGAATCATATTCTTGAAAGAATTCTATATTTATAACAGTTAATGACACATGTATTTTTTTTATTTCCAATAAATGCGGAATACAATTTAATATCCCATTACTATGAATATTTATTCAGACTTTTATTAAAATTAAATTATTTTTGAATTTATTTTTTTTATAAAATTTACAGATAGATAGATAGATAAAAAAATATCCTACGATACATGATATATTCATTTTTAAATAAATAATTAGATATAAAAAATCCATTGTATTAAAATGATTATAAAAAATTCTATTACACAAAGTTTCAAAAATATATAATCATATTTTGAAACTATACGTTAATGCATCTTCTTCCTAATAATATTGTACTAATTAATTTATTTTTCACTTTATTAAGTTAGATTATATTCGAAAAAATTATCATTAAATTTTACAGAAGCATCAATTATTTTTTAACTTTTGCAGAATCTCTTCAGGATAATTTTAATTATCTCTTATTTTTTTTCCTTCCACAGAAAAAAAAACTCTTAAAATATTGATAATATGTTAGCTCAAAATGAATAGCTCAAATCAAAGTAAAGCAAAATAATAATTTATAAACTTGTCGTGTTTTTATTTCTTCACTTAATAAGTTGCATGCAATTTGTAATTTCCGAAACCTTTCTGCAAATAAGGTAAAAGGAATAAAAATAGTTACAGACATGCTGAAGGGATTTAGCAGAAATAAAAATGTTTAAAAGTGGTGCCCAAAGTTCAGTGAACATCATTTCATTACTGCGTTGAAAGTGTGAGGTAATGAAATATTCACACTCCATTAGCAGCCTGTATCCAATCCGGTTCTAACCGGTCATTAAAGATTATTTAGGAGAGTCCAGAAATATTTTGCAATTAGAAAGTGGTTAACTCAGCGAATAAAAGGAAGATAATTGACTTCGTTAAGAAAAAAATGAAGTGAACGAAAAAGATTATTTTTAACAAATGTGTCGGGGAAAATACTTATTAAATATAAAAGTTCTAATATTTACTTCTACTTTATCATAACATGAATAAATTATTTGGAATAATTTCTAATTTTGATATATTTTACTTCTTTTAAAGACATAAGTAAGAACGAGTTGTACAAAGATGCAGTCAAATTATTGACTAGAATTACCCATTATAATTTCTACAATAGTGATTTCTGAAAAAAAAATTTCATCAAAAATGGGAATTTCGATACTTAAAGGTTCAGGAACTGTCTTTCACAGAATTGATGCGCAAAAATTTACAATGAAATATTTTATATAACTTGATCTCTTAATAGCTTCTGTAACAAAATGTATTTTAAGTTTCAAATTTTGAGTCATACTCTTATAGAAGCCTTATGATTATATATTAATTGTGTTATGTATGCCTCCACTTTCCTAATTATTTTTTCTTTGATACCATGAAATTTGAATATGGAATTGAAGCGAAAGTAATAAAACTCCAGTAAATTAGAAAACTTTTTTTTTATGAAAGCAAGCTTTTTTTTTTTAAGTATGAAAGAGAAATTTAATTCTTTCAGCATTGAAATCTGTAAAATTTGTGCACAACAGAATGTTTTTTTATATAATTTATGCTACATCCCAAAATATTATTGTGTAAAAACTCATCTGATTCTTGATAAAATTAAGTTTTTAACTTTACTTTCAATAAGACTAAATTATGAAAACATAAATGTAATATAAATGACTGAAATATTCTGCTATAGTTAATAAATTTGCTTCTGCAAACAATTTCAAAGTCTGTTAAATAGTCCTAAGTACAGTATTCAAAAAAATAATCTAACGATGTAAAGTTTCAATTTTCTGCGTTCATCTCTGACCGAGTTGTAAAGTTTATAATATAATTATTTTAGGACAATCAACAATTTCACTATTTTAAGTGAATTTTATATGAAAAAACTAATAAGTTCAAAAACAAATATTTTCATACAATGTGATTCCAAAATTAATTCTTAACAAAATTTCATGCACAAATCCAAAAGTGAAACTTTAAAAAAAAAAATCAGCATATATAAAAATTAAATTAACTAAAAACACTTCGAAATAAAACTTTTTATTTGTAAATTGTGCTTGGACTGTTTTTCTTATCAATTATATAATTAATTATATACGGATAATTTTTTTTTCCTGAATTTTTTTTTATTGGAGATTATTTTTCTTAAAGATTTTAACTGGAAGTTACAGTTTCAAAAGAAGGAATTGAGTTTATCATAATCGATTTTAATGTTATTGTTTTACTTGATATAAAACAAAGTAATTTTAATTTATTTCTAGTTTATTTTTAGCAATTAAATTAAAATATGAAAATTATGAAGTTTGGCAAAAAATGAGAATTGTTACATTATATTTATTTTTAAGTTTTATCGGAAATTTAAAGAAAGTAGAATGACTATTTTACAATAAATACCTTCATGCATTTTAAATATTTTCAAATTTGTGATGATGACGTTACTATTAGGAGAATGAAAATTTTCAACTAATAATAAAGGATAATGTTGCTTTTTTTTGCATGTGGTGCACTATGAGACAGATCTTTTGATCGTTTATAACGAAATTTGGCGCATATATATTTTTAAAGATTTAAAATGGACACTTTGGGGCATTTTTTTAATTCTTAATTAATTAAAATTAAGCAAAAATTTGTAAATTCAAAAAAAAAATATTTATAATTCCACCATTGTAATTCCCATGCTATTTTTCCTGTATTATTAAATTTTTAAAAAATATCTTTTTAAATCTAATTTTAAACAAAAATAATTCATTGATGCAACGGAATTCAAACTATTTTCATTTTTCCATTAAATATATTATTAAATGATTTTCATCCAATAAGTAATGTAAGATACGTAATTTAAAAATTGGCTATAA
The DNA here is from genome assembly GCF_947563725.1 of Argiope bruennichi. Taxonomy (NCBI): domain Eukaryota; kingdom Metazoa; phylum Arthropoda; class Arachnida; order Araneae; family Araneidae; genus Argiope; species Argiope bruennichi. The sequence goes on along the minus strand of NC_079158.1, from coordinate 40,950,259 downwards.
AGACTTTGTACCATTATTGCTTATATATATTTTTAAATGACATTAAACTAAAGATTCGTTTCTTTATGTTAGTTTTATGATATCAGATCTGTTCAAATGAAAATGTATGCAGCGGATAAAGTACTGCGATGTAGTGTCCCATAGACTAGCGAATGTAGTGTCCCATATAGTTGTGTGGCTGCCTAGGTACCTGCATATGACGCAGGAGAAAAGCAGGCAGTTGGGTATTCAGTCCAACAGATACCGATGTTCTATACTTATGAAATTCCTCGAGAAAAGAAAACATTAGCGGCGTACCGTGAGTCAATTCCATCAAGTGGAAAGGGCACGGGATGCTCGCGAAAGGAGTGATTCCACTTCATGATAACATTCGTCCACACATCTACAAGGTCACACAAAGTGTGCTGGCTAAGTTCTAATGGGAGCAGTTTGAGCATCCTCCCTACAGCCCGGACATGTCACTCTACGATTTCCGTCTCTTTGGTCCGCTAAAAAACAGTTCAAAAAGAAACGCTTGAACCCTCACGATGACACAGTTGAGAATTTGCTGCTATCACGATAGCAGGAATTCTGGAACATGGAATCCTTCGTCTCGCTCAACAGTGGGATAATTGTGCTCAGGCCTTTAATGATTGATTGAGGATAAAAACTTCGTTTATACCCAGGGTATTATTTTATTTTTACCCTTTCATTTCAACACACTTCAATTTGTAAATCGTTATCATTATAACGGATTTGAATTCAATATCCTACTGTATAAGTCCATTGTTATATAAAACAACAAGGATTATTTCAGGAATAAAGTAATTAATTAACTTTTTGTTTTTTAAATGACATTGTTAATATTAATTAGCCATTTTATTTTGTTTAGTTTAAATTTGAATGGCTAAATAACTAATTCTCAGAATTCTTGCTTCTAATAAATCTAACTTTTTTAAATGGAAATGATTGCATATCAGAATCTGAATAACTAGAATATATCCCAATTTACTTTTAGATGCGATTTGCTAAATGAGAGAAATGTGACAATTAGTGTTTTTGAGAAATGCAGAAAATATCTTCTTGGCTAAAAGACTGAACTGCAAAATTAATAGTAGTTTCTTTGAACACCGATCTCAACAAAGATTGTGCGTGCTAGAGCAAAAAGCTGTTAAGAACACCACTTTTCCGCTTTCAGGAAGCAATTTTTCTTTATTAAGACTTAAAAATGCTATAACATTTTATTAACAAGAAACTAAACTAAATAAACCTGTAAAAGTCCCAATGTGATTATTATTTAGTTGCAAACATTACCTTAAATGCATCATATAATGAGAGATATCAATTTAACTGAGATCATTTTTACTGCTCCGCTTTTATGATTAGAGCTTAGAGTTATTAAAAACATTTGCATGCTCAAGTACTAATGAAATGCAAAAGAAACTTTCGAGAGAATCTGATATCATATGTCATGTTTGGAAGGGAATGTCTTGAGTGTTTTCATAATTTTGGGACTTCAGGCTCTGAAAATCATCAAAAGTTTTCATAACTGAATGTTCACTTTTATATTTAATAGTATTGAAACGAAAGAGCCTCTAGGAAAATTTTCTCGTCTTTTCTTATCTGTTGCATTTAGCTTTATATTAATTCTCATTTTATGCATATTCATAATGATTATTCTTTTGAAATTATCAAAAATGAAATAATTTTGTCCGTGAAATAACAACAATTGAAAATAATAGTTTAACTCTTTGAGTAATTATAATAATTTATGTTATGTACGACGTCACTCCTACTTGTTATATTGTTTTTAATTTGAGTTAATTATTTTTATATGCATAAAAATAACTTTTGTATTTTGTTATATGTATTCGATTTCCTTGTTTAATAAATAAAAAACGATTTAAAAATGCCTACTTTTAATAAACAATAAACCAATTTTTCTTTTGCACTAGTTTAAATGTGTATAAAGATTTCTTGGATTTCAAATTTTGGCTATGAGAAATATGTATAAAAAATATAAATTCTATCATGTATGCATCCAATGAAGCTTCATTGAGCCTTCGACAAGACATATTTGAAAATTTCAGAACTTTATTCAGGTTTTAAAATATAGAGCAGATTTTCTCAAATGCATTCTTTTCCTTTATAAAATATAATTAAACGTTTAGCAAGGAATATATTCATGTCCTGTTTTACCAATAGATTGAAATGAACTACTTTGTATTAGTTATTATACCATTGTGTTCCATTACAAATAAATAGTGATTTCTTTTCCACAGCTTGCTTTTAGAAATATTTTCCTTCGAATAATATTCGATGTCTTTAAAATGCCTGTATTTTGATAAACGAATTTGGCTAAATACTTAAAACAAATAATTTAATATTTATGTGCTTTAATTAAATATTTTTAAAACAAATTTGGCACAGTTTAGTTACACTAGTTTATTTATTTAAATACAAAGTGAGGCATTTTGTAAGCAATTCTTTTCCTCGTTAATATTATTTTTAAAAGTTTCTTTTTGCTAAATTATTTTCTGTTTGTGATTCAATCATTCTCTTAGCAGTGCTCAAATGTAATTCCTAATTTTAAAGTTAATTCTTTAACCCTTTAAAGGGCATATTTTTTTCTTGTCATATTATGTTAAAATATTTTTAGGCTTGAAATTAGAATAAGAAAAGGGATTCATTTAGCTTATTAGATAAATTTAATTTGATTCATTAATTAATTTGGTTCATTAATAATTAAGTAACAAATCAAGACACATCATTTTGAGTGAGATAAAGAAATGAAGCATTTAAGTTTCTGTCTTCCTAAAAGAATTTCTCAGAACTTGTGCCAACCTACATACAAAGATTGATAAATTTGGTGGGAAGCATATTTCCCACGGCCCTAGAAAGGGTTAAATAAATTATTTATAAAACAGAATTATTTATAAAACATCACTGAAACGAAAGTCTTTTCATCATTTGAAATTGAAATTGCAGCTAGAAAACTTGAATTATATTTAATGCATTTTAATGAAAAATTCCGATTTGCTATATTTAGAAAATGACTGGGAGTTCTCCAAATAATTTAATTCTTAAAGATTTGATTCTTTAACGTTTAATTTTGCTACTAATGAATTATAGGAATTTTGTTCCTCAGACTTATTTGCTAGTAGGTACAAAAACAGAAGAGCTAATTTACTCTAATAACAAACATGTTTTTATATAAAATACTTGGACATTAAGAAAAATAAAACCTATACAAAGAGGAATAAAAGAAACCAGAAAAAAAGAAAAGAACTAAAAAAAAGAAACGTCTGAAATCTCTCGTCTTCTAAAACACCACCAGTTCCCAGATGAGATTGCCGCAAACTTTCATAATAATAATAATAAAAACAGAAAGAATAAGTTGCGTTTCCATCGCTTATTAACTTCAACTTGAGTCCGAGGGTTTCTTTCCTATTTTTCTGTTAAGAACGACGTTTTGTAATTATCTTTTTTATTTCATTATTCTTTTTTTCTTGATATTTTATTATTATTTACTGTCCTTCTTTTTTTTCATTATTTCGGGGAGGGATGTATTTGAAAAGATTAACCTCATTTTCCTTCCAAGTACATAGGTGTTAAACTAACTGCCCTATTTGAACCAACTCAGAAGCGTATTTCTATACATTTGTCGTATTTGATACGTTGAAGCTCTCACGCTTTCTCTAGATCTATTGCATTACAAATGCAAGTCTGACATATTCCTTCATTTTCCTAGGACTGAAATTATCTTATTATATTTTGATTTTCATTCCAAACCAGAAGAGTCCGTCTTCCCAAAGGTTCTCACCCCCCCCCCGGAGGGCACCTCGGAATGAGGATGAGATGCTTCCGGCATGGTGGTTGGATCTCACCACCCTGGAGAGTACACTAATAGGTGGGAGATCTGACTCCTCCTATCGATGACGGGGCGTACTTCCTTCGTGGAAGGTTGTACCTTGGAAGGTGATGGTCCTTAGGACTCAATCACAGTTCCCGCCAGTGTTGCTGTTGCTGCGGTCCGGTCATTCAGCCGTATGGTTTAAATTCGCGTGCCTTCGTGGCGGGTTGGAGAGTCAGTTGGTTGACTTACAGTACAGGGAACAGTGATAGAGTAACATTATACAGTACAGAGAAAATATTGTAATTGATGGCTGACTTCCCAAAAGTTCCTTCATACGTTCTAAAAAGGTGTTATCCCCTTCTCCCTCATAGAATTGTGAACCTTGGGGAAGGCCGTGGATGCCTTCTTTATCATGGCAAATAACAATTACGGAATACTTATCTTCGGCGTAAATCATTTTTATTCACTCTAGAATGGTGTTTATATCTAGTTAATGGTGTTTATATCCAAGAGTAAAATGTCCTTAAATAAGGAACTTTAATTCGCCATTGCTGTTCTATTTCGCGATTTAATCATTAAATGACGCTCAAATGTCCCTATGTAAGTGTGGTTTGTATTTATAAGGTACAGTCAAATGAAAATATCTATATCACGAGGATTGCGCAGAAGGTGGTAACATAGGTAAATTTGTATACAGAAACACCCTCTATTGGGAATTAGGAAAAAACAGCTCGAACGTTCATCGTAGTATTATTTGTATGTTAGATGTGCTTGAACTGAGGACAGCGAATTGTATACGCTGAAAGTGTCTGAATTGCATTTATGAAAAGAGAAAACTGTGCTATAATAGTGCGTTTTTTATTACAAAAAAATTGTCAGGAAGTGAAATGTCTTCTGTGTATGGCGAATAGAGTATGCCAAGTGCGCTTGTGTTTGAGTGAATAAATGATTATATTGAGAAGTCGGTCGTCATTCAAGTCATTCGGCTACTAGCCCTTCTGTCATTAACGCGGTGGATGCTGCCGTCAGAAAAAGCTGACAGCGGATGGCAGATGACATTCGGTTCATATCTCGCATTAGGATGGCATCGTTCTGTTGCAGGATAATGCCTATTCATATTTTGCTAAGAATGTCAAAATTACGCTTTAGAGGTTTCGCTGGGAAACTCTTATACATCCTCCATACAGCCCATATGTCTTTACATGATATTTCCATATTTTTGGAGTCCTGACATTCGGGCTACCGAATTACTTCAGACAGAAAGGTGCACTAGTAAGTACAATCATGGTACTGTAAATAACAGCAAACATTTTTCCATAAAGGCATTGACCATCTTGTCTTAAAGTCGGAAAAATGTATTGATAGTTGTGGCATTTACTTTTGAAATACTAATAAACAGTTTACTTACTTTTTTTTCTGTCTGCCTTGTTTTCATTCAACAATGATGTTGTACTTGTAAAAAATTCATGAGTTATCATTAGCCTGAAAAAATCTAATGAAATATAACACATAATATCACACTATTATCTTGATGCATACAGAGATTATAAAATTCCTTAAAGGTATAATTTAACGAAATGTTTTTATGAAACAATAAAAATCTCATTAATCAATCAACGAGTCATTTAACTTTCATAATGAAATAAACTATCCCGAAGTCCCCAGTCCTGTGAAAGTACTTGAGAAAATGCTGAACTTCCCAAATCAGTGTGTTGATAATTCTCACCGTTTCTTATTTTCAAGATAAATTCCTTTCATCTTATGTTACATTATTGTTGTTGCATAATGATCACGTTTTTCAGGATTACTACCGCTATTTTGGGACTAACCTCTCGTTATTTTGAATTGCTACCAGGCGACATCTAAAAATGTATTTCTTTCTTTGAACTTCTACATTACGTTGCCGAGAGAGCATTTGGCTACGACAGTTTTCTCTTATACCCATTTACATGATGGAACTTCGAGGAAATCGGGATTTGAATCTGAAACCCTCCAGTTCTGCAGCTAAGAGTTTGCTACTGGACTACTAGGCGACTTGATAGTTATTATATCGAAATCTCATCTTCACAAAATCCATTCTTCATGCCTTCCATAGTCTGCATATGAATTCCTATTGGAACACTACCTATTGCAATGGTTCTCATAACAAGATTTCGTGAAAATGTCTTCTGTTCTTTACTGATTATGGTCCCTAAAATCCAAAATCCAAAATCTTTCAAAAGTTTACGAACGAGCAGTCGTTATTACAAAAAGTTAAATAAAAGTAAAAAGTTTTATATAATTATTTTTGCCCATGTTATTTTGTGAACAGGATAAATGAAGTAATTTTGTTTGGATATTAACTCGCTTGGAATATGTTGTTAGAAAATCTCGGATGATCTCTTAAATAGCATATCTAGCTCAAAGGGATAGAAATAGTGATTGGTTGAAACATTATTTTTACTATAACTTTATTAATATTGAAGATATAAAAAGAAATCCAATTAGCCAAATTAGCACCCCATTAAGACGAAGCAATTTTGTACTTAAGTTATATATATATATATATATAGAAGTTAAGGGCTGAAAAGGTATTTTCAAACCCTAATGTTGACTACTTCTAATATAAACAAATTATGTTGGCAGATAGTAACTTAGATGTAAAGGAATCAAACCTTTGCCTTCCAGCATGGCAATAAGAAGTTTTTTTAAATTGCATTTATTAGTTTTGACTGTATATGTCTCTAAACAAAGGAAGCAATTTTGTGTTCACTTTATAGATCATCCTTAAAAACTGTTTACTTACATTTTCTATAGACTGTGAATTTGTATTTTCATTCATTAAATATACATATTAATTTTCTGAGACCAGAAAACTACTGTAAATACCATATTGTTAAAATTTAAGAAATAATTTGTGGAAATCTCGAAATCTTAAATAAAATTATTTATATTTCTACGATTCGTTTTCCTGTTCATAACAGTCGTTAATTACCAACAATTAGGGCCTTATATATTTTTAGACAGACTGAATGATGAAAAATGTTATTTATCCTGATAATAAATATTCTGGTACAAAACAAATCAATGTACAATTTCCTAAACTTAATAATATTATCCAAAAGTACAAGTTAATTTCCGGTTTTAATTTTAAAATATGCCAAATAATTAGAATAATAGTAAGTTGTTTGTTTGTTTCTTATGGCACTTGCCACTGACAAGCCCGCTGTTACGAAGACAGCGATTTAAGCCTGAGGGGAACGTCTCTTATTTTTTATAGCAGCGCCAACTAGGGCCAAGAGTACGACTTTGCCACTCACGCATCATTCATTCGCTTGCACAACCCCTTTTTACAGGAGGGCACATTCACACATCTCACAGATAGAATAACAGAAGAACAACCATGCCCAAACCGGGACTCGAACCCGGGACGCCCAGATCACGGGGAAGACGCGCTACCCCTATGCCAGGTTGCCGGCATAATAGTAGGCAAAAAAATAAGTAATTAAATAAAAAGAAGAATTATTAATAAATTGAAATAAATTCTGTCTTTATATTGCATTTCTAAGGAAATACTAAAAATATATACACTTATAAGAATGCTTTTAGTACTTGAGAGAATGCATACATATTTTTCATACACAGTACAAGGAATTTGACATCCTCTATTAGCATCACATCCATACTTGATTCCATATAGATTACAAAATACAACATTCAAAGATGGAATCAGAGGTACATTATTTTCAACAATTTGAAATAAGATACTTTTGGTTATTAGTTACTATATTTATAGTTTGCATTTAAAATGCATTTTATTATTATTAAATGCCAATTATGTTTTAAGGGCTCATATTTCAAGAAATTAATGTTTTCATAAAAATAAACTTATTATAAGTTTGATAGATTTCACTGAGCCATTAATACTTCCAAAAACATTTTAAGTAACAAAACAATTGAGATTCATCCATAAATGTGAAAGAACATTTTTCGATACTTACATATAATGATTTGCTGTTTGGTATCTTTCAGCTTCAAAAAAAATCATGTAAATCCCCATTCGTTTTATTAAAGGCAATAAATCCTTTGCGCCATTTTTGAAACATAAAAAATGACACATCTCAATTTAGTTTTCGATACAATTTATTAGATAAAATAAATGCAGCCATAGAATACGCTATCTTATCATTATACGAAAAACGGAGAAACACAAAAGTGCTGCCTGACTAGAGAAAAAAAAATGGTCAGATACGAAGCCATTTCTTGATCTGTGATCCTATTTTACTGATAATGACTTCCGTAAATCTGGCCATTTCGCCAATAAGATGCAAATATTTGTTCGGAAAGCTGCTTTTGTGCTCCTAAGGAGTTATTTTCCTCATTCGAAACATCGGAAAAGCAATACCAATTTATTACGAAGATTACCAAATCAGTAAAAATCCCAGAAAGAGTATTACGCCATTTAGAAATATCAGGCGAAATGCATTATGCAATGAGTATGTATCCGCAGAGAGATAAGAGTGTAATTGGGATCTGCATTTCATGATTACCTCTGAGTGTTATTAAAAACATTTGCATATTAAAGTACTAATGATCTGTAAGAGACTGATTTTATGAGTTACAACGCTCCCAGATAGGAAATGAGTGGCTTGAGTATTTTAATTTTTGAGACTAAAAATCATTTTGGGGCCACGAAGACCATTAAAAGTAATTTCGAGGAATTGATAATAATTTACTTTATTTAATGGTTTTGAAAGGAAATCGTTATATAAAATTTCATCTTATATTTATTTTTCATTTATTTCATTTTGAATTTAATTTACGTTTATTTTGAATTTATATAATTATAAAAAAAGTGAATATAACATTTTTTTCTGTCATAGTTCGATTTATTTAATTAATTAGAAAAATCAAAATTGTTTTATTAATGATGCAACTTTCTTTCTGGGCTCTATTATTATATAATTTTTTATAGAATGTTACTTATTGTGTACTTAATATCTTTTTTTATAAAAAAAAAAGAACCAGTGATAATAATTTATTCATTTGTTTTAGACAAGTTAGATATGAATTTTTTTACTAAGGATTTTTAAAGTTTTTAAAGCAGTTTCAGTTTCCCTAGACAACAAAAATCCTATCCGATTTTAATTCGATTTAATTCATTGTGCGTTTATTATCAACAAGTTATCTCAATTTTTCAAAATTCCTTCGATGTTTTCTTTGAAATTTTAAATTATATCAAACTAAGAAAGTCAAAGATGAATGTTCCATTCTATCCAAGGAAGAAAAGAAGAATACAATTTAATGGAAATCTCTATATTCTTCATTGCGTGTTAACATATATAATGAGAAATATTAAAAAAAAAAACTTTCAAAAATCGAAAGAACTTATGATATAAAATAGATAATTAGTAAGTAATAATAAGTAATAAGTAAGATAATAATAAGTAAGTATAACTCTAAGTAATTATAAATGCAAAGGTTAAATCCCCCCCCCAAAAAAAAAATGTGAAGTAAATATTGATAATCTTGGCTAAATTATTGCTCTGTAAAAACAAAACTATTGATCATATAATAATCATAACAGATCCGAATATGTTATAATTAGAGTCCCTATGAATATATTTAAATTTTTTAGACTTGGTTATAGTCATATTAAACTTGCAAAGAGACATACACAATCTTGATGAGAAATTTATAGTATTTCGATTGCATTATGTTCAAATATCAGAGCTTTACTATTTAGATAAAATATGAATTAGTGTTGAGTTCCTGAAACTCAGATTTACTTATGTTAAATTACAGTTTTATATTTTTGATATACCTCCAAATACTAAAAAGTAATAACAGCAAATTTTCCTTCAAATTAATTCACTGAAAAACATACATTGTTAGTCTATGTCTTCATTTATCTTATATTTAAAAAAAATTATAACCATTATTTATTAATAAATTTCACTAATTATTACCCACAAGAATATTGAAAAAGAGATGCGGGAATTTTCATACTATTTTATTTAACAGATATTGCAGTTCTTTTAATAAAGTTATTTATATGAAATATTGCACTTTTGAAAATGAACAGATATATATATATTTCAAGAAAATCAAGCATTAGTATAACACTAATTTTTATCTTGTTTGAAATCATATTAGCTTAATCCACGAATTAAATGAGAAAATAAAATTAGTGAAGTGAAATTGAAAATAATTGACTTCGGGAAATACAGTATTTGTAAATTAATTTGGACAAACACGAAAAAATTTTACATATGTAATTTAATCAGTATAATTTAACTTGCATGTATGATACAGCAGTTTAGTGAAAAAGTTTTCCACAAACTTTTATTATATCCACTACACGTTTCGAAGTGGATTGTATTAATTTAGTTTATAATATTTTTGCGTCGTCATCAGGAAATGAAATTTTTATGACATTCACAATTTTTTTCCTTGGTTCAGCTGTCCATTTTACTCATACTCTTCTTCATAGCACTTCACAAATTTTCTAAGTGATCCATACATAGAGAATTTCTAGGCCAATCCAAAAGTGTTAATTTATTTTCTTGATTTTTTTTAAAGCTTTAACATTATGGTATGAAGCAAGATCTCGTGGAAACACGCCAACACCGCTAGCCAATAATTGCATGACATGCAAAATTTGTCTTCTAATATTGAAATAGATTTTTTATGTTAATTATTTCCTCAACTATTACTGATTTTTTGAGGAAATATAGAATTTGCATCATAGTGTTTGCACATACATCAAATATCTGTTTTTGTGAGTTCTCAACTGTTTTGATTACGATATTAGTCTCTCGTGGATTTTTGTGAATCAAAGACTAATGTTAAGTAGTTGTGTAGTGTACTTTTTGTAAAATCTAATGTTAATCGAAATTTGTGCACAAAAATATGGATTCAGTAGCTGAATACAACCTTATTTCAGTCTTGTGAAAAAGTACTGATTTTCCTTGGCACAGGACAAATGTTTCTTCCAATCTTGGCTATAATAAAGGCTTTTATATTGGTATTCTTACCCATTTACCTGCTTCAATAATTCTTCATTATACCATTGATAAATCAATGCTTATATCAATAATAAATGATTCTCTAGTCGACAAAAACAAATCCTGTCGATACTGCGTCGATAAGAGATGGTGGGGTGGTCGGCTATACATATGAAGTCAATAATTATCTCTGAAGATCTAAGCTTCTCATGCGGGTATGTATTTTGCTCTTTCAAAGAAAAAATTTGTAAGTGCGAAGTATTAATTTACGTTTGCATCCACATTTATTCTTTCATTTTATTAAAGTGCCCCAAATTTATTTCATTGATTAATAATTCTGTAAATATTAATTTAAAAAAAAATCCACTTCTACAACTGCAGCTCTGACAATCCGTGAAGTATATAACTTAGGTAATCCAGGCCTATTTCTAGGAGCGACATCTATTTTATAATTCATTATAAAATCAAACAACTTATTCAGTAAGCTGCACTGTGCACCACCTGAAATGCAACTGATGCGAAAATGCTCTACGTGTGATGCTCATGTTGTCAAAAAAGTTTAGATTAATCTAGTCTAACCTTCATTCCAAAGAATATGCACCAGAAGCTATTTTTAGGCAGGAAATCCTTATGGAGAGAAAATTTATGAAAAATGAAAATTGCCCAAATTAATTTACACATTACTATTTATTAGATTATTTTACTCCCTTAGTATCACTGAAATCACTTATTACGTGTCATTGCATTGTTAAGAAACGTTTATTATATTATTTAAATGAATATTTAAAAAAAATATGCAAAATATAAATAATAATAAAAATAAGAAAATAATAAGGTTCAACCTGTAAATTTTCTTTAGCTAGTCCTTATCTTCATATAAAAAAATGGAATCATTTTTTTTTCATTTTATTAAGAAAATATTTGTTTCATCAAATACAACAAAAATTTTAATTTACTTTGAAAAAACTTGCACTAACAAAGTATTGATAAATATTTTTATAAAAATAAAGAATGATAAAAAATAAAACAGATAAATTTAAAAAAAGGAAATCTGAAGAAATTATAAATAGAAATAATTCAAAAATATCTAAGACATTTATACGATCTTGTAATTAATGTAACATATATATAGCAATCAAAACTACATCAAATCATTTTTAAATTTCAATCATAAAATACTTAAGATATTTTATTATCTTATTAATAAAATATAAAAAGAGACATAATTAAAAAACATATCAAGTATCTTAGATATTCTGGTTGAATCCTTCGGAAAATATTTGAGAATTTTTCAATAATTTAATCAGTGTTTTTTTAGGGATTAGAAGAATTTTATTTTAAGATATTTTGTGTTTCATGTATTAAAGATAAATAGGCATTTAAATTTCAAATTTAATTTCACCATTATTAATAATTTTCATATTGAAAATGCTAGAACCTAGGATGTTAAATATCTTCTAATAAAACATCCTTGTCCAAGAAATTAGAATCGAAGTGACCTGGCGGTAAGGTTCCCATCCCAGAACCGCAGAGACTCAAATTCTGTAAGCGGTCCTAGAGCAAAATAATAGGCGTCAAATTAAGTCCTTATGGAACGGAACAGAAGAGGAGATGTCTCCCTTGTCATCGGACTACTGTTCAAAATTACTAGAGCCGTCTGAAAAAAAATCCGTATTGCTTTGAAACCAGATATAATTGTAACTAAATTAAGTTACGCCAAGAAAGTTTATGATAGATTCAAAGTAGTAACCATGATTGAAGTGAATCATTCTTATGTTGCAGACAAATTCAATAGTATTATGCAATGTGACTGATATTTAGTTTTGAATGATCTAAACATCACTGATAATATTCCAAATATGTGAGAAAAATGTACTATCAACATTTTTTCAAGCCATAATAAAAGCAATGATCATAAAATGCGAATTGAAAATCAAATTTTCACATGTTCTATTACTACATTTTGGAGCATTTTTTTTTTATTTGTTAATTAGCTAAAATGCCAAATATGAAAATATTCATGAACTTATAAAAAGTAAAATAGAATGATTTGAGAACGATTTATATTTTTATAATGTTCCTAATGAAGAAGAAAGAAAATCCATTTAAAAGAATAAGAAATTGTATTTACGTTTGGAAACGTAAATATATCTAAAATATAAAAATAAATCGATTCCCTCTACAAATTCCATTCTAATGTGTTTTGAGGAAGATGTCTTTTTAAATTTTACTGATTACGAGAGGAAATCATTTTTACTTCTTCGAGTCACTTTCAGATATAAAATTTTAAATAAATTTTATTAAAAAAAGATTTTACTCTAGTATACATATAGGCAATATTTTTTTTTTAATATTTCAGTTATTTTGTGTTTTTAATCTTCATTTACATATTCATTAATAGAAATTGCAACTGAAAAGAAGAAAAAAAATAATGTAATCAATAAATTAAATTTCAAAAGTATTAAAATGTCGTATATGTATGGATAAAACACAAGCAAAAAATGTCAAATCTCTAGTACAACAGAAAATGAAAGAAAAATCCATTGCGAAAATCTTTATGTAAGAAATGCTAATTAAATAAAAGTTTATTTCAAGTTAATAAAAAAAGTTTTTTTAAAAAGAATTTTTAAGGAAACATTTTTATTTGATTATAAAACATCACATATAATTTACACAACATTTAAACACTACTGTTTGAACGTTAATATGAGTACATGTGCTGGGTTTAAAGAGGTTCCTTCACTCTAAAATATGATACAGCTTTTCCCAAGAATGAAAGAGTGCGATTTCCTTTTACATAAAGTAAAGAACGAAACAAGAAAATTTTAAAAAATAAAAGTAGTAGTAGCTCTTTCGAGATCGAAAAAATATTAAGTTCCGGCCAGCCAGTTGAAATAGTGGGTGGTGATAGTTTCCACAGTTTAGTTTCCAGAGTAGGAAATAGCAGCTCATTGTGCATACTATAATTCAATAAAATTATATCAAAAAAAGCTTTTAATTGCATGAAAAGTACATTTGAATATATCAAAGAAATAGAATTCATTGTTCTGCTTTGCAATTGTTTTTAAATACAAGCAATTATTTTTAATTCGAATAAATTATTATGTTATTATCATGAAACTTTGCTATAGGTATAAAATTCACTCATAAAAAATCAAATTTATAGAATTTCTATAATGTTGGCTGTCATTTTCTTTTCAAACATATTTAATGCAGATTTCTTTTTATATTTGAATTTATTTCTTTGAAATCTATAGCCAAAAGGCTTTCCTTTAAAAATTTTTAAATGATTCTGCTATAGGAATTTCCGTATAGCTACGGAAGAAAAAAATATCAACACACTTTAATTTTATTTATCTTCATATAAAGAATTGTATATATCCATGCTTATTTTTTCCAGATTAAACCTTGTTTGCAACTGCAAGATTTTCAGACACAAATCAATTTTTATACCCAAAAAATCATTTTGATAGAATTTTCAGTATAAATTATTAGTTTTTATGATACTTACCTTGCGATTATAAATACTTTATTTAAACTATGCATACACTTTCTTTTCATAAAAATGAAATTATTTCTCGAAAAATTAAATTAGATCTGCCTGTGAAGCTTTAAATCCTTATTCTTTATTCTGTAATTATAGAAAGCTTTTCTTCAAAGATTTTATTTTACTTAAATTGTGAAATTATTTGTGTTTTAAACTTTTTTTTTTTTAACTTTTTGGAAAATTTCTGCAACAGATGTATTGAGAGAAATCTTTAACTATTAATTAAGGTTATGACATGTCACGTAATATATTTTTCTTTATTATTATATTTGTTACCGTATATCAAGAAATCTAATCGATTCAACTAAGTTTACAATAATATGAAATATATTTTAATGAAGTGATTGCTATCATTAAAAAAACTCAGCAGTAAGACCAAATGGAAATGAAACAAGAAAATCATAAGACAAAATCCTATGAAATACCATAGAGAAGTAAAGAGAAAAAAAACTGTTTCATCTTTTTAAACAACAAATTCTCCCAAATGAAGCAACCGCAACTTTCGGTGTTGGGTGGAGGAAAAAGTAGCGAGAGGATGAATTTATTTCTGTCACTTACTGACTTAGTTTCGTATCGGATTTTTCTTACTTTCCTTATGAGAGCGTCATTTAGTAATTTTGTTTTTATTCTATTATACTTTTTCAGCCTTCTACTTCATATCTTACTTTAATTTTCTTTTCTTTAGTGACTAAGGCTGAATCCTTCAGATCTAGAATTGCTTCAGTATAGTAAGATGAAAAATAAGCACAATTTATTTTCTTACTGATTAGCTTTCGCCTAAACTAAAGCACTACAATCAAATCAAGAATGAATTACTACATCCACACCATGCTCTTACTTATCTGGGACTTCCTCGAGGCCCATTGCTTTTAAATGAAAAATTGTAATGCTTCCTTTTACTTTATATTTGTCAAAATTGGGGATATTAGTTAACATTTTCAAAATACATAAGTTATTGTTGACACAATTCTATTTAAATGAAGAATTGTAATGCTTACCTTTACTTTATATTTGTTATATTATTACTTTACATTTTCAAAATACATAAGTTATTATTGACACAATTATATTTAAATGTAGAATTGGAATTTCCCCCTTTCCTTTTCATTTGTTAAAATTGGAGATATTTGTTACCATTTTCGTAATATATAAATTACTGTTGACAAAATTATATTTAGCAACTCCATTTCAGTATGTATTAGGATCAAGTATATCTGATCATGTATCTAATGTGTCTGTTCTTTCTTTTAGAATAATAAACAAAAAATATTTTCTAAAATCATTATTATTATGCGCTCATTTAATAGAGAAAGGTTCCTCAAACATAACATAAAGAAATGCTCTTTAATATATGTTTTTTTTTAATTATAATGTAATATTAAAAACAGTAAACAGCAGTGTTTCATAGATTATTTATCTCGGATTGTTTTCAGATAAATTCGAAAAAAAATTACTATAAATATCTTAACTCTTTAAAGGGCCCATTTTTTTCTAGTCATATTATGTTAAAGTATTTTTAGGCTTGAAATTAGAATAAGACAAAGGATTCATTTAGCTTATTAGATAAATTTAATTTGATTAATTAATTAATTTGGTTAATTAATAATTAAGTAACAAATCAAGACACATCATTTTGTCTGAGATAAAGAACTGAAGCATCTAAGTTTCTGACTTACTAAAAAAATTTGTCAGAACTTATGTCAACCAACATAATTTCTTACAACGATTGATAAATTTAGTGGGAAGAATACTTCCCATGGCCCTAGAAAGGGTTAACTAAATGCATTCAAAAGCAAATAAATTAATATTTATCTACTTTAAACATTTTCTTGAAAAAAAAAAGAAATTCTTTTAATTACAATAAAAATTCCAATAATTGATGCTTTTTTTTTAATAAATATGCTTGCTAAAATTACATAAAAAATATATTCACTATTTTTTTTTCGAAATTCAAGTAAAAACTTGATCATTAATGTTATTATTAAACATTTTTTTTAAATTTTTAATTTGAGAAAAATGATTTTTGTGCATTAATATTTTCAAAAGCTATTGCTGAAAAAATGGCCAAAATTTTGCTTATTTTTTAATTACTTAAAATTCTGAATAAAATTTTTAAAAAAGAAATCGCACGAGTGCATTCCGACCCCTCCTAGCGAAATTTATCTATACTAGATTTGATAGCTGTAGGTGTAACGCTCTAGTTAGTAGAACAGATGCAGATTAGTAGAACACATGCATTTTCCTATTTGTTTTAATTAATACTTTCTTTCTTAAGATTTTCTTTAATTTTTTTCATGATGATACTTTTTTTAATAATACGATAAATTTATTAGATACTTTCTTTGTTTCATTGAAAATACTCCTAGGAAATTAAACTTATTTATGATACTCTATTCCAATTAATTCAAAACATAAATTCTGCCTTCCTTCGTTTGAAATTAAAATTATAACTGGAAAAAATAAAAGCACTTTTGTTATATCCGAAAATTAAATCAAGCCTCTTACCTTCTAAAATTTGAAAGCGTTTCTCGGGGGATCAAATCCAAGCTAAATTATTAAATATTTTATTTCTTAAACTTTTACATTTTTGCTACCGTTAAGTAAATATTGCGATAACATAGAAAAAAAATTTTTGTTTATTCATTAAGACTATGGCATTTGATATATGAATATTATCCTAGTTGCTTTATTTTTTTCTGTATGCAATCAACATGAGAAAATTTATTGCCCAGTTGTAGAGAGAAACGAATTCACTGGAAGAGAGTTAAATTTAAAGAAAAATAAGCTTGTAGAAATGAGAGTGAACAAATATAAAAGAAGAAACAAATTAAAGCTGCGGAACAGAGAACAGAGGAAACTGTTGGATTCTTTCTTTTTAAAACAGCAGCTGTTCATAGATGAGGTAGCCGCAACTTCAAAACGAAAAGAAAGGACAAATTTTCTTTTTGTCTCTTATTGACTTTATTTCACCCAAGATCTCAACGTTTTCTCTCTTTCTTTCATCATAAGTGCAACATTTCGTAATTTCTTTTTTTTACGTTGTTGCCTTTTCTCAACCTTCTCATTGATATTTTATGTTTATTCTTTCCTTCTGTCGATAAGACATAATTTTTCTAGGCTGGAGATTCCGTAAACGTTGAAGCGAAAAATTACATCTATTCTTTTCTTTTATAGAGTAAACGTTAAGTTAATTGGGATAACTAACGAATAAAGAACAACATTTTTTTTAATTTTCCTTGAATTTTCTCTAGGTATGCTACATAGAAAATATAAAATCTTAAGCATACGTTTCTTTTATTTTTTTCTGAAAAGTTAAAGAATATTTTAAAGATTTTAAATGCTGAAATTATAATCATAATAATGTTTTTTGATATGCTTTTGAATTCAAATATATAATAAAATTATTAAGATAGAGTAAATTTTATAGAAAAAAATTTTACTTTTAAGTACAAATTTCTATTTCATTTCAATTTCTGCTGTAATTTTGCTGTTATGAATGTTGTGAATTGAGTTAAGTCCTTCATTTGAATGTTAATTCATACATTTTTGATGAATTTTGTCTTCAAAATGTTGAATTGTATATTAAGAAAATTCAATGCATTTCAATTTATAAAAGTATCTAATAATAATTATTATTCTATTTCTAAAAAGATTCAATTCATTTCAATTTAAAAAGTATCTAATAATAATTATTATTCTATTTCTAAAAACAAAATAATCAAAATTGAGCACAAAACAAAATAGAACGAAATAGGGTTCTTATTCCCTATTTCTTAAAGGAACATAAAAATATTCCGTATTTCTTAAAGAAATAGGTTTTTCTTACTTCTGAATAACTGAAAATACTACTTAATATATTAATACATATTTTAATTATTAATTATGTTTAATTATTAATATTAGTTTAATATTAATAATATTAATTTTCCCAAGTTATTGCAGAAATTTATATATATATATATATATATATATATATATATATATATATATATATATATATATATATATATATATATATATATATATATATATATATATATATATATATATATATATATATATATATATATATATATTTCATGAAACATATTCTTTTAGTAAATTGAAGAAAAGTATTCTGATTAATTTCAATTTATGAGAGTTAAATAATTTTATTTATTTTTTTAAATATTTTATTCAAATTTTATTTATGCTTTCAATAATAAAATGGACTGAATATATTTTTAATTTAATTTTTATTTTTAAATTTTCAAAATTTGCTCAATAAAATATTTTAAACCAGTTTAAAATGAAATTCAATATTTTCCCTTAATATTTAAATAAAAAGAAATGAACATTTTCCAGATTACATGTACAAAAACGATTTGTTTTATCTTTCTATAGTCGTAATTAATCCTAGATATTTACTGCAAGTGAATATTATGCTTTTAAAATATGAACGCTTTTATAATTTCATGAATTCAAATGCTGTGTAAAAAAAAAAAAAAACACTTGTGTAGAGCTTAAAATGATGTTGGTCACTTAAAATATAAATAATTATATTGTTTCATAGTACATTGCAAATAATGAAATAATAAATTTCATTTTTGGAATTTTCTGTAGGTTTTGCAAAATTAGTTGTAAATTATAAAATACTCTTTTGAGTTCTGCTCTAATTTCATAATTGAGTCTTATTTTAAATGAAGTTGAAGTAAAAATATTCCCCGAATTCAAGGAAAACTACAAAAAAATTAATTGCATTCTAAATACAGAAATTCTTTTCAAGTACAAATATTTAGAATATGTATTTGGTGGAGAAATTGGAAAGGGAATATTAATTGAATCAAAGAAGCAATTAATAATTTAATGGGAAAATAACTTCACATATTATAATTGCCTTACAAAGGCCTCGAATGTATTCCATTTTCTCAGAATCTATTGAATACACAAAATACAAACAATTAGGAAAATGAAAAAATAACCCCAAAATTCTTTTTTTAAAAATACCAATAAGACGACAAACAAATATCCGACGCATTCATTATTTAAAGAAAGAAATTATGTATTTTTAGAGCCCAAAATGCGGCATCCTATTTCATCTTCTCAAAACTTGGACAGCACATTATTTCTTAATGGGAAATTTTATTTTTTCTTTCATCTGTGCCGCCGCATTTTTCTCATATGAAATAAACACTTTTTTTTTTTCATTCTGTCCTTCAGCTCCATCTTCTTATTCTTCCTGATCAAGTCTTTAATGGTTCGCGTGCGTTTCCCAATTAACTGCAAGACTGAAAACTTAGAACAGCCTTATCAGCAACCAGCAGAGAAAAGATTCGCAAAAAAACGCTCCGGGTGTTAAATCCTTAGGTGGTGCGGGCCGCCGTTAGCGTCCTGTTTTTGCTTTTCTATTGTTTTCTTTCTTTTTTCTCCCTTCACATTTCCCGTTGATTAATGTGAAAAGTTTTTATTTCTTCTTACTTTCACAGCAATGCGAGTAAATTCATTTATTTGAATTACAGTTTACTATCTGAAATTGTTTTCAACAATTAATTTGCATTCTGACTCGCAAAGAATTAACTTTTCCCTTGTGGTATTTTAGTAATTTAGATAACTAAGAAACTTGGCCGGGTGAAAAATGCAATTGTGCTTTCTTGCTGAATTTTCACTTATTCCTTCAATTATGTACCCGCTCGCGAGTATCATTTATTAACTGTCAGCTCTTTTGTCGCTCATGAATAGTCATTTTTGCGGGAAGAAGTCGTTTTGAATTGTACGAAACATAATTAGCTCATTTCTAAACAATGCGCCTCAATTATGAATTCTAATCTACAAAACGCCATTCCGTTAGGGGAATTAAAAGTGAAAAGACTTAACAATGGGAAGATTAAATTCTACAACTCAAATTGATTAAGGGTCAGCCTAACATGCAGACTAAGATAGAGCAAAAAATTTGCATTTTTAACCTGATTTTGGTGTAGTTAGATAAAAGAATGGCTGGAAAATTGTCATGTTTAACTCTAAATTGCAGACAGAGTCTTAACTTTCGTTGAATAGGAATATTTTAGAAACTGAAGCTTTTGAAGTCTGTCTACTTTTATGATAGATAGTTATTTGAGATTTAATTCATATATATATTTTTTAAAATAAACACAAAATCTATACAAATTATTTTGGAAGAAATGAGATTACATAATATCCTTCTAAAGTGCAATTAATACTTCGGTTTATAATATTTATAATTTGATATCGGTATTATAACTAGATATTTTGTTCAATATTTTTTTTTTATTTGATACACAATTATAGTAGAAAAAGTTAAATTAGCAATATTTAAATATTATATCTTAGAATCTTCCGATAAGGTACAAGGATTAGACGTTTTGTTCCCTATTTTTTTTGGATAAGATATAATTGTCTTGTTGATAAGACATAATTGATAAGATATATTTTATTCTGACGCCTTGCAGTTCGAATTTAGTCTTCGCAATAAAATAGGAAGCAAATATATCAACACATTTTTCTTAATCTAACTATTAAATAAAGTTATAAAAAGTCATTCTTCAACGATATGCGTCAATATTCTAGCATATCGAGAAATTTTTAAAATTATATCGAATATGAAATTATCAAGAAAAGCTTTACAAAGTCATTTTGCAGGGATGTATGTCAATTTTCAAGCAATTTTTCACTTAAACCATACTTATTTAATGGATAGACGACTGTGGAAATATAATGTACATCTCTATGAAAAAAAAAGAAATGTTTAGTGGCATTTTTAGTAAAAAGCGTCAAGCTGAGAGCATAATTTTTTTTATATTCAACTAGAAATTTAATATGGAACGGTTACAGTAAGTAAAATTTTAAGAGATAAATCTCGCCCAATTATTTTATAGTTTCAAATTGGTAATTATATATAAAATGTTTTCTAGTTTTTGAAATTTTCAAATTTTATTTCAAAATTAATCATTTTTTTTAAACTGAATCATGAGTTTTACAAAATCCAATTTAGTTTTTATCCTATATAACAAATTATGTGAAAAAAAAAGTTTTTGAAATAATGCCTCCGAAAAATAGACCAATAGAGTCACTAAATCCTTATTATAGATATGGTGCAATTTTCTATTTAAAATGCATGCATTTTTTTTATGTAGCAATGACTCATTAAAAGTTTACATAAAAGAATTTAATTGCGTTAAAAAATTTGCTTCATATATGCGGAGTGATAGATATCCAAAGTACGATTGTACTTTTGTTTGAATAATATTTGGATAAATGTTTTTAAAATTTCAATAAAGATTCATTTTATTATAAAATACCATTGGATCAATCTTCAGCAATGTAAATAGTATATTTACAAAATAGTTAACATACATTATTGATATTGGTTACATTCTTTTTCGTTTATTTATCTATACGAACAATAAAGACAGATGTGTGTCTGTGCTCAACATACCAGATCGTTAGACCCACATCTATCAAATATGCTACAAGTAGATTTCGAGGATGGGGGAGGTGGGTGTACATCTCAAGCTATTTCTTTTGATTAAATTTTATTCAGATTCTTAATTAATTAAAAATTAAGCAATATTTTGGTATTTTTTCTCAGCGATAACTTTAAAATATATCACTGCATAAAGATGATTTTACACGAATTTAAAATTAATTTTTTTTAATAATACCATTATTTAAGCAATTTTTTCTTGAATTTCGAAAAAGTATTGAATATATTTTTTGCATAACTCTCCAGTGGTTTTCATGTTGCAATGAAATTATAAGTCCTTTTATTACAGAATACCAAGAAAGAAGGATTCTTATAATTATCTGCGCTGTTTAAGTGATGAATCAAAAAGTAAAATGACATCACAGAAAAGGACGACAAGTAATTCGAAATAGCTTAGATATCTAGACTGAAATTTATAATGGCACATAGACATTATTGGACTAAACTCCCTTGGGGGAGATTATGCACATAATAAACAACACAGTTTTAAAGCTAAATATAAAGTTCTAATATCCGTTTCACTCTATTATTTGTCTCACTTAAAAATGCTACATTGAGAAATTCATGAGCGTAAGACTAAGTATAAATATATTTGATTGTTATTAACAACAAACAGTATTACAAGTAATCCAATTAATCGCCAAAGCCTCTAATAACATATTTTGAGCAATCATGGCGGTTTCCTTCGAATTGTAGTTCTTTTTTTATTTATCTCCTTTACTTTTCACCAATTTTCTGAAAAACAATAGAAAAACTGCATTTAAAAATATTTATATTTAGTTATAAAGAAATTTTTAACGCATAAAAATAAGTAAATTAAAAATATTGGTATTTTCAAAAATTTTAAATCTAGATACGAAAACCATCACAGAAAAAAAAAAATAATAATTTTTTTTTAATTTTGCAAAAATGCTTGAGGGAATCATAAAAAAGAATATTTTAGGAACTGTATTCCAATTAGTCAGTTTTAAAATAAAATTTTAAGGTAAAAAATTTATATCAAAGTAAAAGTTACAAAATTGAAAATCAAAGGAAAATGCCATGCTACAGCAATACAGACGATGCAACTGACGATTTTTTACAAAATCATAAACATTCTATTTTTTAGATAATATAAGAGAATAGATTATTTAATTTTGTAAATTTATGAACATTTTTTTCCTAATAGCTAATTATATATTTTAATTCTACTATATTTGGTTGTATCAATTAAAAATTTATCATTCGCATTCGTTTGTTTTTCTATTAGAGAAAAAGCAATTAATAATTAATTTTATAAATTAAAGCTCCAGATCAGAGCATAAAATACTTTAATAAAATTTTTAATATACTTTAATCTTACATAAAAAACATTTCTTGAATTTTAAAATATTTTAAATTAGTAAAATTTATAGATTAAATATATATGGCTTCAATTAATGACTGAACTATCTAAAACTTTTTTTTAAAACTTTGTACAAGATTTTTTATAAGTGATTCTCTGTGAAGAAATAAGTTGTCATTAAATAATTTTCTTTAAGATTCAGAATTAATTTTCATTGATTAATTGCTAATCATAAGAATTTTCACCTTCTTCATAGTGAATATAAATTTAAAAAAAATCTTAAAAATCTCTATATTTTTTATCATTATTTCAGTTTCATCAAGAACAACAACATTTCCATTTAAATTTCTCTCTGCATTTTAACCATCTAAAGAAATATTCAATACTTTATTTAGACTTACAGACCTTAAATTATTTCATAAAATATATTTATCTTTATTTGTAAGAATAGTGTTTCGTGTAATCTCTATATTATTATTATTATTATCGCGTAAAAAACCAATTTATTTTTTAATAAGAAAATGAAATTGTTTCTTTCTATGTTTCATTGATCTCCTTCATCAAAATCAGTAAAATCTCGTCAGTATTTGATTACGAAGTATTAAATGTAAATAAAATTTCTTTTCCTTTAGGAAATCACTTCAGGAAGATGATTATAGCTTGTATAATCGTGAAATATTTTATATTTTCTAAGCTGTCGGTTCCTTTATATCATTTAGTATAAACATTAGTGAGGAAAAAATTTCTATCTCATTCATTGCATACCCACATAGTCATACATTGCCTTTAATTAGATTTTAATCTAGTAATCTCATACCAGAATTACCCGCATGTGCTCAAATGCCCTATTTTTGTTAAAAGCTTTCTAACTATTCTTTTCTTTCATGCGCAATCCATTTCCCTAAACTTAGGATGGAAATTACTTCAGTTACAAAAATATAATTAGAATATGGAAGGATTTTATATATATGTATTAGAAATTGTGCCATAAAAACATAGCATGTTTTAAAATTTTCGTTTGGATTTAAAACCGGATAAAAGTAAAAAAAAAAAAATGTTCATTTAGTTTTAGCCTTTACTGCATTTTCCTTCTAAAAATTAGGCATTGAAGGTTTAGAGTTGAGAGATTATTCTTATTGAGAGCTCCTCTCTAGCTTCTTTTACATTGTGAAACAATGTTCAGCTTCATATTTCAAACTAATTAAAATTATTTTTGAATATAAATCGATTCAGTAAATGAAACTATTTGAATAATGAATACTTTCACTACTGAAATTTTCTGCTTAGTTTTTGTGTTATTTCTGAGTACCTAATATTTATAACGTTTTATGATCAGAACTTTTTCAATGTCAATATTAGTTCTTATACATTTTTTGTCCTTTTACTTACAAGATTTGCTTTTTAAGGCTTTGTTATTTCTTATTCTTTATACCCTCTACCAAAATATTCTCGAATTACTGACATAAAACGTCTTGAAGAGTTGGCAGGACTAGTGAACACAATAATTATGAAAATCAACCTTCTGAAGACATTAATGTAAAATTTCAAAATACAAGTTTTTTAATGCAAGTATTGCGGATAAAAGTCTATATCTCTTTTGAATCAAACTATATATTATTATGTATATTGAAAACAAAATTAGTATGCATAACATTTTGTAACATAAAAGAAAACTTATTGCGCCGATTTAAAACCGATTAGGAATTTAATGTTTTATACAAAAATGTGACTATTCCTTATTTTAATTTATATTGTTATAATTATTTTTTATAGAAATGCAATAAGTTCGAAACTTTTACGAAAGTGTGATTTGAATAAGATATATTCAATCACATTGAATTCACAAAAAAAACGTACAAAACACATTAAATGCGTGTACTTAAAATACATACAAGACACATGAAATACTTATACTAAAAATGATACAAAACACATGAGTTGAGTTTTTGTAAGCTTTTTATGTTGGAAAAGAACAAATTAAAAAATTAGAGCTAAACAAGAATTAGTAGTTTTTGCTTAAAAATTTTAAATGCATATTTCTCAGATTTCTATTTTTGTTGAAGGAAGTATTTTCTTTTGAAAGAGTTCTTTTTTCTCTTCAAAATAGAGACTAGTAATTTTTTGTCAGTGCTTTCATATATATGTATTTTTAGAATTAGTATGAATTTACATCTAAGAGTTTTAGTCATTTTTTTTAATGTCAAAGTTGATAGTTTTGTAGTTTTAGTTTTTTCCCCAGGTTTTACTGAAGAAATTTTTACAAAGAGACAGATCTTTAATTCTACACTAATTGTAGTTGTCAATAATATAACCAAAAAATGATGAAATAATTAAAAACGTTACTTTTTCAATTAAATGATTTGAATAATTAATAAATAAATGATATTTAATGAGTTAAAATAACAATGCTTATTAATCTGAATTATTTTGTCAGAATCAATTTAATAATAGAATAAGAAATTCTGTAACGTCAAACCGTAACAAAAAAACCGTCATTTCTATTTTTTATTTATTTATTTATTTTTATTTATTTATTTTGAAAAAGGATACGGTGTTGCTTTAATATATTCAAACATCTAGAGTTCTTGCAGATGACCAACATTAAATAGCCTCCTGTTTTAAAAGAAAAGATTATATTATAAACCCTTTAGAACAAAAGCAGTAAAAAATATTTTTATTTGAATCTCTTTATATGGATATTCTTATAAAAATAATTTTGCTAGAAAATTCAAGCAAAATCCTAGAACAAATGCCTCTTATGCATATTTCTATCCGTTGTTTCATTATATCTTAATATCCCATTAGGATGAAGATGCACCTTTACTTCCATTTACAAAACTGTTTTGGATCCTATAAGCAATTCCTTCCTGGGAGAAACATATATTTACGAGATAAGGTTTTGCATGATTTTATTCGGAGATCTTTGATTCAGAAAGATACTAGAATTTCAGCTTTGAAGTTGGCAATTTATATTTTTATTCTGCAGATATTTTGGAATAGAAATGATATAAAAAAAATATGCTGGATGATAAAACATATTGCAACACATAAGCATAAAATCAACGACCATTTGGTTTATCGTTGTTTCACATTCAACGCTATTTATACAAATCTTTTTTGCAATAATTTATCTTAGCTTAATCACGCGCAGACTATCTTAAAAATGTGTAATTCCTAATTTTTAAAATTCAGATTATATTGGCAATCTGTATGCTGTCCGGAGAAATTATTTTATATTTTTAATCCGTTTTAGAGACGCAAAATATTTTAAAACTTTTATTTAATTTATTATTTTTAAAGTAATATATTTGCTTAATGCATTTAATATTCGTTTTAAGTGTTTTAAAGTCAGTTCTTAACACCATTTACAATATTTTCAATCTCTTATCGAGTAAAAATAATACAAATATTTCTTTTATTACATTATTCTATAGTTTGATCGGACATTTGCCAGAAGATACAACGAATACGCATGTCGTGACTCAAACAGCTGAAAAATTAATTCTAATGTAATTGAAGACAATTCTGTCTCATTCAAAATACTTAGATAAAAAAAAAAAATTCCTTTTTCATCCACTTAGGAGATTAAACTTTGTTTGCGTCTTTTTCTCTCTGCTTTTCAGTTCTCTATTATCATTTTCAGTGCAACAGATTACATAGAAAAATGTGAAATTTGAATCTTGTTGATTCAAGCCTCTAGAAGATTATTTACGACAACAATAAACTGTGTAAAACTTCATGCAGAAAACTTTTGATAAAGACAATGCATTTATTAAATCATGAAGAAGTCATTTATGAATATTTACAACTTCATCTTGAAAATATTAATTTAACAACAATGAATTAAATATTATTATGTAACAACAAAAGAACAGCCCTGCCGTGATATACGAAAAAAGCTGAATGACCATTAGCATTAATACGCATTTCTTGAATGAACTATGCTTGAGTCTTAATTTTCATTACCGACCACGGTGCAACCCCTCCTACAAGAGGAATGTATTGTCACCGAAGTGTAGGTAACTTGCCTGTCCCGTTATTTATTTATTCCCTAGCAAAGCGAGAACCAACCTTCATACCAAAAATTCAACATACCTATTTTGGGGGAGGGGCTGTTGTGAAGTATATTTATTCTATAAACAAGCAATATTGCCCTTCGTACCACAATTTTCTCATATATTTCGATAGTCAAACATCTGCTTTTCATTTCTTTTTCTATCCTATTCTCCATCCTTCTTCTCAGAATAATTTTATCAGTTATTCTGATGAGATGAGAACTTTAGAAACTCTATTGCACAATAATAATCGAATGCATCCTAATATCGTCAAATATTATATAGCTTATAAAATAAACTAAAAAGGTTTTATTTTCTGTTAGTTGCCGAGTCATGGAAATATTTTTGATAATAAAGCGGCATATTCTGCCTCAAAATCTAAATTTACTTTTTTGTCACAAGAGTTTCCTTTCTGTGATATCAGGAAGACCCTTATAACTCGCTTTAATTCTATTTGGCAGGAAAAAAGGGAAACGTCAAATTCACAACAAATTGTGTACCATTAAACAACTCACTGAAATTTGGCCGAGAACTACCTATAAGAGAGCTGGATATAAACCTGACTGGACTCTGTATAGGGCATACACCTTTTAGACAACACAAAATATATCAAAAAGACGTTTTTAAGAAATACTAGGGTTATTGTTGGATGGATTTCGTAATTTCGAATATTGATCAGAAGATGAACATTATTCCTAAGTTAGAGCTTCCGCTTGAAGCTCCACACCCGCCGAAAAACATTTGGCACCAACGGATTAAAGCATCAGATCAGAGTATAAAAATTTCTTTTGGGAATTAGTTTCCAACTTTGAACCCTCATTAGCAGGTCACCGCATCTTCGCTGACATTCTGAAATATTGGTAAAAGTATTAGCTGATTGAATTAGAAATCTATAGAATATCGTGCCCCAAAATTATATTTATAACATTATAAGAATAAAATAATTGCATTTCATGACTCTAAAATATTATTTCTGCAAAAAGTGTGATCTGTGAAATAATAAATAGTCTAATATCTAGCCTGTTTTCGATATTAATAATTTTCAATTATATTTGATAAAGTAACTCCTTTCAGATAATTTTCCAGTAAACTTAGATTTTTTTCATATACAAAAAAAGAAAAAAGGATATAATTAAAAAAATTCAAATACCATTCCAATTAACAAAGATGAACATTTTTATTATACATTTATAACAATCATCAAAAATTCGAACTGAAGATTTTGATGTATCTCCACATTTCAAATCTCCCTGAGTTCGAAAATAACTTAGATAACTCAAAAACGTCGTTGAGCTAGACATCTATAAAAATTTGAGCGAAATCCATCTAGAGAGTGACATTCTATCAGTCGGTTTTTTCAGAAACTTATAAATGCGTTAACGCAATTTGACTTTGTATTTACAATTCTAATTATGTGTCCAATTTGTATTTCAGTCGTTTGGGAAAAACGCCTTTCAAACACAATTTTGATTTGGGATATTATTAGCCCCATGCCAGAGATTAATCGCCAAATACCTCGCCAAGGATGACACGATAGATTTACTAAAAATGCTGAATCCCAGAAAAAGATTTATGTTTCGTAGCAATTCTACACCGATACCATGCAATGCGTTTTCTGGGATAATATCTTTATTAGAGATAAGACAGTTACTTAGACAGTTACATTAGAGATAAGACAGTTTTGAAGAGATCTCTCCCACTGGTTGTTTTAGAAAATACGTAAAAAAAAAGTATTTTCAATTGCTTGCTTATAACATTGTTTTAATCCATTTTCTGTAAGGAATTTTAGTTGGTATAACTAATAGTATGCTGATAATTCTAAAATCTTATTTTATTAAAATAATAGCTTGTTGTATTTTAAACTAGCTGCCTTTGTCGACCAGCTGGTTAGACAATCTTAATGTTCGTTAAAATTTTAATAAGTAAATATTTTATGCAATTCCTACTTTAATAGCTGCTTCATCAAAATATTTTAAAACTTCAAATTTTGACTGTCATATAATTCACTCATAATATTATAAAGGCCTTCAGTCATAACGTAATGTGTATCTCTCTAATTTTCTGTTAGCCCCAGTAAAATTTATGCCTTAAATTAAAGTGGAAAGTATGAATCTGCAATTAATATAATAATATTCTTAACTGAAACAAAGCATTTTTTTATAATATGATTACTGAAAACTGAGTCACTGAGCGTTTGAATTTTATGGGCTCTAAAGAATATCTTTCTTAATATATGTAATATTTCAAGAATTTGTCAACAAAATTTTCTGAGATTCATCATGAGCAGATCGATTAATTAACAATGTTTAATTTTAAATGCATCAAACACTAAGAAAACAAAACGAATCGTTTAAAATAATCGGTCGAAAACAGGTTAAAAAACACTTAAAAAACGATGTACTTAAAACTATAAGCATATACAAAAAATATATAACTAACATAAATACAATTTAATTACAAAAGCATACAACGAACCTAAAAAAAATAAAATCAAGTCAGCATCCGTTGATAATAGTTGCTAACAATCAGAAAACATTGCGCATGAGTGAATTTTCATCGCCAGTTAAGGTAGCGCAAATGCGTGAATTTTTCTACGTCAGTTGGGGCAACGCTATGCAGATTAGAAATTTTTAATTTCCTTTATTCTATTTTATTTTAATTCAAAAGTACTTCAGAATGAATCTGAAAGACCGATTAATCAACAATGTTTAATTTTAAATGCATCAAACATTAAGAAAATAAACAGAATCGTTTGAAATAATCGGCCGAAAAATGTTAAGCCTAGCTTCATTAGCGTGGGAAAAAAACTGAAGCCTTACTCATTTGGCGGTGTGGAAAATAAAAAGATTTTTTGGTGGGAAACTTATTTTTTAATTAATAATTAAAATTATAATTCAAAATTCAAAAAAGGGACCCCAGGTGCACATACCTCTAAGGTATGCATGTACCAAATATGGTAGCTGTAGAGCGCCAACACACCCACATGCACACACATGAGCTTTTTATAATTATACATAAAATAACAGTTTTTATTAACTTATTGTTCATCGATACTTTAAATTTTTTATTCATTCATTAGTATTATTCTTTGGAAAAATAGAAAACCTTTTCCTCTTAAAAAAATAACTCGCTATTTATCTTAAATAAGGATAGCTGGATATGTTATACATTTTATAAAATTTTATACGTTTTCTGATATGTTTAAAACTTTAGACGTAGCTCTAAAAACTTGCTCTGTTCATAATCTTTTATGTGCATAAACTGACCGCAAGATCGATCATATCTGGAGTTCGGTATTTTTATCATTTCTGCTTTGGTAAAATTCCCAAAACGATAAGAAGTATTTTGTTTACCAAAAATGGCAACTCTAAGTTAGACTCTTCGGCTGTAGCGGAAAGAACCGGAATAGAATTTCAAATATATCATGTCTACTTACTGATACCTGCTCAACGTAACTCATATTTTCTGGGCGATTTGATACTCTGAAACTTTAGAACCAAGATAGAACACATATTGCATATTTCGAATATAAAATTCTCTATTTTTTGAAAGGCCGAACATCGTTTATATTTCAACGAGAATAAAAATCACTACAGATCCCAAAAAGTAGATAAGTTTAAAAAACTACTTATGATTGAAAAGAATTGTTTATGTTACTTATTAGCAACACGATTTAATATCAATAAAAAAATTTACTAAATTTTTCATTTATATGTATAAATATTAAAGGGATACTATAAAATGTAAAAGCATTTCAGATTGTAAAAAACATCGGAAATCTTATGAAATTCTATATTGGTAAAATATTCTATGAATTCTGTAAAGTGAAAATGTTTTGTCTTCTTAGTGCATATGGCGCCACATTTGCAAACATTACATAATTTTGGCGGTATTATGATAGGTCAGGGAATATATTTGGCGATTTAATATCGGCCAATTTTTACGTTCTTTTGGAAAATTCGAAGATTTTTCAAGAGAATATGAAAACCTTGCTGTAGTCACTGATGAAAGTGAAATTGCTATTGTACTTTAATAGGGCAAGATAGGCGCATAATCGTCAGTATTTCAGAAGGGGAAGTAATTTTTTTTTTTAACTTGGAGAGAAAGTCATCCGAATTTAGAAGTAGCATTTTAAGATAATTTTTTTCCTTTCTTTTTCTTAATGTTCTATAATACTAATTAACTGCTAAAGTTTTTGAAGAATGGATTGTTTTTGATTTATTAATTGTAAATATTTGAAAATAACTATAATAAATAAAATTATTTTGTCCCACCTGAAAAGCCATTCATTCCACGAAATAATAATGTGTATTAAAAATTCACGAATTATTTGCAATTTTTATCTCCAATGATTATAAGTTTATAAATAAAACAATTTTAAATTATAGATTATAGGAAAACGCTAATTTGCAGCAAAAGTCAATGCAAAAAATATCAAATAGTCTAATTCAGTGGCAAAATTTGTAACTCCATAATCCAACTTACTCTAAAACTCTTATTTCATTTAAATTTCACATTTAATTTAAAAAAGAATTTCTTCCCCCTAATGAATTTTCTGTCAACAAATTTTCATCTTAAATATAACAAGGTAATGAAATTTTGAGATAAAAAAAAACGCTTTCTGAAGATTTTCTAAAATATTAATAACTTCTAAAATATTTAAATGTTTCTTCATTAAAGCTTCCTTTCAACTAATCTAAAATATATTATGGTCATACTGAATAAAATTGAGTTAGACGAGAAGAAAAAAAAAACCAATTCAAAAAAATTCATATAACATTGCTTCGGAAAATGTAAATTTTTTTTTTATCTTCACTGCTACTAGAAAATAAAAAATTTATTTCCAATGACTAATCACATTTCTCCCAAACTGTACATAGTAATAACTTCTGAAAATAAACACTGTATTTAAAGCGCATTGTAGTAATATACTAAAAATTAGAATTTATCGTTTTAATACCATTTTATATTATAGTAACTTTTTTATAATTCATATTTTATGTATCATTTTTTACCACCTTTGGCAGCCAGTTGTTTTCAGCCAATTCATATTTATTTTAATTTGATTTTAATGAATCCTTCAGCAAAAGTGTTTTACTTTAAATTTGGGTATTATATATTGCATAATATTTTAGAAACCATTGCATAACCATTTAGAAACCATTAGGCTATTCTATTCATTATATTAAGAATTTCTCTTATTGTTTGTATATGTGCCTACACATCTAATTATATTAGAGGTAAAAAAAACAATTTTTGAATATGCTCACCTTTTGAAAGCTGATAATTACTGCATATTTCAAAGATAAATCTAAATTTTAAGTTGAAAAACATTTCAAAACTTTAGTCTAAAACTAGCCATTAGGCCATTGTGTTCATTATATTAAGAATTTCTCCTATTGTTTGTATATGTGCCTACACATCTAATTATATTAGAGGTAAAAAAAACAATTTTTGAATATGCTCACCTTTTGAAAGCTGATAATTACTGCATATTTCAAAGATAAATCTAAATTTTAAGTTGAAAAACATTTCAAAACTTTAGTCTAAAACTAGCCATTAGGCCATTGTGTTCATTATATTAAGAATTTCTCCTATTGTTTGTATATGTGCCTACACATCTAATTATATTAGAGGTAAAAAAACAATTTTTGAATATGCTCACCTTTTGAAAGCTGATAATTACTGCATATTTCAAAGATAAATCTTAATTTTAAGTTGAAAACCATTTCAAAACTTTAGTCTAAAACTAGCCTTATACTTGTATTCAACATGATAGAATATTTCATAATTTGCTCATAAATAAGAAAAAAAAATGCCAGGATTAAATGTTATTATCTATATTTGCTATTAATATTTAATCAATATTTGATCGAAAAAAAAGTCTATACGGTAAAAAAATTTATATAGAAAAGATAATGCCTTAAACTTCCAAATGATGAAAAATTTACTTTACTGCTGAAATATTTTCGGAAGTAATTCTGGAAAAATACCAAAATTTCGCTTAATTTTTAAAAATTAAATTTATGTTACAAATTCAAAAATAATAATAATTTAGAGGTGCCTATTCAGTGAATATATTTGCCAAGGTTTTAAGCTTAAGTCTAATGCTTAAGATAAAAGTTAACGTAAGTAAAACGTTCTACAGTGAACTAATGCAAACTTACACACACGTTTATTTTTATTAGTAGTAAAGATTCTCTTCAATTTAATCTTTTCCAAAATTTCAATGAAGTACCTATCGGAAGTGAGTAAAAGTTTTGTAACAAAAATCCCAACTTTGTAAACACAAACCTTGCCCACAAATATAAAACGGTTTAAAAATGTAATGTTCTTCCATTTTCCACTTTTAATATTTATTAAATATATTTTCATGCTTCCTAGAAATAAAATTTTAAGACATCATTATCCTCTAACATAAAGAAAAAATTTATTAGCATTCATTGTAAATTTTAGCAGATAAAGCACCTTATAAATGAAATATATGTCATATCGCATATTGAAAAATAATTATCTATTTATGAAATAAATTTTAATTTTTAATTAAATAATATTAATTTTTTTCTTATAAAGAAAGTATTATGACAATGAACAATAACTGATTTTGGTTGATTACAAGTCCACATTCTAATAAAGAATAGTAAGCATTACATGTTGAAACACACTAGTCGACTAAATTAGCAGTGGCATCAATAATTTCATTATTTACTTAATCTACAGGCTTTACAGCTGCTTCTCGCTTCTAGAAGCATGACGGACAAAATACCTTTGCAAAAAGAGGCAATATTCCAAGTTATTCACCAAGACGATAATCTAAGCAAGTTAATTCCATTTTCCGCACCATGCGTTCAATTTTCGCTTAGCTTAGCCAAGTGACAAATACGGATAACTTAATTTAAACAGTGTTTTCTAGATATTTTGAGGAAAACTTTCCAAAAGTGCTTTTTTATAGAACCAGATTTTGGGATGAAAGACGATCACAGCACCATCTGGCGCATCTAGAATTCAGCAAAGAACAATAGTGCGTCGTAGAAAAGACTTCCAGTTCAAGGTGGCGAAAACGACAGTAACGGAGGGATCCTAAGAGATTTTCTTTTGTTTCTCATATCTTTTCATAAAGTAATTGTTGTAAAGATAAATTTGTCAAAAAGAGTGAAATTCTTCGAAAGATTATTGTATTTTTAAACTACGCAACAACAGATTTGTCTTTGAAGACTTTATGATTGTTTTTTTTCTAAAGAATTTTTCATTTTGAATGAAAATGAAAACCTATTCGAAGTTTCTCATAAGCAATTTTTTTTATTTCCAAATGAAAATATTTAATTATTTAATTATTATTTTTTTTCTTCTTCTAACATGACTTTTGCAAAAGAATATAAATTAAATGTTATTTTCTTGAACATACGGATAAATTTAATAAAATATTTTTAGAAAAATGTATTTTAATTATAAGATATTCTATGATTTATCTGCAAAATAAAATAAAAAACAATCATAATGCGTAAGTGTTTTAAATTAAAAATTAAATTCATTAAATATTTATACTTTATATTTTATAAATATTTTTAAAAATAAATCAAAATCATTTTTGTATTATCAATCTCATCATACGATAATTATTATAGAAGTGATTATTTTTTAAATTTTTAAATTGTTAATGAATGCCTCATTTATCTTTAATATAAATGATAAATTAACTTCAAGGCGCATAATTAATAATTTTGAAATAGGTAGAAATTGTCAAGCTTATGAAACGTTGTTTCTGATTTTAGTCAAATAAATGGAATAATAGTTAGTAAAAATGTAACAAAGAATTAAATTTATTTTCTGAAATTCATTCCATAAAATTTGTTGTTTCATAATATGAAATATAAAACAAGTATATGAAAGTCATAAATAATTCGATCTTGTGGGGAAATTTATTTTATTTCTCTAATTTTTAAAAATTATACAAAAAATTAAGAGATTATTTCATTTCCCGTTTTCGATAAAGGCGAAATTACTAAAAAAATCATAACTTTAATTAAACTATCATATTAGTATAACTGAAGAAAGATTTTTATTCGTTAAGAATTGTATGAATATAATTGTAGAAAGTTCATTTCTTAAATAATAAGAGAAATGAAATTCCAGTTTAATAGCTCACGACAATGTCACCAAGTTATGAAGCATTAATAACTTTCAGCCCATGGCAGCTGAATTTTTAACATTTCACAAAAAATTTCATTACCTATGTTAAGTTTGAAATGTCGTATAACGTTAACTATCTCAGTAATAATTAGCTAAATGCTCAAGATTAATAATATTTTGTTAATCCTTTTACATACAATCACATAATTGACTCGCGCATTGAATACTAAAATTTTTACTTTAAATCTGATATTAGATTAAAGTATTAAGTAGTTTAAAATACAAAAATTACCTAGAAACTCTACAATAACTTAAATCTCTCTTATATCATTATTGGAATTAAAATAACAAGAAATACCCCAAATAGGATATGTCATCTTATCTGGGGTAGAAATAAAAATAAATAAATTTGTAGAAATAAATTACTAATAAAACTGAAGCGATTCAAGAGCATAATCTGCGACATAATGTTGAATTCCTTGAAATCTAAATTTTTAATCCATCATCGTAATTCATTTAATCGTTTAACCGTATTTTTCTCCAAATAATTACGATTAAAAAAGCATGAAAAGATAGGTTGGATACCAAAGGTTGGGTTTTCCTTCTGCATATAAATGTATTGAATTCAAATGCTTTTCTGTAACTTATGTCATTATCTTATCTTTAAAAAGCTTTTAATTCCATCAACAATGAAAAATAGTTGACTCCAACCTATGCATTAATTTCATAAACTATATGCGGAATGGTTTTTTAATGAGGACTGAACAATTAAATAAAGCTAAACATTGTCTATGTTCAGCAGGGAATTCTTGGATAATCGATTTTCCTCCTAATTATGCAACACCAAGGGTGATTTGTTGGTGCATTGGAACCATTGGTTGATGATAGTTAATGAGAGAAATGAGACAGCGTACAAGATGAATGTTCCATTTGTGAGAGAATTGCTCTTTCGAACCATTTACGATGTAAACTTGTAATTCCATTTGGACAGGCGGGAGCTTCCATTATGCTTGAACCATTCACTCGATTCATTTATTTCTCTGTGTTTCGTCCACTATCCATTCCACAAAATGCTAATTCTTTCTGTTCTTCACATATTGGGATATTTACATGCTGTTATTAAGATAACATAACATTTTTACTTTGACTTGTCACTAAGAAGGGCATTTGTCATTGGTTTCCGGAAATTTTTGTAGGAAAAGATGTAGGAAAGAGTTAAATCCATGAAATATCGTTTTGTAAAAGTTTCATTTTCAGTATTTTTGATTTTGTTTGAAAAGAAATGAAGATGTTTATTAATCATTGATAATGACATTTAATGACTTTTGTGACTTTTCCGGCTGTTTTCTTTTAAAAGTTCATTATAAATGCATTTGATAATAATGAACATTTCAAACAAAATTAATATTATAAAATTGCATAACTTATCCTTATTGAATACAATAAAACCTTTTCATAATTCCTTTGTTTATTTAAGAATTTAGGAAATCGGCCATTCAATTAATAAAAAAATAAAAATAAAATGTTTTTTGTTATCTATTTCCATTTCCTATACAATCTGCTATTGCAAAACTTAAATATTATATAATTTATAATTTCTGTAGCTAAAATTTGAAGTTCGAAGATTTTTACTTAGAAATCTATTTATATATTACATGTTTAGAAAAATATTATTTAATCGCAGTTTTGTATTAAAACTTAAAAATCTATCTAATGCGCTTGAAGGGATTCCATGTGAAACATGAATGGTTACTTTATGGGTTTCAGATAAATTACATATATTTAGCCTAGTGGAAAAATGATGAAAAAAAGGACATGTTGGAGTGCGCTTTTTTATAAACATAATTTGTATCATTTTATACTCCCACTGGGTAGGCGGCACCTCAGAAATGAAGACGAGGAGCTTCCACCTTCATTTCTCAATGGTCTTCGGTATGATAGTTGGTTCTCGTCGCTCTATAGGGTACAGAAAAATATAGGGATTGGTTACCTCCCATCGATGACGGACGTACTTCCCAAGGGAAGAGTTGGACCGTGACCGTTGATGGCCCTTACGGCTCAGCATAGTTCCCTCCAGTAACGCAATGGTCTGGTCATTCAATTTTATCTGTATGCCCACGGACGGAATTGAGCTGACAATTAGTGATTGTATCATTTTATATAACATAATTAATTTATATTTTAAGAATATTTACCTGAAAAATTTTTTTCTTTGGGTTCTGAATCCAGATTTGTGTGCTTCTTCAAAAAACCTTGAAATGATTATGAGAGTTTTTGTTCTGTCTTAATTGTAATTGTAAAGAAAATAACAACGATTAACTCAAATATAAAGTGTAATTTTTTTCTTGAAAATTATCTATAAAAGCTTTTACATATCTTTAGTTAATAAATAAAATAATTAATAAATGATCTGTGAAATGTGTGCGGGATCTGATATCGAATTTTTTTCTAGATTTCTGGGATTGAGGTAATATCTATATCGTTATATTTCTAAGAATAAGACATAATATATAAAATGGAGCGACCAAAAACTAATCATTGTGTGTGTGTGTGTGTGTGTGTGTGTGTGTGTGTGTGTGTGTGTGTGTGTGTGTGTGTGTGTGTGTGTGTGTGTGTGTGTGTGTGTGTGTGTGTGTGTGTGTGTGTGTGTGGTCCTACGCTGCAAAGCAAATCCGTATTGGTGAGGTCCAGATAATTAAGATTGGTAAGGTCCTAGAATTTTTGTAATTTTAAGCATTCTCGCTATTGTTAATAAAAGATTATCTAGTTTTTGAGCAATTTCCAGTGTATTAAAATAAACAAAGAAAATAAATGATATTAAATCTTTTAGATCTAAATAACCTTTCATTACGCATATACTGAAAATTATTTTAATTTATCGACGGCATGATGCTTGTAAATCATAATGATGATTATTAAATTAAAAATTATAAATCATTATAATGTCTTGAATTTTTGTTTAATCAGCAGGTAATGTGCAACCTGAAATTATAAGCCAATTTTGATAAGACAAATTTTATAATTCTAAAAAAAAAAAATTAAGTATTTACACATCATTAAGATTTTTGCTGAAGACGTGATATTTCTGTTGAATAGCGACATGAAAGAAAAATGACATTTTGGCCCAATCCAATGAAAAGAGTTTTGTCTTTTCTTGATAATAGACCATTTTTTAACAATTTTACTTTCAATTAATTGAATTCTATTGAAAATGTATTACAATCCCTTGTACATTTCCGTAAGAGAAAGTTTTATCATAAATCATGAAAAGGAATGAAATCTTCGATAAAAAGTTAATATTTACCTGAATTGCCTGAGTTTTACAAATAATAAACAAAATGAGCCTACATTCAATAATGCCATTGTTAAATGAATCATTTGTTTCTCAGGTGACTTCATGCCATTGAAATGTTTGAAAAGTACATTGCTTGACAGCATCACAGCGTCATCTATTGTGATGACATGATTAATGATTGCAGTGCAGAATTCTTTTGTAGATAATAAAAAGCAAGTAATCTGTTCAATAAGAAAAAGACTCGGAAAACTCTTTGTTGAAGAAAATTAACGATTCGTTTTAACTATCAAATTCAAAGGCTTAATCTTTAACATTAATTATTTTTCGTTTCTTTATATAAATATTCTTTAACACGATATTTATCACGATAAGAGCAACTAAATCACTCTGTATAATATATTAAAATGTCATCTTTTATTCTCACAATAATGATTAAAAATTTATTAAATGATTTGATATGAACAATTGAACAGTGTTTTTCAACAATTCATTCTTAATATCTGTCTTATCAATTTATTTTATAAATCAATTTATTTTATAACTCGGGTGCTTATAAGTATTTGTGTGACTATGTCATTTTGCATAGTATGCAAAAATGTTCAGATTTTCATTGAATTCGTAATGATGATTATGATGATTTTCAATCCTATATAATGAGTTCATTGAACAAAAAAATAAATAATAAATGAATTTTAAGTTTTTGTCTATAATTACATTTTTTCTCACTCAGAAAATTGAACTACTTTAGTAAAATGCAGAAAATAAATTTTTTAGCTATATATATATATATATATATATATATATATATATATATATATATATATATATATATATATATATATATATATATATATATATATATATATATATATATATACATATGTGACATCTTTTTAGAAATATTATTGTGAAACTTATAATTTAATTTTTTTTTAAAATCAATTCTTACTTTTGCAAGAATTGAAATCGCATTCTTCAGATTCACGTGAAAAATACTGAAATCCTTGCATTTTACCAATTGAACTACTGCCTGTTGATTTCAATTTTCCTTACAAAGTGCTTAAACTCTATTTAGATTATTGAAAATTAATTAGATTTAATAATTAATGAAGCAATATTTGAAAAATCTGTATTAACATAAGTGTCATCCACTATAAGTTTAAAAAAATGTATTTGGACTTGAGTAGATGAATAAAAAGTATTTTATTAACGATTGAAAATTCGAACAAATTACATAAATACATATAGGGAGAGTGTGAGCTAATAGTAGGAATTAAAAATATCGTATTGTTATAATAATCATTCTTTCATTTCCTAAATTTTTTATAAACTTATTTCAATAACAAGAGAAGGTAGTGTTTGGAACAATTACTTTATACAAACTCTGACTCATTGATTCTTTTTAACTTCAAATAAAATACTTTTATTTTTATTATGTTTATATATTTAACATAATAAATTCATCTAATTTATTTAAATTATGTTTATTTTATTTACTAACACTGCATAACAATAACTCATATTTTCATTAAGTTCTTCATATTCCATCTACTTAAGTGCTTTCATTAATTTTCTGATGCGGAAAGTTTCATTGTATAAAAATAAATTCATATGTGATAAATTATGCCTAAACTTTGCTTTTAATTTTGTTAATACTTCCCTGTGCCGATCCAATCAACTGTTCATTTTTAAACTCGATTTATAAATTACGACATAATGGTCTTCAAAACGACTTCCATCTGAATTTTTAAAGTTGAGGCAGCATTTGTTAATTACTGCTTTCCCGCTAAATCTTTCTTTATACTTTCAGTTGGAAGGTGAAAAGTAATTCTTTTACTTTAGAAGGACGCATATTTTACGACAAAATATTCGAATATCGGTAAACCTTCATCGTTACTTAAAGAGATCAGTCATTTTCCATTCCCTTCCTTCTAATAACTCTCTGTGACAGACTAATTTTTACGAAACTATTAAAAGGACGTAAAAGCCAGAAGAAGTTAAGAAGAAATGATTTTTTGAAGAAAAAAAAAGATTTTAAAAATAAAAAATAAAAAAGATTAATGTCCAACTCTTCCGTTTGGCCGGTAATTTTCTTAATAGCCGAGGAGTAATTTTTTGCCGCTGTTGAAAGTCTTGTCTGCGTTTGACGGCTGGGCCGATGATTCAATCGTTTATCAATTTTATTATTTCTCTCTTTTTTTTAAAAAAAAAGTTTAAAAAAAAGCATCATTCATTTTCCAAATCGAGTATAAAGTTCAGATGAAGCATTGAGGTGATTGATGGCTTCGTGGTCGTTTCAGAGATTTTACTGAAAGGTGTGGAGAATTAAAGAAAAAGCTATTTATAGATCAGAGCAGAAGGAATTTCATGCATTATTCCTTGAATTTAAACACAGGCAAGGGATGGTTGAGTTCATTAGAAGCCTCCGGAAAGTTTTCCTTTGTTCTAATTTTGTAGCGGAGGCAATTTTCGATTCAATTCTCTTCGATCATTATTCTGAAATTATCTCGAGTAAACGTATTATCAAACACATTGTTACAATTCTAATTCAAATATGAGATTTAGATTAGAGAATTTCTTAAAATGTAAAAATACTAACATGAATTTATTATGGAGAGCTCTAATATTATAACCTGTTAAAAAATGGTAAATAAAATTGTTTTGTATTAAATTCTCCACTACAAAAAAATACTTTCCTCTTAATTAACTTTTTATTATTCTGATTATATTAGTTTTATTATTCTGATTATATTAAATTTATTATTCTCATTATATTAATTTTATTATCCTCATTATATTAATTTTATTATTCT
Organism: Argiope bruennichi; assembly: GCF_947563725.1. Taxonomy (NCBI): domain Eukaryota; kingdom Metazoa; phylum Arthropoda; class Arachnida; order Araneae; family Araneidae; genus Argiope; species Argiope bruennichi. The sequence goes on along the minus strand of NC_079158.1, from coordinate 40,908,794 downwards.
CATTGTATAAATTTCAATAGCCTCATTGTATTAATTTTATTATTCTGATTATATTAATTTTATTATTCTCATTATATAAATTTTATTATTCTCATTCTATTAATTTTATTATTCTGATTATATTAATTTTATTATTCTGATTATATAAATTTTATTATTCTCATTATATTAATTTTATTATTCTCATTATATTAATTTTATTATTCTCATTATATTTATTATTCTTATATCTTCGAAATATAACAAATTTGTCTGATGGTATTTAAAAGAATATGAAGAGAGTAGCTGTGCCGGCAAAAAGTGGATATTAGCTAAAGACAGAAAATAAATATAAAATTATTATTAAATGAATTTATTAAGTTAATTTAAATAACTAACAAACATTTTCCTCTTTTCTGATACAAAAATAAAGTGAAAAACTGGTGGTAAAATGAAAGATTTATATATTAATGTAATTTTCTTAAATAAATAATATAATTTCACAATACAAAATTAATTAAGTAAATATTTAAATTTATGTATAAAAGCAATTTCTTCCATTGTTAAAGGAATTACAACTTGAATTCTTAACGGAAAAATGCAGATTTAATTTTCAAATATTGGTATTGAATTTTCGACTTTATAAGAAATTTTATGCAAACGATAATACTTTTGTATTCATTTTGCATGCAACCAGTAATTCTTATTCAAGGTTTTCGCCTATTATTTTTCCTGAACTACTAAACAGTAGAATTATGTTTGTAATTTTACTTTGAAGAACACTTAAACTTCAATTCCAATCATTCACAAAGCACAATACTATTCATTTAAACAGTGATTATTATTATTTTTTAAATGCATGGCATTCTTTGACCATTAAAAAGAATTGTTGAAATTTTTTTATCACTGTCAGAAGCTCTTTGCTTGAATAATTTGATATTCCTGAAGTTTTTAAATGAAGGAAATGATAAAAAGAATATCATTTTGAAAAAGTAATGAGATAAAATCGCTCTAATCTCATTTGACTTATATTTATTAGTCATTTTACAATGAAATAAAACAAGTATCAAGGTACCTATGCAGAAATTATTCCAAAGAAAATCTGTTGAGTTAAAATTGATTGTAGATCTTGAATTACATCTACATGCCATTTGAATTTTTTTCAAACGCGCATGCATTTATGAAAAAATTGCTTATTTAACATTTTAATTTGAGATTTTTGCAAAAAATGTTCTAGTGACTCATTATAAATCTTTGTGAAAAGTGACTTTAAAATAATGTATGTAAAGAAGTGATTACTCCAAACTATCAACACTATTATGAATTCACAAGTTTAATCTCAAAGTACAGTAAATTTATTGTAATAATCATCGGTTACAAACAAATACATTCACTATTTTTGGTGCTCTACAACTATTCAATTGAAAATCAATATGCGCTATAAATTAAAATTTTGATATGTCAATCAATTTCAAAAAATTTATTTGCGTAAACGCTCCATACAAAATATTTCAAATATTTGAATGATAATAAATTTTTTTCAAATTAATTATTTAAAATCTATATACAATGCAGAAAGTTAACATTAAAAATATGTATCTTATATGGCTGTTTATATATCATCACATTACATTTCTTAATAGCAGGTTTCATCTCTAGTTATTCTTAACAACAACATTATGCCTGAGATAAATAAACATATAATAAAGCCATGTGCAAAATTAGAATACAGCAGAAGCTAAAAGTATATTCAACATAGTATAAACGAACCAAGTTAAATTGAAATTTTGATTTATGGATATTGAGGGAAGAGAATCACTTGAAATCATGGATTGAAATGAAATCATTTGTTTGAAACTTGGCAATTACAGACACTAAAGTACATTTGCAGATATCGAAGCTTTCAATCATTAAAATGGGTTTGGTCATTAGAGTAACTTGCGGAATGACCACTCGCAACTACAATGTCAGACAAATAAATATGTGCTCCACGGAATTATTTATCTCAATAATATTCCCGGATTGAATGCGATGCAACACACATGAATTTGCTTCTATGAAATCATTGACTATATTACAACAAAGGAATGCAAGATTTGTAATTTCAGACTTTTCGATCATTTCTGAGAAATGTCTAGAACTAATTCTCAGATAGATAAACTTTTATTTGTTTCTTGTATATGAAGTTTAGTGAAAGTATTTTGAATGTCGAAAAAATTCAAACTCGAGATTTTGACGAGTCTCCACATTCGAATTCAGTTTTGTATATGGACTTAAGACCAAATTTTTAATATATATATAATATAACTTTGTTGTTAATGTAAATGCAATAATTCATCAACACAAAGACATAAATCTATAAAACTCAATATGTAATATATTGATCAGAATACATAGTTCTGTGTCCCATTTTGGTTTCAAAATATCGAAAAAAGTCTTCAAAACACATATTCGACAGACAGATTCAGTAAAAATGGTAGATTCAAGCGAAAAGTCTTTATTTTTAATTATTGTTCAACAATAACATGGAGTCCATTTGTAAAGTATTAAACAGGGTTCACAATTTTATGAAAGGCTGGGGGAATACAAGACTTATTGGAGAAAAAGCAGCAAAGTTTTGACGAGAAAATTCCTGCTGGTTAAAAATAAATTTAGATTTTTCAGGGGAAAATTTAATTATTAAAATTTCTTTTTGTGTGTGTGACAGGCGATTCATCGAGTCTGCATATAGGAAGAAGTTTGTATATGAATGCTTTTTTCTGATTTCTGTGCAGTAAATATATTTAAAATACATATAATTAAGTTACCAGTATCAAACGTGGCTGATCAAGTCTACAGTTTAATCCAAAAACTGTGCATGGTGCCTAATCTATTAAATAATTAATCAATAATTGGATTATATTAAAATCACTCAATAATGAATTATATGAAAAATTAAATCAGTAAGTAAATAAAACTTAAGAAGGAAATATAAAAAAATTAATAAATAAATTGAGTGTGTAAAAAGACAAATATCAAAAATCTTAAAATTATCAAATGCGATAAGTTTTATTTTGCTATAAGAATTACCTGGTGCTTTTCTATAAACTGATAGTATAGGATTTCAAACCATGTCAATAGCAGCAATGCTTAAATGATGGATAAATGATCAAAAAGTGGCTTTTTAAATTAGCTTTTTTTCGTTTTCTTGAGACAGAATGGTACAAAAGTTTAAATTTTTTATTATGCCAAAAGTAGAGCATTTAATAAAAATTCTACAATCATAAAAAAAGAAAAAATATTAAAAAATGCTTATTATATAATTTAAAAAAATTATATTCAGAAATCTATATTAAATTTTGAATTATATAATTTTTTATAGCTATAGACAAAATTAAGCAGAAAGGAAAAATGCTTCGTAGCATTTTCCCTCCAATTAATGCTTTTTCACCATATAAAGCAAAAGATCACAGCACTGATATTAAAAATATGATAAAAATTGAATAAAATACAAACAACACGTTATGATATACTATGTCAATAATAAACTATTATAAATAGACGTCCTTATATTAAAATAAAAACGTCTATAATAGAAAAATAACTGTTTCGAAAACATTTATTTATCAACCATCTCTTCATTACGAATAATTATTTTGAAATCATCTATTTATTAACCATCTCTTAGTTATAAATAATTATTTTGAAATCATCTATTTATTAACCATCTTTCTATTGCAAATAATTATTTGGAAATAATCTATTTATTAACCATTTCTCCATACTAATTTTCTTTTTCAAAATCATCTATTTATTAACCATCTCAATATTCCAAATAATTATTTTCAAATTAATTATTTATTAACCATCTCTTCATTACAAATAATTATTTTGAAATAATCTATTTATTAAACATCTGTCCATTACAAATAATTATTTTAAAATCACCTATTTATTAACCATCTCTCCATTACATAATTTATTTTGAAATCATCTATTTATTAACCATCTCTCTATTATAAATAATTATTTTCAAATCATTCATCTATTAGTCATCCTTCCATAAGTTAAATTCTACAAATCCACTAATTTTATGAAATGGATTGTGCGCATAAAATAAACAAAAAGAAAATTTTATTTAACGCCAAGTTAAATGAAGTTGTTTACAGGTAATTTAAAACATTATAGATAGTTTAAATATATATTAGACTGGATCAACAGAAATTTCGTAATATGAAATTAATCAATTGATATTACTTACATTGATTAGAGTTGATGTACAATTATCATCACAACATTCTATATAAACCTACAAAAAAGTAATTTGAATTTGAATTTAATCCTATGCAAGATGTTTGGAGCATTAATTTTTATCTATACTGGGATCTGGCTGTAGTACCTTAAATTAAAAATGGTCCCAAAAACAGAGAAATTGTAAATATTCTGTATTTGAAGTTTTTTCTCTTTTAGTTTTATTTTAATTATGCAATATTTAAAAAGAATAAAAATTTTCTTGAACAAATAAAAAAAATAATAGTAAATTTATTAAACAAAATAATTTCCCATCTTTTTCTTTCCAGCTTGTTTTAAATGCCATTTCATTACATATTTCCAATAATCAATAATATATTAATTAATTAATATAATTAATGATATTAATTAGCTAATTAATATATATTTAGTGATATAATTTAAATGCACGCAATTATTCCTTAAGTGTAATTTGCACATTATTATTAGTTAATAAACAAAAAAGGGGGAATTCTGATATAATATTAAAATCAGATTTCAACCAAATTATTATCAAAAATTCAGAATGTTTCATTTTATTACCAAGTATTTACTCAAGGAAATAGCATTATAATTATTAAATATTCAGTTTGCGAAATAATATATTCTACTTCTACTTTATCAGATTACAATTAAATAATTTATATTCATTTTTGACTAATTTACTAATTAGTCAGAATATTAAATTACTTCAATGAATAAATCTCAGATATTCAAGAATATATTCTGATAAAGGATTTTTAATCTAGAGCATAGTATCAGATACCGAAGATGCTTTATTTCAATTAATTTGTAAACTAAGTAAATTTTATCTCCATGAAATATTTTGAGATAATATAAGTAGAAATTAAATGAAAATTTTAGAAGAATTTTTCGAAAAGGCTTTGAGGAAAATGACCATTTAATATTTAAATTAAAATTTTATGATTGTTTTGAAGAGGTGTATGTATCTATGACGAGAATTATAGAAATTAAATATATCATTTAATCTAAAGTTTCGTAAGCTAAATTAAGTATTTAGTCTATCTGAAACAAAAATGCACAATATGAAAATGAAGTTTTAAAATTGGCTCTATAAAAGGAAATTAAAGCCAAAATTATTTGTTTTGTTTTGTTTTTATTTCAAAATAAGACGCTCTAACTTGAATTCCTTTACTATAGAGATCTAATTATTATCTAAATTCCTGTTCCAATTATTTTTTAATTGCTTCAAAGCTAATCATATGGTGTAAATATCGATAAAACACCTGTTTTAATTATGCCTTTTTATTGTCAGGATGTAAATTGAAGTCTCTGGGTACTACACCAGGCAAACACGTTTTATAATATAACAAACATATATATATATATTTTTTTTGCAAAAAAATATTCGAAAAATAAGCGAACTGTTGTTGTTTCTTATGGCCCTTGCCATGGGTAAGCCCGCCGTTCGAAGACAGCCTATTTAAGCCTGAGGGGGAGCTTCTATAGTAGCGCCATCTAGGGTCAAGAGAACGACTTACCTACATACACGTCTCAACCCTTTTTACGGGGCGGACTTCATTCACTCAACCACAGATCGTAATTTAGACCTGAATCAGAGACTTGATCCAGGACCCGACCACGACAGATTTAACGCGCGTCAGCCGCCAAGTACGGGAAGCGGGGGATCTTGGGCCGGCGGGGTTCGAACTGGCAACCTAAGGGTCGCGAATCCGACGCTCTTACCAACCAGGCTATCCCGGCCCCGAGCGAGCTCTGATTGAGAGCAGTATGATTCATATTAACTATTAACTCATATTAAATATCTTTAATCCCACATTGATGATTAATGAGATAATTTCTAACGATGAAAAACTTCAAAGCATTTGATTAATAACTACCAGATATTGTTTACAAAGCTGAAATTAATTCTTTGTGAATAATATCCGTAACATTAGAATTGTATTGTTGTGTACTGTTTCGATTTTTAATGGAATGACTTCATGAGTGTTTGATAATTAGTTTTTAGTGAATTTGTACTGTTGAAATTCTGTTCACTGTTTTGATTTTGAATGGGATTTTTTAATAAGATTTGTTCTTCTATCCTTCATTTTGTCATTTTCATAGAGAAAATACTATATTACCTATGCTGTAACATTGATTTCAAGAAGTTTGGAAATTTTAATTATTAATTTTCCATTTTAACGTAAAAGTATAAACGAAATATGTATTCGTTTGTAAAACATTTTTGTTTAAACTAAATCTTCATTTAGAATTATAGATTATCTTTTTTTATTTGACTTTTATGTTTTAAATCTTCCACCAATCTCAATCAGTCTCAGTACCTTTTTACTACTCATATGAAATCATGTGGAAATGTACTACTCATGCAATTTTTCTTTACTCTCATTATTACTAGATTAACTTTGTCTTTCTGTATTCTTATCGTTTTCTAGCGTATTTTTTTCCTTCTGAAAACATTGATGGCAGAGGGACAAAAGTGATCTGTTTTACCAAAATTTACTGTAAATGTGTTTCGTCAGTTTATTCACTTTCAAGGCACTACTTTTGCGTTTTATAGTAAATTTATTGGAATTAAATTGCAGCTGTTAGCCACATTCTTATAGTTCTTACAGAAACGATTTTTCTTTCTCTAATGAATGACCATATATCTTATGAGAATGAGCATATCTATCGATTTTAAGAAGCATTCTGAGTGTTATAAAGTATTTTAATTGCTGACCAGTGCTTATCACACAAATGTGATTATAATGCTGTTGTCATATTGCTGGCCAATGCTTATCACACAAATGTGATTATAGTGCTGTTGTCATATTGCTGACCAGTGCTTATCACACAAATGTGATTATAGTGCTGTTGTCATATGTAGATCTTAAAGAGAATACCATGAATTTCCTTCTAAATTCAAAAATAATGTTGTACCATAATGTGGAAGTAAGTTATAAATAAAAACAATTGTTGTTTCACAATTTCTAATTCTTAGATTTTGGAAAATAATTATAAACTGTGCCATTTTTTTTAACAATTTCTATCTTTAATCTCCAAAATGATTTGGACATTAATTTATTTTTGTGGTAACAATAAGTGTTATCAATATAAAATCTTTTTTTCTAACGATATTTATGTACTTTAGTTATTTTTACTACCAATACTTGAATAATAAGATAAGCTGACACTGAATTTAATAAAGATATTTTTAAATTATGAATCTGTCATTATTAGAATTGTCATTACTCAAATATCATCAGTTATGAAGGAAAGTTTGTATATTCCATGAATATAAATTTTAATTCTTTGTATAGCTTGGAATTATTATTAGAGGAATTTGGGAATCATTTGAAGGATTTTAATAAACAATTTGTTTTCTAAAAAGAGAACAAAATGTGTCAAACTTCCGTATTTTAAAAATTATAACATTTATTAAAAAAGATTATTAAAAAAAAGATTAAATTAATTGTCAAAGAAGTTAAAGGGTGTTTTAAGAATCTTATATGATGAGTAAATTAAATTATTATCTGTAAAAAATATTAATCTGTTGAATAGATGTTACATCTTAAATTGAGTTTCATTCAATTATTAAACCCATTTTATATAAAAAGGAACAGACATTAACATAATGTTTATAGTACTCTCAATGATCATTTATTTGTTATGTATCTTCAAATAGTCAGTATAAAGGAAAGAAGCATTTCAAGCATATTAATCTAGAATAAAACCTTATTAATTGCTCAGATCTTAAACAAGTGGTATAAATTGCTGATTTTTTTTTTCCGTTTTTAAAATATTACCTACATAAATAAAAACACGACCTTCACCTGAAGAAAAAACATTTTCTGCAAACTAATTTATTTTTTGCTCTTTCTGTTTAGTAATTGCTTTTATGCAAAACAAAGATGGTATAAAAAATCTTCAAGAGCAGCTAGCTCCCAGAAAACATGTCTTCTTTTTACATTTTTATACGGTAAAAGCGAATGTGCATTTCATTCCAGAAGAAGTACAAGAGTTTTACTAGAAGCATCAAAGTAATACAAAAAATTTGCTTTTTAATCTTATTACTTTCTTTTTCACATGGGAAATGTGCTATTTTTTCTTTCCTAAAAAATGGCTAACAAAGTTTAAAGACATTCAGAAATGAAATGGGAGCATAATACTCATCATGATATTTCCTTACAAATTCATCCCTAGACATTTTTTTTTCTTTCAAAAGATGAATGGGGGCATTTAGATTTCTTCTCTTGCTTAGGCTGAAACAAGGTTTGCATTCATTTCAGGAATGATTCAATTAGTATGTTATATTTTATGTAGTGTGTTACATTTTATTAGTTATATTTTAGAATTTGTATTAATGTATTTTCCAAATGATACTTGATAATTTTTCTTTATTAAATTGTTTTATAAAATTAATTATTATAAATTTAAAAAGCTATATAAGCACAAACTACGAATTAAACAATACGTTGAAACTGATTTATCCTACATATCTTTGATTAAACAACGATTATTGTTTCTCCAATATAATCTCCCAATAATGTATCGAAATTTTTTTCAACGTAGTTAGTTTCAAAGGAGAAAATTCTTCATGGTCGTTAGTGTATTATGTAATTATCAAAACCTCTAGCTTCCTGGGAAAAAAAATGTTAACATCATTCATTTTTCAGCATTTTTAACAATAAATTAAACATACCTAGTAAAATTTGGCAGGAATTGATTAGCTTATCGGACAGGAGATTATTTCTAATTATTTGTAATAGTTTTAATAAATAGCAATTACCTGTTCTTAAATATAGTCTCCTGATAATGAATGGAATGGGTTTTTTTCAGAATGGTTAATACCAATTGACAGAATTTTTCATGATCGCAGGGGTAACATGTAATTACCGAAAACTTTAGCTTCCTGAATTAAAGAAAAAAGAATGTTAACAAAAAATTAAATATACCTTGTAAATTGGCGTACACAATTTGGCAGAAATCGATGAGGTTATTAGACAAGGGAGTATTTCTAATTATTGTCACTAGTTTCATTAAATGTTATTACTTTTTCTTAAATATAGTCTCTTAATAATGTATTGAATAGTGTTTCAAAATGGTTAGTGTTAATTGAGAGAATTCTTCATGATCGCTGAGATAGAATGTAATAACCAAACACTCTACATTCCCGAATCGAAAAAAAATTTTAACAACAAATTAAATACACCATGTAAGTTGGAGTACAAAATTTGTCAGGAGCTGGATGAGCTTATTAGATAAAGGAATATTTCTATCACTGCATTTATTAAACAACGATTATTTTTTCTTAAATGTAGTCTCTTAATAATATATTGAATGTTTTTTTTTCAAAATGCTGATTGTGAGAGTTCTTCATGGCCGCTGAGGTAGAATGCAATTACCAAAAACTCTAGATTCCTGAATCATAAAAAAAAGAATGTTAACAACAAATTAAGCATACCTTGTAGGGTGGTGTACAAAATTCTACAGTGGCTGATGGCTCTATTAGACATGGGAGTATTTCTATTTATTGGCATTAGTTTCATTAAATAAAGTTTATTTTTTCTTAATTTTACTCTCCTAACAATGTATCAATTTTTTTTTTCAAAATAGTTAGGATCAATTGTGATAATTCTTCATGGTCAGTGGAGTAACATGCAATTACCAAAAATTCTAGCTTCCTGAATATTAAAAAAAAGTTTAACTATAAACTAAGTATTTTATTATTAATAATGCAAAAAAAATCCAATAAATGTTTTTTTAGGGATTTTTTATTCATAAAAGCTTAGGGATTCATTCATAAAAGCTTTGAAGATCTAACAAATTGAAACCCAAACACCAGTGGTACCTTTGCCGAATTTATAGTTCATTTTATTTATAAGTATACCATATATCATTGAAACTTTTTCTGGGCTGTTTTAAGTAATAAATTATCACACAGGAAATTACTTGCGGAAAGCTTTAAAGAATAAATTTCAAGATAATTTCAGCAAGACACGTAAAGCTCAAGCTGGATTGTGAAAAAATTTCTTTTACCAGCAATAGAATGAAAGAAAGAGGTGCATAATACTTGAAGCATATTTGCTTTAAAATACAGTAATATTTTATTTTTAATTGGAAATAACAAATGCTGAAATTAATAGATATTTTCAGAATTATTTTTTGTATTCAAAATATATGTATTAAGCTAATACTTTCTCATCTGTATAAGTATTAAAAAATTGCTTTTGTTTCCAGGATTGTATTTTTCAGAAATCTTGATTTCTTTATATTTTTTTTTATTTTCTAATTTTGTCTCTTCAGTAAATATTCCCAAGTGTATTTTCTCCATAAAATATTATGTTGGAATAAAAAAAAATGCTTATTTATCAGATCATGCTTATGATGAGATTGCGATTCATCATCTTGGAGTAAGAAGTTTTCCAGTTTTGGGTGAAAATATGGGTATAACAGTATAATAGAAAAAATTTAATATGTTCGATAGAATATTATGCTTATTAATTTCAATGATGAAGATTAGTTTAAAAATATATTTAAATAAACTCTATTTTGAGCATCATGTTTTGAATGCTTAAATGCAAAAATTCTGTCATAAAATGATATAAATTACTGGAAGAACTTGAATGTTAAGTCATAGGATTAGATAAAATAAAAAAAGGGACAAAAGAGTCTTAAAATTTTATTTCAGCATTCTAAATTTTAAGAAAAAGAATAAAATTTCCATTTTCACTTAAAATATTCTTATAACATCTGGAGTTTTAAAGATATATATATAAAAGGAATTTAAAGGAATTAATTATACCCTTTCTATAAGTTCTTTTATAGTTATTAATTTGAAAGCATGATTTAACATTCCAGTTAATCCTGATCATAATTTTAGAACAAAATTTCGTTAACAATCACAAATGATTATATTGTACCTTTTATGACTTCTTATCTTTAAATGAACTTCGACTAGTCAGCAAGTAGCAAACAGTAACAACCATGTAAAAACTGAAATTGAATTCCCTAAAGAATAAATACCCTGAGAATTAAAAAAAAAAAACCTAAGCAAAACAATAAAAAAATACAAACAATCCATGGAACGTGAATAAATACCTGTAACTTGTATTGCTGGTTAAATAAATTAACGGAAATCGCTTAAAAAGGATTAACTTATATTTCCCGCATCATATTAAAGCAGATATTTTGCATTAAATATTTATTGGTGAAATCTCTTCGTTTAACACACAAAGTTAATTCCATTTTAGCAATTTATTATTTATTTCTATTAAAATTTTTATTAAATGAAAATAAAGTAGTTTTGAGAAATCTTAAATAGATAATTTAATTTAAGCATTAGCAATTTTAAATGCCCGAGCATCAAAATAAGGGACAACGTAGTAATATGGCTGCAAAGATTACGTAGGTTTGTTATGTCTCTCACTGGAACAGCCTTCAAGATTAACCTGCATTATTCGAAGTGGAAGCAATTCAAATAGAATGTAAAGGAGGTTGCAATAATCTGTAAACCGTGCTGTCTGCCCCTTCCAGCACTGAAGTGCACTGAAACATGCTTCTCTAGAATAAACCCTTCCTAAGCACACTAGACGTATATAGATAATCCCACAATTGATCTGAGTCAACAGACTTGCACCATTCTGCCAGAGAATAAAGCCAAGTGTCAATGGTAAGATTAGAAACACTTCGCCAAACTATCTTCTGATCGAAGGATACGGGAGATGATTGGCAGTATTTTGGAAATCAACGGGATTTATAGACAATTGGATCTTTTATTATTATTATTATTATTTCCCTTATTCTATTTCCAGTGAATTCCGAAAGATTTGATGGATTTTTAACGATAATTTGGAAGTGGTACAAGTTTTATTAAATTTGAATTTTTTGGCTCATGAATGCAACATATGTTTATTCTGACTGTCACATGCGATGATAAGTCTAAAAAAATCTAGTATACATAAAACTACGAGATTTAGAAATCAATATGAACTTATCATATCATTTTTGATTAAAAAAAAGTCCTTCATTTTGTTAGCTCCAGATTTTATGATTTTGAAATAGATTTGAAAATACAGCAATTATTTTCAAATCTGTTATTATTATTCTATATTTTGTTATTTTTGGAAATTTATTATGATAAAATTGACCTATTTAAAGGCAAATAACTTAGAGAAAAGGACTTACGCAGCTATTTTTCTTATCAATCAAGCTGCGAAATTAGTATCCAATATTCCTTACCATTTTTATCATTCCATTTTAGCACAATCAACAATATTATTATGACATCTTTCTAACGTCAAAGAATGTCTTGCAATCATCGTGAAATATCTATTGCTAATGACATAAATTTATTTAAAGAGATCGACTGACATAAGTTTTCAATTAAATGCAACTGTAATTGAATCTAAATATTTCTTTCAAAGCTTATTAATTATAAAAATCAACAAAATAAAGGGTGTCCCAAAATTAAGGTAAGATTTGAATTTGCTATCATTCGTGCAATAAAGTGGTGGCAACCCTATTAAAAAACGATTTGACAGATTATAGTTTAGGCTTAGTAAAAACAGAGTGTTACATAATAGAACAACATGCTTTCATTGTAGAACATTATTTTAAAAATGGCGAAAGTCTAGCGACCATTGTTCAAAAATTTGAGAATTGGCCCTCTAGATAAAATGATTTAACACCATTGGATTTCTTTTTATGGAGTTATTTGAAGTCCTAGATTTATGTCAATAAACACACAAGCGCAAGTGCATTGAAGGAGGGAATTCAGCGCTGCTTCAACGAAATTCAGCCACATTTATGCAAATGAAAAATTTCGACAAAAAATGTGCGTATGTGCCAGCAAAATCTTGGTGATCATATGCCGTATGTGTAATTCCACGCATAATTCTATCCTGTGTACTTTACGATTCAATAAAAATATAACAATTTAAAGCAAAGAAACTGTGTTTCTTCATTTGATTCACATCTTGCGTTAACAAGTTTTTTATAGTGTAAAGCGCAATTTTTACAAAACCTAAACTATCAGTTGTCAAATGAATTTAATAAGGATGCCAAAACCTTACTGCAGAGATGGTAGCAAATATAAATCTTAGGTTAATTTTCGGACATCCTTTGTTAAAAAATTCATAAATCATAAAACTGTTAAATGAGAAAAGACATTCGTTTAAAATATCTTCTCTTTTATTTTGAACATATCTTGTTCTCTTTAGTAAATCGAAATCGCGGATTGGAATTCTATATTTTCTTAGATAATCGAATTATTTTCGTAATCTGATCTGAAGATATTCAGGGCTCTTATTTAGAACTTAAGTAAATGGAGTTTACTTCCAACTCTTAAAAGTCTATCATCCATTCAATTGATTTTCTTTCATGTTCTTACATATCGTATTTGATCTAACTATTGAAAGCACTCTCTAACGTGAATGAAATTATCTTAACCTTTCCTTATATCTTTTTAAGACTACAAAATCAACTAACTCCCACTCTGTTTCCAAGGAAATTAAGCACAGATTTTTCCCACTTACAAAAGCATCCAAACATTAAATCGATCACCGATTCTTTTAGAATCTACTGCACCAGAAAACTTCTGAAGATTTCCTGCTCGAGCACAGAGAAGTTGTTGAAGCATGTTGGAGGCAACTCCTTTTCAAGAAAAGCGAAGAAAATAACCAGCGGATGAAAATCAAGTCCCAATCATGTTTATTCAGGAGTCAATAAATACGTTCAAGAGGTTCTTCTTTGTTCAATGGAGGAGACAGCGGAACAGGCGTTTCAGCTCTTCTCAGGTAAGTATTCTGCCTGTAGAAGGACGAGATTAAAGCGCCGTCGAATTGCTTAATTAGCAGCTAAGTGAAAAGACGGCATCAAAGAGAAAATTCGATGTCTCGATGCATGAGTATTTCCTCGGAGAGCGACTCGTAATTTATTTCTCAATGTGTTTCTTGACAATTTTAATCGGGTAGAAATGGTTTTAAAATGGAACTTATTCCACTTGCTGAAAAGGAATTAGATTCCAAAGGAGAAAATGATGATGCATGTGGAACAAAAGGTCGAAAGTTTTCTGTAATGTTTCACCTAAGAACCTAATTGGGTAAAGTTTGGATGACTTAGTCTTGCAAAACACCCCAGGTGTCATTACTAATTACACATTTTAAAAATATATATTTTGTATATTAATAATTAATGAAAACAATTTAATAAATACCCCATAGAGAAAAACAAGATAGAGTTTTCCAATAATGATGAGTTAGAGACAAACCATACATTTGACACAGAGACGAAAAATTCATTTTTTTAAAATTATTAAAGATGGAAGGGAGGTTCAGAGTTTGAGAGATGATTTCCGAGTAAAGTATTTTCGTTAAGTTGCGATTTTTGCATGGTTTAATTTAATTTGATTTTCAAGCCACACTAATTTTGTCCCTGATATCATAATTTGAAACTCTGGTCATATGAGCACTCTTAGCAAAGCATAGTTAATCTGTACGAATTTGACTCCAATGGGTATTATAAATTGCAACCCCGTTTCTGGCAATAATTTTACTTATTTCCTATAATTAGTCCTTCCGAAATAGTGGCATCACAGCCTCTTTCCAAACTGGGAACATTACTTCATGGGTAATGGTTTGCACACTATATTGTAAATTAGCGCTTATTTGCAAGGCATGAATGATTCAGCAAAGAATACTTTATTCACGCATTTCATTCACTCATCCTTAGGTTGCGAGTTCGAACCCCGCCGGCCGAAGATTCCCCGCGTGCTTGGTGGCTGACGCGTGTATAAATCTGTCGTGGTCACAAAGACCCCCATGTCGAGAGTAATACCACTGGAGTTACTGGATCAGGGGTGATCGTTCTCTGATTCAGGTCTAAATTACGATCTGTGGATGAGTGAATGAAATGCGTGAATAAAGTCCGCCCCGTAAAAAGGGTCGTGACGTGTGTGTAGCTAAGTCGTTCTCTTGGCCCTAGATGGCGCTACTGTAAAAACAAGAGACGCTCCGCCACCCGCTTAAAATCCCTGTCTTCGTAATAGCTGGCTTGTCCATGGCAAGTGCCGTAAGAAACAACAACATGCTTTATTATTAAAGGAAAATTACTTGGCGAAAGAGCAAGATATTGTATTTGAGAGGATTTTTTTTTTAAAAAGTGAATTTTTAGAAATATTATTAATATTATTACCAGTTTTTAGCATGCAGCTCATACTTTGGTACTCAAATTTATATTATTGTTATTATTTTCACTTTCAAACAATCCCTGTCTAAAATAATCAAAGACACATGAGTGTTCTGTTTAAGACTTACATAAAAAAATATGTTTCAATATTGTGAATGTTAATGGGTTTTTGTTACCTTTTTATTACTTTTCTTATTGCATAAAAAGAATGCTAAGAAAAAACATTATAATCGTCAAAAAAATTTTAAAATTTCAACTGGAAAGTTTTAAAGAGTTCTCCTCATTTCAGATCTTCTTGAGTCAGAAACATCAAATTTTTGGAATTATGATTGTCTGTTTGATCAAATGAACTCTGAACAAGAGGAGAAATTAAGCAAACGATCTTAACACTAAATTTTTTATATATCTATCAAATTTTGGACAGATGTCATTCACAGTAAGTCTTTCTGTTTGATTGCATGTGTTCCGAAGAACACGATAATTTCAAAACACAAAGATATAGATAGATAAAATTTCATTCATACATTTAAATTGAACTTACTGATATGCATCAAAATCTGTACAAAATACAATAATTGGTAGACAATAGGCTTCTTATGTATTTTCACATGTATAAAAATGGGACAAATAAATAACACTTGGAATATAATTAATTTATGCCCAATTTTGGAATCTAAATAGCAGATTCTTATTAAATTTCGAATCAAATTTGTCAAAGGCTTGACCAGCTATTCATCTGCAGATTCTCATGAATATATCCACTTATACGGGAAAACGGAATTACTTTGATAAGTGAAATTTGATGTATAATCTTAAATTACTAATAGTTCTGCAGCAAATTTTTATTTCATTTATTAAAGCAAAAGGCTTCTAAAATGCATACTCGAATTGTTTAACTGACCAATTATCTCTGGGACACTGAATATTTAAAAAAAAATGAGCACTCATATAGACTGAGCTTGAGCAGTCCTAGTTGTACTGAAATGTCGATCAAGAAAATAAAATTCCTTCGTCACACTTCTGTTTTTTATAAATAATTATATATTTCAATAGCAAAGAATATTATGGCGATTCATACTGCTTGTAATAAGTTATGTTTTGTTACAAAAGAATACAAATGCCATTTTCGAAATTTTAGGTATCTCTTAGGAAATGAATTTTATCGAACGTTTAACGATTAATTACACATTACAGGATTCTTAATTTCCTGTAGAGGAAGGTGCCAGATGAGACAATATACGCGTAGTACTAAAATTAACATTTTGACTTATTTTTCAAGTTCCATTCATGCTACTGTACCAACATTGAATGACTCAACAATCAATCAATTTTGCCACGATATTTTAAGTTCTTTAATAATACCTTATCTAAGCGTTTTTCAAATTTTAATGAAAGATAATACGAGGGAGAGTCAAAAAATAAAGGGACATTTGAGAAAAGGGGCATTTATTCTAATGATATAAAACTGAAACATAAATTAATTTTCTATGTAATCGCACTGGACTTCAACGCAACTTACCAACGTTTCACAATTAATTTTTATTCCGTCGGATTTATAATCAATTTTGCACAGCATCAATGATTTGTTCATCTGTTTCAAATCTTCTACCCCTTAGTGCTTTCTTTAATGGCCCAAGCTTATAGAAATCAACTAGAGCCAAGTTTGGACTGTATGGCGGGTTCACCAACCCTTCAGATCAAAATCCCTTTATTTTTTTTACCATCCGTTGGGCAGAATGTAACCAAGCGCTATCTTGCGGCAGAGGAATTCCTTTTCGCAGCTTTCCACGAAGTTTGGATCTGATTGCAGATTCCGATGTAGTTCGCAACACATCACAATAATTCTCACTGTTCAAAGTTTCGTCTCAGTGGCTAACGTCTATGGCCTGCCTGGTCTTTCGTCGTCACATAAAGAAGTTATTCCCTATTTGAAGCCCTCTATCTATTCCTAGATCTTGCTTCTCGATAAACAGCTGTCACCATATTGCGTTTGCTTTCGACGAATAATTTCCTCAGGTTTAACACCTTCCTAATCACTGCTCCCATTTCCTCATTTATACAGATAGACAATGTAATTACATATTTAACGGCCTGCTATACTGCAACGATTAACCTGGGAATAAGAGTGACGCAGGGAAACATTTTACTCATTGACACTTTTTCCGCTAAGATGAAATATTAAAATTTTATTTTTGTAATTTTTTTATTATCAACTTTTGCAGAAGGCAAAGTGTTTTATACATTTTGAGACTTCTTTTTAAGAAACTTTGAGAATTGAAACATATATCTAATTATAATAGTTAAGGAAATAATCAATTCCTACACTTTTTCCTGACAAACTGTGTACTGAGAAAGATTTTAGATTACGAGTTAGACTTCAGTTTAGTTACTTTAAGGAAATACTCTATTAAGAACAAATTATGATTATAAAAAGAAATATATCCAAAAGGAAGGCAAAAGAACAAAGCGAAACTTAATGATATAGAACAAGTCAAAAGTAGTTGTTTAAAATGTACATAGGCATTAATATATTCATTGTTTTAGAATTAATATTTATTGATTTATTATATGAAATTTTATATTTAATGATTTCAGAAAGTATAAGAACTGCCTGTAATGTAATAACGATTTAGTTCCTCACTACGAACTCTAAATAACTACATCTCAAGAGTCATCTAAAAAAACCATGTATTGAGCATTTCATGATTTGGACTAATGATCTATAACTTTCAGCGAATAATTACTTTAATAAGTTCATTACTTAATTAATCTGCAAGCGCTATAGCTGCTTTCCGAATCCAGAAACACGTCTGATAGAGCTTTTATAAAAATAGACTGTACATCGCCTTAATAGAGAGGGCCTAACGATAATCTAAACTTGTTAAGTCTATCATCCGCATGACGTGTTTTATTTTTCCGGAACTTAATCGTGAGACAAACACAATTAATATCGTTACGGTTTTGTTCTAGACGGTTCCATAGAAAATTCGAAGGAAACTTTCCGAAACCACTTTTTTATGGAAGAAGAGTTTTGAACGGAAGAGGAACATAGCAGCATCTGGTGCGTTTGGAATACAACAAAGAACAATAGGATGTCGTAGAAAGACCTTTTCAGCCAAGGTGGCGAAAAAGACAATAATAAACGCAGTCAGCTTCCTGGCTTTCCTTTCATTTTCGCTTCTTTTCGTGAAGATGTTGAAAAGATAAAGTTATCAAAATCGAGACAAATTCTTCAGCCGTCCATTGTGTTTTAAAGTTTGCAACAGCAGGTTTATTTTTGATGGCTTTAATACATTTTTTTTTTTCTTTTCCGAATTTTCTTCAATTTTCAAGAAAACAGATTTTAGTGCTTCTAAGTTCTTTTTTTTATTTTTTATTTGAGAGAATTATTATAGTTTTTTTATTTATTGTCTTTTTTTCCTCTGAAATAAAACGAAACAAATTCATTTCTGTTTCATATTGAGTGTTCATGTCTTTATCAATAAATCTTTTGAAATATCTCTTGGGGGGGCGCGGGAAATGAATTTACAAATTTACATTTTTGCAGTTTACCTTTTGTTATTTCTTCATACGTATTTATTTAATAATTTTAATTTTGAAAGAAATTTTAAAATTAATATACATATTTTAAAAAATAGCAACTGTGTGAAGTATAATGTGTGCGTGTGCCTAGATGTAAACTAACAAGAATCATATCAGTATTTAAATAGGAATATTTATTGTTTTTTAGTAAAAATAGATAATTTTCCAATTCCTTTTTAGAAATCCAGCAAATATTGGTTCAAAAAAATCGATGCACTGTTATGTTAAATATTAATTCTGTATTTATCTATTACAAATTTACTGTTCACGTAATTCTTTTATTTGTGACTATTACTTTATCATAATTATCCATCCCTTTAATATGCTAATTAATGCTATGTTATTAATGGTGTCACATGTATTCTATAACTATACAGTTGGTAAGAGAGTGGCGGGCATCTACTGTATTTCCTTACTTCTATGTGATTGTTGGAGTTAAACTGGTGCAGTTAGGCATAACCTAGCTTACTTATTATTAGCGGCAATGTTATGTATTATCCGTCCATATTCCCGTCTGTAATGTCGACTTACAATAGTAAATAAGCAAAAGGTAGTCGAGAATTGTTCATTTTATAAAATCCCACACATCCATATATTTATTTCTGTTCTGTTTATGATAAACACTAACTGTTTTTCGAAATAAAGTATTTAATTTCGTATATCTAAAGATTTTTTCCTTTTAGGCCTACGAAAACTGAAAAAATGTTTTTAAAGTTAAATGATAGATTAGTGGATAAATAAAAAAAAGTTGCGCATCAGCATGAAATACAATTAATTAAAATAATTAAAATAAAATTATCCCAAGACTAAAATAACAATTGAGTAATTTTTAAAAAATATTATCATTTTTTTACTTGGATAATTCATTCAAATACCACCCCCTTCCCATTTTTTTTAGGGAGATTTTCCAAGAATAAAAGTGATCTTATGCAAAGCAATTCAAACGAAAACAAACTTATTTAGAATTTCCACTGACAAAGATGTAAAATTTGGCAAGGCATTACAATTAACAACATAAGGTCAATAACTTAATTTATTTCATTATTGTATCTTTATGAATTAAAAATATGGAACCTTATTATTATTATTTTTAATTTTAACTATGGAAAAAGGGTGAAGTTTCTGCTTTTAAACCTTTTCATACATTATAAAATTGCTGACAAATTTTAACTCAATGGCATAGAATAGAAAGTAATAAGTGAGTGAAACGAATCGTCACCATGCACATAATATGTTTAATTATACTAACAGCGCAAATTCCCTACAATATTTTAAGGATATTATTCCAATATTGTAGCACATTCAAAATATTGGAGAATATAGCAAAGATTTCCCATAATACCTGGTACAAAAGCAGTAGGGGAAAATAAATATAAATGAAAATTAAACATTACTTTTGCAAATCAAACAATAATTTTTAATTATTCGTGTCTAAAACGATAACAGCAATTAAATGATTATTGATCTAATCTTTCAAAATATAAAAATCATAGAAATAAGATCAATAGAATATAATTTGTCTTTTTAAAATTATTTTTACTCTTCTTCCAAAACATAATATTTATTTAGGTTTTAACATAACATTTTCAAAGTTACGACATAGAAATAAAACAATCCGACGAGTTTAAGAATAGCAATAGAAATGAAATCTTTTGTTTCCTCCATTATGGTTGATGAGTACAAAACTTGACAACATTATCATTTGCTATGGTATGATAAATGAATGTATTGAATCACTCTTCTATATAGAGTAAAAAACGTAAGTAATCTACTAAAATAAAAAAAAGTAATAAAGTAGTTCTCCTTAAAGAAAATTAACGATTCGTTTAAACTACGAAGATTAAAAATGTATTTATTTTGTCACTTGTTTTATCAATTAATTTTATAAATAATCTTTGTCTATTCGTTCATCAGTTACTTGTGCAGCTGTATGAGTTATTGAGTATAATGTGCTGAAATGAAAATTTCCAAATTTCGCTTGTTCATCATTATAATAACCATTCTAACCTAATAAAATACTGTTACGAACCTGTGATGCGGCTTTCCAGCATAGTGGGTTCCATAGGAGGTCCCAGAGCTTGGCGACAAACTTGGTGACCGTTTGGCGACTTGGCGAAGAATTTGGCTACTTTGGTGCCAAAATAGATTATACCCGAAACATCGAGAATTTTCCCGATCCGTCCAGTAGGAACGGAGATACGCCTTCCGGATTGGTTGAGAGGCTTCTAGCCCCGCCTCCTGAGACCTATAAAAGGAAGCACCCGCAGCTGCCGGGCAGTGGTGAGTCGAGTGGAGAACCAGTGTTGAATTGAGTAGTCGGAAGCGACAGAGAAGAGTGGTCGTGGACCAGTGGAGTTGTAGAGTAGTCGGAAGCGACGGTGAAGAACTCGTCTTCTAGGGACTAGAGGAGCAGCGACGGAGTAGAGCTGCTGTGTATACTGTTGTAAGCCGCTGTATATGCTGTTGTATACTGCACGTCTCGGCTGAAGATAATCGTCTTGCTGTATACAGTTGTCTCTGTGCTGTATATAATTGTCGTCTTTGTGATGTCCTGTGTGTCTTCGTGTAAATAAACGTCGTTGTTTCATTTTCTACTGCCGCCTCCTGATTGAGTGTTCTCCACACCATATAACATCCACTATCCAAAAGAACCCCCGGACAATTTTCGTAACAATACATTAATTGCGAAAGTAATGTGAAAATAATATTTTATGAATTAAACAGCAACTGTTTTTACTTCTTTCTTTTTAAATGATCAACTAGTTTAGAGTGTAAAATTTAAAGATTCTGACTTATTTATTAAAAAGTAGAAAAATTAAAAAAATAACTTCATCTATGAAATTTAATTAATTATCATAAAATTCATAAGAATTCAACATTTAGTTTGCTTTACTGGCAAATTGTTAATTCTGAGTAGATAAAATGAAGGAAAATATGCGTCACAACTTAATTTCGCCTGTTAATTATGATTATTACCAGAAACATTGAAATCAGTTCTCCCCCTCTCTACTGTTTAGAAATTTGGCAACATCTATATAGTTTAACATTATTAGATACCTAAATATTTTTTTAATTAATGGACATATATATATATTACTAACAAGGAGGAATGTGTGTGCGTCTGCGTTGAAACTCCAAAGGCCAAACCGTTGACCTATAGCTACCAAATTTGGCGTATTTATACTTTGGAAGGCTAGAATGTGCATCTCAGATAGTTTTTTTTTTTTTAATTTTTGTAATAATTAAAAACTAAGATCAATTTTGGAGTTTTCCTGCGATAACTAAAAAAAATATAATTTTCAAAAATGAAAGTTGCACTGCTTTGAAAGTTTCTAGTCTTTTTAATGATATCAGTTTAAGAGTCCTGGTAATTTGTCTAGAATTTTTCGAATTATTTTTAATATATATATATATTTTTTGCCTAGTTTCCAATAGATTTCATTATTGCTCTGAAGTTCAAATCCTTTTGTTTGTTTCATCACCGTAGAGCGTAATTTTTTTTCCATTGTTGAAAACTAAAGAAGAAAGATTTTGTTTAACATATGTGTAGTTTACTAGAAGGATACATAAAAATTGGAGATACAATGAAGTGAAATTTAAAAGAAAGATGAAAAGGACATTTACATTTTTAATAATGCAGTGATATCCTGGGATACATCCCTTAAAGAAAAGTTCACGTACACAGTGCCAGAAGCATATGTAATACAATTAAAATAATTTGTCTTTTCTTTAATCTCTGATAATTTCCCAGAATCATGAACATGGAGTTATGACAAAACGGTTTAAATAAAATTAAGTATAACTAATATTCCTAGTGAACCAACTGGTGACCAATCTCTACTAGATCTTCTTTATTGCTAGGGAAGGAATTCAGTAAGATCCGTGACCTTGCATTAACAAGGAGATTTACAAGTCAACGATGCATCCTATAATATTTAAATCAAAGTCTTGAAAACATGATTATTTACACTTTAAGCTGGAATGTAAAATACTTTTTTTGCACTAATTATTTCAGAAAATGTAAGATGAAGTAAAATTAAAGTCGAACAAAATTGCTTAAGTTTAACTTATAATTGGATAATTAAATTAAATGTTTTAATAATGAAATAATGAATTAAAATGATAAATAGCAGAAATATCACTGTTACCTGGAAATAAAACTCTGAATGGCCGGTACAAATTTCATGTCGTAAATATCGAGTATAATAGAAATATTTTGTTGTGGAAATCATTAAAACATAGTTTCACAAAATATTTAATTTCTACTAATCATTCATTTCGTCGAACCAGCTAGTCATAGGCTGCTAGTTTAAAATATACAAGATATCTACAGGTTTCTAAATCATTAAAGATGGACATTTATATTCAGCTGAAAATATTTTAGATTATTTTAAGAAATAACATATGTTTTTTCGTATTAATAATTGTACTTTTGAAAAGTTATGATATTTATGCATATGCCTTATCTTTCTTATCACTTCGCTTTAATATTTTTTTTATATAAAATAAATTTAAATAAAAAATGCTCGGTGACTAAAATTGACTAAGTTACGAAGCTTTGGATTTCATCATTTCATGCAACTGAATGACCCTTTCAGGGAAAGACCATCAGTTTATACAAAAACTTTCTAACTCAAGAAATAATTAGTAAAGCATTGCATATAGTTTTTTTATCAAAATTCGAAATCTGACTTACGGAATCAGAGGAATGCATAAAAATTTAGATATTGGGATTGCTTTTAGAATTGCATTTATTTATTGTCTTAAACATCATAAAATATAATTTTTTAAGTGATATAGGAACTTCTTTCAATACAACTGTGTTTTTAGATTTCCCATCTGATATTTTTCACTATAATGACATCTTTCAAAATGATTCGTTCTGACAAAAAACTATTTAATTAAATTTTCTTACAAATAATTTTCAAAACAAATATATTATCCAATTATATTTAGATTTTTTAAAATAAAAATAAAATTCTTGATAGCAAATTATACTGTTACATAGTTTATTAAATTAACATCTAACTAGAACAACATTATTATATTCATAAATCGAGTATATAATATTCAAAACATTTCCTCTGTATCACTTGGAAAATTTTGAATAAGTTGAAGGAGAAATAAAAGATCATGGGATATTTATAAATTACTCTAAATGCATAATTATGCATTTAATCCCTTCTCATGATGATGGAGAGATTCTTCAAATACAGAAGTGTTAATTTGTGGAAGATTCATATTCCATGAACAAATTGTTATGACTCTGACATGAAAATAATTCTACACTTGCATTAGTAAATATCGAAATCAGTAAAGTGGTTTTCTTACAACATTACTTCTTATTTTTTGAATTGGAATGGTGATATTTCATAGAGAGGGGAAAAAATATACCTAAATTTTGCAAAGTACGTTTATTTTGATTCGTTATCTATATATAAAAAAACTAATTCAATTTTTATAATATGTGGATGAAAAAAATCTGAAACAATTCGACGTTTTTACCAGAAAAGTGTCATGATTCAATTCTTTAAGAAATCTGTTAGTATTTTAAGTAATATTACAGGATTCCAACTAAATTGAAATTTTGATAAAGAGAGAGTTAACTCTGGTCGAAGCTTAATACATAATAACTAAACTATTAGATAAAGTAGACATCTCCAGTTGAAGAAATATCTAAGTAGTTAATACATTATATGAATTTGAAGTTTTCATTTTTAAACCCAAAACCAAAACGAATAATGCAGGAAATGCAAAAACAGCTTTTAGCATAGGGCCATGAAAATTATATTCAAGAAGAATATTAATAGTTTAATTGAAAATAGATGATCTGATAGATAAAATGTCAAAATGCATTCTTAACTAGTGGTATTTATTACAAATATTTCATGTAATTTGTATGATGAAACAGACAAATTTGGTTTAAGCTTTTTTTTTGGCAAATTTATTATGTTTACTTTTCTCCTTTGGGCTAAATGGTAACTAGACCATTCTTAATAAGTAAGTAGATCAAATGTACCAAATTCAAGATGGTGTAAAGGAATAACTTTTATGGTATATTTCGAGTTAGCTAATATTATATACCTAAAAATGAGAATAAATCGGAAAGGAATTAAAATTGAGAGAAATTAAAGAAATTAAAATCATCTACAGCTATCAATTTTTTCCAAAAAAAAAAGGAAATTGATTATTGTAGATAATTTGAATTACCGTGAATTTCCTGTAATAAAAATAAAATTATTATAAATAATTTCCAAGGAATAACTGTTTCAATGCTTCAAATGTAGAACCTGAAAAATATTCTTCTTAAATTTAAAATCGTTAGAGTATTATGAATATAATGTTTTACTGACAAATAGATTGTTGTGATTGAAATATTTCGGAACATAATGTATAATTTCATCCTTTCTTTATAAAGCTTTAAAATATCTAATATCATAAGAATGAAAATCATTTCTGTGGTTAAAGTTGATAAGTTTCTAGGCGTCATTTTAAAAACAAAAATTAAACTTTTATTAGTTAAAAATATGTTTCCTAAACTATTATTCTGACGCATCTTTAAAAATCACTTCATTTCCATTGATTAATTAATAACTACTATAAAAATATTTCACTTCTAAAGAAATCTCTACTCATCTAATTGCTTAAATGCTTTTGTTCATACTCTATTGTTGAGATTTTCCTTTAATAAACTTGACTTCCTTTTAGAAAAACTGTGCTCCATGTTTGCTTTTAATTTTGTTCCCTCCTTCTGTAACGTTCCATTAATAATTAATTTCAAAACTCAATTTATAAACTGTGACATAATTGTTCTCAAAGCAACTTTCTTCAACCGAATTTTTAAGACCATACTGCCATTTGTTAATTATTGCCTTTCCAATAAATCTGTCTTCACAACAATAAACGAGAAGTGTACAAAAAAATACATCTTCCCCATTAAAAGCATATTCCATCACACAATATCCAAATATCGGTGAACGTTTCATCATTACTTTTAAAAGATCACTCATTTTCCCCTTCCGTCCTTTCCAATAACCCTTTGACAGACTTAATTTTTACAAAAATATTAAATAAACGTAAAAGACAGAAAAATTTTGAATTTTTTTCGAGGAGATGGAGGGGAAGGATGAAGAATAAAAAAAGTTAACGTCCAACTCCTCCATTAAACTGTTAATTTTCTTAATAGCCGAAGACTAATTTTTGTCGTTGTTGAAAGTCTTCTTAGCGTTTAATGGCTGGACCAATGTTTCAATCGTTTATATATTTCATTATTTCTCTCTTCAAAAAACATTAAAAAAGAGAAAAAGATTAAAAAAGTTAATTTTTTTTTTCAAAACCTATATGAGCCCTTGAAGGTGCATTTAAATGATTGATGACTTCGTAGTGGTAAGTTTTAATGGAGTGAGTTAAAAATTAAAAAGAATTTTACTTATACAGAGAGAATTTGTTACCTTATTCTTCGAGTTAAAGCAAAGACAGAGATAGAGGATAACTGTGTTCATTAGGAATCTGTTATAGCTTTCTGTGTTCTAAGTTCAAAACGAAAGTAGTTCATTTTTCTTCTCTCAAACACTCCTCCTGTTCTTGATGATGATGATGATGTCGTGACCGCGTTACCACGCAATGGGGGTGCAGGAGCTTCTGAGGGTAAAGACCCCTGAGCACCAAAGGGCAGAAATCTGACTTCTAGCTCATATGATGACGAAACTCGCACATTCGTTTGCACAACCCCGTTTCACAGTGGGGGGGGAGGCGCCTTCACACAGCTCACAGAAAGAACACCGATGAAGACCAACCATGCTCGAACCGGGATTTGAACCCAGGACGCCCATATCACGGGGAAAATGCGCTACCCCTATGCAAGGACGCCGGCTCCTGTTCTTGATTTATAAATAGAAACATTGTCTCAAAAAATTTGAATGAATCTTATTAAATGAGAGAAGAGCATGAAATAACGAATTCAAACTTTTTAGAAAAATGAATGCTTACACATTTCTGAGTTTAATATTAAATGAGTTATTTGAAAAAGGCTTAATGAGAAAATAGTTTAAATGTTGTATTGTAAATCCAAATTTTATTCTATTTGCGGATATTCAAGTTCAAAATGCACTTAAAATTTCACCTTGGTATCTTTAATTTCATTACAATAAACTATCTATTAATATATCAATTGATAGAAATCCTTTCATTAATAAATAGAAGTTTCAATGTAAGCAAGAGACATTATGACTTTAGCTTTATTTTGGTTATTTCATTTTTTATTCCACCTAGTATATTTTTGGTAAAGTATTTTTATTAGAAGTTAATTTAAATAAACCAATAGATTTTTGATGTTTTTAAGATTTAGTTAGCTTACAAAGTTGTTTGGATTGTTAAATATTTAAGAGTTATTCTTAGAGCTTTGCCTTGAACACTTTTTAAAAAGCGACATATAATTGAACAAATATATTGAATAACAATATTATTGTTCTAAACATTTTGATGATATATATAATACATGGGTACGATTTTTCGAAATACATTTTAAATTTGTTCGAATTGGAAGATAAAGTGATTCAATGACATTCATAAAAATTATGTAATAATGTCATAGTACCTGGTGTATAATATCGAATTGTTAATAATTTCATGATATCTTATGACTTCATGATAGACATTGAAGGCATCCAAAAATATAATATTATTAGAGAAATATGTCAGATGGACTTTAGTTGCAAGAAGTTCAAATCGTTATCAAAGGGCATCAATAATGATCCTTTTTTTTCCACAAAAAAATAACACAGAAAAAACACATGGTTTTCTTTTTTTCTATACTTTACAAAGAATAACATATTTTTTTTAGATTTCCATAATGCAATAAAGTGATGATTTTTTAGATACAAAATGTTTAGCTTTATCATAACCAAAACATCCGATATCGTTTATATTCTACCCTCTTTCGCAATAAACTGTACGAAATCTACGAGATTAGACAAAAGTTTCGTTCAATTAATCAAACAAATAATAATGTAATCATCCAAAAATTTAATGTTTTTTTCTAATTTAATGTTAATTGACATTATTTTGGTTGCCACAAATTAAATGCAGGTTGCCGCAAATTAAAACATTAAATGGAATGGTATATCACATAAAAATTCTGAACTCATGAAATTCTTTTTATTATTTGAAAACATATAAATTTCAATTTATTTTAATAATATTCGAACGTGAGAATTCTTCGTTTTACTTTCTCTTACATCCACACAATAGTTTCTAATCTGTAATATTGCTTCCCAGCGCAGTTAGGCTCATAGTAAGGTAAAAGGTTTCACAGATAGCTCTAACGATGCTTCATCTACTCCGCATCTGTTAGAGCTATCTGTAAATCTTTTTCAATGACTTCTGAACATTGATGATAAACTTGGCGACCATTTGGCTGCAAAAACGATTAACTGTAGCACTCATTACTTTTTTTCTTGCCTCTTGCTTTTTCATAGTTAAAAACTGGTAGCAAAACTTAAATAAAACAAAACAATTTTGTTTTAATAATTTAATTTGAGCAAATATATTATTAATGATTTAAATTTCGTATAAAAACTACTGCCAATATTAGTATATCAACACATAGCTGAAACAATTGTTTTTCAAAAATGAAACATACATAAAATAATTGAAAAATGCATATCATTACTTGTAATATGCATAATTTTTTACGTGAAATTCATTCTTTACAGTATTTAAGAAAAATCAAATTTTCACAGAGAAAGAAAAAGAAAAAACGTATTACTAAAAGAGATACTAAATCAGATGATATGTATTTATTTAATATTTTTATTTGAAACATAATTGTATACATATTCGAATTAATCGTGTGATTAATTCGAGCCCAATCTATATATTTTAAAGGCGTATAATTACATATTCTGTTTTGTAAGAATACACGAATTGAATGTAACATAAGGATCTTCGCGCCTTCCTATTCATATATCCGAAACTTAAACTAACTTATTATGGAAGAGTGTCATATGTTCAATACATCTACAATAAAATAAAAGCATTTTATTTCTTTTTAAAATTTAAGCTGCTTTCAGTAATCGCAATTTACGATAAAATAAAATTATCTACATTCACTTTAGAAACTGAATTAATGAATATACATAATGCTGGTATCAAGCATTCTTAAATAAGAGTCCTTATTAATTATAATTTAAATCCAGCAGAAAGGAATTTAGGAAGTTGAAATTTTTTACAAGAATTTCTCAGAAAATGAGTTTAAGGAATATATCAGGTATTAGCTTTGATTAAAAATATATAACTGTTTTATAAGTTGTTTTCAAAGGCATCAGCGCTCCAAGATTAAATATTGATTCAATATAACAAATCTGCAAACCAATATTCTTAATGTGAAGTCCTCCATAGTGATAACCACACTTTACTATAAAACCATTCATTGAACAGGAATTACAAGGACAATAGCACACTTATACTATTACTATATTTTGCGTAAAATTATGAGTGTCCGATACACAACTCCCTCATAAGAAAGTACGTCATCAATGATGAGACGTTTACGCTATTTTTGCCAGCCACGAGAGGTGAGAACTTATTAAGATGGGCAAATTCGCATCTCATTGCTTCTTTGGGCATCCTAGTAAATTTTAAATGCTTGTAAGTTGTGTTAGAACAAGAGTTTTAAATGTTTGGTCCTTCCCCCATAAAATATCTTATAGTTTTATTATATAAAATGGTTCCTAATTGCGGTAAAGTAATTTCAGTTTTATTTTTCTAGATTATTATTTAACACCTAATTGTTTAATCACCTTTATACTAAATTGAGCACAGTGGCACGACAGTCTATGTGAGCTAAGGCCTACAGTGCCCATATCTGCTTTCTTGACTGAGGGCCCTGGGGTGCAAGGCATATGTCCCGATTAGGTGGTCAACCTAATGCGGAAACCTCAGTGTTTAGTCCCCAAGCATGCTTTATCGACCCAAAGGAGGGATGACTGATTGAGTCAACCTTACCCAGCTGGAGGATCGAACCCGGGCCTGCTGTGAGTTGGGTACACCACCGGGCTTCAAACAACCTGTATATTTTTTTTTATTAAATATTTTTATAACACTCTCAAATGAAACAATTAGGTGTAGTTATATGTTATTGCATTTTGGAAAGTCTAATTTCAATTGGATCTCGCTTGTTGTTCATTACTTATCCATAAATTCTCAAATATGAAAACAAAATATTTCTAAAAATACATCAGTTTCTCTACTGAAAAATTGCTTCGGTATTTTACAGTTTCATAATTTCAAAAATTAAAGCATTTCATAGCTAATATGATGGTATGAAAACACAATACTATTAAGAATGACATTGTTTTTATTAAGGTTTATTTTCTTTCAAAATCCATTTGCATAGGAAAGAATCAAAGTTTATATATTTTTCACAGTATTATCACCCCCAACATTAATTTTCCTTTTCCTTTAAAAAACTTATTATAAAGAAAAAATAATAATTTTAAATATTTTAGTAAGCAAAACAATCGCAATAATTTTTTAAAAGATTGTTTCTCAAGTTTATCGAACAGTTGTTAATTTTATTTATTAAATGTGTGTGCGTCCATTTAAATAAAGTATAAATAAAGTATTCACTTAAACTGAAAATCTTCCACAAACGCTCTTATACTTGCTATTCTATTTAGTAATTGCATTTATGAAAAACAAAAAAAAACAATTTTGGAAACAGCTCCCCTTTTTTACATTATCATACGACATAAGTATGCATGCACTCTGTATTTATATTCCAAAATAATTTAACATTTAAATTGTGTTACTAAATTTTTTCTTTTAGAAAGAGGAGTGTGATGTTTTTCCTGTGAACGTTAGCTGCAAATTTTAAATCTGTTTAGAAATAAAATGTATACATTATACGAAACATTCATACTGAAATTTTCTTACAAATTTATCTCTTGACACTGAACTCTCCAATTTCTTTTCTTTTCTTTTTTTTTTCTCAAACGATTAAGGTATTGAAGATATTTAGATTTTGCCTTTTAATTTTTATATAAATTATAATTATAACAAAAGATTAACATTTGTTTCAAAATGTGTAACATAAGGATATAAAGGTAGGTAATTTGCTTCAAGGATAATAAAGTTTATGCAATAGATATTTTTGTATATTTTTATAGATTCCTAAATATATATTTCCCAAAAGAAGTAAAACATTTTTATAGAGTTTTTAAAGACTTCTTTTAGTTGATTTGAAGAAATATATAGAAGAAACTCTTTGAGATTAAATTCTAAACAATAATTTAAATTTCAAAGTTCCAAAAAGTAGAGATTTACAAGTATTACGTTGACATTTAAAATACAAAATGTGTTTGTATAATTATTTTACAATTTTAATTAGGCTGCATTAATTTAGTAAATTCAATTTAGATAACAAGGGATCAAAACTAGCATTTTTTTACAATATTCTTTTACTTTCTGAGTTTTTCTGAAAATTAAAATTTTAGAAAAGGAATCTTTGTTCGGGTTGTTTAAAACTGAATAAAATTTCATTAATTGTTCAATATTTCACTGTTCAATATTTTTTTTTTCTTCAAAATTATAGATACATAAAAATACTCATATTTCATATATTTCTATATTTTTACCCTTTTATTAACCGGTTAATAATTTCTATGTTTAAGTTCTAATAATTGCTTAAAGTAATGATTGCTTATATAATTTTTTAATAATTTTTTTGTAATAACGTGTATAATAAAGTTTTTTTAAAGAAACAGATCTCAAAGTAAATGCACATTCGTTTGACAATTTCATACGACTCTAACATTCATATCATTTTCAACATAAGAAAAGTTCTACCTGAATCATAATAATAGCAAGGTCATTTTAATTCTAATTTCGCTAATGTCTTTTTTATGTCCTAGTGAAAGTAATATTTTATTTGAAAAATAAATATTTAGTTTTGCTTAAACTTACTGAGAAATAAAATGAATACGGATACTTAAGTTTATGAATAAACACTAATGTTTTTTTCTACATCAACTCGAAAATCTTTCTGCAGTTTTAAAAAGATTTGTTTTGATATTTGAGGGAAAATAGAAGCAGAATTTAAAAAGTAACATATTCAAACGAAATTGTTTTACATTTCAAACGTTTTATTTTAAAATAAATATATCTACTTGAAGATTAAATTGCAGAAGATCTAATATCATATTGAAATCTTTAAATTCATAATTTTAATTTAAAAACATTCAAAAGTTTTAACAGTAAAATCTTTAATTAATTGAGAAATTTCTATTGCAAAATTTTATATTATTTATAAATTTAAGAAACTAATGCCATATATATTAAGTCTTAAATGATAAAAATGGTTTTAAGAGATTTCATATTTGATAGTCTATTAAACTGATGTACCAGGGTCTAATTTCTCAATAAGGAAAGATCTCAAAACATAAATATATATAAAAAAAAGTTTAACAAAATTACGAAATGAAATTTCTAATGAATGTTATAGTTGAATTTTGACTATCATATAACTTTATTCCGTCCAATAAAGAAATTATATATGTTTTATCTCTAGAAAATACAAATGATGTACATAGATTTGTACTTATAAAAGGTATTCTTTCCCTTTAAAAAATCGCTCTTTTATGCTATATTTCTTATAATATGCTCTAAAATGTTTAGATTTCAAAAAAGTGTTCAAACAAAATATATAGCTATAATTTTATGCTTACATTTGATATATCAAGCCCCCTTTCCCGAAAATAGATTTTATAAAGGGAACTTATTTTTTAATTATTACTCAAAAAATAAGATCATTATCGTGAATGCGAATTTAAAATTTAAAGACAAATGTAACATTTAATATAACATATAACATTATATAACATATAACATTATATAACATATAACATTTAATATAACATATAACATTATATAACATATAACATTTAATATATCATAAAATTCGCATTTGCAAATATAACATTAACTTGCATTTGGTTAAAGCAAGTTAAATTATGCTGCTTAGAGATAATCATATGGAGAGCAATTTATGCATCTGGCATTTTGAATACTAAATTTTTTAATTAATAAATATAAAATTTTAAAATGCGTAGTAATCAAAATGTAAATTATAAATGTAAAAAAAAATTATATCTAAATACTTTATTCATATACAACAGTCAATCAGTTTTTAGGACCATTATCATCATTATCGATTTATTAAAGGATTCTAATATTCGTCTGTTTCAGAAAATCCTATGTTCAATTTCTAATATACCTACTGTTTCAAAAGTTTATTTATTTTAACTTCTTAATCCTTTTTCTGTCTGAAAATTTTATCTGTACTTATTTTAGTGTTGCTTCACCTAAAATTGAACAAAGATGTTTTGTTCAATAAATTTTCTTTTAAAATTGAAAAACATTTTTTTTTAAAAGATGCTTAGATTTAGATTAAGTTCTACAATTTTAAACTCAATTGAACATTTTTTTTTTTAGTTTTTAGAATTTTTTGTGACGTATTTTACATAATTTTCATCATACATGCGGGTGGGTAAGAAAATTATTATCAATGTTATTATATGAATAAAGAAACTAAACTTGAAATCAATTAAATTATAATACATTTTCCTCATATAAATATATCACAATACAGATACATGAAATTGCGTATTAATCTTCAAAATATATCACACTTCTCAAATTTTAACAAATGTAACTTGTTAGAATCTTTTACAAACAATTTGTCTGAATTCTTTTTCATCTATGCTAACTTAAAGTTGTATTTTACTTAAATGAACAAAAACAGGGCTGCAACTAAACTCTTTTCACCATTTTTGTAATTTGCTAATGCAAATTTAGAAATATTTTGGTGCAAATATCATAACAAGCTTTCCGTGGATTATTATTCCCAAATAAAATTCGAACATTTGAAATTTCTCGCTAGCATAGAGAGATGAGTTTAGATGCATAATTACACTGCTGAATATGCAATGAAAATCCCATGAACTGAAACAGCCTCTTTAAATTATTCAGAATCTTCTTCGCTGCTGTATGTAAAAGTTTTTAAATAATATAAGTATATATTATGAATATAGATATACTTTTAATACCTTTAGAGTTTATTTTTAAAATATGTATTTCACGAATGTTTAAAAAAAATAAATTTTATCAAGAATTATTTCGCAGTTTATTAGACAAATATGATTAAGGCATTCATATAAATATAGAAAGCGTTTCTTATCCATGAATTCTAAGAAAATTTTCTGTATCCGTATAAGAACAAACTTTTATACTATTTAGACTTTTATTCTATTTATAAATTGAAAAATACAAAATAACTATTAAATAAATTCAATATATGAACGATATAATATATATAATATTGAAGAATTGTGAGACTAAGGTTGAAAGCCAAAAAATATGTATATAGGTAAATAAAGGAAATAGGATAAGTGTATTAAAGGGGTTAACCTTCAGTCGGTCTGTACTTTTGCATGCATACGAATATTATAACTCAAAAATATAACAACTTAGGTAAATGAAATTTAATTTAAGTCATTGGCATCTAAAATACAGGTTTTTTTGTCAACTGTTGGCCAGTTCGCATACAAATGTGACCATTCAAAATTCAGTGACTTAAATAAATGAAATTTATTATGCGATTATGTGACTACAAATGGCATGTGGTGTCAGCTTTATAATTTCAATCGGTCGGATAAATATATCTAAATTAATTCTTCGTTTTTCTGGTACTTGTGTATTAACTGTAGTCCAGTAATCAATTAACAAATATCACACGTTTACAATATATTTCGTAACTATTGTTCATCACCATTATGTCATTGATAATACACAAGTGCCTTTATTAGAGAGAACTCCAGAAAGTTTCAGGAAACGTGGAACCCACCAGCAGTAAAGTCGAGAGCTTACCACCTGGCCTTCGAAGTTTCTGCTTGACAGTAGTAATAAATAAATAAATCATTGTAACGGAAAATATTTGAAAAGTTAGTAATTGTATGGCTTTTTATTTTTAATAAAGAATTAGATTTTTTAATCACACATTTGTTGTTCTCAGCTGATTAAAATAACTTAGTTACTACGATTTAATACTAGTATGAAATTTATAATTAAAAATTTCAAAAGCATTTTCAACAATGAAAACATTTGGTTAATAATCTGTTTAATATATATATATATATATATATATATATATATATATATATATATATATATATATATATATAACAAAAAAATAACATTCAACAAAATAACATTTATAACAAAAATAACAAATTTTATTGAATTAAGGCTTTTTTTCAGTTACATTCAGTAAAAATATCTTATCAATTAAGCTTTATTTTTTCTAACTTTTAATACGTATGAAGATTTATTTAATTCAAGTCTGATTATAATTTAATAATAAAATCTGTTATTGTCAATTTATCAGCAGATTATTTAAAAGCTCGTAATACTTGTCGGCATTTGAAAAAAAAAATCATCACACAACACGTGCAAAGTAAGAATTACAAGTAAATATAACAAGTAAAAAGAAAACAAAAAATCGGCAACACGGAAGATACTAAAAGAACTTAGGAAACAATCTTTGATTCCGAATATCTATTAACCACTTAAATCTTTTATTTTCTTTACTATCTAATAAGATGACACCTTCTATTTTCGGAGTATTTTCTTATTTTGATTCAAATGGAAATCCATTGAGCACTTGACTTATCTATGTATTTTAATATTGAATTATAATCGTTATGAATGGTTTGTTTTGTGCTTACAACTATCAAAATTCGATAAATCGATGCACATATGGCATTCGGGCAAAACAGTTAAGTGGTTAAAAAGCCTCAATTAATAAAATGTTTAAAAACAACCATGAAATAATAAATAAAATAAATTAATCAAATATGAACATAATTCATAAACTATTTTACTATTTAGCAGTATAATTTCGATAAAACTATAAAACCTTTAAATAAAGGATTTTCTAACTAGAAAATCCATTCAACTCTTATAAATTAATAGAATAGAGAGTAAATTAGCAGATATTTATATTTAAGCTTAAACTGTTATGAACAGGAAAATTCAAATAAAAAAAAACAAAAAATTACATTGTCCCAAAGATTATGCATATCTATCATGCCAATCTCTAGAACATTCCCTAAGATGAAACCGCATTAATCAGACCAGAAGCTATTCAAATAGAATTTAACCGAGGTTGCATTAATCCATAAGCTGCACTTCCTCACCCCTTCTAATACTTGAACCTCATTTAAACATGCGTCTGTACATTAAACCCTTCCCAGGCTCACGAGACGTTTACGGATAATCCCACCATTGATTCAAGTCAACAGACTTGCCCCACTCTGCACGAGAGTGAAGCCAAGTGTCGATGGTAAGATTAGAAACATTGCCACAAGCTATCTTCCGATAGAAGAATAAGGAAGATTATTTGGGGGATGTTTTAGAAATCATCGAGATTTATATACGAATGATTTTGTGTTTGTAATATTTATTATTCTATATTATGTGAATCCGGATGAGTTTGATGGATTGTTGACGTTTAAATTCAGAGGAAATGCTGGGATTATTAATTTTGAATTCCACATGATATGTTGAAGGGAATTTCTATATTGGAAGGGGTGATGTTCGGTTTGGGATATGGTATGTGGATAAGGAATTTGGTAAATGTTTTGAATGTAATGCAGAAAATGCGAATCAAGTTTATGAAAAAATAAATGAATGCTATATTTTGATTTTTTTTGACAAAAGTATGGTATTAATAAAAGGGGTTTCTTTCTTTTAAATTCTTTTTTTATAATTCAAAATCATATTTGATTAATCAATTCTTTATTTTTTTCATTGAACATAATTCTAGTTTCTATTTATTGTTTTTGAGTTTTCCCTATTATCAAATGTAATTTAAGGAACATAAAATTAAATATTATTAAAAAGTTCTTTTTTCTCTTATCACATTTTTATTTACAACTGTATTTGTTCATTATTGTAAATATCAATTTGTTTAATTAATAAATAATTTTTAATAACATTTTTTAAATAAAAAAGAAAATTTAAGGACATATTATTTTTATAAACGTCAATATCTTCCTTCATTACGTACAGGATTAAAATTAATATAATTAGATTTATTTATCTTGCATATCAGCCTTATGAAACTATGTTAAGTGTTTCAATCAATTATCTTTGAAATATTGTGCACTAAGTAATAAAACTTAAACGTAAATATCTTAATTTCAAAATATAAGGCTTATCTATATAATTTATTAAATGGTATTTAACATTTTGTTCAATTTATAAGAAGTATAATTTATTCAAAATTTGGGAGAAAAGCCAAATAATTAATTTTATTACTTATAGCTAAATGAGCAATGATTCATGATCGGGTTGAATAAAATGGAAAAGAATAGCAAACAAACTGTAAATTTAGATCAATATTTCATTTCTTAAAAACAAAGAAAAATTAAACACACAGATAGAATAAAGTTCATTAAAATAACGCCTTCTTCAATTAAATAATCCTTCCATTTGAATATCATTCTTTCTAAATGTCGATCCATTAATTTATTTAAGCACTTGTTTAACTTATATCCGATTATGATTAAATGATATAATTTGCTAAGATTCTTAACATGGAAAATTGTTTAATGTTTTTTGAATAATTTTTGATATAGAACATTATAAATGTAGTTTTTTTCTCAAATTTGAGACAGGACA
This sequence comes from Argiope bruennichi, assembly GCF_947563725.1. Taxonomy (NCBI): domain Eukaryota; kingdom Metazoa; phylum Arthropoda; class Arachnida; order Araneae; family Araneidae; genus Argiope; species Argiope bruennichi. Next base: position 40,871,075 of record NC_079158.1, on the reverse strand, counting down.
ATCGCAGCATTTCTTCTTTCTATTCTACTCCTTAATTTTCATTTTTACCTCTTAATGGTAGAAACATTCTGGAATCCAACTATTTTATTCTTTTTAATAAAATCAGAAAAATTCTTATCTTTTTGGAAATTTAAAAATCGATTCAAGGGAATTCAAAAATAAATTATTTTCACATGGATAGATTTGTTGATGTTTTTTAAATAATACTTTTTTATCTACAGCTTTAGGAATTTATTATTTTTCTCAAATTTACGATAGGACAATCGCATCATTTCTTTTTTCTATTCGGATCCTTAGTTCTCATTTTCAGTTCTTAGTGGAAGAAAAATTCTGGAATCAAAACTTTTTATTCTTTTTCGTGAAATCAAGAAACTTCGCATCTTTTTTTTTTTTTTTTTAGCTGCAAAATTGAATAATATCATTGTGATTCAAGGAAATTCAAAAATCGATTAATATCATTGTGATTTAAGTAAATTTAAAAATCGATTAATATTTTTGTTGTTCAAGGAAATTAAACATACACATCTCCCAATACATATAATATTTGGAGATTTAAAAGTTCTAGAAATCCAGTTCTTTTCGCTTCTTCTTTGATAGTTAATTTGAAGATTTTTATTCTTTCTCAGAAGGATCGTTGAAGCTTGTCGACGGAAAGTACATTTCAATACAATCCAGGAAAACAACCATCGGCGGAAATCAAGTCCTGATCATGTTTAATCAAGTGACAATAAATGCGACAAGAGATCCTTCTTTATTCAATGAGAGTGACGGCTGAACATGCTACTCAAGGATGCTAAAGTAAACATTCTGAGTATTTTCTAGACGGATGAGATTAAAGATCCAGATTCCTTAATTAGCAGCTAAGTGAAAAGATGTCGTCAAAGGGAAATCCAATGTCTGAATGCATTAGTACTTATTTAGAGAAAGGATGAAAAGTTCGACTATATAAGAATCCCCTAGTTAAAAAGAAATGAAAGCTTTAAAAGGGGATGTAAAATTCTCTTGGTAAAAAATGAGTTATCTTCCATTAGAAAAATACGGAGGTATGAAGATTTCTAGTAATTATTTGCCTTATAGACTATAGGACCATGATGCTACTTTGTGAAAATTTTACATTTAGAATATTTCCAGGGATGCCAATGTTGATTTATAATATTTATTTTCAAACTTTTGTAATAATTAAAAGAATCACGTAGATGAAAAAAAAAGAATCTAATTGAAATATTATGTAGATTAAAAAAAGGATGGGATATGATAGGAATATTCCATTCTAACTATTGTATTGAATTTTATTCTGTGATAAGGTTTTTAATTTTGTATTTATTCATATTTTTATTCCAATGGCAATCTTGAGAGATTCCAACTTGTTAAATACTATGTTTTACAAGAATAAGAATTATGTTTCTGTTCAGACTTCAAAATGTAGAACTTTGATCGGATTACAGGAATGAAACTTAAATCAGCAGATTTCCAATTCCTTTCAAATTGGAAGAGTTTTGACATCTATGAATTCAACATTCATTAATCCTACATGTATTTGGTGGCGGATTTAGTTTTCGAAGTCCTGACCCTTTGAATCTAAATCCTAAACTCTTTCATCATTAAATAGCTGCCTTATTTTAAATGAAGACAGATTTTAGAAGTGAAAGTGATTTACATTAAATTGACTTTTCACAAAAGTCATTAAAAAGTTAAAAATTATATTTAAGGAGAGAGGATGAAGAATGAGCAAAAATTTATGAGCAAAAATTGGAACTGAAAATGATTTATGATTATCTTTTCATCTCATGTTATATCACTTATTTAGTGAGCCAAACATTTCATGATCTAAATGATTTCATTACTTACTTAATATTCAAGTTGTACAATTATTTTCTGCTTTGAGAAACACAGCAGATATATGGCCTTTAGATAAAAAGGCTGATATTTTACTTCATTTGCAATAATCTGGCTATAATCTAAACCATTTAGTTCCATTTTCCAAAAAACAGATTCCTTTTCGTAGAATTCAGTCATGTGACGAATACACGTAACTTAATTTAGAATCCGTATTCTTCTAGATGTTCCTATAGAAAGTTTGAAGAAAAACTTTCAGATAACACTTTTTACGGACGTAGATTTTTGGATGACAGATTTTCGCAGCAACAGCTACAACTCGTAGAAAATAACAAGAAACAATAAGAGTGTTGCAGAGAAAACGTCGCTGCCAAGGTGGCGAAAAAAACAATTATAGACGCCATTTTGGATAACTTTCTCATTGTTTTCGCATCTTTTTGTCTACAATACGCTTTATTGAAAAGATATATTCATCAAAATCGAGAAAAAATGTTCAAAGATCCATTATATTTCAGACTAAATGTTAACCGAAAATCAGGTTTGTCTGTGATGGAGTTAATACTGTTTTCCTCCTCGAAATTCTTTCTTCCTATTTTAGAAAGCCTTCAAATGTAATTTTGCTTCGTTTTCAGAATCTAGCTTTCATTTTTCCCCCTTTACTGCTTTGTTTTATACTGGAAAGAAGATATATCGAAGACATATATGAATTCACTATTATAAAATGTTTACTAATAATTTTTGATATTTCTTGAAATATTTCTAGAATGTTTTACTATCTTGGATTTATCAATTAATCTGCAAAAAAAATATTAAACAATTCTGAGCTGGTTTCATAATTTTCATACATGTTTTTGTCTTTCAGTTTTAAAAGAACTTACTGAAAACCATATTAAGAAAAAATATTATTATGGAATCTACAAAAAACATGAATTTACACAAAGAAATAATCTTTTTATGAATTAATTAATGATAAGAAGGATTAAGATAAAACGTTTAATTTCATACATGTTTAAATCTGATGATTTAAATCTGATTAAAAGTTAAATCTGATGATACAATTCTTTGTAAAATAATATCATTTCACAACATTTAGTCAGCATTTAGAACTATGAAAGGTTTTTTTTTTCTATCAATTAAGTATGCTATATTATATTTTTAAAACGTTATTAAAGGTCATTCAATGCCTGCTTTATGCTTGTTACTAAAATTAATTTTAAATATCTTTGCTCGATTGACTAGTATAACAAAGTTTTCCAACCTAAAATATTTTTGCAAGATTTTGAATAAACCTTAACAGAAATTAAGCGAAATTCTTACATCTTTTCTTTCATTTCATTACAAGAAATTGTACTTTTGCTTCATATAATTATTTTATATGGGGAACAGAATATACCTTTTATCTTAATTTAAATGAATAGACTTGAGCATAATTTTCTCTACCAGTTTACAGCAATAACATATATTTAATTTCATCTTAAAAACCCAACTGTATACAAACAGTAATTTCTTAAAAATTAATTATAGTTAATAGTTGCATATACAATCATATCATCAATAGTTGAATTTTAAAACTTAATATTTTAAAATTAGGTTATATTCACTATTAAATTTGAACATATATTTTAACACTGTTATTTTAAAAATTCCCAAAAAGCTTTATGGCGAAAAAATTCAAAGTGTTAAAGTAAGAAAATAGTTTACGCGATAAAAAGAAACTGTTATTTAATAAAATTTGCATTTTCCGGAAAAGCTGCAATTGAATTAGCAACATGTCTTGACATTAATATGCGAAAATATTTTGTGTTTGCCCATTAATAAACCAGTTTACATATTCAGTTACCAAAATATAGCTAGAATTAGCTTTCTTGCTTCTTTTCAGAAGAAATATGAATATTTCAATGAAATTTTTACTCTCATACTAGGATATTCATGATTATAATTCCCTACGATAATATTCATTTTACACTATACTGCGTGACTTTTAGAAAAAAAGCTTAAAGAAACACAATGCAAATGAATGCGTTTTTTTTTTTGAAGACCAAACGTTAAAATATATATATATATATATATATCAATTAATAACAATCAAAATATACAAGTATTTTTAATGAAACATTTGTAGGGATTGGAATGGTCATGTCAAAGCAGTACTGTGGTAAAACGCTTATAAGTCAGATAACACACACGAAACACAGGCAATTGCTTTTGTCTTGTGGTCTTGTTACTGGGCTGAGAACCACAAGATCCCAGGTTCTACCCTCGCTCATAACAATCCGCTACATTGGTGACCTCGGACGATGAACCTTAAACCTTCGTAGAGCTGTTGTGACGCCATGTACCCACAGCAAACCAAAGTCGTCCGATTCACTTGACGCAGCAACACAAAGCCGTCAGACTCACTTTTCACAACAGCAACCACTGATTCACACACGCTCGAAATAGCGCTTGGAGCTACTTAAATGGGCACAGGCACATTAGACTCAACAGCTAATAAGTACATCACCACTCAACAGCCATATCGTTCGTCTCACTGGAGGGAGAGTACTGTGGTGAAAAGCTTATAAGCCAGATAACAGCTACGATGCATGGGCAATTGCTTTTGTCTTGTGGTCTTGTTACTCAGCTGCCAACCCCAAGGGTCCAGGTTCTATCCTCGCTCATCACATTCCGCCACACATTCATTCTTTTACAGAACCGTGTAAAATAAATCAAAAATTAAAATAACTGGCCATTGCATTTGAAATTAAAATTCTGAATCTATCCGCACTGTAAATTCGCAACGTTAAAAATATATTAAAATATATATGTTAAATATATATATATTTACATTTACGAATTCATCGGCATGGGCAATGAATTACATAATTGTCTCTGTACTTTCTTGATATAAATATCTAAAATAATCAGTATATAATAATGGATGGATTATTATTGTATAATCACTATATGCTAATAATCAGATGGATGTCTCATTAGTGTGGAAATATGTAATATTAATAAAGTACTATAATTACACCCTAATATGGATTATTATTATGTAAAATACTATAATATGTAATATTATTACAAACTATTAAATTATAATACTTCATGCCCTTTAGCTCCAAATACTAACTTAAGCGCCATATACCAGCAATTTTATATAAAATCATAGTAAAAAAAAATGCTTCTTCAATTACTGTAAACAATTTTAAAATGAGAAATATTTTGAGAGGAAACAAAATTTACGTCCTAAAGTGCCGTTAATGATGTCTACAGATGTAGTAATTTACAAAATCCCTTTTAGTAAACGTATATTTATACATCTCTTATTATAAATAGTTTTTCAACATTGACAGAAATTATAAGTAAACAAAACAATATTAGCAACTGGAAATACTTTGGAAAGCAATTTCCCACCAAATTATATAACTCCGCATCTGATTGGTTGGCGAATCGAAACCTTTAGTGAATGATGATTAATGAGTAAAATGAGACAACACGTAAGATGGATGTCCCATTAGTGGGGAAATTGCTCTTACGAACCGCTTACGATGTAAAGTTCTAATTCCATTTGGACAGACCGGGTCTTCCATTATGCCCGAACCAGGCACAGCACTCATTCATTTCTCTAATTTATCGTTCATTCTTTCCACAATTCGGTTGAAAATACTGGCCGAACTCGCTAATGTCTTCTGTTTTCCACAGATCACAGAACTCACATCTTGTTGTTCTTGCGACAGCAGAACGTGACTCTTTCGTAGATATGTCACAAAGAATGACTTTTCCTATTTGTTCGATGACGGCGTTATATCATATGAAAGACAGCAAAATCCCGCTAATTGCATAGAAAGGTATATTATTAGAATTTCGCTTCAGTAATTAGTTTCAGAGATGTGATTTTGTTTGTGGTTTGTATTAAATAAAGTTATCTGTGAATATAAATCTATGTAATAATGAAAGTGTTTTCAATTAAATTTTGTTTTAGACAATAGAAATATTTTCCTAGGAAATAATTTTTTTTACATTTTTAATACTAAAACCCAATTTGGCTTTTTCTTATAGATGTTCTTTTCAATCAATTTCAACAAAATAGGAATATTAGAACACAAGTTTTACTTCTGTGTATTAAGTATGAGACTATATCCCTATTCAATTCACAGATATTAATTGGAATTTGCTGCTCAATTACTGATGATATCTGAAGGTGAGAGGCTTCTGGTATATTTGTTGGTTCTAATTTACCGATGAATACATTAAAGATGTGGGGTCGATTTACCTTCACTTCCATGACGGGTACCACCAATGTCTTCCTAAAGAAGAAGTTATACGGCGTCGAATAATGGCTTTTAGGATCCAAACTTAATTTCAGAATCCATACCGCCCCAAGGATGGCACTTCAGATACTTCAAGGATGGCACTTCAGCAGTTCCTATTGGTTGACGGAGCTATCTTGAAATAATTGTCTATAATTGGACCTTCGCAAAAAAAAATTGAATAGTTAAGAATGAAATATGCTTAATATTTTTGGGTTAAGACCAAAATATTTTGTTATTGTATTATTTTTATTTTTGAACAGGTTTTATTTCTGAAAAGATATTTATCGATATAACATTTAATTGTAAAAATAACGTTTTCTCCGGCATTTGTCATTATATATCCACAAAATTTAGTCTGCAGAATGTCTGCAAATGTTTAGTTTTCTAATACTCCAAATTTAAAATTAAAATTAAATGATTTCAATAATATCCAATTTAAAAATCAATGAAATCCTATTAAGTATTCATTAAAAATATCTTTTATCTTCATTTGAATTTTGCTCTAATTAATGCAGGAATGTAAATTGTACTTTTTATTTTTTTATGAAAAGAGATAAAATTAAGTAAAATCGTTCAAGACAGATGCATAAAATATCCATAACAAATTAGGAGAATGCTACGCATTGAACATCCTTTGCAACACATTTCAGAAACGATTAAATTCACTTTATACCGATGTCTTCATTTTCAATTTTGCTTAACAATATTGCATACAACGCCATTATTCTCCTATTGCTGAGTTATGGAGCTTTTTTGTTTGTTTGTTTTTGGCGGAAAAGAAATTCCCATGACCTCCTTTAGGCTATTGCCAAGTTTAATAACATTTGGTCCAGTAGTTTTTCTTTTATGATCATTTCCAAGTGGAAAACTTAAATTATGACCATACTGTACATTACTGGAATAAATATTCAATAATATTCATTATGTTAATGTAATTGATATAAAATGAAAATTAAATATAAAATAAAAAATAGATTTTCATAAAGCAAGTATATGAAATAGTTACTCTTATATACTATATCAGGCCTCTATCTAGCCTCACTTCACGATTTATAGCAACAGGAGGGCAATTTTGGGATAGCTTCGTTACGTAATTACGAAGACTCAGATGACTCACTTGTCCCAATCGATACTACTGAACCACATCACAGGTAAGATATTTTTCATATGCAACATGCACCTGGTGATGATACACATTGGACCTTCAGTGAAATTGAATTTGAACATGAAATTCTCTAGTCTCGAAACCAAAGTCTTATAACCTACCCACAATGACATTCCGCAAGAACAAAAATCAATATATAAGTAAATTCATATTTCACAAAAAAAATGAGTGCTTCTTTCGATTAGGTGGTTATTTCCGTTCTTCTGCAAAAAAATTTTTAAAACATATACATAGATTTTGGAATTTTACTTGTGGACACATTTAGCACATAACATGTAAAGGGAATTCTCAAATTATTAAATGAAACCTCAACTTAAAGTGTTTCAGAATACCGTTTAAAACTAGAACTGTGACAACAGTCAGAAAAGTGAAAGCAATAGTTCTTGAATGGATTATGACTTGCTGAAAAACCGTAAACATATAAATTCATAAAATAAGATAAGCAGGAATGTTTTACTCAAAATTTTCGTGCATAGTTTCTATTAAACACGTGTTTTGCATACACGCATGCATATATTATATATATATATATATATATATATTATTTCCTTAACAAAGAAGTGGGAAATTGAAAAGAAAAAGTATGAATGCAATTTTCTTTAAAATTAATCTTTGCTAGATATTAATGTAAATTTTATATGACCACCATGAAATTAACATTAGAAATGATGAAATAGAACTTTTAGTACTCTAATTATGTTACTGTGTTACCAATTATTTTATCTGTGAAAAATGATATTATAATTTGGGGAAATTTATCAAATAGAGTTATAATATAATTGCATTATATGTATTACACTAAAACTGTAAAATTTTTTTATTATATATGAATTTTTAATAAATTCTAATAAAGCTTCAGGAAAAAAGAGCTTTGCACAGCAGATGCGTTCAATTTATTTCCCTTTCATTGGCTCACTCATATTTAATGTATTATAATAATACTTCGTGTTTTTATTTAGTGTTTCTCCATTCCATTTGTGTAAGTGCTTCTCCTAATATGCTTGTTCGGAAAATATCATTTTAAAAATTGACTTCCCGGGTTATAAGTTATAATAAAAATTTGCACTTAATTTTGTTGCTACTCTCTCTCTGCAATAATTTTAGCATCGTTTCATTTTTCAAACAACATTGATAAATTATTATTTAATTGACTTCATAAATAACATCAGAATTTCTAAAGTACAGGCATCGTTTAGTAATTACTACATTTCTTTTAAAAACTGATTTTATTCTTTATGCTTTTTTTTTCTTTAGGAAGATATTCTACCTAACAATATCCTTATCTTGGTAAAATTTTCATCATTTTCTTAAAAGTTTAGTCTAGTTATAATCCTGCCACTTTAGTAACTCTTTGTAACAAAGTAATTTTTGCAAAATATTATTCATTTGTGGATATTAGGAATTATTTGAAGATATTAGAAAATCAAATCGAAAGGTCGTTTGACAATTTCCTTTATAAATGTTGAATTCTTATTTATTTATTATCATTGAACATTTATCTGCTCTGCCTTTAATTTATGAGTTGGCTTTCCAATCTTCCTCAATTTCTTTTAATTTGTATCTTTAAAAAATAACAAAATAGTAAAAATTAGTATTGTAGAGAGACGAGACTCTTTATAGCTTCATTAGAAAGTAGATGAAAACAATAATCGAGTTTCATGAACAGTTATTTAATTATTTTCTAAGTTCCCCATTTCACAAGACAAAACAAGCACGAACACGAAAATACACGGCACTCTCTTAGAATACAATCTAGTAATGAACCCCAAGAAAGAATATGGGAAATATACCTTGATATCAATAAAGTAACGCCATCTGTTTTATCAAAAGAGGAGCTAGTAGAGCTATGTAACCGCTACAGTATTGTTTTTCGAATGTATTATGAAACATAGAAGACATATTCAGAGGGTTGATGATTTAATTGCTGTAAAGTATGAAACATTAAGGTAAAGGTTATTTATAGCTTGACTCTAAGAAAAATGATTGCATCATTTAGAATGCTGAAACAGGAACTAGGAAAAATTATGTTCATTAAGAAAATTTATAAAGTTCTCTTTGTTTTCTGCATTTAAAACGGAAACAAGTTTCATCTCTGTCTTGCAAGACCATTATTTTAAAATTACCTAGAGAAAGCTAGTTCTCAAATATTTCGCTCCAATTATTATTAAATGAATGAAGAGCATGAATTAATGGATTTTGAAAAATCTTGCATTTCAGATCCTCTGGAATGTTGGATTTCTTATTAAGAAACTTATCACAAATATGCAACTCATGACAGAATACTTAAGTAAAAATTAGCATTTTATGATATCCATAAAATTGTTTGCAACAGCAAGTAAAATATTATTTTGAAACCCACTTGATTGCGTAATTTTATCTTCACAAGAATGATTTCGTTAAGTAATTCACATTCAAAGATATCTTTTGAAACGTAAAGTGCATCTTCATTAATCAGAAATGCAAAGGATCAACATTTTTAGTGTTTAATGTCACGAAATGATGCTAATAAAACTTTTCTTTTAACCAATCTTTTTATTTTTATTTTAAAACTTTAATTTGAAATATTATTTAAGTTATTATTTAAAAATAACCATCACTATGTTTTAAATATAAATAATGATTTGTAAATAATTGTAAAGATTCTTTCGGCTTATCAATTGGAATATATATCTAGAGCTAAATTTAAAACTTTGTTTCCCTGATATATTAATTGTTATTTAAGTTATTAATACTGAACGATGTTATTATTTTTGGCTATTCATGCTTATTTTATAAGTTATAAAAGTTATGTTATAAAATGTAGAAAGCATTTAATGAGAAACAAAAAGTTTTGTATAAATCTCTTCTTGGTATCATTGGGACATGACTTATTGAATTTTATTGAAAACTTACGATAGAAGAAAAATAATTTCCTTCTGTATAGTGATTTCCAGAAGAATGAAGATGAACTTAAGTAAAATAATCTAGATGTCATCACAAAATATATAAGCACTTATTTATTTACTTTTGCATAATCACTTGATTGATAGAGACACTAACATTTTTATATTCAAATAAACAAACACATTTTATTTTACAGCTTTATAGCAACATTATGAGTATTTTGGGACAGAATTTTAAATTTCAGCTGTGGTCAGATTATAAGGATGACAATTGGGTTGGCATCCCCTCACCAAACTTTTTCAGCCCAAGTGGATTTAGCACGTGCTAGACTAGTGGGGTCTCATGCTTGAAGTCCTTTTCGCCAAACCCTAAACCTTTCTACTCGGCTACTGCAGTCTTCAATAAATTCATAAAAAAGGCAGCACTTGGATAGTTTTCTGAGATTTCATATTTGAATTTAAATATTATGAGAATTTCTTTATAAATCTAATATTTTTTCATTCAAACCTGAAATTTCGAGGATGGATATGCAGTCTTATATATCAAGCATTTTCAGTTAATAATCCGGCTGCTGTGATCTAGTGATAAAATCTCTGTTTCGGAAACGAAAGATTTCAAGCTGAAGACCTGATTCTTAGGAAGTACTGTTTTGTAAGAAAGTATGGTACATACTAAGTCGTCAGTATCCCTCTAGTGTGATGTTGGAGAGCAGATGTCAATTTAGGTGCCGTCCTCTGTATCTAGCCGAGGTTCAGAATGACGAGACCCACACAAAATAGACCAATAATTGCTTGAAAATGGGATGTTACTGTAACTAAATTAAAAATAATTAATGATTAATAAATTTATCTTTGTAGAGTATTCATTCATATTTTATTAATTATAAGTTTAAATAAATAATTAAATTATGTAGACATTAAAAAGACATTTTAATCCATCTAAGTTGAAATTGTAATGAAGATTATTATAAAATAAATGATATATCTTAATATATGATTTAAATAGGGTTAATCTTAAAATTTGCTTTTATTTTAATGATCAATTATGACAGCAATAAGCCAATGTTACCAAGAGTTTAATCTGAATAAGCTAAGTGTGAAACATAAGTAGTTCCTTGACTCTATGAAAGTTATCATTAAGCTATATTTTATATTAATAAATTATTTACTGGCAAAACAACTTGCAGTCATCAATAATGCGACTTTCAACTCATTTTTGAATAGCTTTTTATAATTTTAAAACTTGTTACTTTTTTGTCTGCAAAATCATCTTTTTTTCGGTCATTTTGAAACAATAAATATTTTTTTTAAAAAATACATTAGTACAAAATTGTTGAGAACATCTCTCAAATATAAGCTGTGAAATTTGGTCTTATTATGATTTTTTTTTGTTTCCAAAAATTATTTATATTACTTAAAATATATTTCGCTATAAATTTGACATAAATAAAGCAATGAAAAATAGCGTTAAAATTGTCTTTACTTGTGTTAATGCAATTTGTTTTTCGGTTCATTTAAGAAAACATTTTATACTTATTCTTTTTTTAAATCTTGAATGATGTTGGTTTAATATGGAGACTATTAATATCCATTATAAATATATCATCAACAGATTAGTTTTTATTTATCCTCTATTTTTAAAGTATATTTTTTCCTATAAATTCTAAAAATATTATTATTTCTTTGAGGATAAATATCCTTAATTATTTAAAATATTTCCTGTCTTTTTTATAACTCTCAAGAATTTCCAAGAATTTTAATATTTCTTTTTATAATTTTAATTTTAAAGTAAATAGATAATGATGTTTGAAAACATTCTGAATGTAATTTTCTTAAGTTTAAAATAGTATAAAATATCATTACTTATAAATATTGTTACGGATTTTCCACACCGGCGATTTCTTATGATAGTGGGTGTATGGTGCGAGAACACAATCAGTAGGCCTCAGTAGAACATAACGACGCTTTTTTACAAGAAGAGCACGAGTACACAAAGACAACGAATACACAGATGACAAATATTTACAGCCGAGACAGCAACAGGACAGCACACAGCAGAACACTACAGCAGACAGTAGCCCACAACTAGTAATCGTCCACAGCACATGTAGCGGCGAGACAGAATCCAGCAGGAAAAGGGATCCTTCGGAGCTTCGCTCTACTGTCTCCCCAAAACGGCTGAATTTCTCACTGTCTTCTTGCTTTAGCTGCCGACTCACTACTGGCTACTACACAAAAGATACGGCGCTGCTTCCCTGGTAGATAACAGAATTCGGCTCACAGCAGTTCAGCATTTGCTCCACGCAACGTTGGCACTCCGTTGTTACTTTGCTAACCACTCGAAGACTCGTTACTTGTCGGCTTACCGGCTTTGAGACTGCCGTCCTTTTATAGACCCCGTGAGGCGTGTCGAGAATCTTCTAGACCAATCAGGCGTATCTCGGTTCCTAATGGACGGATCGATAAAATTTTCAAAGTTTCCAGCATTATACATTTTGTCGCTAAATGGTCGCCAAGTTTGTTGTCAAGCTCCGGGATCACTGGCTCGGCATCTGCCAGCATCCAATACAGATGACTGTAAATCAGTCTTTCCGGAGATAAAACCAACCATGCTGAGAAACAGTATCACAGATTTGTAACAATATCACTATACACCATTATATTTCTAATATTGATTAGAAATATCCTTATATAAAATGCAATGATAATCATATTTGTAACAATAGTCCGAAATAAATATATAGAAAAATTTGTTCCCAAGTTTAATAAAATATGACACTGTTTGCAATTAGTATGATTATATATATATATATATATATATATATATATATATATATATATATATATATATATATATATATATATATATATATATATATATATATATATATATATATATATGTAAGTATCTTTGTAATTTTTACTTCAGCCTTCCAGAAGAAGCTGTTAAAAGCTCCCATTTCACTGAAGATAATATTTTATCTATTGATATTTTAACACAAATTGAAATGAATTACTTAATCAAACAAAACAGGAAATATGGTAATCTGTACAATATACTGGAATTTGAAAGGAAATTTATGATAGATTAAATGAACTGAGCTAAATTGAAATTTTGATTCATGTAGTATGTAATACTAGGAAGGCAAATCACTTGGGGGTTCAGTGAAGTGAAACCGAAATAATTTATTCCGAGTTTGGTAATTATAGAAATGAAACTGCAGTTTGAGATATAAAAGCTTTCGATCATCACAATGGGTTTGGCTATTAGAGAAATTTCTGTAATTTCAAACCACAACATTTACTTTAAAGCTTTAATGAAATTGATTTCAATGGAAAAGCTCTGAATACGAAATACGAGTTCTGAATACGAAAACCATATTTGTTATAAATAAAATATGTTGTAATTTTAAAGAATGAAAATCAATTGTAAAGACAGAGAGGGAAATGAAATCAGAAACATTATTATATCTTCAATAAACATCTGTATTAAATATAAATATAATATAAAATTTTAATTATAAATAAACATTATGCTGATAGCAGTTACAGAAAATAAATTATGATTTAAATGAATTGATGTCTAATGTCAGCATAATTATTGTCAATATGAAAAGAAGAAATTAATAAGATGGACACGTTTTAATAACTGTTTATCAAATGGCATGAATTTCACTACTGAAAGTTGTACAGATAGTGAAAGATCCACTTGTATTGTAAGCTTTCAAACGAAAGCAACTACCCCATTTTTTAATGTTTGTTGCTCATGTGGCATGTAACCTATTAAATTTTGAATGCACGTGTGTGAACTAATGGCGAAATTCAGTTATGTGACAGACGTCCTTCTATCATAGTAACTCTTACAAGGCTTTATTGGTGTTAACTTTTTGAGTAATTAATCTCTGCAGGAAAAGTAGACATTAAAATATTAAACATTTTTAGTGTCACTGTGACATGAAAGCTATTGCATTTTGTATACATGGTGAGAAATTCACATACGTGTGAACTTCCACCCATCATGATAGTTCTTATAAGACTTTATTGATGCTTATTTTTTGCATCATTAATCTCCGTATGAAAAGTAGACATTAATATATTAAACACTTTTAGTGTCACTGTGACATGAGAGCTATTGTATTTTGTATAGATGGTGAGAAATTCACTTACAGGGGAAACTTCCACCCATCATGATTGTTCTTATAAGACTTTATTGGTGTTTATTTTTTGCATTATTAATCTCTGTATGAAAAGTAGACATTAATATCTTAGACATTTATAGTGTCACTGTGACATGAGAGCTATTGTATTTTGTATAGATGGTGAGAAATTCACTTACAGGGGAAACTTCCACCCATCATGATTGTTCTTATAACACTTGATTGGTGTTTATTTTTTGCATTATTAATCTCTGTATAAAAAGTAGACATTAATATCTTAGACATTTATAGTGTCGTTGTGACATTTTATTTTGTAAAGATGATTCACTTATGTGGCAAACTTCCTCCCATCCTGATAGCTCTTGTAAGATTTAATTGAGGTTTTTTTAAATTTTTAATCTCCGTATGCAAAGTAGACATTAATATCTAAGATATTTCTATTGTCATTGTAACAAGAGCTATTGTATTTTACATAGATGGTGAAAGATTCATCTAAATAATAAACTAAGCAATGGACAACATAGACTTAAATTTATGAGACATACATTAATTAATGATTTTAAATATATTATTCTTGCTGCTAAATATGGCATACCTGTTATTGACTAAAATATCACAAAACAATTAAATATATATGCTAGGTTAACTTATTATGAATTTAAATATCAAAGAAAATTTCGCTTCAATAATATTCGTTCGTTATAAAACTGAAATGAAAATACATTAAGCTTATTATTTATATAAGCAATAAAATAAATTTGTTATTAAATTAAATTCATTTGCGTACATGATGATATCTCAAACAACAAAATTCAAATTTTGAAATAATGAGCTTTTACAGCATGATTTAATATTCAGTATTTATTTCACCAATAAAAATGCCATATTTCTAATTTTAACAGAACCGAAAATAGAAAATATTAAAATGCATCAACTATATTCGAACGAACCTTTATAAACTAAATAAATTGAAATGGAAATGTATATAATGACTGATGAAACATTTAATTGTCAAAGACATGATTTCCTATTCGCATCTTTCAGATTGCAGTAAATGATTACATATTTGGAAAAAAAAATGTGTTTTCAGTAACATATGTAAATTTTAGAATTGAAATGAAAACAGATTATGCTTCTTATTTATATAAATAATAAAACAGTACCTTTACAGAATTAAGTTGTACGACAATGACTATTGAAGTTCCAAATCCGTAACTACTAGCATTTGACGGTTTTTCAAACCTGGTTTTAAAAAACCTGTTTTTAACCGGTTTGTCACATTTGAAAACCGGTTTAAAAATTTAGAAAACCGATTTTCCTGAACACCTAGATATTCCTATGCTTCTTCAAAAAGAAATTGAATTTTATCAGTTGGGACCGATTCTTGTAGCAGCTGAAAAAAGGGCGACGAGATGCCAATTGATTAACAAATGAAGGTATGTATATTTGAATTTCTGCTAAATGAACTAAATAATTTAAACATTGAAATAAGTTTGAAATTATTATAGGCTTTAGAAGAACGAAGAAGAAGAGAGAAGACAAGTAGAAATAGCAACTCTTTTGCTATATTTGCAAAATCCACAAGACATTTCTAGTTCTGCGAAGAAATCTAGTGTACTTTCTTTAGCTTCAAAAACCGAAATTATTAAGTTATATGGAAGGATATTGTCTAGAATATTTCCTTATTCTTATGTGGAAATCGATTCTAATGAAGAGGAAATCGAAGAAACTACTCGTTAGATAAATGTGTGTGTGTTTTTTTAAGAAGCCATGGAAAAATCAATTCATAAGTTTCTTGAAGACCCTGAAGGAAAACTTACAAATCCAAAGACACTGAAAGCTGAAGTTTCATTATTTGAGGCAACGAATGAAAGAACAAAAAACTTAGATTTGTTATTTGATGTCATGAAACGAAGCTCAGTAGCTAGTGAACGAATATTTTCAATTTCAGGCAATATTGTGTCCAAAATAAGAACAAGACTTAACCACCGTTCAGTAGATATTTTATGTTTTTTTAAAATCCTATTTTCTTAGAAGAAATTAAAATGAGTGAAAATAATAAAAATATTATTTTAAATTTTGTTTGAGTTTTCGTTATTTTGTTTAAGTAATATGTATATGTAATCCTTGTCTTTTTATATATATATATTGACTTTGATATTGGTTTTTTTTTCTTTGTTATTTTATATAAATTAAATAAAATATTTTTCTCTACTCTATTTTTTTTAAATTCGAAAACCGGCTAAAACGGGTTTTTTGGAAATATTGAATTTGAAAACTGATTTTTCAAAAATTCGGTTTTTGTATAAACCCTAGTAACTAATATTTCAAAGGAATTGCTCCTTATTGTGAATGAAATGGAATGAAAATAGATATTCGAAATTTCTTATTTTTCTCTTTTAGAGAAAAGAATTGCCACAACTTATTTTAAATAATTCTAATAAATTTGAAAAAGAAATATTTTTGGAATGTTCCTATCACAAAATATCATAATGTATTAATGGAAAAGGGACTAATAAAAGGCTATGTTCCAATACATTATTTCTCATATTAAAACAAAAATGAATGAAATTGTACGAAAATGAATACTGAAATTCCAAGTCCGTAACTATTACTACAAAGGATATTCCAGTGCCCAATTTTAAATAATAATTGGTCAATAAATTCAGAACAAATTTTCTGAAATTTCTCCTTAAAACTCTATCGTAATATATATCTATAAAAATTTGTATTTCATCGAAATTTATAACCTTTTAAAATAAAATCCGTGAAGAGCAGATAAAAATGAAATTCTCATTTCAATAATTTTTATGAGCTTCATTCTTCAAGATTCATGAAGAATGTAGCTTAAAAATGTAAGAAATGAAGATAAGACGAATATCTTAATTGGATACATCATGCAATGAAACTTTCATGACGTCAACTTTCTTTTAAACTTTAAATAATTATACTACACCGTGATTAATATATGTTTAAATATATCAATAAATTTTGTTTCCAATTAATAAAAATAAAAGCTATTTTAACTTACCAATCATAACTTTCAACATAGATAGTTTACAAGTGAAATTTAAAAAAACAGCATTTCTATACTAGTATAATTTTAAGATCTTCGAATGGTACCTAAATCGTAAAGAACAAACTATTGAATAATATTTTTAAAATTTCGTTCCCTATTTTTAAAGTGTAATTTAATAAAATCAAACAATTTTGAATGCATTTATTTTAGAAAATGAATTTAAATAAACATATCAGAGCTATTTTAAAACATATTCAGATGAAGGGGTTTTTATTCAATAGTAAATTATTCTTTTAAAGAGAATATTAGATTGGATACTATTGCTCAGTTTATGAGCAAAGTAATTATTATTTCAATCGTTTAACAATGTAACGGCCGTCATCTCTGTTAAATAATAAATATATTTCTCCCAAACTAGTCTTAACATATCTATAGGATCAATAAAATATCAAAATTAACTAAAGCAAAGAAATTTGTAAATCTCTTCAAAGCATTTCTTTAGTTTTGAATTTTAATTAATTTACCTTGTACTTTCAGATTAAATATGCAGCATCATTAATTTAAATATTAATCGAAGAAGAAACATTTTGCATGTCTGAAGCAAATTATATCAATAAAACAATTAAAACAATATTATTTAAATGCTGTGATTCATCCATATGAAAATACTAAAAGCTTATCTTCAGCAAATATCTATGGACTATGCCTGTAGGAATCAAGATATATAAGGAATAAATAATTTATGTGAAAATAAAGTTTTCCAAAAAAGATCTTTAATGACTGAATATTTTTATACGAGAGAATATATTTATTATTTCGTCCTAAAAATATTTTTTTTTTCAAATATGCACCATGTAATTAATATAAACTTTGAACTCGAAAATAAAATCAAAGAAATTTTCAGAGTTCTTTTTCAAAAAAGTTATTGAACGTAATTCTTTTTTTTTTGTTTTGTGCAAGTCCAACTTATCTAAAAGTGAAGTAGCATTATTGCTTTGATACACACAGAATGCTTTAAACAAGAAATTAATGAAAAAAATACTATTTTTATTCTTTATTAATAACAACGAAGCATGTGTATGTGTGTGCTTCAGTGTGTGAAATTTTAATTAAAATTCTAATTAATTATAAATTTAACGAAACTTCGACTTGTTCCACCAACATTCCCGAAGTATTATAGCGCAGGAACAATTTTCACGCCATCTTGAAACTATGAAAACGATTTTTTTATGATGCCATTATATAAACCATTAATTTCTTTCTAATTTTGATTAAATTAAAACATTTGTTCGGGAATATTTTACAACAATATTTTCATTATTTTATTAAATTCAAACAATTTTTATCGCTGTTATTATGATTTCATCCTGGTGTTTCTTTTTCATTGTTGAAGATCAAGATATAACGATTCGATTTATTTGGCTCAAATTGAATATATCTCAGTTTGAATCCTTATTTTAATAAAATTTTTGAGTACAATGACGATAACAGTTAATTTTTAAATTCAGAAGTAAATAATGATAAATATCTTTTAAAGCTCGACACTTTCACAAACTTTATTAGAATTTCTCTTAATAAAACTATTTGCATAAAATAGAATTATCGCTCTTTTAGCTTATTGTTCCCCATTCTTGTTATTGTACACATATTTAATTTTTTAATAAATCAGTGAAGTTATTTTTAATAATCTTCTAATATTTTAAAATAATCATGAAATATATTCCGCTATATATACAAAATTTTAATGCTGAATTTTTTTTCTGTCATATCTTTTCACGAACTTTCTTCCACTCAACAGGCCTCCTTTTGAATTACCTGAAGTTACATTTTAAGTGAAATGGCAAAATGTTACCAGACGTAGAGCAGTATGTGCATAATTATATATGGTTTCTAAAAAAAATACAAGCTGCGTTGCAATCAAAATTTCAAATTTAAATATAGTTTGTTGAAGAAGTCTTAATCACAAACATAGCGTTCAATTAAAAATTTTCGCAGTCTATAAATCTGCGAACCATATCGTATCGTAAGCATATCACCTGTGAATGAACCATTGAATTGACAAGTGATAATAAGTTAAAGCAATTTTTGTGTGTGTGAAAATACTAAATAAATATGTGATAAACATAAAATACTCATGTGCCCTTCGAAATTTATTTTAATTAATCATTTGTAAATTAAATAAAAATTAAAATTTAACTTTTGATCAATTTACACTAAATAATGCTCCATATATGCTCAAGAATATGCCAAGCATCGTCAGCATTTATTGAAAACAGCACATATAAAAAAAAAATAAGATTTATCTAAGATAAAAAATATTCTCTTTTATCTTTTCTACTCTTGACTTCTTTTATAGAGTAATTGTATTCATAGAAAACAAACATGATATAAAAGAAACAAGAGCAGTTTCCTTCAGCCAGAAAAAAAATACATGGATTTTTTTTCTTGCATGATTGCTTTTTTTGTCATGAAAAAAAAAGAACTTTACTAGATTCATTTGTATAATAGGATAATCTTATTTTTTAATATCATTACTATCTTTCTCTCTTAGGAGAAAAGTAAAGTTATGTTCTGTCAAAAGTAAACAGGGCCAAGTTTATATTTTTTTCAAAATAAAATAAAATCATAATTTTAAATATTCCTCAAAAATTCATCTCTTTATACCAGACATTTGCTCTTTTTTTCCTTCAAGAAAATGGATGGGTCACATAATTTTTTCAGTTTCTTAAATAACATAAAACATGAGCCTTTGTTCATAAACAATAAAATTTGTATGTAAAGTGAAAAAAAATAATTTTGTGAATTTGTATTCACATAGAGATTGATTTTTAATAGAAGCATATTTTTTAAAGAATTTTTTTACATAACTTGTTTTATATTTTTAAAGATAGAATTTTGTAATCAACATTTCGAACCCTGTTGAATGTTGATAAAAAAAATCTATTTTAACCACTTAACTGCTTTTATTTTTAAATAATCTAATCAGATGAATCATCCATTTTGAATGTGTTTTCACACTGTTCCATTTCAGAATCCGTAAAATGCTTGAGATTTATTCTTGAGATTTTGTAATTTTAGCAATGAGTTATAGTGACTTTGGGTGATTTAATTTCGGCTTATGAAATAGAGAAGCAGCTGTTCTATGTCTGTATGATCCACACGGGAAAAATGATTAAAGGGTTAATGCTTTCAGAAATTAATAATCTGCAAATCATTACTTCAATGTGATGCGATTCCTTCTCAGTAAAGCTACTTGTTTTGTACCTGTAAAGCAACATATCTCAGCATTAAAAAATAGAAACTAAATAAAATATAAATAAATCTAATTCTATATTGATAGTAAAAATGCTTTTTAAAAGCGTTTTTTAATCAGATTTATTATAAGTTTGTTTATTTCCTGTAAAAGAATATATAGAAGAAAAAACACGAATTAAAAAATTTTTTACACAAATTTGTATCTGTATTAACAGTTCTAAATTTTTATTTTGGAAAGCTTTGCTTAAAGAAAGTTTTAAGAATTATAGCAATATAAAATTAATTCTGAAATTTTAAAAATAATCTTATACAGTAATGGTTGATGATCAAGTAATTTATTTTTATCTTTCAAATTTATTGTTTCCTGCCCTTTCTCCATAATGAGAAACAAATTACATGGTATTAGTTTTACACAAAATAATAAATAGTAATCCTCTAGTAATAGTTAACGAATTTATTGAAATTAGAAGGTAACGACGAATTATGATATTGCAATACTTAAATCCTTAATAAAAAATTAAAAAAAAATACTTAAAATTAAAGTGACAAAACAATTTCAGACAAATATAAAAAAAATATAATCTGCATCCATTATATTACATTTATATATCTAGAGAAGTGACTTACAAAATGACTCCAGGAATTATAGAATAGATAGAATAGAATAGATAGATAGAATATATAGAATTATTCACTTGAAAAAATTCGATTTAAAATACTTTTTTCTAATAAGTTATGACAAATAAAAAAAATACCAAAAATCATTTGATAGAGAAAAGTTTAGAATTTTATTTTTTTACATACTGATAAACCTGGTAAAAGTGTACTTATTTATTCTTTACAAAAACATAGCGGTGATACTGGAAAAGTCATATCGTGCGTTGCAGTATGCCCAAAGTGAATCCATTTATGTTGTTCAAAAAATAAATCCATCAGTACAAAAGTTTTTGTTCAATAAAGTAAATCCATTTTTGTATTCAATAAGTTGTAAGTTCAATAAAACGCCGCTTCGTCGTAAACATATTTACAATTAATATACGAAATTCATAATAGATGGCTGCATGGTAAAAGCACTAGTAACTCTCGCTCATCAGATAAAAATGTTAAACATAATCAGACTGCTTCAGAAATTATCAAAATGCAATCATAAACATAGAAAACAAACAGCTTAAAATTTCGTAAACAAAAGTATCACGTAATGTTTAAAACATATATCTAGTCGTCTTCAAAAATCAGCAAGACTTTTCGTTTTAATGCAATGTGTTGAATAACCAAGGACTAGTTACTTCAAGAGTAACAAAAAAAGGACTACCTATTGAAATGTTCTATGTCGTATAACATATAATACTTGTATTGAATACATAAGTAGAAATTTTTTATACTTTTCTGTGACCAATGATGTATTACATGTATCCCTGTCTATTGTCATTCATTAGAAATAAGAATTTTAAATTGCACTTTCTTTTTGACAAACTATGTATATCTATTTTTCATTTTAAATTTGAGTAAGTAATTTCATCTACATTTAAAAAGTAATTGTTAACTATTTTAGGAGTAATTTAATTAACTGATGGAAAGTATTAATAACACTCAATCAATAATTATTAGTAGTTTAAGGAAATAAATAATTTGTGTAGTGCACTCATATGCGTTCGTATATACAGGGTGTTCATTAATTATTGTCGGGGTTTCCGTACCTCATAACTTTCGAATAAAAAATATTACGCAAAAACGGATTACGTATTCGTAAATTGCAACTCAAAGAATTTTATTAATGATATTAAACTGTAAAGCTTGCACAATTTGGGACTTTGTAGGCATTCAGCTGAAGGCGATTCTTTGAGTTGTAATTTGCGTATTAAAGTGTAAAGCTTGCACAATTTGGGACTTTGTAGGCATTCAGCTGAAAGCGATTCTTTGAGTTGTAATTTACGTATTCATAATTCTTTGAGTTGTAATTTACGAATACGTAATTCTTTGAGTTGTAATTTACGTATTCATAATTCTTTGAGTTGTAATTTACGAATACATAATCGCCTTCAGCTGAATGCCTACAAAGTCCCAAATTGTGCAAGCTTTACATTTTAATATCATTAATAAAATTCTTTGAGTTGTAATTTACGAATAAGTAATCGGTTTTTGCGTAATATTTTTTATTCGAAAATTATGAGGTACGGAAACACCGACAATAATTTATGAGCACCCTATATATATATATATATATATATATATATATATATATATATATATATATATATATGAAAATTTTAGAAATACTCGGCAGTAACATCATACCCTTAATTAGAAACCCGGAACATTTGAAATCAATAATTCAGAATGCCCAACTTTTAAAAAATAAATTACAGATAAAGAATCTTCTACATTCTTTTATATATAACAAATACAATGATAATTTTCTCTGCTCAATTCAACTGTTTCTCATCTTGCTAGTCTATCATAACCCGACGACCCATTTAAGCTGGGAAACTATATAACAACAGCTTGAGTTATTTACTAATATAAATGGGGAGCAGAAATGTTCTTTCAAAGGAAATAACAAGATTTTTCGCGGATTATGAACCGCTTTTCAAATAAATCTTTGTACATTTGGAGTTTCTCGCTGGCACAGTGAGTAGGGATTAAAAGTATAATTACACGTTCTGAAAATGCTATGAATATCTCATAAGCTGAAACATTTCCTCCAATTTATTCAAAACTTTGCTCCTAAAGCAGTGGAAATCTTTTTTAAATATTATGTATTTAAGTTATGAATATAATTTTAAGTTTCATATTTAGATTTCAATTACAAAATGTTGAAAGAATACAAATTGTTTCCAGGAATTGAAATACTTTCTATATTTACCATGCGCTTTTGGAATTGAAGTTACTTGGTGGTTTAAAACAATTTGAGCACATTTCGCGAGAATCAGGAAATTGAGATTGGAAATATTGTATTAAAATGAAAAGTTAATAAATCTGGTTCCAAGAATGGAAAATAAGTGATGCATAAAAAACAAAATAACTAATGCATTAAAAGTTTAAAAAAATTAAAGTAGTTCTAAATATTAAAAATATTAAATTAAACAATAACATTTCCAAAATGTATATATATATATATTTTTCATTTCTAATGTTTTCATTGAAATGTCTGATAACATTTAGAAATAATTTTTTATCAATTCATTTTCTAATCCAGTCCTACTCGAAAATATAACGAATTCCATTGAATGATCTTAAAGCCACAAATGGAATGAGGAAAGAATATGATTGTCCATCTCAATCCACTGTTCAAGACCCTGCCGTAGTAAGTACGTTTGTCATCGGCAGGTATAAATCAGCCGTGCATCTTTACAATGTCTATTAGGGAGGCGAAAAAACTTCATTATAAAGGTAATTCCTCTTCCCCCTATCTTGGGCACCCTCACCGAATGGGTACTTAAAAAAAGGATTCTGTATTCAAATTAATTTCTGTGCCCTTTATAGAAATACAATAAAAGTATAATCTGATCATCGCATGTCTAAAATCATTCAAATTCGGTTACATAGAAATTAAAACTTCCGGATTGTTCTAAAGGTTAGAAAAATTAAACAAAATATTTCAAATAGCATATCATGTGTCTTTAATCTTACACATTCGATTCTATTTTGATGGAATATTTCAAATTTACGATTACCACAGTGACGAGTGAAATTGGCCCACCTTATATATCAATTGCTTTCTGACTTGCTTTCCATTGAAAATATTATATTTAGAGTTCTCACCTTTTGATATCTTTTTAATATTATACACTTGTATTATAAACTCATTACAAGTTACAATATGATAATTAGATTAAAATATATGATTAAATGATAAATTTTGACAAAACATGGTATTTCTGTCACCAGTTATATGCATCCCATGTTGAGAGGTGCCATCCTGAATGATATGAGTAGTAACAACATTAATTACATCATTTAAACAATCTGTAGGTTCTACAATACATTTCTTTTTCTAGAAATATCACAAACATAATTATTATCATAAAAATAGGAAGTAGATAACTTTATTTCCAAAAACATGGCGATAATCTGAATAAGTTAATTCCATTTTCCGCATGGCTAATATCACTTTCCAAGAACTTAGTCAAGTGTCAAATACCCATAACTTTATTTGTCCTGGATTTTGTTCTGTTATGTTTCTATAAAAATTTCGATGGGAAACTTTCTGAAATTACTTTTTTATTGAAGCATATTTTTGAACGAAAGACAATCAAAGCACCATCTGGCGCCTCTGGCATCAAACACGGAACAATAGCTTGTCATTGAAAAAGACTTCTCAAGCTAGGTGTCGAAAAAGACAATAATAGAAGCAATCCGGAGGGACTTGCTTCTATTTTTGCATCATTTCGTAAGAAAAGTACTTTGTTGAAAAGATAAATTTATTAAAATCGGAACAAATTCTTCAGGCAGCCATTGTGTATTTAAATTTCGCAACAGCAGGTTTATCTTTAAAGACTTTAATATTGTTTTCCTTTTTGGAATTACTTCTTCTACTTTCGGAAAATAATTTTTGAAGCTTTTCAAATGCAATCTTTTGTTTTCGGAGTGAAATTCTTTATTTTAATTTTGTCCACCTTTTTTATTAGAAAAAGGTAAACAAAATGAACTAATTCCCTGGAGACTGCTGATATCGTGTAATAAACGTTTCAAAATATATTAAGAAATATTTGTTTTGACTGTCACTGCAACTGATTTAAATCTATAAAATTAATTAATGCAAAATTATTTTAATCAATAGCAAAGAGACTATTGCCTTTTACTCTTACATTTTTAATCAACTTAACTTGTTTCATGATATACAAATAGAATTTTCAATCCATTTTTTGCCCATTTTTTTATGCGCTAGACTTCTAAAATTTTACATGCTTGTGTAATTTCAACGATAATGCGCTACTTTAAAAAAATTAATTTAAGTTTAAGATAACTATTTAATTCAATTAATCCTTAAGTGGGCTGACCTCTGGTGCTAAATTTCAGAAAAAAATTTGTTCCAAGATTCCATGATATTTATTAGAAGGAAGTATAAATTAAAAACCAAAAAATGGTTTAATTTATACTTCTATTACTTAAATTTATTGATACAGTCAGTTCTTCATTTATTGCACATTAATAAAAGAATCATACGAATATTTAAAAATATTTTTTTAATTATGTATTAATATATACAAACTTTTGAAAAAGCATTATTTTTTAAATTTTTGTCGAATAAAATGCATAAAAAAATAAACATTCCTTTTCATAAATTAATTGATGATAAGTAGATTTTGTAATCAATATATATTCTATATGAATTCTAAAAGTATCTCAACAGGAAATTTCTAGTTGAGTCTACTTATAGTGATATCTCTTTTGTAGTAATACGAAGGCTATTTTCGGACAACCCGCGTAGTTTTGAACCATGATCAGATGATGAAGACGGCAACCGTGCAACTCTCCAAACATCCGAACCGCACCAATAGGAGGATTCTTTATCTCCGACCTCAGAATTACATATATCAGGCTCAAATACCTATGAGCTTTAGTAAATACCTATGGCTTATGCGCTTAAATACATATGAGCTGGAACCCACTGGCCTCGATGCCGTAAACGTAGCAATAGGGTAGCGACACCCTCAGATATTTCGAAATGAAAATATGCTATAATAGAAGTAAAGAATTATATTTTATGTTGTTTGAAGCAATAAATATTCTTCTGAAAGAATTATTAAGTATAAAATTTATAGAATCCTTGGACATCAAAAAAAAATTCCATTCTTCTGCAACGTAAAAATGGCCAAAAAAACCCCAGTTTTCAAAAATAAAAGCTTTAAATTTCTCATTACATTATGTCATGTAAGATTCGCTTGAAACAAATATTGTTCCTTTATTGGCAGGGTGTCCAGACGGAGACCATTAAAAATGGCCTAAAATAATGATATTTCACGTCATTATTTTGAGGCTAATAGATTATTTCTTTCTTTTTTCTTTCAATCTTTTTTTTCTTTTTTTCTTTCTTTTCAATGATAACATATTTTTTTTTCTACTTGGATTATTATTTTTTCCGCATTAAACAAAACCGCTATTTTATTTTTTACAATATTTTAAATTAAGCACGTAAAATGAAACCTCAGTTAATTATAAGTTATCAGCGTTTAAATTTTATTTAAAATATTATCTTTAAGTTTTCCTGATTCTCAAAGTTTATCTAATAAGTATCCAATTCTGAAAACTACGAAATAAAGAAGATCAACATTCAGTAACAGAAATATTGAAGTTGTTACTATCAGTTCTGTTCTTTATCAATTTGTTTTTGAAAATCTAACTTCGTTCATAAGAACAAAGATTGGCAATGATCTCCTTTCTTATATTGTCATTAATAAACACATCGGAATATCAGTTTTCTTTGAGAAAAAATTAATCTTTGAGAAAAAAATTAAAAATTAGTATCGATTGATTATCAACGATTAATATCGATTATTTATTCTGTTAATTGTTATACAAATAATTATGTTAACGTTCTTTATGTTTAACATTTTAATATTATTATTATTATTATTATTTAATATTATTATATTATTTTTAATATTCTAAATTGTGAGATATCATAATGGTAATAAAAATTATTCTTAACTGATAATCTTGAATTAGTTCTCATTTTATTAATAAATTATTTTTTATTACTCTAAAGTGATATTCTTGGTGCTTTTTTTTAAATGAAATTATTAAATCGGTGAAAATGAATAATTATTGTGTTGCCCATAAAATTAAAAGAAATCATGAAAAATAAGGCACACAAATTATATATAATAAAATTATAAATATAAAAATATTGCATATTTTTATCAACATTTAATTCTCAATACTTATTTTTTGAAATATGGCACACAAATTATATATAATAAAATTATAAATACAAAAGTATTGCATATTTTTATCAACATTTAATGCTCAAAACTTATTTTTTGAATTATGGCACACAAATTATATATAATAAAATTATAAATACAAAAGTATTGCATATTTTTATCAACATTTAATGCTCAAAACTTATTTTTTGAAATATGGCACACAAATTATATATAATAAAATTATAAATACAAAAGTATTGCATATTTTTATCAACATTTAATGCTCAATACTTATCTTTTGAATCAACAGAACGATGAGATATTTATATCCTTATTATCTTTCTAAAAAATATTTTTTTTTATATTTTGAAAACATAGTGCGTATTTTAATAATGATTATTATTAATATAGTGTGTCGGCCTAGTTAGTAACATTAAGAAAACTCGTTATCTATAATAATTAGACTTGCATATGCATTTTTATAATTAATTAGGTTTTTTAATTATTTATATTAGAAAATCAAGTATTTTCAACTCACTTTCTGCATTTTTATCTATTTATTTATTAACAATGCTTAATAATAATTCATTAATTGAATATGTACGAATAATCTTCACGTTTTATATATTAAAATAATTTCATTAATTTTCAAAAGTGGAATATATAATTTTATAAAAATAAAGTTTTATGTGATAAAACATTCTTTAATTTTTTTTAATTAGTACTTCTTTTTAGGTACATCTTAACAACTTTCCATTTCCAAACCCAATTTCTTAATTAAGATATAATAGTCTTGAAAACAACTTCCATTATTAGGTTTTTAAAGTTGAAACTGTATTTTCCAATTATATCCTTTTCACAGTTTTTTTTTAAAGTCTTTGCGCTAGATGTAAAAAATATATTTTCGAATACCATTATAATCCATAATATCCAAATATCTATGAATGCTCATCATTACTTGAAAACATCAGCCATTTCCTATTCCTTGTCTTTCTGATAACCTCTT
Source organism: Argiope bruennichi (assembly GCF_947563725.1). NCBI lineage: Eukaryota > Metazoa > Arthropoda > Arachnida > Araneae > Araneidae > Argiope > Argiope bruennichi. The sequence continues at coordinate 40,842,588 of NC_079158.1, read as the reverse complement.
ATGACAAATTCTTATGAAATGATTAAAAAGAAGTAAAAACTCGTAATTTTTTGAGAAAAAAAGAAATACAAAACTACAAAAAGATTAACGTCCAACTCTTCCATTTCATTAAAAAGTTCGTAATAGTCGTGAAATGATTTTTTTTATCATTATTAAATATCTTATCTCAGTTTGGCGGTTTTACCGATTATTGAATCATTTATTAACTTTTTTGTTTCTTTCTTAAAATAAAAAAATATGAAAGTTATTAAAAAGAACAACTTCTTTTAAAATCTGGAATAAAATCTAGAGAATCATTCCTATGATTGACGGCCTCGCGTTACTTTGAGAGATTCCACCGGAAGATGCAGAGAATTAAAGAAAAAGTTATTTATAGTTCAAAACAGGGAGGAATCCATACATCATTCCCCGAACCAGGAAAGAGAAGGGGGGAACAGTTGAGTTCATTAAGAATCTTTGGAAAGTTTTCCTTTGTTCTAAATTTGAGACGGAAGCAATTTTCGCCTCGTTCCTGCTAGCCCATTATTCTGAAATTATCCTGAGAAAACTTATTCTCAAACAAATCGCTCCAATTCTTATCAAATGAGCGGAGAGCTGAAATTTATGTATCCGAAAATGGAGATCAACAGAAATGAATCCATTGTTGAGACTAACATTAAGCAAGAGAACGGGAAGACGTACTTTCAGTGTTCTAAGGAAAAGTACTCTCAATATTCATTAAGAATTCGCGCTTTCATCATGTCTGCAGAATCATTTGTAGCAACATTGTTGAAATTAAAGTTGAGAATGTCATTACAGAATGGTTAAATAAGACGGACATTAAGTTTATTGCTAAGGTTTACGATTTTATCATGTCTTCAGAAACGTTTGCAGCATTTCTTGTAATACGATTATGCAGTAGGTTTCAATACATACGAGGTTACTTTCATTATAATGATTTCATTATAAAATATATTAATTTTTATAGATTAAAATATTTACTCATAAAATCATTTCATTTGAAATTAATAGATGACTGTTTTATGAAGTAGTAGATTTCTTTATGAAATTTAATTTAAAAGAAATATATAAAGGGTGCTTTAGGATATTCAAATAATTAAATATTAATTATTATTGGATTACTTGGATTATTAAATCTATATTTTTAAACTATGCAGTTAATGCATATTTCTATCAATTCATATAAATATTTCAATTATAAACTTTTCGCAGTTTAGAATGATCAGATTTAGATTTAAATTATTTTGTTGAAGAGCACTCAGAATATTTCATAATCTTAAATTGCTTATACATATTAAAATGTTTTTATTTCATTCTTCATATTTCACGGACTTTATTTTTTAGAAAATCTAACATGTATTTTTAAATGCTGCAGTAATTCCTTGACAATCATCCTGCAAAATGCTATCATTTCTTAGAAGATTATAGATTTAGAAGATTTCTTAGATATATATTTTATTCATAATTTCTTTTCCGTATGGAATACCTACATTTGGATTTAACTTATTATTTTGAAGACTCCTGAAATGGTCTTAAATTGACGATAAATAATAAAATCGTTTTCCTTCGCTCTTAAAATTTCGTTAAAATTCAATTAAATGCATTATTTAAAATTCAAATCAATTAGCTAAAATTCTTCCTTATTGCCAAATATTTTTGTAGTAAAGAAATTCTTTCAAAGAACAAAAAATAATTAATTTAAAATAATAATGAATTATTCAATTTACTTCACTAAAAAATCACAAGAATCACTATAAAATGTTTCCACAAACGAAATTTAATTGTTGCAGAATAAGATTTCAAAGATCCAAATATTTAACACAATTCAAAAAACGATAAACATAAAATCCATGCGTTTATCTCTTATTATAGTCAAATATGTCATTCCTATTCATAACAATACAATGCTTTTCTAAAAGGGAAAAGGTTTCATGTAAATTTAAAATATTTAAGTAGATTATTCATTTCTTATACATTTTGATCATCAAGTTGGTTGAAATAAAGATATTTAGCGTGTCTAATTATCTTTTTCTTATTACATTATAGATAAATGATCACCTCTACAGGGATCCAAACAATTGAAAATCTAATGGTGCTATGCACGGGCTGGAGTTCCTAAACTTCCCAACTTATTGCATGAGCTGCTCCACTCACACCTGATGGAACTCTTTGAGGCTAGGAGAAAAATAAATTGATAATAGCTTCATTTTCATTTCATACTGTCATTCATAACAGTTTTTATTTTTATGCCCAATATATGAGTGTTATTTATTGATATTCCCTTCTATTACGTATTGGGGCTAGGGGAAAAATTATTTGATACATCCTTTAAATATTCCAAAAAATAATACAAATCAATAGTCAAAATTTTGATATAATTGACACTTTCTAACACAACAATTTACCTATGAAATCACAAGTCAAATAATACTTAAGTATTCAGAATGTTTACTGTAAATTATAAATAGGAAACAAAGATTTTGAATCTTAACTTGAAGGAAACATATTCTAAGGATCCATTACTTATTGTATCACGGGAAATATGTAAAAATGGGTTGTTGTTGTTTCTTATGGCACTTGGACAAGCCCGCTGTTACGAAGACAGTGATTTAAGCCGGTGGAGGAGAGTCGCTTGTTTTCATAGTAGCGCCAACTAGGGCCAAGAGTACAATTTTGCTACTCACACATCACTCATTCGCTTGCACAACCTCTCTTTACAGGAGGGCACATTCACACATCTCACAGATGAAACAACGGAAGAACAACCGGGACTCGAACCCAGGACGTCCAGATCACGGGGAAGACGCGCTACCCCTATGCCATGACGCCGGCTCTCCATCTATGACAAAAATAACTTTTAAAAAAGCTTTGAGCTAGACAGATGAAATTTAGTATACAAATTTAAAACCAAATTTGTCGATTTCTATCACGTTTTGAGACAAATCTATTAGAAGGGAGAAGTCTTCCTGCCTGGATGTTCCAAAATAAGTTAACACGGTAAACATAAAATGAAGAGAGCTAGATGGATAAAATTCGGTACACAAATTTAATATCTTTATTGTACAAATTTAATATCTATATGTACGCCCAGATCACGGGGAGGACGTGCTACCCCTAAACCAGGACGCCGGCGTTAAAATGTGTAAACGTGTTAATGTAAGTAAATTTATTTATTAAATATTTAAAGACTTATTAAAAGAGAAGGTTAATTTCTTATGGAGGATACAATCTTAAGCATGAAATCTCAAAAACAGTAATAATAATAATAATATATTATAGAATTTATTTCTTTAAATAAGCAGTACATATCGAATTTCATTTTTATAGAAACAAAATTGATGGGAAATATATTAAATAAAAACATCTGAAATAACAATATTTCTAAAGATAATAGATTTTGTTTAAAAATTGTTTCATCCCCAATTAGATAATAATTGATAAAAAAATTCTTAAGGACTATTAATACATTTATTTTATAAAATATAGCAAATATATATAAGTAAACTTTCAGTGATACAAATTTGATTTAAAAAAACTGAAAATCATACCATTGAAATTTAATTTGCAACTGTATAATTAGGATTTGTTAAAGAATCATTTACGAAAGAGACTTAAATAGTTCCGAAGTTAATTACTCGCAAACAGGAGAATCTATTAAGATAGAATGGATTTTCTGCTCTGTTTTGTTACAGGAAACTAAAAAAAAGGAAGAAAAGAAATCTAGGAAATAAAACAACATAGTTCTTAAAATTATGTAGTCTATTCCTCCAATCCGTAGAATAGTCTGGTAGATTAAACTGCATTTAGAAAACTAAAGATTATTCAAACCGAAGTTAAACTGGATTGTATTAATCTACATATAGCATTACCTTCCTTCTCCTTGAAGTTCCTCGAAACATGTTTGTCTAAAATAAAACCTCTCTATACACTCAAGACGTTTAAAGATAATCTCACAGTGAATCTCAGTAAACGCACTTTCCCCAACCACCATGGAATAAAGCCAAGTGTCATTGGGAAAATTAGAATCATCCTCTCCCCTCCAATATACCATCTGATTGAAGGACATAGGGATGATTTGGAGATACTTTAGATACCATCTTGATTTATAGACGAATGGCTCTCTGTTTATGTTAGTTATTATTCTATTTGTGCAAATTTCGGCTGGATTTTGATGGACTGTTGACGCAAATTTTCAAGCAAATATCGAGATTATTAATTTCGAGTTCTACTTGGTATGTTTAGGGGAATTTCATTATCTAAATGCGGGCAAATACTTGGTTTCAGCCATCGGATGTCAAGCAAAATCACGGTAATATATGAAATTTAAATTAATAAAATGGATGGAATTTTGGAACAAATATTTGACATTATTTTGTTACTTTCTTTGATAAACTAAGAATTTTAACTTTAATATATTTCTTTATTGTTTTAAGTTTTATTTTTTTAATGCCAATGTTTATTTCCACTTCTAAGTATTTTTCTGCAGTATTTTGCAATTTCAGAGAATAGTATTGTGATATTTAAAATATCTTTCTTCAGTTTTCTGCTAATAATCACTTCCAGTAATTTTTAGCACTACTCCTAAAGGAATTTGAAAATAAAGTCCTAAAAAAAATTTTTGCCTTTTATTCTTTAACATTGTATTCTTTGAAAATTTTATACATTTCTTCTGTTTTGCTTCTTGGCATAGAAAGTATATAGAAATAAAGTATTATAATGTCTGCAAAATATATTAGCGAGATTTTAATAAGTTTAAGTATTTGTGTTCAGTAACCTGAAATAATTACTTTCGTAACTATCAGAAAATAACAAGTTTGTTCTTATGTTTATGAACCACTAATTCAATCAGAAAATAACTATTCAGAAAAATAACTAATCATAAAATAACAATTTTGTTCTTATGTATATGAACCGCTAATTCAATCATAAAATAACTATTCAGAAAAATAACTAATCATAAAATAACTATTTTGTTCTTATGTATATGAACCGCTAATTCAATCATAAAATAACTATTCAGAAAAATAACTAATCATAAAATAACTATTTTGTTCTTATGTATATGAACCGCTAATTCAAAAACATAACGAATAAAAGAACCATAAGTAGTATATTGACCATACGTCAATTAATATACCTAGAACAAATTATTTATTTTTGTAATTAATTTTTTTCTTCTGAATAAATACAATGATATTATATTTTTCTATAACGTCCCAATATAGTAAATTATTTCAACTCTTCTTGTTCCCGTAGATTCATCAAGTTTCCCGATTTAAAGTTGTGAAGAAAAGGAAGTTTCTTTCATTTTCAGAACCTATTACCTCCACCTAATGTTAAGGTGATGTTCTGGATCTTTCTGAAAACAGAGCTTAATTCCATTCTCTAAATCACCGATATAATATATTTGTCAACTTAATGTTTGCATTCTTGAACTTATCATAAATTTGAATTTCCATCATCAATGCCATTGTGAATACATTTAGCTTTTAGAAACGGAATTTTGAAAAATGTCTTCACATATGAAACATAAATGTGCAACTTGAATCCAAAACAAATCTATACACCTGGTGATTCAAAATTCCGTTAGCATTTGTTAATTCAATTATTTACACAGCAATGTAAGTAGAGAGGTAAAACACTTGCTTAAAAGACATGGGGTTTTATTGAAATCTCCTCCACACAAAAGTACATAAAATGACCAGCAGATGGCGCTTCATATGTTAACAAAAGCGATACTTAGCATAGCAATTGATTTTTAGCAAATACTATGTTCTTTATAGCAAATGCTCAATATGTCGACATCCATTCACCTACAATCTATTACGCCACGTTCTCTACCAAGCGGTCATCTAAACAGCCCATGGCTTCGAACTTTGTAATCATTTACTTCACAGCTACCCTTGCCACAAGACCTTTATCCGTTCGAATAATGTCTTATGGTGATGGGATTGCAATAGCAGATTCTTCATTTTAATAGTGCACATTCACTAACAATGTTTTTTCTGACAAAGTAAACATGGAGCGATTATTAGTGCATCTGATTCTCTCTCGCTACATTTCATTTCATGCGGCGTCACTGCTTTGCTGCCCACTGCCATCTGTTGGCCCTTTTTTGCTTTTCAATCAAATCTCTTGTTATTTCAAGCATGTGTTTCAATTTTTACCATTCTACCAACATTATTCAGAGTGATGAATACATGAATGATACATGAAGATACATGTATTTTAAATGTTAATGGACTTTTGAATCCTCCTGTATATAAAAAGATAACGTATGTAGCACAGAAATCACTTTTTTTACTTATTGCTGAATGACAACAGTGAAAGGTAACAAACTATAAACTATACAAATGCTTCAGCCTGCTTCATAGAATTTTTTATATGGTTGCACTTTATTCCATATTTCGTTAATTAATGAAGCTGCTTTGCATTTTCACAAAGACATTTTTCATCTATGCCAAACATTTTAGTCTAATGCACCTTATAATCCCCATGGCTAGTGAGAATAAGTTTTAAGTAACAGCCAGAAGGACACTGTTTACGTTGACTGTTCCAAAATTCGTACATTCTGATAATGTGGGGAATCGTACATTTTGCTTTCCCACAGACACACTTATCATCTTCCATCTACCAAACATTTCAGTCTAAAGACAGTCATAAGTATGACTGCCAGTGACAATTTAGTTAACGTAAAAATTTACTTGAATTCTTTTCAAAGCGTAATTATCGTAAAGATTTTTCGTCCATCTTGTAGATTTCTGCCATCCATCGTACTACAAATTCATCATTTACATTTTCCCTTCAATTTAATTTGAGACACGATTTATTGAAGCTAATATCAGTTAAATTCTTTCTTGTAGCAATTTTTGCTAGCTTGCTAGCCCAATCATTTCCTGCAAACCTCATACGAGCTTTTATCCCAAAATCCTTGATTGATACCTTTCAATCATTAGCTTAATGTCCTTAGTATACTTCCTTTTTTATCAGAGAGAAAATTGAATGACATAAGAGTTGATCTGGAATCGGATATACTTTCGACGTCTTTTATCTTATTACTTATCATGCTTCCAATCCCTTTCTTGAGTGCAAATACTTCTCCCTTAAATACTTCTACTAAAATACTTCTACCTTAATGCTTTTGTAAAATACAAAGCACATCAAATTCTATTATTTATATCTTTTTTTAGATTTTTATGAAAAATAATTCCATTTGATAATTGTTATATTCTATACTTTGATGTATTCCTAATAATATAAAATTTTGAAAACCATTAGAAAAAGTTTTTCTTTTCTTTTCATTTATTAACTTCCCCATTATGCACTGCCCCTAAATCTTTATGTAAATTGAATTGCACGTATTGAACACTTATATAGTTTTGTTTAAAATTGTGCTACAAGCTTTCTTTATTGACAGAAAAGACAGTTTAGATGTATATGTACTAAACAGTAACGCAATTGATTGATTTTCAGAATTTTGTAATATTTAATGTATGAAGTTATCTTTAACCTTTAGATGACTTGCTCCATTTACGTATTTTTAACAGATTATATTTGCAATTTTGAAAAGAAAATTCAGGAATTACTTACCTAAAAGGTTAAAGAATAGAATACAACAGTGTACCAATCGACATATTATTTTAATGAAATATCTTTACCATATTACGGACTATTCTTTAACTAAATCAATATTAATATTAAGGATTCAATTATTTATATGATCTACCATTTCACCGCGAAATATGAAAAATGAAACACGCATAAAAATAGGTTCATTATTATGTTAATGGGACAATAAATAAGCAATCTATTTCTAAGTTTACACTAACGAGTTCTGTTTTCGGAGAACTTAGTCATGTAATAAATACGTGTAACTTAATTTATGCTTAGTATTGTTCTAAATTATTCCATAAAATTTTGGAAAAAAACTTTTAGAATATGCCTTTTTTTTTTTTTTTTTTTACAAAAAACAGTTTTTTCAGAATAAAGACGCCCACCTCACCATCTGCTGTGGTTGGAATCTACGTACAACAGCATTTCCCAGAAAAGACTTATCTTTCAAGGAAGCAGAGATGACAATGAAATTCGAACTTTCGAGTACACTTCTTTTATTCTAACATCTTTACGCATTCCCACTTTTTGCAAAAAATAAATTTGTCAAAAAGCGAGACGAATTCTTTAGGAATTTTTTATTCTTTAAATTTCAAAATATCAGGTTTTTTCTTCGATGGCTTTAATGTTGTTTTCCTTTCTTGGAGTCTTTCTTCTTGTTTGAAGAAAAGAATTTTTAAGACTTTTCATATTCTGTGTTTTTTTTTTTTTTCTTTTTTAATTTTTCCGTTAGGTTATTTATTTGTTGTTGTTTATTTTTAATATTTCGTTATTATTTTGATGTACAGCAAAATGAGAAAAATATAAGAGCATTCCTTGACATTCCTGATTTATTGATTAAATATATTTAATGAAATATCGTTGAGAAATTTATTTTTATTATTATTAAGGGAATATTACATTTGTAATATAGAACAAGCAAAACTGCATTCATCAAATACAGTAAATGAAAATCAAAAATATTATTATTATAATTTTCAAATTGCATATTTTATTTCAGTTTAATTTCAGGAAAAATTATTGGTAAGGAAAATCCAAATTCGTTCGAGGAATGTCTGGTAAAAACTCCAACAGACTGAAAAAAATAAATGAAGGTGCTTTATTATAGATGAAAACACAATACGTAGGTAAGAAGGCAAACATGGACAATGTACAAAACATAGCTTACATTAAACAGCAACGCACAGACAATGAATTAGTTATAAACAACCTTAACAGCACAATGCTCTCAGCGAAAATTCGCAGGAGACAGACAGGACTCCAAAGACTGTCTTCACTCAACTACTCGTGTCTCTCAATCGTCAACTGACTACTGACTCAACTCATCTAACACATAGCTGACTTCCTTAAACTCTACCTCTAAGCCTTTTTCAAAATTTCATTAAGAGGAAAGGAAGACAAAGAATCTTCTAGAACAAATATTGAAATTCAAGTGCGAATGTGGCTATCATCAAGATCTAGTATATTCTGGATTCTGCATTTTTATCGACCAAGACGCTAAATTCATCTTCGAATGTTTATCATTTTGTTGGCAAGGAATCAATAACTCGGCAACCATTCAGAAGCCAGTAACATGTGTGTGTCTGTGTGTGTGTGTGTGTGTGTGTGTGTGTGTGTGTGTGTGTGTGTGTGTGTGTGTGTGTGTGTGTGTGTGTGTGTGTGTGTGTGTGTGTGTGTGTGTGTGTGTGTGTGTGTGTGTGTGTGTGTGTGTGTGTGTGCGTGCGTGCGTACGTGTTATTGCTTCTGAATGGTTGCCAGATGGTTACCAGAATTTATATATATATAAATTAACATATATATAAATTAATAAAAAATATGTTACAACATTAATTATACAAATCTTGATTTTTCTATTAAGTGAAATGTAAATTAATCTATAAAATTTATATTTTACAGATAAGTTATTGATTTTCAGAAGCTGCGCTGTAAAAATAATGTACTTATTATACGATTCACCGTTCTGATGAAAACTTATTAGCATAATTCAGTTATTAGTTTATTCAATAATAAAATAATGAAAACTTTTTATTGGTAAAATAGTATAATGTTTCTAACTTCATTAAAAATGCATTATTTAAATAAAAAAAATTGTTTTCAAATAAGATGAATAATTTATCATAACATTAACATTTCCCAGTTAATATATTCCTACTTCTGACATCTTAAGTAATTAACCATAAAATCGACAATTTTTATAAATGCTATAAGTCTTATGTAAACATAACTAAAAGCATATTTATAACGTTTTAAATTTCCAATACAAGTATGTTTACTGCTAAATACTATTTCAATCTTTTAAGCTTCAAAATTTTAGAAGAAGCAATTAATATATTTAAACTATGATGTGAAATTCTGGGCATTAGTTTCTGAAAATACATGTGCATGAACAATTACTGTAATATTTATCCTTATTTAGACAAATTTTTTCCTTTTCTAAAATATCGTTAGTTGAAATTTATCTTAGAATTAGTACATAGCGTTTTAAATCCTCGTAATTAATGTTATCATCTTTTATATCTCTGTTTATTTTCTATGGTAATTTTTTAATATTTTGAAGAATGGAGTGAATAAAATTTTATGCTCTAATCTCTACATCACTTAAGTAACCAAGGACTTTTTTAAAATTTTAACTTTCTTCCAGAAAATATTTAACAAATCAGCAAAAGATTATATAATTATTGATCTATCGTTTGAATTTCTGAAACGTGATTATGCATTTGGGGAAATGGTTTTCACTCTTGGTATCTCACTCTTGCGAACGAAGGAAAATATTATGAGAAATCAATTAGGGTAACCGATTTCGCACTAAAATACGTACACCACTTCTGATTCGTCGACGAATCGAAACCATAGACAAATGATGGTTGATGAGCGAGATGAGACAACACTCAAGATGGATGTTCCATTTGTGAGAGAATTGCTTTACCAACCATTTACGATGTAAACTTGTAATTCCATTTGGAGAGACCAGGGCTTCCATTATGCCCGAACCTGGCATCGGATTCATTCATTTCTCTGTGATTAATCACTACAAATACTAGTTCAGTCTTCTAATGCCTCCTGTTCTCTACAGATCAGTGAATCCAAGTCATGTTTTTCTTGCGATAACACATCGTGGCCTCTGCGTTGATCTGTCACAAAGAATGGCATCTTTCATTTGTTCATCGTTGAAGGTTTGTGGCATCGAAAAGATAGTAAAGAATCCGCTAATTCCATGAATTGTTGTTTTGTGAGAGATTGGCACCTGTGATGGTATCAACTCTCTGATTTTTGTCTGGTATTAAAGTTGTTTTTAATTAAATGAATAAAAACCTTTTTAATTTATTTTTAATTAGTGTCTTTTTCCAATTAATGTCTTTCATATTTAACTATTATTATGATTTACATATTATAAAGTCTCTACTTATAATAAAGATGAGTGTGTGTGTGTGTGTGCGCGTACGTGCATAAAAATTCATATTTTTTTTCAATTAGTATCTTGATATTTTCTATAAATTTCATATCTATCCAATTAATTGTCTTTTATATTGTCGCGTAGATGAGGTGAATGTAGTAAGTCCAATAGAAATGAACACACTCAAGATCAATTGAAGATTTTATTACCAATCTAACTGACTGAGAGCCTATTTATGTATAGTTGAATAACCTTCTAGAATTTGAAGGCCCGCAGAAAATTGGGAATTTACATAAATAACATATTAGAATAATTAACATAAATTTGTATAACTTTGCATAATTAACATAACTTTGACATAAAGCAAATTGAAATTATAAATCATTTTTTGACAGTTCGCCTCGCTTGTATTCGAACCCGCAACCTTCCGCTCCGCTATGAGATGCGCTTCGTTCAGCCGACGGCGCTTGGTCAGACGGAACAATTTTCGCTGCAATATTTAACAATTATAATGATATACATATTATCTGGTCTATATAATAATGAAGATAAATGTGCGTGTGTTTTGGCACTCTAAAGGCCGGATCGTGTTACTTACAGCTACGGAATTTGTCTCATGTATACCATATAAGATCAATGCAAATAATTACTTTCTAGTTTTTTTTTCTGCGTTTGTGTAGAAATCATGTGTAATTTTAGCAAATAAAAAAAATAGCGAAATCAAATGAATAAATTATTTCTTGGAAATTGTATGATTTATTCGATGTTTTGTTATAACAAAATCCTAGTTTGAATAATTGAATTTCAGTATCTTAAATTTCAAGAATTACAGTTTTAAATTTTACTTAATAGAAATCAAAGAACAATAGCGATTTTCTTTATTTTCATTTGCAATTTAAATCTTTGGACTTAAATTAAATCCTAAATCTTAAATCGTTTTAACACGAAGAAATTGAATATGAGAGTAACTGCATTATATTTCATTTAAGATTATGATTACCAAGCTCAATTTTATCGAAAACTGAAAACAGTGTGAGAGCAAAATCCACGTTCAAACAAATTTTTGATAATTAGAGATCTATTATAGATTAGAAGATAATTATAGATAAGAAAAATAAGAATCTATCTATCAAATTCCATTAAAATAATAATGCTCTTTGAAACAGATGTATTAAAAATATGTATAAGTTTATTTTAGAATATATGGGACATTCAAAAGAATTTTATAATAAAATATTTTATATATTATTTTGAAAATAAAAAAAAATAATTTTTTATTTGTTTCTGATGGTTTACATTCATATCATTTTTTACATAAAAGGATTGTTTTAAAATGAATCAAAAGGTTTAAGGTCCAAAATCGGAAGAGACATCACAAATACGATTAAAATAATTTATGAATAATCTTTAATGATAATTTATTGATATGTACTGAAAATAGTCATTCACAACCAACATTAAGAAACGGAACTTTTTTTGAGTTTTTCAATTATCACTTACAATTTATCACAAAAAGTTAATATGATTTTAATTTGAACTGTAATTTTAAAAGAATGTCTAAATGTATAATGTTTCTGTAATAAGTGCAGATTGCACATCCCATCACATATGTAGGGTGGGGATTAAACTCCACCCGATGGCAACACGCAGAGAGATAGCATGGAGCTTATGTCTTATGGCCCAATCGGAGGAGAAAGAGAAAATAGAAGAATTGAAAGGCGTTGTCGCTGTTCGATTTAATATGATGTCTATATTTTTTTAATATGTATAAAAGGCAATCAACCTTTCTTATTCTTTTTCCATTTAATTAACTATTTTCTTGCTCAAAATGTTATGTATGTCCCTTAATTATTAATTAAAATTGTTTTAAATATTATATCTTTCGTTTTTAATTAGCCTTTTGTTTTGAATATCCTAGACACACGCGCGCAAATCTCTTCTACATTTTTCCTCATCTTAAAGGATTCATTGTAGATCAGGTCTTCTATTCATTTTTTTTCTAGTTTATATTGATTAACTCAAATTTTGAAAATGAATCATTTAAATAATCGCAAAGGCATTTCTTACCCAATCCAGTTGCCTAGGAAATTAAATTTTCTCATTTCCAACATCTTGATGACATTCACAATGTATTTCAGAAAAAAGGCATAAATAAATATTATTGACCATTACGCAGGGGGATTCAAAACTTATCGTTCAAATTTCGTGGGGATGTAGGGAATACGTCAGGAAATCGATTTCACATAGGAAAGTGTGTCCTCAAACTTCATTTAAATGGACAAAATGGACAAATTAAGTGAACAAAAGGAAACAGTATGTTTAAGTGGTAACGAATGCGACTTTTATTCCATTAAAGTAAAGCACATTCGTTACCAGTAGGTGCTCGAAATTGCGACCATTTACGCGAATACGGGATTCACAACGCCGTTGCATCGATCACCGAACATTTTCAAGATCTTCTGACATATCACGGAAAATGCCCGCAGCATTTTCGCCGAGATATGTGGTATCAACATGACGGAACATCAGACCATAGCACAATTGTTCCGCATGATTACCTGAATCGAACATTCGGAGCTCAATGGATCTGCATTGGTGGACAGATCGCTTGGCCACCCAGGTCAACTGATTTATCACCCATGGATTTCTTTTTGTGCTGGACCATGAAAGAACAAGTGTACGAGACCTCGTCGACGTGAATTGGACCTTGTTTCGCGACTAGTGGCAGCTGCAGGACGGTCGTCTGTCCGTGATATGGAAGATATTTCTGAAAATTTTTGACGGTCAATGCAATGGCGCTGTGAATCCTGTGCACGTGTAAATTGTGGTAATTTTGAGCCCCTTCTGTGAGCCTGTACGTTACTTTGTTGAAATAAAAGTCGCATTGGTTACCACTCAAGTATACTGTTTCCATGTGTTCACTTCACTTGTCCATTTTGTCCATGCATATGACGTTTCCCGTCATTCTTTCCTATGTGAAATCGGTATTCCTTACATCCCCACGAAGTTTGAAAGACAATTTTTGAATAAATCTGTATTTAAAATAATATAATGCATTTGAGAATTAAGGGCAATTAATAGCTCGATATTATTTTAGCATTCTTCGTTGTTGGAATTCCAGTTTGAATGATTTTCAATAATGAAGATCGAATAAAAACAGATTTAATTAAATAAAGAAATTTTCTGTACTTATTCTATTCAAAAACATTTCATTTTGAAAGATTCCGTCTCCCATTTTCATCTTATTTTAAATCATCAAACTTAATAAAACTTGCTTATTTATTTGAATGATATAACTGAGGATTGATTTTACGTCATGATGGTCAAAAAGTAATTGTGCCTTGTATTATATGATTGATAATACACAGAAATAATTACTGAGTTTTTACGCTATGCATTCATATACCTATTGCATTAATATTGCTCTAAATGTAAACAAAAATGATTGTAAGGCGTACAAACAACAATAATACAATTGTCCATTCTACATTGTTTAGAGTGTCGTGATGGACAGATGGTAAGGTCTCCGCTTCGGAACTGCAGAGTTACAGGTTCGAGAACCGATTCCGCCGAAGAAATGTTGTGTAAGAGGATATGGTTCTTGGTAAGTCCTTCGGGACCATACAACCTCTCGCTTTTGCGGATGTTTGGAGAGGGGGTGCCAGCTCAAGCGTCGTGCTCGTCATCTGACCATGGCTCAAAATAGCCTTAGTGTTACTTTGAAACGGGTCATTAATATAACTAAGCTAATCAACAGTGTTTTGAATAAAACCACGCTGATACCTGTAATTATCGCAATTGTAAGATAAACTTTCTACATCCACGTTTTATCTAATAAATACAAAAAAAAAACTATAGTTAAACAATAAATTGAATATGCCAAAATCAATGAAATTGCTATTATGTACCAGAAATCATTTATCTCATTTAAACATATCATATAATTATATTACGTTTAACATACACTGCGTAAAAAAAGTAGAAGGACAGTGTCTTTTTGCCAATTAATATCTCTTATTTTCTCCTAACTACCAAATATTTATGCAGATTTAGTTTAATGACCACTGTTTTCATTTTAGGCAAAAATTAAACATCTACCACTAATATTATTAAGAAAATTAGTATATATAATTTCCGATGCGTAAAAAAAGTAGAAGGACACTTGCTAATATATTTAATTTAGTGCGTTGTTCTTTATTTAAATAGTGATTTTGTACTTTGTTTATCCTTTTCTGTCAAAAAAATCTAATTTGTTTAAAAGTTACGTTGTTTCTCTGTTCTCAGAAATGCCTGAAGGAATACCTTTGAACGATTTGCAAAAAGGGCAAATTTCCGCCTATCAAAATGATGGTAAAGGTGTCAGAGAGATTGCTCGGTTGTTGCAGGTGAGCCCCAATATAGTTTCAAACTTTATCAGAAATCCTTATAAAAATAGTTATAAAAAGAAGACTGGTAGACCGAAGAAGTTAACACCACGTTATGAAAGAAAACTTGCTCGTGTGCTGAAGAAGAACAAAGGAAGTGTTTCAAAGGCAAGAAATCAAGCAGGTCTTAATCATGTGACGAAACAAACAGTTTACAACTATATTAAAAGATCTAAAAAATTCATTTTCAAAAAACGGAAACATCATCCTAAGTGGAAACAAGCTCACATTGATAACCGTTTAGCGTGGTCTAAGGAGCACATGTCCTGGACTACAGAATGGACTTCTGTGATATTTTCCGATGAAAAGAAATTTAACTTAGACGGTCCAGACGCATATCAGCACTACTGGCATTGTCTGGGGACTGAAGGCGAATACTATTCAACACGACAAATGGGAGGAGGGAGTTTAATGGTTTGGTTGGCTGTTGTATACGGAGGAAGGCCAAGTCTGGTTTTGTTAAATGGTAGGCAAAAACATACAGACTACATTCAAGTGCTGAATTCCGAGCTTCTCCCTTATGCCTCTGACATGGGGGGGGTGAAGAGTGGAAGTTTCAGCAAGACGGAGCTTCCATTCACTACGCGACTGGAGTCAAAAATTGGTTCCTAACAAATAATGTGGATATTTTACCATGGCCAGCCAAAAGTCCTGACCTTAATATAGTGGAAAACATCTGGGCAATGCTAGTTCGTCGAGTTTATGCTGATGGAAGGCAATTTGATTCGCAAACTCAGCTTCGAGAAGCATTGAATGACTCGTGGGACAATATTTGTCAAACTGAAATTCAAACTCTATACAATTCACTTCCAAACAGAATATTTGAAGTTATAAAGGCCAATGGGAAGACCATTCCTTATTAAAGTCACTATTTTTTCATTCATTATAATGCTGTCCTTCTACTTTTTTTACAAAGTTTCAAAAAAGAGAAACTATTTTTGTTGCCATTAATATTTTATGTTTGAACATCATAATTCTGATGTTAAAATATTTTTTTTTTGAAATATTTGTTAAATGTTTCTAATAAAAAATTTTAATAAAAATAAAATATTTTTCAGTTATTGTTACAAAATCAAGTGTCCTTCTACTTTTTTTACGCAGTGTATATGCGATAACTGCAATGCAAACATTATTAATTGCGATTCAAAATTTTTGTATGCATATGAATTCTGACAAGAAAATACCCTCTGCTTATTTTTTTCTTGAAAGTATCGCTTATATCAGTGGCAGAAGAGATTCATATCTTTATATATATATTTAAAAAGTCTCTCATACATTAAATCATGGTCCCTCATATAATAAAATTTGAAAATATCTGTTTAAGAATAAGTTTTTTGAGAATAATCAGTATAAAATTCCTCACTATCATCTGTAACACTGGGCGGAGTTTAAAAAAGTCCCTGCCTCTTTTATCTTCGTCATTATTAGCAGCGTAAAACCGAATTTCTGCTTTGGCCTTAAGTAACTCTTCGAAGATTTTTTTTCCATGTTTAAAGTGTTTGCTTTAAAGAAGTGAAAATAAACCTAAGCATAAATAAATAATACGTGCACTGATTCCTTATATTCATCCTATACTAACCAAACAGAAAGTTATTGAAAATATTAACTTTCAGTATTTAATATTAAATTTGAATTCGGCATTTGTCCTGTTTTCTGTCAGTGGATTCACATTTTTTTTTTCCAATATGATTTTAGTGATTAATAAGTGTGCTTATTCATTTATGTATTCATGAGCAATTACGGATATAGGAGGTATCTAATTATGATATTCCTATTTTTTTATTTCGTAAACAGTCTACCATTTTGCATGATATTTTCTACTACAGCATTCATTAGTGAATCTGTGAGAATCATTTCCGAGATACTAATAATAGGATAACAACCCGTCTAAAAGGGCATATATTCTTGTTTTAAAAAAGCGTACAAGATGAAAATGTTTTTGTATTAGCTAAACAGAAGGTTATTGATAATATTTACTTATTAATTTTTATTTCGATTTGTTTGTATTTTTCTGGCTCAAGAACCATGTTTTTGTCTATGCTGCACCAAGTCAGAGTTAAAATCTTATCAATTTACAATAGTTAAAAGCGGATAGTGTACAAAAGTACTTAAAAATAACCAAGTTTAAATGAGTGCATAAAATTTGATAGACTTTAAAAGTAATAAAGGTAATGGAGTGTCCGCGTTTTGAAAAAATAATAAACGTTGAGCATTGAAATTTGGGTATTCTGATATTACATATTGGATAGACATTTGACAGTCACAGTGAGAACATAGATGTAGTTTTTCACCTAGCAACAAGTGGTGATGGGTGAATCCAGTATGCCCATTGCGTAAACGGGTTAACACTGCGTCTTCTTTTCGATTCGGTAATGTAGACCACAGTTGAGCATGAGGTTTTGTTTGTTTCTTATGGCACTTGCCACTGACAAGCCCACTGTTACGAAGACAGCGATTTAAGCCTGAGGGGGACGTTTCTTATTTTTTATAGCAGCGCCAACTAGGGCCAAGAGTACGACTTTGCCACTCACGCATCACTCATTCGCTTGCACAACCCCTTTGTACAGGAGGGCACATTCACACGTCTCACAGATAGAACAACAGAAGAACAACCATGCCCAAACCGGGACTCGAACCCGGGACGCCCAGATCACGGTGAAGACGCGCTACCCCTATGCCAGGACGCCGGCGAGCATGAGGTTTAATAGCATGTAGTTTATTGTTAGTTTCAAGGTCCGGCTGAGATTGCCATTTGGAATAAAGAGACATTTTATTGTGCGTCTTTAAATCACGTACAAGGATAGACATACCCGCTGGAACACTTGCCAATTTAGCTGCCTTGCCTGCCTCCTCATTGTCCAGAATTCCCACATGAGAGGGTATACAACAGAATAAAATAGTGAAATTCTGAGAAGTGAGATGGTTAAAAATATCTATGATTTTTAAAACTAAAGGATGATTATGAGGACGAAGATAAAATTATTTTACTGATTGTAAAACACTTAAAGAATAAGTATAAATAATAAATGTTTTTCCGGGTCTCTCAGAAATTTCTTCTAATGCACATGAAATGGCAATATTAATTCTGAATTCGGATTTTGCTCTTTTTTCTGTCGGTGGATTCACATTTTTTTTTTTAATGAGTGTGCCTATTTATTTGTGTATTCATGAGCAACTATGGATAGAAGAGACGCATAATTATACTACAACTTTTTTTTTAATTTCTTAATCAGTCTATCATTGTGCATGATATTTTCTACTACAGCATTTATTAGTGAATCTGGGGCAATTATTTCCGAGATACTGTTAACAGGATAACAACCCATCTGTACGGGCATGTCTTCTAATTTTAAAAAAGCGTTGGACGTTTTGGAAAGTACAAGACGAAAATTGTTTTTGGTACTAACCAAGCAGAAAGTTATTGACAATACTAACTTCAGCACTTATTATAAATTTTGAATTCCAAATTTGCACTTTTTTCTGTCGGTGGATTCACATTTTTTTTAATGAGTGTGCCTATTTATTTGTGTATTCATGAGCAACTATGGATAGAAGAGACGCATAATTATACTACAACTTTTTTTTAATTTCTTAATTAGTCTATCATTGTGCATGATATTTTCTACTACAGCATTTATTATTGAATCTGTGGCAATTATTTCCGAGATACTGTTAACAGTATAACAACCCATCTGTACGGGCATGTCTTCTAATTTTAAAAAAGCGTTGGACGTTTCGGAAAGTACAAGACGAAAATTGTTTTTGGTACTAACCAAGCAGAAAGTTATTGACAATACTAACTTCAGCACTTATTATTAATTTTGAATTCCAAATTTGCACTTTTTTCTGTCGGTGGATTCACATTTTTTTTAATGAGTGTGCCTATTTATTTGTGTATTCATGAGCAACTATGGATAGAAGAGACGCATAATTATACTACAACTTTTTTTTAATTTCTTAATCAGTCTATCATTGTGCATGATATTTTCTACTACAGCATTTATTATTGAATCTGGGGCAATTATTTCCGAGATACTGTTAACAGGATAACAACCCATCTGTACGGGCATGTCTTCTAATTTTAAAAAAGCGTTGGACGTTTCGGAAAGTACAAGACGAAAATTGTTTTTGGTACTAACCAAGCAGAAAGTTATTGACAATACTAACTTCAGCACTTATTATTAATTTTGAATTCCAAATTTGCACTTTTTTCTGTCGATGGATTCACATTTTTTCATTACGATTTTAGTGACTAATGTGATTGATTAGTGAATCTGTGCATTTATTAGTGATTAATGAGCGTTCATGAGAAATTACGGATAGAGGAGACATCTAATTAAATCTCAGATTTGAGACCAAATGTCAAAGAACCGTCGTATAAGTAGGATTAGTGCACGTTAAATCAGTCAAGTCCTCCCGCTTGTGGGGTGTGGTGTGGAAATTTGGTGAGGGGGTGCCATCTCAGGTGTCGTTTTCGTCGTCTGGCTGCGGTTTAAAAATTACAAGGTCCGTCCCAAAATAGCGCTATGGTTTCTTTAAATAAAACGACGTTAATATAACTAAACTAAACTAAACCTGCCCTGAACTATAAATAACCACTTCTTTTATTCTCTAGAGATTCAAGAAAAAATCAGTCATATTCGAACGGAACTATCAATCACCGAAATGCACCTTCAAGATTTTATTTTAGTTTGTTTTTTTAAAAGAGTATTTTTATTACTTTTTGAACTATTATTTTATTTTTTAGAAGAAAAATAAAATAAAATAAAAAATGATGAATGATTGAGTCATTGGTCTGGTCTTCAAAACTAAAGATCGGAAACTAAACTATTTTAGCAAGGGAAAAAAATTGCTTTTCGTCTACTACGGAAATTGCTAATCAAACGCAAGAGTTGGACTTTCATCTTTTTTTTTATCAACTACAAATGATTTTTAGAAAAATTTTCAAATCTTTTGCGGCTTCTACACCCATTCAAAGTCTTGACAGATTTAAATCTGTCACAAAGAGTTATTAAAAGAAAAGGAATTGAAAACAGTCTTTCTCTTAAAATAATGATGAAAGTTCGCCATCATTCGGATATTGTGTGAAGGAATTTTCTCTTAATGTAATAGGTTTTTTCCCCTCATTTTCCGTGAAAACTTAAGAAAAGATTTAGCGTAGAAACATAATTAACAAATGCTGCTTTGATTTTAAAAATTCACATGATGAAAGTCATTTTGAGGACCATTATGTCGCAATTTATAAATTGAGTTTTGAAATGAACCGCAGATAAGGCCATCAAAGAGAAAGGTATTAACAAAATTTAAAGCAAAGTTAAAGAATGATTTATCAAATGGGAAGTCATTTTCATTTTTGAAAAATGAAACTTTTGGAGGTCGGAATATTGATGAAGTAGAATCCAATTAAGTAGAAAGAATAGAGAGAATATATTAAAAACAAGAATCATCGCTATGCGTTAAAATTAAGTAAATAAATAAAATTAGTTAGAATTACTTGATCAATGTTATTGCATATTTCATTAAGAATTCATTAATTTTTTTCAAATAAAACGAATAAAAATGAGTTTCGAATAAAATACTTTTGATCAAGGGATATTTTATTTCCAAGTAAAATATTATCGACTAAAAATAACAATAGATTTAATAACCAGATTTAAAAAATAACAATAAATCCTTCCTTTCTGTAAGGTTTTTGTTATTATTTATTCCACGGATCTATACATTTATGTTCAAAAATCCAGACACTCTGTCTAATTACAAAGAAAATTATCTCAAAACAATTGTCTCATGTGATTATTAAGAATTAGATATTGAAAGAACAATCAAATCTAGTTTCGATTTTTGAATTAAATTATGCACCGCCCCGACAGCAGTGGAAGGAGCTGAGGTTGAGCCCTAATAGCCATCTCCGATCACGATACAGCCCTTCCCGTGAGACGCATGTCCCATCATTTTTTGGGTTAATCGAACCCACACCATTACCATATCCACCCGGGTGGTGAGAACCAACCACCATGCCGGCAGCTTCTCATCCTCAAATATGGTGGGAAATTTAGGATGAGAAGACTGGCATGGTAATTTTTCATAGCATAAAAAAATTACAAATATGTTAATGGCTTGCTGTATGAATGCTAGAACAATTATTCCCAGGATCTGGGAGATGAATTTGGCTACATAAATATAGTTTACCAGAATTATTTGAAATTTCTCACTATTACAGTTAGGAACAGAGATGCGTATCCTTTTAGAACCTTATTTGTTACGTCATGGAAACTATGAAAGTTTGAGTAGTAGTCAGAAGTCAAGTACCGACAGTAGTGAACGAATTCTGACTTGGAACTGTTGATCTCTCGCAAGCTCTATCTGAGCGTATTGCTTTATTGCGCTTGTTTAAAAGCGATTCGCTGTTTCTGTTGTTGATTACTTCTGCTGTTGTTTTTGTGCTCTTAGATTATGTTTTGTAATAAGTGTTTCATGTTTTGGGGCAAAATAAAGCGTTGTCATCCGTTATTCCTGTTGGCTTTTCACACTATACTCACAGGACGGATTTTTCTGTAATAATTTGCATCATTATATTTGAATTCACGATAAAATTTCCTAAAAGCCATCTATATGATAAAGGATTACAAGAAATTACAGTGAAAAAATCGAAAACAGAATGAAAAAATTCATCCCGCTTTAAAAAAATTTCTGAAACACGGTTTAAAGAAAATGAAATCAAAACCTTTCTTTCACTATCCTGATTCTCTACGATCATGCTGAATGAAGTTTAAACTGACAATAACAGTAACAAAGTATTGCGTAATTAACAAAAATGTCAAATCATCGCTGCAAATAAAAGTGTACGCTGAATTCTACTTCATTGCGTATTAACATTAATCAATGGAATTTGGTCTCCATATTAACATTAATCGCTGGAATTTATTCACCATATTAACATTAAGTGGAATTTAGACTCCGTATTAACATTGATCAATGGAATTAAGTTTCTATATTAATATTAATCAATGGAATTTGGTCTCCATATTAACATTAATCGCTGGAATTTATTCACCATATTAACATTAAGTGGAATTTAGACTCCGTATTAACATTAATCAATGGAATTAAGTTTCTATATTAACATTAATCAATGGAATTTGGTCTCCATATTAACATTAATCGCTGGAATTTATTCACCATATTAACATTAAGTGGAATTTAGACTCCGTATTAACATTGATCAATGGAATTAAGTTTCTATATTAACATTAATCAATGGAATTTGGTCTCCATATTAACATTAATCGCTGGAATTTATTCACCATATTAACATTAAGTGGAATTTAGACTCCGTATTAACATTGATCAATGGAATTAAGTTTCTATATTAACATTAATCAATGGAATTTAGCCCCCATATTAACATTAATCGATAGAATTTAGTTTCCATATTAAAATTAATCAATGAAATTTAGTCTTCATTCTTGTAATGACATTTTACCCATTGTAACCCAAGGCCGATATTCATTTTAAAATCATATACGAGAAATAGCATTCTTTTACTAAAATCAATTTTTATTTTGGTACCAAAATATAATTGTGAGGATGCGCATTTATTTCTAAATCCGACATTGAATGGGTAAAAATTTAAGAGAGAAATCGGTCGTAGGGTAATTCAGTCCTCAATAGCAAAGTTTTAAATTTTTACATAAAAAGAGCAGCTGTTATTTCAAACTGGTAAAAATGAAATTGGAGTATGATTTTATTTTCAAAATTATTTATTTAAATATATATATAAAAGACATTTAAGCATATATTTTGATATAAGATTTCTAATAAATTATTACTTAAATCTGGAAAACATAGCAACTTTAAAACATTTTTATTTCAAATTAATCCGCATGCAAAGTAAATAGTATCTTCGTGAAACTCTGATAAATTATTAAAGAAAGTAGGAATAGAAAATTCTTGAAAGAATTTTATGAAATATAATTTGAAGAAAATTGTAATCGAAGTTGTCGGCTGAAAGTGTAGATTTGAAAGAAGTATATATATCTCATAATCAAAAGAATCATATACATTTTAAAACAGCGTTGTTATTTCGCGAAAATGAAGTTTTTTCAATCTAAGAAATCCTTAATATTTAGATTTGAAATTACAGAATTAGGTGTTTCAATATAAGAATTGAGTGTTAACCATAAATATTTAATTATTCGACCTTAAGAGCTTTTAATAATTTAGAAAGCGTCCTATCAGTATATCATAGAATTTTCTTTTAAAGTAATAGGATTTTTTCTCGGCATTTTTCAGTATATTAATATATCATCAGTACAACATAGAATTTAAGCCTACATTATATTTACTAAAATATCTTTGGCATTAAGAATGGATTTAATATTATTGTTTTAAAAATTATTGCAATCAATGAATATAATTTTATATTTTCTTATATATATTTGGCATTAAGCATGAATTAATGTTAATTATCTTTTAAAATTAATTCGGTTTAGTGTAGTTTTATTACTATATAACATTTTAAATTGCAGCACATTTTAATCAATCAGATACAATTATCTTTTATGGACTAAAAATTCATATTTATTTACCATATATGGTTTAACACATATATACATACTGATATCATGAATTATTAATTAAAACCTATATATTCTTCAATATCTAGCAATATAAAGTAAATCATATTTTTAAGTTATTTCATATTTTGTACCAAACAAAGAATGGATACACGTGCTTTGTAACCAATTATTCAATACTAAAATTTCTTAACGAATTTTAAATATATCTGATGCAAATATGAGAGAAAGTTTCATAAATTTGAGAATAATTTATCTTCATATGCTTTTATTAAAATACAAGGAAAAATATTTAAGAATGTACAGTGCAAGTGCATGTAATCTTGGAGCTAAAAAAATGGTAGTCCAATCAATTTGTCAATTAATTACATAGGAAACTACTTTTCATTTAGTGTTTTGCCTAAATTTATATATAAAAAATTAATTAAACAAATTTAGAGAAAATAAATTGACATTTTTAATTATTCATATCATTAAATGAATTATAATAATAATTTATGTTATTACATGTAATTATTAATAAGTACTTGAATTATTATGTGTATGTATTGTATTATATATAAGAATATGTGATAATGTATATATTTCTATTAAATAATTATATTTAATTAAATTTCTTTAATGTATATCTTTCTATTAAATTCTGATAAAAAAATAAGTATGCACTATATTGGATGCACGTTCTATTGGAGGTAAATATCATTGTCCAATCACTTTGTTAATTTACTACATAGAATGCACGTTTAGTATTTTTCATTCAAGTCAAGTGACTTTCGGAGGCTAAAATTGGCTTACATACATTTTTTTTTTAATTTTACAGCTGACCCCTTTTTGCTTTATTTAGCAAGCCTAGAAGTTAAGTAATTTTAACAATTGATATTTAAATTATCACTCTCCGGTTGAAAATATTATTCGGTTATAAAAAAGATAATAAAATTGTAATCATTTGTAATTAATTGTAAAATGTAAATAATTTAGAGTTACATCACATTAAAAATAAATATTTTTATCAAAATTCATTAATTTTGGCCAGATTAATTAAATTTTAAGAATAATTAATTATTAATTTTTGCTTGTAAATTATTTATAGCCACTTATAGCGTTTGGCATCCTAGGTAGGAAAGTGTTGATTATTTACAAATTTATATGCGATAAAATATGTATAACAACATGTTATCTATATTTAACTATGTCATAATGTTAGCGCCTTTGACGATTGGCTGGCTCTGCATTAATGTTTGTTACAATTTTCAATTAACTATTTCATACAACTTACTAATTATTTCTTCCTCAACAAATTGCTTTTAAATTTCAAATTTTGATAAGCATGTAACACATATTATTTTAGAAACCTTGCACCATCCTGTTCGTAGGATCATGATTATCTCTATTTTTCAGTCATTACATTTAATTAACTGGCAATAGAAGAGTGGTATTTAATACAAAAACTTTCTTGTTGAAACTATTTTTAAATGATTGCACATATTTTATTATTGTTTGCGTATGCAAGATTTAATTGTATATATAATAAAATTACAAAAAGTTTATTCAAGTCCTAATCTAAACAAAATACTACTCATTGCGGGAAAGTAAGTGGTAATTTAATATCTTCATCTTTAACAATGGAAGAAAAAATCCTGAGTGAAATATTAATAGTAACAATGAAAACGAATTTATTTTTATATAAATCAAATATGTATAAATAGTTTAAAAGAAGATTTAAAATATATTTAAGTAATTAAATTACATAAAAAATAAATCTTTTTAGACCAATAAGTTAGTATTATTGTAAACATAGTACTTCTAATTTTAAGATGGAGTAAAATTTACTTTTATTATTTAAACTATAATATTGTTATGAATCACCTGGTGTATGGTGTGAAAACACATAGCAGGCCTCAGTAGAAAACAACAACGATGTTTATTAAGCACAAAGACACAGACGACGAATACATAGACAACAACTATATACCGCCGAGACGTACACACAGGGCAGCAACAACAGCACACTACAGTAAACAGTAGTTCACAATAGCAATCGACCACAGCACACAAAGCGGCCAGACAGAATCCAGCAAGAGAGGGGATCCTCGGAGCTTCGCTCTACGGTCTCTCCAAACGGCTGCAAATCTACACTGTCTTCTCGCTTTAGCTATATCCAATTGCCAACTCACTACTAAACGACTGGCTACTCCACACACGACACAACGCTGCTTCCACAGTAGACAACAGGACTTGGCACACAGCTCAGTTCAGTAATAGCTTGGGCTCCACAAAACGCTGGCACTCCGCCATGGCCTAGCTATCCTCTCAAAGATTCGATACTTGACTACGATTCCAACTACGACTACCCGTAGCTTGAGACTGCTGTCCTTTTATAGTTTCCTGGGAGGCGGGCCGAGAATCTTCTAGGCCAATCAGGCGTATCTCGGTTCCTAATGAACGGATCGTTAAAATTCTCGAAGTTTCCGGCATTATCTATTTGATCGCCAAAGTCACCAAAATTCGTCGCCAAATTTCCAAATGATTCCCAAGTTTGTCGCCAAATTATGAGATTGCTGGCTCGGAACCCGACCAGTATCCAATATAGATTATTGCAAATCAGTCTTTCCGGTGATAGAAATAACCATGCTGGGAAGCAACTTTACAGGCTTGTAACAATATTTTCAGCTGTAATGGTGGTAAAGGACAAATTCTGATTAATTTTCAATGAATTAAAATTACAAAACCTCATCCCAATTTACAAATTTCTATTCTTCAAAATATATTCATGCAAAATTTGGAAGTTCTAAGTCTGTATTGTAAAGCGTTAATATGTTCGCATACTCCCACAGGCAGGTACTATTATTAGCAATAGAGATAAATATTACTGAATGTTAAACTTTCTAAATTCAAGTTATAAATCAAGGTAGCGGAATTCACATAACTTTTATGGCATTCACCCATGCATTTTTTTCTCAATAATTACAAACTTTGGACGAAAATAATAATTTTTACTAATTCATTCTGAAACTGTTATTTTTTAAAACAAGTCATTAATGTAGGAAATGATATTGCTGTAAACTTGTTTCAGGGATAGTAATTAATTACAGTATTTAGTTGGTTTCGATTGTAAGAGATGGCGATGCCAGTCATGTGAAATCGGATCCGGCTCGGCTTTGGCATCCATTAGAAGAGACTCGCAAGCGTGTGACATCAGGGCTCCTGGGAGGCTACTAAAGGAATAACACTCGATTCTTCCGGTGGCAATGAACGTGTGAGGACTGACACTGTTAACGTGCTCCGTTTTAAAAGAAAAAAAACGGAAGCAAATCATTTTTAGGCTTGACCATGTTTGAAGTCCCCATCGAACAGGTGACCCCTGTTTCTAATTAAACTGTCTTATCCCACTTTTGTAAATAGTTTAAATATTGAATATTAATTCTAATTTCAATTTAATTAATTTCCAAGATTTTATCTTAATTTAGCCCATAGTAACTTTATTCTAAAAATATTCCCTTATTTCGTGATCCAATTCCACTTTCGGTTTAATTAATTCCTCTGTAAAACTAATGCGCCATCAGTACTACGTATCAAATGAAAGTGATACTTCCTTTGCCCTTGTCAAAGGTCAACATATGTATTCCATCGGCGCGAGGCCGGAAATCCTATGTTATATAAGACTAGTGGTCAGTTGTTTCGCGCTGTGGCGGACGTGCCTTGTCCGCGTCTCTGCTTGTAAATAATGATGCTTTCCCGGAATGGATATTAAAGAGAATTAAAAATACAACGTCTCGTCTATGTCTTCAAAATTGCCTTCTACTTTTTCGAAATAACCTTACATGTGTGTATGTGTGTGTGTGTGTGTGTGTGTGTGTGTGTGTGTGTGTGTGTGTGTGTGTGAGTGTGTGTGTGTGTGTGTGTGTGTGTGTGTGTGTGTGTGTGTGTGTGTGTGTGTGTGTGTGTGTGAATAAATAAAAGAAAAGAAAAATACAAACATAATTTTTATCAGATCAAGCACACACACACACACATATTTATATATATATACATGTCCTAGACATGATAATTTTTTTCTTTATTTTTTGTGCTGACAAATAAGTAGTTTTGTCTATGCAAAAAAAAGAAGATAAAAAATAAAAAATCTGTCATCAAATATATTTTATCTTTACTTTTTATAATGACGTAAGTAATTGCACATTTTGCGAAAAAAAATCAGAAGTTTACTAAATCCATTTATATAACAACATAATCTTACTGTTTAATCTCATTACACAATTTTTCACCAGGGAAAAGTGAATCTATTTCTTTCAGGGAAGAAAAGTGTCACCATGTTTAATGTTGTTGTGAAACAAAATGAAAGCATCAGAGTGAACATTCATCATAAGATATTTTCCCACAAATTCCTCCCTTGGTACTTTATGAGCACTTTTTTCTTTCAAAAGATGAATGGAAGTATTTAGATTTCTTTACTTCTTTGATAAAATAAAGTAAGATTTACCAAATTTTGTTCCCGAATAACGCAGTTCGTATACTAAGTGAAATATTTTCTTCATAAATTTGGATAAATGTATTCATCCCAAGGGAAATTAAAAAGTTTCTCCCAAAAAAATTTAATAAGGTTTATTTTAGTGAGAATAACTAAATATAAGCTATGAATAAACAAACGATATTTCTTTCTTTTTGTAACGAAAACTTATTTGTTTCATAATAAATTACTTCAAGAGCAAATAACAAATGTAGCTATTGAATCGTCGCATCTCTTTTAAGCATTTATACAAAAAAATTACAAATATTTAAATCAATATAATATTACTAAAAATATGATTTGTGTAAAAAATAATTCTAGAAGATAATGGCAACAAAAAAAATATTCATTTCCTATATTACTAAACGTAATTGAAGACAGAGATTCTACAGTAATTGATTTAAATATATCTAAAAAAATTGTATTAATTCGTTTTATTCATCACGTTAATCAATTTATAATTGAAAAATTTAAAGAATGGAACTGATGCAGAAAATCTTTAATTAATATTAAATAATATTCTAGTTTGGTTTGAAATAATTATTTGATTTTTAAAAAAGTTTTAAATCAAAAATAAAAGTAATTAATAGACGATGAAAATGCTCAGAGAACTGAAAGTATTTATGTTATAATAAAATAATTTTAAAAAAAACTTTGTTAATTAATTTTGGATATGCTTATTATTGAACAATCTTGCAATTCAATAATTATATAAATTCGCAATAAAAGCTAAAAAAAATGTGTAATCGATACTAAAATTAGGATTTTTTTTTGACAATCAGTGATTTGGGAGTTTTGAAGTACAAATAATTTTAATCCTTTCAAAGATAATTAATTATCGAGTTTAAAGTAAGTATATAGCTCAAACATTGATCATCTATATGTTGCACTTAAATTAAATAATAAAAAATAAAAATTGTGTGTCTGAGTGGAAGAATTTTAGAGAAAATATTTATTTCATTATAATTACAAACATTTACTTGAAGTTATGAGACCAACTAAATGTGATAAGTCACAAAAACTCATTGGTATGTTGTCAATGTGTTTTTGTTAAATTTAAGATCAAAAATTCAAAAGCTAAGGATGAAAAGGAATTTAAAATTTTAATTATGAAATTATTTTTATCATACAAAAAATTCGATTCTTTTAAATTCTTAATAAAAATTCTTTTATTTTACCATCAATATATTTAAAATGAAAAGGAAACTCTTGGGTTGTTCTGTTACCAAAACCACTTAATCGATTGAAATAATTTTGATTTTCTTTGAAAGGTCATGACTCCTTAATATCTCATTAGAGTTCACTTGACCTCCTCCTCACTCGATTTTCGATATATTAAAGAAAAAATTCATAATACTTCCCATATGGACAAATCTTGCGATAAAGTTCGCCCTCCAAAACCATTGAACTTGTCTCGATAAATTCTGTTTCATATGCAAATGCATGAAAAAACAGATTTTCATTATACATTCTCTAACAGGAAATCCTGCTACAAAGTTTACCGATTGATTTCAAGAAATTTTACTTCAAAAAAATGCTATCGGTCTCTCAACACTTCATCAGTTGTCGTCTATGCTATTACCAACATTTCCGGAGATTTTTCAAAATAAAATTTTTCCACGGTTTTCATCTTTAACAACTAGAATTATTTCATTATTTTTCGGACGAACAGTAGTAGATATATATTTCTTGTACATTTATTAATGATTATTTCATTGTAAGTGTTAGAGAGTTTAGCTATCCCTATATTCGTGTGTTCTTAATTATTTAAATCTTCAGAACATGCATTACACTTTCAAAATTATAAATAATATAGACATTTTAACTTAGATTGCAAACTTTGGTGAAAAACACCAAATAGGTGAAAACATTTTTAAAAAAGGAAGTTTTATGAGAAATACAGATCTTAAATAAATTTTGCATTCTATGAGGCAGTCCATTTTATGCTGCTCAGACCCAATTTCAAAACGATCTTCTATGACGTAGTTAAAAAAAATTCTTTTGGAAAAAATGTAAAATGCACAAAATTACAATATCATGTGAAACACAAAATAAAAGTAAGTAGTTTACGAAAGAAAACAATTACTCTTATGTAAGTGTTATTCGATGTACTCTTATGTAAGTGTTATTCGATGTACTCTTATGTAAGTGTTATTCGATGTACTCTTATGTAAGTGTCATTTAATATTGTATTAAGTAACTCATTTTCAAAAATTGAAATTAATATCTAAAGGCATAAACTTTGCTTCAAAAATTATAGAATAACATAAATGTACTTGTACAAAATACCAGGATGATTATCTGTCAGTCTCTACTTTCAAATGCGTGTAAGAGGGAAAATTCAAAAACGTAATGACTTAAATACGGCACATTAGGTAAAGGATTTTGTGACTACAAGTGCCGTTTTGTGTAAAATTTTTGTTTCAATGTTTTGTGTCTTTTTTTTTTTTCACAAATTCGATTTTTCGATACTGTTACGAATCTGTAATGCTGCTTATCAGCATAGTTGGTTCCACCATCGGAAAGAATGTTTTACAGTCATCTGTATTGGATGGAGTCCGTGTGTCGCGTCGGAGGTCCCGGAGCTTGGCGACCAGTTGGCGACTTGGCAACGAATTTGGCGACTTTGGAGCCAAAATAAATTATACGCAAAACATGGAGAATTTTTCCGATCCGTCCATTAGGAACCGAGATACGCCTCGAACGTTCCTGATTGGTTGAGAGGCTTCTAGCCCCGCCCCCTGAGACCTATAAAAGGAGGCGGCCGCTGCTACCAGGGTCGTCGTAGTCGGGATCGAAAGTAAAGAACTGGCCTTCCAGATAAAAGCGGAGCAGCGACGGAGTGAAGCTAGTACTGAACTAAGCTGTGCGCTACTGTCTACAGTAGAGACTTGTTATATGCTGCTGTTTATGCTGTTTTGTATGCTGCTGATGTATGCTGCACATCTTGGCTGAAGATAATCGTCTTTTGTGCTGTATATAGTTGTCGTCTTTGTGCTGTCCTGTGTGTCTTCGTGTAAATAAACGTCGTTGTTTTATTTTCTACTGCCGCCTGCTGATTGAGCGTTCTCCACACCATATAACTCCCACTATCCAAACGAACCCGGAAATTTCGTAACAATACTATAGTAGTCAAAAATGCTTGCCAAGGAATTAGAGATATATTCTGTAAAGATGCTAAATTCACTCAAAAAGTCATTATTACGTGACTATTATTCATCAGTGCTATGTAAGGTCTTCACTGGCAGCACATGTTTATTAGACAGTATGCGAGAAAGTTTTGGAGAAACCACTCTTAACTTCAATTTATAATTCTATCTCTCAATCAATTTGCTTTTTGTTTACAGTTTTAAAATTCTGGTTCCTTAATGATTAGTTATAACCGATTTCCTAAAAAGATGTTTCAATAACTTCTCAATATTTAATGACAAGCATATTAAATATTACACATATATAGATTTTTCAAAATCTCCAATCATAAAATATCTTGGTAAATAACTATTTAAAGAAATAATGGCATTCAGTAACAGTTTATTGAAAATTTGTATGCAATATTACAAGATTCTCATCTTTGTAAGATCACGAATTTTTAATCGAAGCCTGACAAAAGAAAAAATAACTTTTACCTTATTTATTTGGATTGCAAGTTTTTTTTTCTTTCATTTTTGAAACAGTCAGTTAAAACTTCAATTAATTTATCCTGCTTGTTTTAACCACTATCATAGTAATAATTAAACTTGCATATTCCACAAATTCCATATCAAATATAACTTTATCTTATTTTAAACTAAAATTAAATCAAATAATCTACTTTAGCCTATTTTAAGATCTCAAGACTTAATCCGTCCCCTTTCAAAGAAAATTTATATTCATTCTACTTTCTAATGCATTTCAAATTTCTAATTCTATAAACAAGTAGTAATCTTGTCTGACAGAAACTTTTGAAAGTACTCGTTTTTATGCTCAAAAGTTGCTGAAAAGTGGTGACAATTTACAGACTTCTGCTTGCCCCGAATTCATCCACATTTTATACAGCTCCTCAAATAAGATTCCTTTTTAATCTTCTCTGATAGAAAATTTTACAAAATCCTATTTTCATTCTGAAAAGTTGCTAAAGCGTGCGGGTAAAAAACTCAGTTTCAAGAAAAGCGAAGAAAATAATTATCAATAAAAATCAAATGCAAGTCATTTTTATTGAAAATATCAATAAATATAACGAGAGATATGTTGTTGGCCAACAACAAAGACAATAACAGAACGAAACAGATATTTCTACTCAGCAGAAGTAAATATTCTAGACGAGTGAATTAAAGAGCCAGATTGTTTAATTAGCAGCTAAGTGAAAAGACGGCATCAAAGGGAAAATTCAGTGTCTCGATGCATTAGTATCTCCTCGGAGAGAGGCTGGATAATTCATTTCCCAATACATTCCTTCGCTATTTAAATCGGGAAGAAATGATGGCTTTAAAATGGAACTTAATTCCTTAAGGTGAAAAGTATTAGATTCCGATGGGGAAATGATGATATGTGAGTTACAATGGGATGAATATTTTCTGTTATGTTTTAACAGGAGAAGAACTAATGGGTTGTTGTTTGTACGACAAAAGTTTGAATTCAGAATTTTCCCGTGTGTCAAATGCGTTAAGTTTCCTTGCAGTAATTGTCGTACTAGAAAATAGCTCTGTGTGTCGCCTTGGTATGAATAACCCATCACTAAGTTATTAGAACCTTAGTGAAATCATGGGACTGAAAAGTAGTATTTCTGATTGAATAAATCTTTATATTCACTTGTGTAGGATAATTCATGGTATTATAAGATGAATTTATTTATTTGAGCAAAGGAAAACGAACTTCGATCTATTTAAGTTGAAGGAAAACATTTTCACGCTTCTTATTCAAACTTTTTACGGGATTTTGATAATACGAAGCATTCACACAAACTTTATTATCGTTATGCATTATAGACTAGTGAACGGGTTAAAACTTTCAAGCAAATACCACCATACAGAAAAAAGGGAATTTTTCAGCGATAATGCTGATTTAGTGAAAGAGGTATGAACTCCTCAGCAATATTTTAAGTAGAAATCAAATATTGTCTATTATTTTATGACGAAAAATAACGGAGAAAACTGCATTTTCTCTCTTATTTCAAAGAGTTATGAAGTTAATCCACAAATAAATTACTACATGTAAAACTAATAAACTAAAGATGAATTAAAAAAACACTTTTGGGTGAAATATATTATAAAATTTTATCAATTTTTTTTAGAAAACTCTTCTTGAAAACTATTTTGTTTAAGTTGAGATTCTTTCGAAAAAAAATAACTAATCTCTCACTAACAGTTTTACAAAACTGACTGATGCAAATAATGCTGCGAGCCCACTGTTATTTGTTACTGGTGAAATTTAGCTTTTCCAATTCTATATATATATATATATATATATTAAAAATTATAATATTATAAAATGGCGTTAAATACACATTACAAGAATTTCCAAAAAGAAATCATATAAAATTACTTAGCTTTTTATATTAAAAAGGTAAGTATACAAAAAAACACAAAGCCAATATGGTTGTTCGTTGAATTATTACATGAAATCCCCGAAATGGCAAATTAATAACTATAATTGAAAGTGTTTCTTTTAACAAAATATAAAAACTGAAAGAAATTCCTCGGTGCCAAATATCTCTACGGATAAAGTTCAACTTTTCACTATATAGGCTGAAGCATACCTGCAGAGTAAGATATCATTTTAATCAGCCGAATTATAATTTTAATTTCGCAATACTTTTAGTGGACAAAAGTATATATATTAGTCTTTCAAAGTTTTTTTTTTTTTTTTTGTATATATAAGATAGATCCTGGTAAGTGTAAATATTCAGGAAAGAAATAATCGATAAAAATTGCATCAACGATCCTGTACAGATATTTTAAAATACTTTTTTTTTAAATTTCGAATTCACGCATTTAAACCTATTTTTCAAAAGTCACAATCACAAAATAATATCACTCAGTAGAATTTACTTATTCTAAAGAAACTTTCATGAAAACTTTCATTTTTCATGAAATAAATATCACCACTAGAAAGTGGACCATCATTCTTTGACACATATCAATGCAAAAGCCGCTTTCTGTTAACGCAAGAACGAAAAGTTAACAATTCTGTGATGTGTGGGAAACAGTAGTCATTAGTGTGTTTTCGACGACGAATCCGTGTTAGAAGAACGGATGATAAATCATAGGGAAATGAATGAATACCGTGTCTGCTTCGGTCATAATAGAAGCCCCGGTCTTTCCAAATGAAATTGCAAGTTTAGACCGTAAGCGACTCGTAAGAGCAATTTCCTCACAAATGGGGCATCTATCTTGTGTCTTGTCTCATTTCGTTCATTAACTATCATTTGAAAATCATTCCTATTCGTATCCAGTCAAACGCGCGGTTGGATAATTTGGCGAGGAATCGATTATCCAGGAATTCTTTATTGAGCATTGGTTATAGTCTTCATTATTAATAAGCTCAAACGCTATTGAAAAATTTCTCATAATGGGTAAATAAATTTCACAACATTGATTCTATTATATATCAGATAACTTTAAACAAGCAATTCTTGTATATATTTATAAATTTATTTCGTGTATCTAGTAAACGTATTTCGAACATGTTCATATAAATGCATTCAATATTTTTTATTCAAATTATCGGTAATCAGTATATGATTCGTATCTAAATATTTTCTCGTACCAATCACAATTTAGCAGAAAAAAACTGCCGATCGAAGCTCATAGTACTCAAGGTATTGATTATATAATTTTATGACTTTTCTAAGACGATTTAAAAGCGTTTCCTTTCATTAAGGGGTACTTTTGTGAATTGGTTTAAACAATTTAAACAATATTATTCAATAATATCTTCCAAAGAGGAAAATATATTTAGAAATTATTAAGTTAATTATAATGTCAATTAATATGAGATCTTTCAAGTATGAAAATAGCAATTCAACTATTCACTCCATTGAGACAATTAGGGATTGCAATACCGGTATACCGGGATACCGAATACCGGTATTTTGAGACATTTGTACAATTTTGTAATACCGGTATTCACAAGTTTAAATACCGGTTTTTCGGTATTTACAACAAATTTTCAAAATCGTCTCCACTATATGTTCAGGTATCGCGAACATAACAAAATAGTATACGTTTTGGTTTTTATGTCTCTCTAAGGGCGAAATTAATTAGCTAATTAATGGCTCAATTAATTGCTTAAATCTGAATTAGCGAAACATGGATTATCCCTGAAAAAAAATATTGTATCCATACGACTGATGGAGCAACAATTATGAAAAAAGTTGGAAAGTTGATGGGTGCAAATCAGCAGTTATGCTATGCACATGGAATTCAATTAGGAGTAATAGATGTATTATACCAAAAAAATAAAGAACAGAAGAATCCAAATACTGTGGATATAGAAACTTCGGATTCCAACTTTGAAGAGAGTGAGAGTGAGAGTGATATTGACAATGAAGATAATGACAATGTAATTTTTGAAGAAGATATTGCTAATGAGGATGAAATATTTACCTATCAAGAATTGCTTCCTATAATTTATAAAGTTCGAAAAATTGTTAAGATATTTCAACGTTCCCCTATAAAAAGGATATATTACTAAAATATATACTAACTGAAAATAAAACAGAATATATGTTAATATTAGATTCTAAAACACGTTGGAACAGTTTACTCCTAATGATGGAACGATTTTTGAAACTGAGAAATCCAATCCAAAAAGCAATAATCGACTTAAACCTGTAAATTAATTTTTCAGATAGTGAATTCGACTTAATATCCAGAACTATATCAGCTCTAATTCCAATAAAACTGACTATAGAGGCATTATGTCGGAGAGATTTTAATTTATTAACAGCTAATGCAACAATAAATTTCATGTTGCAGTCATGAAAGAACAGCACACATTACTATCCGAAGAATTATATATTACATTGAAAAATCGCACAGAAGAAAGGCATACCGAAAAATTAAATGTCTTATGGTATTTATATAATTATAATGATTTTAAAAATGAAAATGAAAAAGAAAAAAAGAAAATTATCAATTTAAATCTGATCCACATTCAACCACAAACCTATCCACATTCAGAAGAATTCGGTTCAGTTATCGAAGATTATGATGATACTAATGTCGATAGTGAAATGGAATTGTCTTTTGAACAAAAATTAGAATTAGCGATAAATAAAAAAATTTCAACAAACCAAAATACAATACAGAAATCAGCTATATCCAAAACCATCTGACGAGAAATCGATTTATTTGAAGATGAGGGATTTAGAGGTAAATACTTGGAAAAAGTATATCGCGCATTGCTAACAGTGACCACCAACTAGCGTAGATGCCAAAAGATCGTTTTCGACAGATGATAATTTTTACACAAAATTACTTTTCAGGCTTAATAACAGTACCATTGATGCATTATGCGTTTTAAGATCACATTTCAAAAATTTGTAATAGTATCACAGACTGAATAGTGATATTTGTACTTTTTTGTGATTTAAATAAATAAGATGTTTCTATACTTTTTTGTGATTATATACTGTTATAATTTATAAATTACAAATTATTTTTCGTGATATTTACAGTCTCTAACAAAACTGGCAAATAAAACAAAGAAACACCTGTGTTTTCTTTCTTTTTCTAAAATTTCTAATACCGGTATCCCGGTATTAAGATTTAAAAAATACCGAATACCGGTATTGAAATTTTGGTCCGGTATTGCAAGCCCTAAATATGATCAATGAGATTTAATAAAATATTAATATTATCTTAATATTTTATAATAAATAGAATATTGACAAATTTATTTATTTTGGCAACTAGAAAAAACAGAGTCGTTTAATTGATCCGTTGCGGGCTTTTCTCATCCTGTTCACCCTATGCTGTAAATTGGAAACATGTCATTGATTACAAAAGTGGAAGTGCAGCCGAAAGTTATAGGGTCTAGTCGAAAGATTCAGTGCCATTCGTGCAATTTATTTTTCATATCTAACATATTCTAATTTCATACATAATAATGTTTAGAGATTGGCATTATATCTGTAATTTATAACATGCTGGATTTAAAATTTTGCAAAACACTTTTCAAGACATATTGTTAAAATTAAAGCAACCAGGCATCACAGATAGTTAGCACTTGGACGTTAGATGCTCATTAAGAAAAGAATTTTCAAACCATTAATTCAATTTTTAATTAGAAATTAATCGAAGAGAACTTACAACAATGACATTAAAAATTATTCCATGTCATCCAAGTGCCATCTATTCAATTGCTGCTGATTTAAAACCAGAGAATAGAAGATCTAACCTCATCCAAAAGCAGTTATGTTCGCAGGCATAGTACACTATAAACTCATCTCGCTGACTTGCGCATTGAAAGATATAGAGAAATCAGTAGGAGTAGTCTCCTTGAAACGTTCTTGTATATCACAAGTAAAGTTCTTATTCCCTCCCCTCCATATAAAATCGGGGATGATGAGTAAAGTCTCAATTTATAACTCATTGCCAAGCAATAGTTAAGAAATAGAGATCTTTATCGAAAATTCGGCAGTTTCGCTTAATTTAGCGTGTTGGTGTGTATTTTGAAGATTTTTTATCCGCCAATTGAAACCGAAATTTCACACACAACTATAATTGAAGTCACAAGAACTTTGCTAATATCGCAAGCCATTGCACTTATGAATTATTGCGTTAGCATGCCTGTGTCAAACTGTTAACCATTTGACAGATTTGATTCAAACTTGATGTATCTACATTTTACATCTTTAAGTACCAAATTTTTTCTAATAAATGCTTTGCGTTTTTTGTTACGGAGACTTGAAGTCAAACAATTAGACAGACGGTTTGTTATTATCTGAATGTATTTCATTCTAAATTTGATAGATATACAAATCTGGTTTTAAATCACTATGCCGAATTTCATCCGATTAGTTCAAAGCATTTTCCAAAGTCTTGTTCACAGATAGAATGCCTAAACGGAACTTAATAATCACCTTTTATTCATTCAAGGTAATATGTATGTAAATCACATGACAGATATTTTAAAAGTGCTAGTTTTTAATTTGACATAATATAATGAACATAATTCGCTGAGACGAATGCTGCCGAGTTCCTAAGAGTGAATATGGCGTCCAATCATATAATAAATAATACCAAATATATGAAAAATATAGGAATTTATTACATTAAAGGCAAGTTCCTAATTACTTCAAGATACATATTGTACGGAGTAACTGAAAATCCTTTCCTATCTCTCAGCAGAAAATCGAAAAATGGAAATTCATTTTTTTTCTTTAACCTTTATATCCTAGTATACAAGAAATATAAATATATATGGTATCTACGGCGACAAAATAGTAATAGATCTGGACCTCGAGGAAGGAGGGGGGGGGAAGAGATGGATTTCCAACATGCAACTATTATCTAAATTGGGGCTAGCTAAATCCTTCTGTTTTAAATAATTGGAACCCATCAATGCTGAAAGGGATGTTAACCGACTTACCGTCCCCACGGTTCAAAATTACCCTAGCGTTGTTCAATAAGGATGTTAATATAACTGAACTATATGAAATCTTCTTGAGTGAATTTCCATATTAACATTTTATATACTTTACCATTGTAAACTATGGATTTGATTTCTCCATATAAATTTCTATAAGCATATTTCGGAACATTTTTATTTAAAAAAATTATCATAAATAGCATCTAGAAATCTAGCTCAAAGAATTAGAAATGTCTCACAGAAATAGAATGAATAACTATAGAGAAAAAGGAATTTAATCAAGCCTATGAAGCTTAAAATCATTAATATTTCTGCAATTATTTCCTAACTTCTTACACATATAGCTCAACGCAGATACTTTTCTCCCAACACATAAAACCAAATGGCGGAAGTATTGTTCCCGTAACATGAAATTTTATTATGTTTTTAAAGCTTTTGAGCTCAGAAAAAAACTATTTATAAATGATCTGATAAATATTCAACCTTTCAAAATTAAGATGTTTCTTTTTGGTTAAAATTAACTCCCCCTTTCTTTTTTCTGCCATTTCCCGCCTAACTCCTATCCATCCCTAATTTTCTTTGTCCATAGTCAGGAAAAAAAAAATTCTTATTGTCCCATTTGAAACGTTTTATTGCGATATAGTTTTTATATTTTGCTTGCATTTTCATTAAGCTATATTAAATTTACCTCCCATAAAAAGTCATATTTTTATAATACTTACATTAAGTAATTCTACAAAAATTAAAAAAATTCTTTTTGATATTAATTTTTTCCTTTCTCCCTCCCCTTACATCCCTAATTTGTATTATTGATAGTCTTACATTTGTTGGCTTGATAATAATTATTGATCATATTTTAGTTGTTAATTTCAACAGTCAATTTTGCTATTGTCAGCAACAATATAACAGTTTAAATGTTTAACAAAGTTATAGATTCTAAACAATCTAACTGAATAAACAATGGATTCTTATTCTGTTGCTTTCTGTAAAAATCCATTCACTGTTTTGCAACCAAACGTTGTGCGACTGTATTTGCTGAGTTATAATGCTTAGTGCGCTTTTCGAGAACTTCAATGAGGCTTCGGCCATCATTGTGTTCCTCGTCTTAATGACGATTTGGGAAATACTAGAATATTTCCTTACCCCCAATTTGCTATCTATTGGGGATGTAGATTCAAATCCAGTTTTGGATCTTGATACAGATGTATCATCTGACCCGCCTGTACCCCGAGTTGCTGTAGTGCGCTCGTTTGTCGTTTATAAGATCTGCCGAGCTCTGGAGCTACCTGTTGAATTGGCTCCCATTCAAGTCCAAAAGGCTGAGACTCCGATCGTAAAATCTGTCATGGTTTACGAAATGTGCTGTGCGTTAAAGTTGCCAGCACGACTGGCTCCTATTGGAGTGCCAGTTGTGGAGTCATTTGCAGTTTACCAGCTTTGCATGGCCTTGGACTTGCCGGCTGAATACCGGCAGCGGCAGAATGCAGATTAAGATCAGAACTGTAGTATCGATGCTGTCTTAAAATCAGGACTGTCATCGGATGTTGAAGGGAGGGTTGGCGGGCGGGGAACGAGAGTAGTACACCTCCACGTGGTGTTCCCTGGGCAACGGGGCAGTTCATTGGAACTGCAACGGCTAAGATGCTACTCAAATTTGAAAACATAAATAAAGAATTTATTATGTTTCTTTATTTATTATGTCAGACTAAATAATAAATAAAGAATTTATTATCTAGTCTGACAAAGTTTACACTCTTATTTTTATTATTATATTTGTCATTAGTCATTTCATTACTATTATCTTGTTTGGTGTAAAAATTCATATATAGTTGGCACACCATTATATTGTCAACAGAGGCCAAGATTCCAATTAACATTAGTTAGTGTAGCTATTGAAATTCAGTGCCGTTTTATTGAAAGAAGGCTTACTATTCCTTGGTATGAAATCTGAGGACCAATCCTTTTTGCTTAAAAACATTATATTTGAGAAAAAAAATTCATAATTTGAAAATTATTGATTTTTTTAGAAAAGAATTTATACAAGATTTACAAACTCAAAAAATAACAAGAAAATTCTAAAACAAAGCCTTTAAAAAATTATGAAATAAAAATAGATTTCTGAACAAGCTTAGTATCATTTATAATATTCAAATGTTGAACTGAAATTTAACATTCATTTTGAAACCTCAAAATTAATGTTAATTTTTGAGTGAATACTGAAGAAAAGCGATTTGCATTATATGCTCTTCTCTCTAGGCAATAGAATTCATCAGTTGTTCAAGTTTCTATCAGTTTCCATAATACAATAGAGTTCTTTAAATATTTGGAACTTGCAATCATTTGTTTTCAGTTTCTTTTCAAAATAGTCTTCTTTAAAACATAATGTTTGGTAAATCGTCATTAGGAGTTTTAGTGTATTGGAAAAAATATTCGTTGTTACGTCCAATTTTGATATCAGATATAAGTAAATGAATATAATCCATTCAAAGACGATTTTCTGATATTATCCTTATGTTATCATTGAATTTATTATATTTCCAATGAATATTTATTTGGAAATATAACAGTGAATCTAGAAGCAAATTTAAAATAAAATGGTTAAATTTTCTTATGAGTTTATTTATGTAAACATGCACTTTTTTTGAATTCCGTTGTGAGTATAACGCCGTATACCACTTTCTTTAGCTCTATCATATTAATAATTTTTAAACCAAAAAAAAAGGCTGAAATACGATTTCAGAATGTCAATGTAGACAAATGAAAACTGTAGCTCATAAAATTGTGAGAAATTCAATATTTTTTCAGTATCTCGTCAAAAAAAAAAAAAAAAAAAAAAAAAAAACCTTTTATAATTGTTAAAATAAAAATCTTACACTTCTGATTTTCGATTTTCTTTTTACCGGTTTGAAATGAAAGCGTTTTGTGACTCCAAAGCAAATTTGGGTTTTTCACTATCGTTTAGCCTATGGCTCTTACGGAAATCACCCCTACTGAGATAAGTGCGTATGTATCTCTCTACGTTGGCTTTCTACAGACTATACCGTCAAACTTAGAGTTAGTTACCAAACTTGGACCAAAATAAGAGAAAATACTTATTGCTCAAACATCAATTGGATATCATTTAAAAATTTTTAAAAAATATCTTTTTAATGATACCATTTGAATAATCATGAAATTTTTTTCTGATTTTCAATATTTTTTAAAAATTATTTGTGTGCCTGATTTTCTACAACAGATTATATTTTTCACATGATTTTTATTATTTATCAAATATTTAATCGCAAAAGTTTAATCCATTAATGAAAGCAAAAAAGAGATCGGTTTCATATCTGTGAAGTTTACAAAACGAATAAAAATTGAATTTGCAAAATCAAGAAAGTTCGAAGAGAGATGAACCGGGCAATTGCGTTTCTAACAACGTTGTGTGTCTTGGGCTTGATATCCATTTTCCCTTAGGAATGCTCTTGTACATAATGAATTTAAAAAAAATAAGATGCACTATAAAAACAACATGGTTTTAATGTTTGACAGTTTGACCGAAGAATGGACATGAAATTATGTCTAAATGATTTAAATGAAATTAAACATAGCCGGTATTCTTGATGAACATGCTGGTCACCAATACGGATAACATAAGAGTAAAATACAATTCAATTCATACACACAATGTGGCGTTTTTATTTCTCCAGTAGAATTTTTGCTATTCGAGCAGTTATTCGTTCACCAAAAAAAGAAATATTATGAAAACATAGTCATTAACTAAACAGTTCCTTAACCCATAAAAAAATAATAATAAAAATGTTTCAAATATTTGCAATAAACAGACAACCGATACATATTTTCTTAATTCCTTAACATTTTAATTTATATTATATTTAAGGATGTTCTTATTAGTCAGAGAACGGAGGTTGTAAAGGCTCAGCTCAATCACCCTGAAACCCTGGTAACCACTGTGACGTCCCTTTTTCCCACACTCGATAATTAACATTTCTGGCCAGCTGTATATCATCAAGGTGTAAAACTCCCACATTGTTAAGTGCCTCTAGATTGCCAGATGGGGGGACCTCCTTTTATGTATGGTCATCTGGCCAATGAGTGTGAGTCTAGATAAGAAATCACACGTGCGTTTCCCAGGGAAACAAATCGTGTCTTCGAAAGGGGAGAGTGTCAAACTTCATTTTCCCATTTTGGAAGGTGGATCATCAACGGACATTCTCACGTTCGACCGGAGACCATTCAGGTTTGTTGATTGGGTATCAGAGAGCCCAAGTGTACCAATGTGGACATGAGAGGTGCAGTCTGAGAGAAAAATAAAATGCGTGATTTTTCGAAAGAAAAAAGAAAAGAGAGGAGGAAAGGTCAGAGAAGCTTCGAGTGAATCGGACTTCTGAGTAAAATTCTACACGAAGGAAATTCGGTGGATTCCGAGAGCGCCCCCTGTAGTAGCCGGAGACACCAATAGCCTGTTAGCTGTTCTTGTGAAGGTGTTTTCTCCGAATTGGTTCGAGGAACTATTCTTGTTTAATTTTCGTGCTGTAAATAGCATTATTCATTTAACCTAGATGAGAAAGAGTTGTTTTTATGTAAATAAGGCTGTAAATAAAGAAAATTGTCTATAAACGCTACCCTTTATTTGATCGGACAGTATCAAGACATTAGAAGGTATATTATCTGGATATGAGATAAATGAAAATCGGATCTCCAAATTGTGAGATTATATGCATCTGCAAGTAATTTCTAGGGTGACAAATCTATCAATATTACATACTAACCGCCTTTGACGGTCAGTATGTAATATTTTGCTGGAATAAATTTCAGTTAAAAATTTCAAATGAATTCTTCCTGAAACATGATCCTAATAATTTCCTCACAAAATATTTACAATTTCAAATTTCCATAGGCATGTAATTCATACTATTTTAGTAATTTTACATCATTCTGCCTTTTAATATACATTTCCCTAACTTTCTGCTTGTATCTTTCTACATCGGTGGCCTACCCTTATCGATGACCTGAGATTCCTTCTGCAGGTCCTTTGACGGCACTTAGGACTCAATCATAGTTTCCGCCCATGCTGTCGCTACGTTTCAATCATTCAATTTAATCCCTGTGCCTTCGAGCGATTTAAA
Organism: Argiope bruennichi; assembly: GCF_947563725.1. NCBI lineage: Eukaryota > Metazoa > Arthropoda > Arachnida > Araneae > Araneidae > Argiope > Argiope bruennichi. The sequence goes on along the minus strand of NC_079158.1, from coordinate 40,798,375 downwards.
ATAGCCGCTTATGGTTATACATCTAATTACATCCAAGGAATCTGCAGCAGTGTTTATAAACGGCCCATTTGAAAAATTACCGCTACTTGATTCTGAAGTTAAGCTTGACTATTTATATCATCATGATATAATTATTTAAAATCTAGATTCATTTAGGGAAAATTCAGGAATGTCATAGAAGTTGCCATTTCCTTCGATGTAAGATATTCTTATGAGATGGAAAATAAGTCTATAATTTTTGAGGGCATAATTATGCTTTGAAAGGCTCTGCAAACAATCCCTTTGTGTTCAAGTTTATTTATTAACTATCTTCTCTCAAAAACATGTGAATATACTGGGATAAAATTTCATTATTATTCCAGTATATTCACAATTAGACAGAAATTCTCAGAAAATTGGGATAATGGGTTATACCTGTTCTGATCATAGAAACGAACTGATTTGAAAAGAATATATTTGTAATGATAAGAAATTATTAATCCTTTATTTATTATTATCTTTATTTTCCCACGCATTTTCAAGTACCCCAAAAAACTATTTTCTTAATATTCGTCAATAAACGGTATTATATTTCTTGAAATATTATATAATTTCTTTAATATCCTCGCTATAGAATAATTTATAATAATTTTATCCACAATTTTGTCGAGACAAGTCGAGAAATGAACCCGTATATAAACAGAAATGTCTGAATATTATGAGATACGAGAAAAAAGTATATAATTCTCAAAATTTTGCTTTAAAATCCCTGAAGAATTATTAAAGATTCATCACGCCTGTAAAAAGATATACATGAAGAGCAAAACTTAGATACTAGAGACTTGATCTTCTCATGTTTCAGATATTTTCTGCTATCCAGCATCATATATCTTCAGGCCACATCCCCCACCATTTTCAAATTGGTCTTTTTTCAATAATGTTGGAGGGATAAATGCATTTTCTCTATTCTCTCCAAATATGTATATGTCCAGAATTGTTAATCAGAGAAAAATTAGCTTTAATTAGTGAAGAAACTCTCACCTCTATTGCTGGTCTTTGGAGTTTCTAGTACACCTGGAAACTCGTAACTTAAGAACAGACTTTAATGGCACACATCATTCTGAGTGTTTTGAAAACAAATTACCTCTCTTTATATGCTTTCTTTTCTGTGGGGCAAAGTAAAATACAATATATGCTTCCCAGCAGTCTGTTGTATGTATCTTGTGATTTCCTTCGGTTTCTCTCGCCTGTCTCTTATCAAAGGACAAGATGCCTATGGTACTACATCACTTTAATTCGTGGATAATTTAATATGGAAAATTGTATGGGCAGCATAGTAGCTTCAAGCTAGTAAGTTATTCTTCAGGAAATGCTAAACACACTTCATTTCATAATTCACTGATTCAATTTCGTTTAAAAAAAATGCAAATATCATCTGCAGAATTGCCCATTGGAGTAATAGGTAAGGAAGAAAAAGTTTTCTTCAAACCTGTAAAAACCCGAAAATAGAAATCTAGTAAATATTAAACATACAAGACCCTTATGTTGTGGTCATCATTAGACTGGATATGATGTTTATTAACAGCTAAATTCAAATATATAAGGGGAAATAAGATGCAGTTTATAGAGATTATTAATTAAAATATCAAAAAATATTTTTTCCTGAAAAAATAATTAATTATAATTGAAAATTTTTGTCTTAATGAGTAGCATTGTAGACAATCAAAATTAAATCTGATTTTAAGAGATAATTACTTTTCGATATATTTCGAGAATTCTAGATAACACGAGGACTTTCTGTTCCGGTAAGATTCTTAAGAAGTTAATGTGATCAACGGAACAATACTGGTGCTCAAACGAAATCTGATTCAATACTCGAAAACTTGTTCTCTTCTTGAATTTGGAGGTCTCAGTACCTGGAAGATATGTGAAGGTTAAGCACTCCTTATTCTCAAGGTTTCAGTAATATCCTCTTTTGCTAAATTATGGCTGCTATTGAAAAAAAGGCTCAATCTTCTACAAAGTAACGTATTGAAATCGTTTGCCGAATTCTCCATCAAGAATGACACATGGTTGAGTGTTTGAACCAAGAGTGCTTTTGATAAGAAAGCTAAAACATGCGTATGAAACAAAAATCTTTGGAATCTCTGATTAGTACTTAGGAGGAAGTGTATGAATTGAAAAACTCTACTAGAAATGCGTCATTATGAGGTACTAAAAAAAATAGAAATGAAGCATTAGAATGCATCTGAAAATTGAGAACAGTTCAAATAAACATTTTATATATGCATATATTATCTTTTTTTGTCTTGTTTCTTGAGATTAAATTAACTCTCATGCTTAAAAAAGCATCTTTATAATTAAAAAATATATATATACCCTTTGATGATCATATAAATACAAGAAAATCAGTTTTCAAAAATTTTCGTAACATAGTTATCTCAAGAAATACAGTTTTTCTTTAATGAAAATGTTTCTTCTGTTGGATGCTGCATAGATTTCTTCATAGAATTTCTTATTCATAAGTAACATTAAACATTCTGAATTTTAATTAATTTAAAAGATTAATTAATTAAAAGTTAGAAACCAAATGATGAGTTAGCATGACGTCACTTTATAGAAAATGACGTCACTTTATAGAAACGACGAACACTTACCTTTTATTAATTTTCTTATGCTAAGAATTCCATAAAATAATATAAATTGCAATTACATTCAATATTATGAATTTCTAAAAATTAGGGACTAGTTTTGTTTTTAAAAACAGAAGCAGCAATTATTACAAATCAGTATGTTTTGAATGCAATTCTCAATTCTTTAGCATTCAAAAACTTCTTTCATTTACACAAACATTTTATCTTCTATTTAAAATATTTGAGTTATTAATTGCTGATAGAATACTAATGTGCATCGAATTTTATATTCATTTCTTTACACATAATATCATTCTCGAAAATAAAGAGCATGTATAAAGAAGAATTTCTCAGCTTATCCTAATGGCTCTTTGATGAAGAGGAATGAATCCATTCTCAGTTCAAATGAGAAAGCAAACAAGATCATCATTTAGTATAGAAGAATATTGTTCAGGGTCTTGGCGCATTATTTCGGAATAACCCCTGTACTCTAACAGATGGATGTGAGAATTTTGAAATTTCAGAAATTACTTGTAATTGTAAAACTTGGGGTTAGGGGTTGGAATTTAAATATAAATCATTGCAGATATTTCATTCATCATTTATATGTTAATTAATTTTACTAGCTTTCAATTACAAATTCAAGGAAATTTAAGTATTTTGCGATTCCAGACAGATTATCAAGACCTTTTTTGATAAACAGGTAAATTTAATTTCACATTTCATCTCATTTTTGACATACTGATATTTCATTATACAATAATTTTTTTTATCTTATTAACTTTATGAAAATACATTTTTTATTTATCCTTTGTGACTCCAGACTGCCTGGCATTCTCTTTTATGTTCTTTTATGTTTCACATTGTGTTTATAAATAACCTAATAACAAAGTTAATGCAATGAAACATATAAGAATCTGATCAATTACATTTAATAAAATATTTATATTATTTTAATGTTTTATAATTCATAGAATATTTACAAATTTATTTATTTGGCAACTAGTAAAAACAAGTCGTTCGATTGACCCGTTGAGGGCCTTTCTCATCCTGTTCACCCTAAGCTGTTGTCTAGTTGGAAATCTGCAACGGAGTACAAAAGTGGAATGCAACCAAATGTTATAAGGGTCTTGTCGAAAGAATCAATGGTAATCGTGCAATTTATTTTCATTATCTAATCTATTCTACTTTCACACATTATAATCTTTATAGATTGGCATTATATCTGTAATTTATAACAGCCTTGATTTAAAATTTATAAGGCAAATCGTTAGATCTGAAGCAACCAATCTTCGCAGATATTTGGTACATTGACGTTAGCAACTTATTAAGAAAAGAATTTTCAAATTATTAATTCAATTTTTAATTAGAAATAATTCGAAGAGAATTTACCTAATGAATTTAGAGATTATTCTATGTCGCCCTAGTGCCATTTATTCAACTGCCGCTGATTTAAGATCGAAGAATCGAAGATCTGACCTCACCCAGAAGGAACTGTGTGCGCAGATCTAGTGCAGTTTTGTAACATGCTCTTTTAAAGATATGGAGAAATCAGCAGGGATAATCTTTCTTTAACTTTTTTGCATACTTTCCAATAAAACTCTTATTCCCCCAGAAAGGCATAAAATTGTGGATTTTGAGTTTAGACATACTTTATATCCCAACAGAAAACAATAGTTAAGAAATAGATAATTTTATCGAGAATTCAGCAGTTTCGCTTAATTTAGAGTACTGTTGTGTATTTTAAAGATTCTTTTTCCCACCGATTGAAAACGAAATTTCACAGAAAAATACAACTAAATTCACAAAATCACATGCCAGTATTACAAGCCATTATGAATTATTGCTTTTGCATATATGATATATTATCAACCATTTGAACGTTTTTGTTCAAAATTTGATGTATCTACATTTTACATGTTAAACTCAAGTACCAAAATTTGTCTGATTAATTCTTTGCGTTTTGTTTTTATCTAGTTCACTTGCAGTCAAACAATTAGACAGACGTTTCGTTGTTATATGAATGGATTTCGTTGTAAATTTGATACATCTACGAATTTAGTTTAAAATCACTACTGCCGAATTTCATTCGCCTAGTTTTCAACATTTTCCAATACTGCGTTCACGGATAGAATGCTGAAATGGTTTTTTTTTACTTAAGGCAGACATAATGCCAAAGTGAAGATATTAAATAGTTATCATAATCTTCACTGTAGAATAATTTATTCCCAATTCTGTAGAAGAAAAGTCTAGAGTGCCATTTTATAAAAATAGAAACGACTAATTTTATGAGATCTGAGGAATGAGTTTCTAAGATTTATAAACGCAGTTTAAAATGAATAGAGATTACTAGTTCAAGTTAATGGTAAAATGCATAGGTATCAAGTAGAACGTTCGATATCCTATTCAATTTATTTTTTTCTTTAATATTTAAACTGTTCAAAATATTTCAATAAGGGATGAGATTAAACTTTAGAATGTGATAGATATACTTTTGTATAACTCTCGGAAATCTCAAACTATCATTAAAGACCAAAATAAATTTTGATTTATTCAAATTGAGTCTGTTATATTCAGTTGATCATCGCGAACTCTTTCAATGCATCAAGTTACGATTAATGAATTTTCATTAATCGTAAGCTTTAATCATTCATTCATTCTGTAATCTGCAAACACATTCGATCAAAAATAATATTTACAAATAAGAAATGATTCTGAATAAAAAGTACTTCCTCCATATTCACAACTTCCATTTCTGATTTTAAAAAATTAAAATAATTATGTTCAAACTCCAATTTCAGCATTACGTTTGTCTATTACCTCTATATCAGTTCATTTGCTTTCTGCAAATAATAAATTATTCCAAATTAATAAAAAATATAGGAATTTATTACATTAAAGGCCTGTTGCTAAATGCATCCTGACCAAATTATTCCAAGATGCATATTCCTCAGGAGGAAATCTAAAAACAAAAATTGTTATTTTTAACCGTTATATTCTAAGACACAAGAAATGTATATGCTGTCCGTAGTGGCCAAATAGCAAGGTCTGGACCTCGGGAGAGGTGGACGCTAACTAATTCCGCTTGTGCTAAATTATTGGGGCCAGTTCTGAAAGGGGTCGCTAATCGACTCACCGTCTCCATGGTTCAAAATTACAATTCTTACCCTAAAATAGCCTTAATGTGGTAATAGCCCAGTAGCCGAAATGTAGCCTTCAAAAGGGATGCTAATATAACTGAACTAGGAAAAGCTTCTGATATGAATTTACAGATCAATATTGCATTTATTTTAACATTGCGAAGTATATTTTTGATATTTTTCAGAAATTTTTATGGAAATTTATATTTCTATATAAATTTCTGTAAGTATATTTCTGAACACTTTTACTTTATAAAAGCTGATTATATACTGTGTCTAGAGATATTTTGAAAATTAGAATGAAATACTGTTTGGAAAAAGGAAATTAAAAAATTTGAAAAGTTATTTCAGTCATTGTTCATTAATATTTATCTAATCATTTCCTAACTTGTTACACTTATAACAAACCACAGTTATTTTATTATCAACACATAAAATAAAAGGTAGAAAATGTTATTTCGAAATGTAACATGAGCATCGATTCAATTTCTTAAGATTTTGATCACAGGAATAAAGCTGCTTAGAAATGATTTGAAAATTATTAAACCTTCCAAAATACGAATGCTTTATTTTTTGGTAAAATACCAACTCTCCCTTTCTTTTTATTGTCATTCCCCAGCTCTGCCTACCTCCTAGCTATCCCTTACTTCCTTCATCAGTGTAAAGGATAGAAAAGAATATTGTTTCATTTGAAACGCCAAATCAAAATATTATTTTTAAATCTTGTACACTTTTTCATTAAGTTATTTTAAATTTACTCCCATAAAAAGGCACATTATTTCTAATACATTTAAAAATTCTACAAATATTTAGGAATTATTTTAGGTATTAATTCCCCCAATTTTAGCCTCCCCTTACTTTCCAAATCTGTATTATTTACAGTTATTCTTTTTTTGGCTTTGTAATAATTATTGGTCATTCTTCAATTGTTAATACATACAAAATATTTCAACAGTGAGTTTTATCATTGTTGTCAACAGTAATGTAACAGCTTAAATGTTTAACAAAGTTATAAATTCTAAACAATCTAACAGAATAAACAATGGATTCCAGTTCTGTTGCTTTCTGTAAAAATCCATTCACTGTTTTGCAACCAAACGTTGTGCGACTGTATTTGCTGAGTTATAATGCTTAGTGCGCTTTTCGAGAACTTCAATGAGGCTTCGGCCATCATTGTGTTCCTCGTCTTAATGACGATTTGGGAAATACTAGAATATTTCCTTACCCCCAATTTGCCATCTATTGGGGATGTAGATTCAAATCCAGTTTTGGATCTTGATACAGATGTATCATCTGACCCGCCTGTACCCCGAGTTGCTGTAGTGCGCTCGTTTGTCGTTTATAAGATCTGCCGAGCTCTGGAGCTACCTGTTGAATTGGCTCCCATTCAAGTCCAAAAGGCTGAGACTCCGATCGTAAAATCTGTCATGGTTTACGAAATGTGCTGTGCGTTAAAGTTGCCAGCACGACTGGCTCCTATTGGAGTGCCAGTTGTGGAGTCATTTGCAGTTTACCAGCTTTGCATGGCCTTGGACTTGCCGGCTGAATACCGGCAGCGGCAGAATGCAGTTTAAGATCAGAACTGTAGTATCGATGCTGTCTTAAAATCAGGACTGTCATCGGATGTTGAAGGGAGGGTTGGCGGGCGGGGAACGAGAGTAGCACACCTCCACGTAGTGTTCCCTGGGCAACGGGGCAGTTCATTGGAACTGCAACGGCTAAGATGCTACTCAAATTTGAAAACATATATAAAGAATTTATTGAAACATAAATAAAGATTTTTTTTATTTAGTCTGACAAAGTGTACACTCTTATTTTTATTACTATAGTTTTCATTAGTCATTTCATTACTATTAAATCGTTTGGTGTAAAAATTCATATTTATTTGGCACACCCTTATATTGTCAATAGATGCCAAGATTACCAAGCATATTAGTGTTGTTGTGTTGTGACTTATGGCATTTTATAAGCCCGCTAAAGTTATCTGTCAGCGAATTATGCCAAGTGAGCGTCTCTTGGTTTTTCAGTAGTGCCAACTAGGGCCATGAGTAAAACTTAGGTACTTCATGCATCACATTCGCTTGTGCAGTCCCTTTTTACAGGGGTGCGCATTCACACACTTCACAGATAGAACACAGAAGAACAACCATACCCGAATCGGAAACTGAACCCGGGAAGCCCAGATCACGGGGAAACGCGCTACCCCTATGTCAGGATGCCTGCATGCATATCAGTAAGAAATGTCATTAAAATTCAGTGCCTTTTAATTGAAAAAAAAGCATATTTTTCCTTGGCATGAAATCTGTAGACCAACGCTTTCTACTTCAAAAATTCTTATGTTTGATTTTTAAAAAAATCAGAATGGGCAAATTATTTATGAAAATTATTGTTTCTTTTGAAAAAATGAACTATACGGGATTTTCAAACACTCAGAAAAAACCAGAAAAGGTCTGAAACAAAACTTTAGGAAAACATTAGGAAAGGTTAATAGATTTTTGAATAAGCTTAATAGCATTTATAATACTACATGAATATTGAACTTCAAAGTTAATACTTTGAAACATCAAAATAAATTTTCATTTTCCAAAAGTAAAATTACAATGAAGACATGAGCTTTGACTAAACAGTTCGGTAACCTATAAATCAAAAATCCATTTCAAATATTTGCAATTAGCAAAAAAGCGATATAGACTTTCTTAATTCTAAGGAATTTTAATTTATCTTACATTTAAAGATATTCTTACTAATTAGAGAACGAAGAAATATTGTTTGGATATGAATGAAAATGGAAATTGGAAATCCGAATTGTAAGATTTTATGTATCAGTTTCTAGAGCGACATATCTATCAATATTACATACTAAACGTCTTTGACAGTTGGTTGGTTGGCTGAGATAAATGGCAGCTAAAAATTTCAGTTGAATTCTTTCTGCAACGTGATTTTAATAACTTCCTCATCAAAATATTTCCACTTTCAAATTTTCATAGTCTTAAATAGACGTTTTAGACTTTTCATATATTCCCCTAATTTTCTATTTGTATCTTTATACTCCGAATTTATCCCCCTTCCGAGGACTTCAGATGTGAAAATGAGTAGCGTACAGAAACGGTTTGGGGTTTGATACCCTTACCGATGATGGAAGATACCTTCTACGAGAAGTGCCAGTGATGGCCCTTAGGACTCTATCATAATTTCAGCCTGTACTGTCGATTCATTCATTTAATCCGTGAGCTTTCGTGCAGATCGGACTAACTACTTACGGTTATACATCTAATTAAAACACTGGGATGAATGGTAATGCTTAAAAATGGATCTATTAAAGAAAATTACCGCTACTTGATTCTGAAGTGAATCTTTAATATTTATATCATTATGATATAATTATTTAAAATTCAGATTCATTTAGACTAATTTTAGTAATATCGTAGAAGGTGATTGAAAATGTTCTGATGAGAAGGAAAATAAGTCAATAATTTACATCATGCACAAGAAGGTTCTGTAAACAATCCCTTTGTATTCATATTCATTTATTAACTATCCACTCTCAGAAGGAGTAACGTTCATTAATACTCCATATATTCATAATTAAATAGAAAACCTCGGATAAGTGGGATAAAGGGGTATACATATTCTGATCATAGAAACGAATTGATTGAAGGGAATAGATTTGTAATTTATTATTTTACATTTATTTATTATTTAGGGATTGCAATACCGGTATACCGGGATACCGAATACCGGTATTTTGAGCCATTTGTACAATTTTGTAATCCCGGTATTCACAAGTTTAAATACCGGTTTTTCGGTATTTATTAGAAATTTTTAAAATGGTCTCCACTATATGTTCAGGGATCGCGAACATAGCAAAATAGTATACATTTTGTTGTTATGTCTCCGTAACAGGCGAAATTAATTAGTTGATTAATTGCTTAAATCTAAATTAGCAAAACATGGATTATCCCTGAAAGAAAATATTTTATCCATAACGACTGATGGAGCAACAATTATGAAAAAAGTTAGAAAGTTGATTGGTGCAAATCAGCAGTTGGGCTATGCACATGGATTCAATTAGGAGTAATAGATGTATTATACCAAAAAAATAAAGAACAGAAGAATCCAAATACTGTGGATATAGAAACTTACGATTCCAACTTTGAAGAGAGTAAAAGTGAGAGTGATATTGACAATGAAGATAATGACAATGTAATTGTTGAATAAGATATTGCTAATGACGATGAAATATTAATCTATCAAGAATTGCTTCCTATAATTTATAAAGTTCAAAAAATTGTTAAGATATTTAAACGTTCCCCTATAAAAAAGGATATATTACTAAAATATATATTAACTGAAAATAAAACAGAATATATGTTAATATTAGATTCTAAAACACGTTGGAACAGTTTACTCTTAATGATGGAACGATTTTTGAAACTGAGAAATCCAATCCAAAAAGCAATAATCGACTTAAACCTGTAAATTATTTTTTCAGATAGTGAATTCAACTTAATATCCAGAACTATATCAGCTCTAATTCCAAAAAAACTGACTATTGAGGCACTATGTCAGAGAGATTCTAATAACAGCTAATGCAACAATAAAATTCATGTTGTAGTCACTGAAAGAACAGCACACATCACTATCTAAAGAATTATATATTACATTGAAAAATCGCACAGAAGAAAGTCATACCGAAATAGAAAATGTGATTTGGTATTTACATAATTATAATGATTTTAAAAATGAAAATGAAAAAGAAGAAAAGAAAAGAACCAGTCCAAATCTGATTAAGTTTAGAGTAAATTTTCTTAAAATTTTTTACCCACAAACCTATCCACATTCAGAAGAATTCGGTTCAATTATCCAAGATTATGATGTCACTACTGTCGATAGTGAAAAGGAATTGTCTCTTGAACAAAAATTAGAATTAGCGATAAATAAAAAAAATTCAACGAACCAAAATACAATACAGAAATCAGCTATATCCAAAACCATCCGACGAGAAATCGATTTATTTGAAGATGAGGGATTTAGAGGTAAATACTTTAAAAAAATATATCGCGCATTGCTAACAGTACCACCAGCTAGCGTAGATGCCGAAAGAGGGTTTTCGACAGCTGGCAATTTTTACACAAAATTACTTTTTAGGCTTAATGACAGTACAATTGATACATTATGTTTTTTTAAGATCCCATTTCAAAAATTTGTAATAGTACCACAGACTAAATAGTGATATTTACACTTTTTTTGTGATTTAAATAAATAAGATGTTCCTTTACTTTTTTGTGATTATATACTGTTATAATTTATAAGTTACAAATTATTTTTGGGATATTTACACTCTCTAACAAAACTGGCAAATAAAACATAGAAACACCTGTGTTTTCTTTCTTTTTCTAAAAATTAATTGATTAAATCTTAAAAATTTATTTTCGTTATTGTTCAGAAATCCGTGTACGAAGGCAGTCTTACAATAGACATGTAGATTGCTTATGTGGATCTACAATAAAAACGGAAAGAAACAATTAAACGGGAAGATTAAAACTTTTTAATCTATTTTTTAACAGTCTTATAGTTTTTTTTCCAAGAGATAAAAAAAAAGTTTAGTAAATACTATTAAGATAAGTCATTACAGCCCTTTTAATTGATGAAATTTTACAATGAATGTTGCTGAGCCAAATTACACTTTTTTCACTTATTTTGAGAAAAGATTTTGAGGTAAAATCTTTAAAAAAGTTCCAAGAAGAGTGCTTATCATTCACAATAATTTTAAATTATTCTTGGAATATTTGGATACATATATTCTTGCAGTACTTTACTAGGAGAAAGATATTCTATAACAAGAAAATTAATGCTAATTTGTAAAATATATGTACGAAGACTAATTAAAGTCTGACAGAGAAAAAATAGAAAATTTCTTAAGGTAAATAAAAGGTGTTTTAATTATTTGAAAGAATCTTCAAAATCAAAATTTAGGAGATATTTTAAATTAATAAAATATCATAAACAAATGAGCATGTGATTTTTTTTTTTATGGAATAAGAATATTGACTTCCATTTTGCCGTTTGATTTCCAAGAATACTTATCTAATCAACCAAAATCAAATACTTCATTTTTTCATCATTAGATACACTTTTTGAAATATCTATTATATTTTTGTGTAAATATAATATAACATATATATATATATATATGCAAATAAACATGTCGTACGTTTTATACACGCTTTTCAAAACTTTGAGTATGAATTATTTTAATAAGTATTATTAATAGTTATGTATCTTATCTAACTTTTTGGTGAATTCGAATTAGAAGCGAGTGATATTTCATTTCTTTTCTGAATTAAAGACCTGGTTAGGAGTCCAAACCATTCAAACTAATGAAAAGTTTCAAAAGGAAATTTAAGTTCTATCTCAAATCGCTTGAGACAAAGCTCTTCATAGAGAAAAAATAAAACTTAATTCACCATTATGAAAAATGCCTGAATCTTCATAAAATTTATGTCAAAAAGTAACCATAACTGTAAATAATTTTTGGTCTCTCTCGTCTTTAGTAACTCTTGTCTTTTTTTTATATATGATCCATCGGAAAGTGAAAACAAATTGACTTTCACATTAGAGCTCGTATAATAATTATTGTTTTCAAATTAAAGAATTTTTCACCAAATATATTTAATACTGAATGTAAGTATGTTTTAGGTTTCACATCATAGGAATATTTATAAGAAAATTGATTTTCTTTTAAATTTATTATATAGATATTGTTAATTTAACAAAGCTGCAACATTTCATTAAATGCTCTGAATACAAATATCGCAAAATATAAATGAATAGCTGTAGCCATTTTACTAACACAATTTATAAAGAAATTAAAAATTAATAGCCATAAATAAAGGGTTTTATTGGAGGGAAAACAAGAAAATAATAAAAGATTTAAGAACTCTTTTCTGTTAAGTTAGAAGAAAAGATTCTGAAAATGAAAACAGCATTAAATACATCATGAAATGATCCTGCTTCTTCGAAGTTTAAATTACAATAGCACCTGAAATGTTTGTCTCCATTTTGATGAATTTATCTTTCCAGCAAAGAAATCTTTTCCCAAATAGTTAGAAAAGTTCGTAGAAAGCGTATATTATTGTATTTTTCGCCATCTAGGCAGATAAACCTTTTCCGGGACAACCTATTGTTCTTTGTTGAATTCCTTATGCACCAGATGATGCTGTGATCCTAATCCATTCAAATATTTTCAAGTAGGTAAAAGGAGGTTTTGGAAATTTTCGCTCAAAGTTTCTATCTGTCTTCCAGAATAAACCAAAAAAAAAAAAAAAGAATATATACTTTGTCGCATAACTAAGTTTAATGAAAATAAATCTTTTCATGCAGGCAATGCAGAGATTTTGATCACTAGTTGGTTCTTCCATAGAATAGTTGTCAAAAAGCTTGAACATACGAAGCAATTATAAAAGCTGCGGATTTAGTGATGATGATGATGTCGTACCCTCGTTATAATGAAAAGAGGGTGCAGTAGCTTTTGAGTGCAAAGACCCTTGAGCACCCGCGTTCAGAAGTCTAATTTCTTGCTCATATGAAGATGACACTTACAGAATCGCTTGAACAACCTCTTTTTACCGGGGACTCTTTCACACACCTCATAGCTCACAGATAGAACACAGGGTGAAGAACAGCCATGAAGAACCAGACACCCAGAAGACGGGGAAGACGAGCAACCCCTAGGCCAGGACGCTGGTAGAGGATTGATTATTTAATGGAATTAGCCTTCCATTGTTTTTTTGATTTTAGATTTGTTTTCATGAAGATTGGATGTCCAGAACAAAATATATGAATACCTTCAACTATTAAAATTTACAATTCTTAGCCATAAACTTTAACGTACTTCAATCACTGAAACAATATTTCAATAAATGAACAAAATTCGCTGCATGAAGAGAAGTATGAATTGGTGTCATTATGTAATTCTTTTGCTTTTTATGTCCTTCAAATATTTAAAGTCATTGGACTCACTATGAGTATTTGCTCACATTACCTAATTATAGCTCAAGCATGCTAATATGTTTACTAAAAAATTTGGCCAACCTCCGATTTGGAAAAGGAACTTAAGATCTAATCAATGCGAGTGAGTATCTTATACTCTCTAATAAAAGTATTATCCCTTACACCTTCATAAAATGTGGATCTTCGGTAAAGCCACAGATGGCATTGGTGAACAACAGTTGTGGGATATTGATATTTGGCGTGAATCTGGAATTTTTATTGAATTTATCGCACGGTTCTTGGCTATTACTTTGACAATTAATCACTGGCATTTAGTTAATTCACAAATATCCGAAAATCGACTTTGCCTTTTGGACACTTTTTTTCTGAAGGATTGAAACTAAAATTTGACAAAGAACTATAATTGCAGTAAAAAAAATCAGTATCAAATATCATTTATTTAAGACATTGCGTTTGCATTCATGCGGAAGTACCAACAGACAGACGGTCAACTATTAACAGATTTATCTCAAAATTTGATCAGAATATATATTTTACCTGCTCAATCTGGAAGCCAAATTTTATTTATCTTACACTTACATTTTGTTTGTATCTTTTTCAGGTGAGCATTTGAACAAGCAGACTTTCTCTGGCTGTATTTCAAATTATGGTAGAAATCTAAATATATGATGTAAAATCTATGTATCGAATTTAATCAGTCTAGCTTAAGGCGCTTTTAAACTATCGTGTTTATAGATAAAGAAGCAGACTAACTTCCAAATAGGTTTTTTATTGGATTCAAAATATTTTGAAATTTGGCAAAATCATGATTTGAAATTTTTTAACGATTGCAATGCTTTCTGCTCATTCTCATTTTTTACGACGGAAAAAAACGATATGATTCTTAAAAGGAATGCTCATTTCAATTTATAACAATGACTTAAATGTCCTACATTTTTCAATGCACTGCCATGAAATATATTATTTGTTACAAGTTATATCGTTTATCATGTAACGAAAATATGGTATCAGATTAGTTTAGGTTAAAATATGAACATTAATGTAATTATTTTATTAAATATTAACATTGCAATACATGCCATGACTTTTGTAAATTATCTTTAATCATTCGGGCTTATCAAATTCAAATTGGCTGAAACGTTTTATGTCAATCAAGGAAAAGGAAAAAGAAAATTCTTTTGCGAAGCATAACTTTCTCCATTAGCATTAAGATGCAAAATTCTAAAAACAACGAATTAATAAGAGAAATTACATTTGGAAGAGTAAAATATTTTAAAAGTGGAAATATGAAAGATTTTATTTCGAAGAGAAATGTAAAACTAGAATTGTGCCAATTCGTATAAAAAGATCTTTAATCCGCACATAGACTTTATTTCTTTATTTACCAATGATATATCCGATATTTTCCTTCAGTAAAGTATCATATAAATAAGTTGTTAAAAGAGGTTGTTCCTTCCATTGAAATATTTGATAGATTTCATGAAACCTAAAGTATGTGTGGACTTGTTTTCAGTTCAAGACAACAACATACTATTAAAACAAAATGTATCATTAATAAGATAATCGAATTAAAAAAATCTTGTATTTATGAAAAACATTAAGAAATATGAATATAAAAATGCATGCCCTTTATAGTTTATATCCACATCTAATATTATAAGCTTTCTGATGATCGTCTATTTACTAAAGTGGCAGATTAATTACAAATCATTATTTAAAAATTATAAATATTGGATAATAAGAAATAAAATTACATATTAAATAGCACAAAAGCTCACAATGGATCTTTCGGAATAGTGCTGCGTATTCTATGATATGGGAAGGGGGGGTTTTATTGCTTTTACGTAATAATGTTTAAAAAGTGGCATATTGCATGTAAATAAAAACAGGTGTAATGGAAATAGTATTTAAATGTTTTATTGGAAGATCGGTGAAATTTGTATTAGAAGCTACCAAATTTTGTACGAAACTAATTTCTTGAATAATAAAGACTTATTCAGAATGATTTTTTTAAATTTTATATAATTTTTTAATTACAAATTAATCTATATTTAAGATTCAACCATTCTAATAATTATTCTTACAGTACTCTAAATTGAAGAAAAGGAGTTTTCAGAATATAAATTTTGTTAATGAACATTTTTGTAAAATTTAATTCATAATTTTCTCGATTTTTAAATTTTAAACAAATTTAAAAACATAAAACAGCCATATTCCTTATTGTTTCAGTTTCTGGATTTAATTATCAAGCGCAAAGACATTTAATATGCAATTTTTTATACATGTAATTCTCTTCAGATAATTACTCATTTCTTTCTGGTGAACACCATTTTATTTCCGGACACATTTTTTGTGTTTCTTCAGGTAGACTGTTACAGATTAGGACACCTCTCACAGTTGGATGCCACGTCTAGGTCACAGAATCGTTCTTACACACTCTACGTTCAGATACAAAAAAAAAATTAACAAAAGCTTTGTACTCGACAGATACGCTATCTATCGGCGTTCAGTTGTAACAATACAAATTGTAAATTCTAAATGATAAAAATAAATTTTTGAACAAAATAATTTAATTGAATCAAACCTAAAGCATTTTTAAAGGTATTTCGTATTACAAATTCAAATCACTTATAATTTTTACCTTTATAATAAAAAATGTAGTAAGGAATTTCAAAGCGTTTGGTATTTTAATCGAATAAAAAAATGAAATTTAATATTTCTTATTATAAGTCTATTTTATCATGTCAATGTCTCAAATCGGATAAAATCAAATATACTGGTTCTTCTACTTCACATTAACTTGAGACAAGTATTGCCACAGACTTCATACCTAAGTATAACAAAGTGACCATTTACTACACAAAGAGTTAGTCACAGCACCATCTGGCATATATTTAGTGTACCTGTCTCAAAAATGGTACAAGATGTGCCTGTACAATGGCATTTTCACTTTATCGTATGCGAAGTATAGATAAAATATTGAAAGAATCAATAAATTTGATCTCGAGATTTTGACTATCTCCACTTTTCAGATCTCATTGAGATCGAAAAGCTTTTGGCATTATATCTGTCTGTCTGTGAACACGTTAACTCATAATCGATTTGAGAAAAAAAAATGATAATATTTGGTGTATGGATTTAAGACAAAATCTGCAGATTCCCATTATAACTTGTACAAAATCCATTCAGAGGAAGCTTATCTTTTTATTCGAATATAAAGCAATATGACAACAACCAAACGAATAGAGCTATATAAATAAAATCCGGTACACAGATTTAGCGTCTGTCAATCTGTACAATCGTATTCATGTAAACTCAATAACTTTTGAAATTCATTATGCTATCTTATGACTACAATTGCAGTTCCGAGTCAAATTTGAGTTTCAATTGTAATAAGAGAGGCATTCAAAACACATAGGATAAATTCAGTAGAAATGCTGCATGCCACTGATTTGTATTTTATAACAATCTTATCTAATGCCATGCAAGACATTCGCAGACTTTCTCAAGGTCTTTAATTTGTGCACTGGAAGGGGAATAAGACCTTTACTGAAAAATATGAGAGAAAATTTCGGATAGACCACTTACACTTATTTAAATCTGAATTTCGAAATTCTTGAAACTTTAGTCTCCTGTTATATACATCTTCATTTATCCCGATGAATCAATCCCTTTTTACTTAATGGAATTGAATTTTATTTGCAAGTCATCATTTCTTCCCGATTATTATATTGCTGAAACTAAACGCTACCCCTAAGTCGGCGTCCTGGCATAGGGGTAGCGCGTTTTCCCCGTGATCTAGGTGTCCAGTGTTCTAGTCCCAGTTCGAGCACGGTTGCTCTTTCTAGTTTCTATGTGTGAGATGTGTGAATGTGCCTCTGTGTAAAAATAGGTTGTGCAAGCGAATGACTGATGCGTGAGTGCCAAAATTGTACTCGTGGTCCTAGTTGGCGCTTTAAAACAAGAGGCTGACTCCATATCAGCTTAAACCGCTGTGTTCGTATCAGTGGGCTTGTCCATGGCATGTGCCATAAGAAACAACAACTAATCAGGAACCAAGGACTAATAATTACCCAAGCAATATAACACATTTTGACATTTGTTTTTATCTTAGATATTTTCTTAATATTTAACAACCAATTAAATCATTCGGTTCTTCAATCTTCTAAGTAGCTAGCAGAATATTTACTTCATCAAATGCAAGTTGCAGAATTTAATTTCACAACATTGAACCAAACAAAGATCTTTCTTCGTGTGCATTGTCTCTTGAATAAACATGATTGGATCTCGATTTTTATCTCTGATTCTTTTCTTAGTTTTCATGAATAAAGAGATACCGTCGACACGCTTCAGCGACTTTTCTGTGCGAGAACACAGAAACATTTCTCTGGACGAAAAAAGAGAACAGGTTTTTGGTAGAGATTTGAAAAGAATCGGATTTGACGAATGATTGAATCCTTGGATACTTTCAATCCTATGAGAAATCTCTGTTTGATTTTTTTGTGATAGATAATGAATGTCTACTTCGTAATCTTAGAAAAAGGTGTGATATAAAAAACTGCAATTAGTTTAATTTTACTCGAGATAACATAACAAATTTAGCAGTGAATTATCCAACAGAATTCAAAGATATAAAATGAATGAATAAAAAAGGAAATCAATTAAATTAATGATTAATTTAGAAAGTAACTGAAAACAATAGTGTCAAATTCAATTTCCAATATAAAAAAAATTATTGCAACTTTTTCAAAATTCTTTGAAGCAAATTGTTTCGCAAATGAGTGATCGAAAATCTTCTGGTACAATAATGACGTAACGTAAACAATATCTAGATAATTCTTAAGGAAATTTCACAGCAATTTTTAAAAGGTACATATTTTATTTTATTTCCTTAGAAGCGTTACATATTTTCTAAATATTTCAGAAAATATTTAAAGTCGTTATCGAAATATTTACAAAGTTCTAAAAATATTATACTATAGTAAAAGTAATGAATAAACAGGTTTGAAATTCTTTGAATTATTTTGAGAGTAATTTTATTCACAGACGTCTTTGTTGACAAAGTTACGAAGAAAAAAAGAGTAATACTTTTGAATATTTTCGAAAAAGTTATATGAATATTAATCAGGAATTTTTGATTTTGAAACAAAAAAAATAATAAAATCATTTTTTAAACTGTTTTATAAGAATGAACAATATAAAAGTAAAACAAGAAACCAAATCTTTTTTGGAGCATTCTTTCTGTAACATTTATTCTAAGACATATTCGCGCCGTTTAGCCAAATATGGCTCTTGCGCCAATAAACCACACTTACACACACACAAACTCGAAGACATATTCATGTCGACGGCTCTTAAGGGATTGTTAAACTTTTAAAAATTTTAGATAGTGACAAAAATACGAAATTTTCTTCTTAACATTTAATTTTCAAAATATATATTTACACGCGAACAAAATATATAATATTAAATCAAATGAATAGTTAGAATATTAAAAAGAATATGCATCTAACTAATGATTTTTATTCCAATGAATTATTTTTAAATGAAAATTTATTTAAATGCTTCATGCATCCTAACGTATGAGAAAATTATATATTGAACATATATTATACGAAATCCTATTATTTATTAAAATAAATCTGGTTTGTTTTGATTCAAGGACTGTTTTAAATTGAATTTTTAGATTTCTTATTATTAGTTAATAGACAGTTTTTGTGTGGAAACTCTCTTCTTTTGAAATACAAAACTCAAATAAAAATTTCATTCCTTTTTAATAAAAAAAATCCAGAAAATTAACTTTTAAATACAATTACAAAATAAAATCCAATTTGGCTCTAAATATAATTTTTGGTAAAATAATATAAAAGCAAGACAAAAGATTTAAAGTTAGAAATGCAAAACTAATTTAAAATTTGAAATTATGAAATTTTATATAATATTTGTCAATTTAAAAATGTCTATATATTATAGCACTAACCTCGTAAGTATTTATATTTATTGTACTTACTTTCAATTAAATCTCTGGAAAACTTAATACTTATGATCTTCTAAAGGAATTATTTTAATATCAAATTGAGACAGAAATCTTATTCATGTTATTTTAATAGCCTTACACCTGTTCCTTTCGTTGCATATACGAACCAAATTAATATAGTCTAGTGTTAAGATGTCACACTATCGTTTAAAAACGCGATTGGTAGAATAATCTGTGTTATAATTTTAACACTACATTAACTGAACATTTATCAAGAAAACCATGTAGATATTAAACAGAATCCTTTTTCTTTAGTCTTTTCCACTGAAAGAAAATAATGCATTTCTGAAGGAGCAATGAGAACGTTCCTAATTTCATCGATTCAAAATTCATAAACTATTTAATTATTATTTTAATTAATGCCATTATATATAAATTTCATTTTATAAATTTTAAAATGCTGTGAAAATTAGTTTTGTGCGACAATTTTTGAAGGATTTTTCGCGGATCTCGCTTAATCTTCAAAGTGGGGTAATTAAAGTGGGAATCATATTTATGCCAAAACTGATGGCTATATATTACAACGTTCTGTCTGTAGAACGGCAACACAAATGAAATTATTTTTCTTTTGTCGAACTAGTCGCTTTAGTCGACCAGCTAATACCCTTGAAACATTGATTATATGTGATTTCAGATAAACCGTTAGGACATAACTTCATGTCCATGATTCCGCCATCTTATCTGGCATTGAAGCTATATTATTTTAATTTGATATTAAATTCTGCTTACTATCCGAGATAGTAAACAACGTTAGATTAACTGAGCCGGCGTCCTGGCATAGGGGTAGCGCGTCTTCCCCGTGATCTGGGCGTCCCGGGTTCGAGTCCCGGTTTGGGCATGGTTGTTCTTCTGTTGTTCTATCTGTGAGATGTGTGAATGTGCCCTCCTGTAAAAAGGGGGTTGTGCAAGCGAATGAGTGACTGCGTGAGTGGCAAAGTCGTACTCTTGGCTCTAGTTGACGCTACTGGAAAGACGAGAGACCCTCACTCGGCTTATATCGCTGACAGATAACTGTCAGAGGGCTTGTAAAGTGTCATAAGTCACAACACATTAAAATAAAAATAAGATAGGGTTTGTGAAAAATTTTTAATCATGTTGCCTAAAATGTGGCACAGGGAATTCTGTACAATTTACTTTGACATTTTTAAGTCTATTATAAAAATACGTGGGCTGGAATTTAACAGAGTGAACCATATAATTACAGACGATACAATAGAAATACTAGATAGAACGCTTATTACTAAATGAACCTTTAAACGTTATAGTTTTTCGAAGCAGTCACTTGCTTAGTTATAATGTGTTTTAGTTATGTGGAAGTAGTAAAATATATGAAGCAGCAACAATTTTGCTGCTAGTTTGGATTAGCTCTCTGCAGCCTTAAAAATACCTGTAACATTTTGGTAATGAAAATTGGAAAGATATTTCTTTTTCTTTTAACTGTATTTCTTATCACAGAGGCTTAAATCTGATAAAAAAGATAGATGAAGTAGAATTATCTCCACTAACTTTTCTCACATGGTCTCAAATAAAAGTATTACCATCCATTCTATAGAATAAAAATATGAATATTGTTCAAGACGGTGAATGTCATGATGGCTCATATTTTTGTTTTCGGAGTTCAACAAGAATTTTGTGCTTCAAAATACAAAGAAAACCGAACATAAAGTTTGGATGCTTTTTCTCAACTAATTGATATTGAAATTGCAGTCAAAATTATAATTTTAGTAGCATTACATATCGGATGTTATATTTCTGTCTTTGTTTTTTTTTTGAGTAATTGCGTTTACATAAATGAAAATATAAAGATACTTAAATGATTAGATCATAGATAAATAAGATCTCTTTTTATACAGTTCTACTATTTAGACTCTAAAACTGTGTTCCTGGTTTCATTTTTTTAGTAGTTGCATGTTTGAGTTACTGAGTTTCCATGTATGCTAAAACATACTAACGGTCAACTATTATACAAATTTAGTTCAAAAGTTTTTTTTTTTTATATGGCTTTATACTTTAGTACTAAACTGTCATTAAATTCCAATAATAAGCTTTTTTTCCATACTTACTATATTTTCCCCTACATACTATCATTGATATACAATATATCGAACCTTTGATGGATTGGTTTAGAATTTAAAAAAGGTCAAAACTTTTGGCGCCAGAACTGTATTCCAAATTTGTGTTTATTGTTCTAGCTCTTTAAGTTTTATCGTTATATTGTTCTTTTGTAAAATAAACAAGTCATATAAATAAACAAATAGACTAATTTCCTTCGTATGTATGGTGGAAATTCCACAAATATCCATTGATAGAATTCTATAAATTAAATGTTTGGAATTTGTATACCATGACTGATGAAATTTACATACCAAATTTCATCAGTGTAGTTCAAAGCATTACTAAATTAACATATTCAAGGACAAGCATAATTACAAAAACAAGAGATCTTCTGAAGCCAGGAGGTTCGTAAAAATCTCGAAGCCTAATTTTTAGGCGATTACAATATTTTCTCGCTATATACCTCGTGTAAGAAAGAATGAAAAATTATCATTGTTCCAAATAATGATAGGCAATCAGCAGCTTTTTGAACAATCAGCAGAACTGTTAGTTCTTTGCATCTCATTTTTAACATATATTAAAGCAAAGTCATTGATCAAATATATGGACTAAAATGTTTAAAATAACATTAATATTATATCACTGTAATTATAAATTTGTCATCATTAAATTTTCGAATCTAACAGAAGCTTTGTCACTGGTATTTTTTTTTTTTTTAATTTACTGGATTTTTTCCAGACTATGATTGATATTTCTATACAAACGATCAAAAGAACTTTTATGTCTTCAGATGTCAAAACGATCAAAAGAACTTTTATGTCTTACCTTCAAAATAGGTAAACGCAAGGCCATTGATCAAACAGAAAAACTAGAAATTTTTCAAAGCAATGTTAATAATATAACGGTTACAATTTTTTGGTTGTCATTGTTGAATTTTTAAACATGGCAGAATCGTTCGTTACTTATTACATTTTTAACTCACATGAGTATTTGTCTGAGAATGATGAATTGCTCCAGCCGTCAGCAAAAATGGTATTTTTGCAGCTATATCACCAATAATATTGCTGAAATCAATGCCACTGATCAAATAGGAAGACTGGGATACGTATAAGTAGTATAGAGAAATATATTAATCATCCAAAAATTCGAGCTCAAGATTTTGATGAAATTTCATATTTTAGGCCTCATTGAGTTTGTGAAGCACATTTTTAAAAACTTTCTACCTGTATGTAACAAAAACGATTTAAGCTAGATGGTTGAAATTTGGTATAGGGTTTTTGCACCAAATTCGAGGATTTCTATCAAATTTTGAGTAAAATCTGTTCAGAAGTCCATCTGTCTAACTGTTCGATTATAAGTTAACGTGATAATAGATAGATAGATAAAATTCGGTACACAACATCTATAGTATATAAATATGTCAAATGTTCAAAGGGTGGATTTTTTGTTTAGTCTATGCTTTCAGAAATAATTAAACGCGTTTATTCAAAAACGCAATGACTTAAATATATCAAATTTGATATATAAATTTGTTACTTTTAGTTTCATATCAAATTTGATATGTAAATGTGTGACTTTTTATTTTATATCAAATTTGATATGGAAATGTGTGACTTTTAGTTTTGTGTCAGATTTTTGTTTCCATCGGTTGAGGGAAATGTGTCTAAAGTAAACATTCGATTTTGAGATACTATTAACACATGACAAATATTAATCGCCAAATAACTCGCCAAAGATGGCATGATAGATTCAGTAAAAAATTCAGTATTTCGTATCTATTGAACACCAATGATAAGGCATTTTTTGAAATGACAAGTTTATAAGAGAGTGTGCGAAAAAATTTTGGTGTGTTTACTCCCGCTGTTCTTTTTAAATAATATCAATTTTTTACCGATTGCACTTGCATAGCTGCTCATTATTAACTTTTGATTCATATTTATATCAGTAATATTATTTAACCCTTTCTAGGGCCGTGGGAAGTATGCTTCCCACCAAATTTCTCAATCTTTGAATGAAATTATGTAGGTTGGCATCAGTTCTGACAAATTTTTTTATAAATCAGAAATTTAGATGCTTCAGTTCTTTATCTCAGACAAAATGATGTGTCTTGATTTGTTACTTAATTATTAATTATAATTTTTTACTTAATATTTACTTAATTATTTAATGTTACTTAATTTTTAAATTACAAATTAATTAATTAATAAAATTAAATTTATCTAATAAGCTAAATGAATCCCTTTTCTTATTCTAATTTCAAGCCTAAAAATATTTTAACATAATATGACTAGAAAAAAATGGCCCCTTAAAGGGTTAAAGTAAAATATCGATTATCGTTTCAATAATAAACTATTGGAATAAAAAAATAAAAATAAAATCATTTTTATCAAAAATGTATGCAAATTGCTCTTATATACTTCTTCATAGAAACAATTCATATCTTCAAGTTAAATCGCTGCATTATACCTCAGCTTTTTCATTCAAATCGACCGCTTTCCAGCAGTTCATGTCAGAAAATTCCACTATTGTTACAAAGTAGAATTCAAAATTAATAATCTCAGCTTTCCTTCGAACTTTAGCGCAAACAATTCATCAAAACCATCCAATTCCTCGGAAAATAGAATAATAAGCAAAGCAAACAGAGAACCTTTCATCTATAAATCACGATGAATTCTAAAATATCACCAAATCATCTCCGTATTCTTTGATCGGAAGATAGCTTGGGGGAGAGGGGCATTTCTAATCTTCCCTTTGACACTTGGCTTCACTCCCAGGCAGAGTGGTGCAAGTCTATTGACTGGAATCCGTTGTGGGTATACTCATAATCGCCCCGTGTATTTAGGAAGGACTTAGTAGCGAAGCATGTTTCAATAGACTTCAAGCACTGGAAGGGTGCAAGCAGTGATGCATGCAGATTAATGCAACCTCGGTTAAATTCTATTTGAATGGCCGCTAGTCCGCTTAATTCAGTTTAATCCTGGAGGGTGTTCTGATAGAGGAGGAAAGCTAGTGTATGCATTATCTTTAGAGCAACACAGTTTTATTCAATTCAAAAGTTCTTTTTTTTAACTTTAATTATAGTAACATTTCTCATATTCTGCACTGAATTAACATTATCTATCTATAATGATTAAATTCGAATCAATAAAAATGTATTTTATATATTAAAGAAAGATATCAAAAATATTTTTAATATCTTTAATGGTATATTTTTTCACTTCCAGAGTATATATAAATTTATATGATCTATAATATAATAAAAAATATATATACATGTATAAACATAAATACATGTAGAAAAAATAGTAAATCTAATAATAAGTTAATTTTACAAAAATTATATTTTTTCTAATAATTAAATACTTTTAATATAAATTTTGTTTCGTATTAAATTCGAAATTATTAAGAAAAATGTCAAAATTTTGTCAAAATTTAATTTATAATTAATTAAAATCTCAAAAGAGACCTTACTCTCTGCTTCAGAGTAAATTATCAAAAAATTTCGCAGCTCATTGCTTTACTCATCAACTCTTACACATTTTCTTTCATTATTAGTAGATATTTAAAAAAATATTTTATTCTTTTTTTTTTGAAAAAAAAATTATTTTCCTATTCCTGCTATTTTCTTCTAAAATTCATATAAAATCATTTTTTTTCTATATATTTTAATAATAGGAATTAAGATTAAAAATTGATTTTGTAGCTTTTAAAGAATAGTTTTGTTGTAATACTTCTTTTTCTGTTATTTGTACGTATTTCATAAGTTTGTATTACTTTGTACTATTTGCTTTGCATTTCTTACTGCTTTGTTTGAATATCCTTTGTATTCTAATTTGTATTGCACTTCTCAACATATTACATAACGTTTTAACCTCTGTATTTGTGATCTAAATAATTCAAAAGTTGTTTAACCTTGTCGTTAGTTGTACTCTTATGTAAATATCAATTTGCTTTATGTAATTATACTTCGGCTAGTAAAAAGATACTAATTCGAGTTCATCATTCCTGAAGAGAGGGGAGGGTCATAAAAAGAATATACTATCTTTAATTTGAGTAGACTTTGTTTGATAATTAACTGGAATGGAACCAACAAATTGTCTGCAAACACTAAATAATGAAAATATCATATTTATGGAAACTAGATGAGCAAGGAAAAAGAAACGAATTAAAAGACAAATAGATATAAACAATTAAGACAGAGATTAATACAAAACAGATATAAAAATCATAAAAAAGCATAAGATTGTAATAAAAAGCATAAACAAGTAAGACAGATTAGAAATAACACAAGAGTACAAATTTTTCAAGAGTAAAGACCATACAAAGAATGAACTTTAAAAAAGGAAGAAAGAATGAAATAACAAAATTAAGTTTCTCATAAAGAATTCAGTTCTACTTTATAAAAATGTAATTCCTTTTTTTTTTCAAGAAATAGAGCATCTAAATAAGAAAGAAAATTTTCATTTTGATCATATCAATTCCACCTAGTCTCTCATTTCGGAATAACGAATCAATGATTCTAACATGACATCCGATGATTATGTAGTTTTTTTATCAGCAGGAAAAGATAGTTAACGATGATTGAATGTTTCTCGTTTATTATTAGAAAGATTTTCTTTATTTTGCTCCACAATCATATATATATATATATATATATATATATATGTTCACGCGAATGTTGCTTAACGCCAAACTTGGCAATGTTAAAATTACGGCAACCCCTTTACCCGCCCTTCCGGTCGAGTCTTTCAGGAGTTCATTAGAACGTTGACCCGCATCGGCTCCCCAGCCCCCGCAGAAGCTGTAAACAACTTCAGTTTGTAAGGCTTAACAAAGCCAACCGCAATGCAATACCGCAATCAGCCATGTATGATATGATCTACTCACCGCAAAAGGAGTGTATATAGTGTAAATAAAGAAGTTCAAGCAAAAGTACAGTCCACTGCTCACTTCGAATCACCATATTTATGGTCCGTGCAACCGGAGGAATTACTAGTAAAAATAATCATGGCTGATGATCAAAGAGCAAAAATCATATCTCTTAACAGAAAGAGAGGTAGTATAAAATCCTCTTTAACAAAGCTGAACTCTTTTATCGAAACGGATGATTCAAAGGACTCAATAGTGTATCAAACCAAACTGGATAATCTTCTCAAGATTAAACAAAACCTAGAACAGATTAAAGAAGAGTACTTCGTCATAGCCGAGGATTCCGAATTACAAGAATTGGAAGATTCGGTAGAAGAATTAGAAGAAGAGCGCGAAAGACTAGAGGTAAGCCTTAAGAAATTATTAGCCTCTAATAATGAACTTTTATCTGCTTCGAACTGTAATTCTCGTTCTAATGAAGCATCAAACAAAACAGAAAGCATTAGTTTCAGACTGCCTGAAATTCCACTGCCTAAGTTTTCTGGTCATTACCAAGACTGGCAGAATTTTAAAATTCAATTTGAAAATATCATTGACAATAATGATAAATTAACTGAAAATCAAAAATTATATTATTTAAAATCAACTCTTAGTGGTGCAGCTGCAGAAATAGTGACAATAGAAGAGACCTATGCCAGTTTGAAAAATGCTCTGAAAGAACGTTTTGATAATAAACGCTTATGCGTTCAAAGCCATTTCAATGACATTTTAGCTTTAGAAATCCATACATCCGATTCAGCAAAAGGTTTACGAGCTTTTTTGGACAATTGTATTAAACATGTTCGAGCTCTTAAAATTATGGGTTTAGAACTAAACTCTTTTTCTGACGCATTATTGATTCATATTTTGATGAAAAAACTAGATAGAGAATCAAGAAGACAATTTGAACTTTCTTTGGTATCATCTAATTTACCTACATGGTGCGAATTCATTGAATTTTTAGAGAAAAGGTGTCTTGTCCTTGAAAACATTCAAGGTAGCATTACCGCAAAATCAAAACCGCAACAAGAATCATATAAAAAATCACATTCATTTTTTGTAGGAAATGATTCAAAGAAAGTGTGTATCACATGTAATAAGCCTTTACATCCTTTATTTAAATGTGAAGCATTTTTAAAATTAAATCCTGTGTCTAGATTGAATATGATCAAAAATACGCATTGTACTAATTGTTTATCGGATTCTCACAAAACGAATCATTGCCGCAGCAATAACCGTTGTAAGATCTGTTCTGGCTTTCATAATAGCCTTCTTCACATTGATTCTTCTATAAGAAATAAAAAACAACAGCAACAAACCTCAATCAATAAATCTAGTGATCATCAAAATACTTCAGACTCTAACTCAAAAGATTTAGCTCAAACAGAAATATCTCCTTCTCTCTGTTCGCAAGATCAACGAAAAACAAAAAATGCAAATTCATCTATTTTACCAACTATTATTGTTTATATTAAAAACGCTGCTGGTCATAAAATACCTTTGCGAGGCATTTGTGACACTGGGTCTCAGAATTCCTTTATCACTACAGAAGTCGCGAATAAATTAGCTCTTAAAAATATAAAAATAATGTAACGATTTCCGGTATCAATGGAAAAACAAGTCAGTTACATTCAAAAGTGTTAGCAGAGATTTCAAATAGCGATGAATCATACATCACAATAGCTCAGTTGCTCGTCATTCCAAAAATTACTGAATGCATTCCTTCAATAAATAAAAAATTAGAAAAACAAAGTTTACCGGATGGATTCAATTTGGCCGATCCTATGCAAGGTCAAAGGGCAATTGATATATTACTTTCAGCTTCTTTCTTTTTTGATATATTAATGCCAGGGAAATATATTTAAGATAATCTGATTTTACTGAATTCGCGTTTCGGATTTATTGCTAGCTCTGCAAAAGAAGGAGAGTCAGAATTTAATCATAAATTCTGTGGTCTTGTTACACAGAATAATAATTTAGAAAAAATAATGGAACGATTTTGGCAAGTCGAAACATTACATGAAAATCAATTTTCTTTAAGTGAAGATTCAATTTATTGTGAGAAACATTTCAAGCAAACATACAAACGCAATGAGGAAGGTAGATATATTGTGGAAATGCCAATAAAGGAGAATCCCCCTGTGTTAGGTGAATCAAAACAAATAGCGCGAAATCGTCTAGACAGTTTAATTAAAAGGCTAAACAAAAACCCGCAAATGAAAAAGCTCTATTCTGAATTCATTGAGGAATATGCAGCTCTTGGTCACATGGAAAGAGTAATGGAAGATGAATTACCAGAAACTAATTATTTTTTACCTCATCATGGAGTCTACCGGGAAGGATCTACAAGCACCCCTCTAAGAGTAGTCTTCAATGCTAGCTCCCCTAGCTCTAATGGAGTTTCATTAAATGATTTATTGGGTAAAGGTGATGTTGAGGACATTTTTGAATTAATATTAAGGTTCAGGACACACAAGTTTGCCTTTACATTTGACATTCAAAAGATGTTTCGTCAGATTTTAGTTGTGCCACATCAAAGAGACTATTTACGAATTTTATGGTTTGATGACAGTTCCCATCAAGAAGTAACATTTAGATTAAAAACTGTGACATATGGCACTTCATGTGCCCCTCATCTTGCCGTACGCACCATTAAACAATTAGCTTTAGATGAAGCGTCGGACTTTCCGTTAGCATCGGAAATGGTTTTACGCGACCTTTACATGGATGATGGGATTACAGGTGCCCCGGATATCCAAACTGCTCAAATTCTACAACAACAGCTGATAAAAATGTTCGCAAGAGCAGGAATGTCTTTACATAAATGGACTTCAAACTCACAGGAACTTTTAAATAGTTTTCCAGCTTCTAATCCTGAAAACACTTTTCCCATAGATGAGCAGGTCTCAAAGGCTCTTGGCATGCATTGGAAGCCTTTCGAGGATTTATTCATATTCACAGTCAAGTATGAAAATGAATCTATGCTCACGAAACGAACAGTTCTCTCAATCATTGCAAGACTCTACTACCCCTTGGGTCTGCTGGGACCAGTTATCTCTAAAATGAAGATTTTTCTCCAAAAATTGTGGTTGCAAAAACTTACATTTGACGACCCTCTTCCTCCAGCCATTGGTAAAGAGTGGAGTCATTTAGTTCAATCCCTTAGGGCTCTTGAGCTGGTAAAAATCCCAAGATGGATTTTAAATGAAAATCCTGTAAAATTAATTCTTCATTGTTTCTCAGACGCCAGTGAAGCCGCATATGGAGCAGTTATTTATCTACAGTGCATCAGTGCCAATGATATAGTCACATCTAGACTTGTATGCAGCAAATCTCGAGTCTCCCCATTAAAGACTGTCTCCATTCCCAGATTGGAACTTTGTGGATGTCTTCTCGCCGCTCAACTAAAAGCCAAGGTTGAAAAAGCTTTACATCTACAAATTGATAGCGCAGTGATGTACACAGATTCCTTATTTCCTTACTATTTCCTTAGCCTGGATTCAAACACCACCACATCGTCTCAAGACATTTGTTGCAAATAGAGTGGGAAAAATACAACAACTGACGCAGAACAACAATTGGCAGCATGTTTCCTCCACTTTAAACCCCGCAGATGTGATATCAAGAGGACTAGTTCCAGAACAACTGATTGACAACTATTTATGGTGGAATGGATCAACTTTCCTTCAAGAACTACCTGTTTCTGTGAACTCTGCTGACCAACAAATGATTGATGCATCTCAAGATTCTCAATTTTTATTGGAACTCAAGGACAATACCACTCACTCCTTAATGACTTTAAATTCAGATTTCCTTACTAACTTTTTCAAAATTAGTAATAAGTATAACAAATTAATACGTGTTTTCAGTTTTCTCCTCAGATTTCTAGGAAACTGCAGAAACAAGAAGATGAAGGGTTCACTCTCCTCAAAGGAAATCGAGGAAGCAGAATTTAAATTAATTTCCCTTGTACAACAAAATGTTCTTGCTGATGACTTCAAAAACTTAGCAAGTGGTAAACAGGTAAACCCTTCTAGCAAATTAAAAGGTTTATCACCTTTTTTAGATGAAGGTTCTAATGTAATTAGAGTAGGAGGCAGACTTAGAAATGCCGACATACCATTTCAGGTAAAATTTCCTATTATCTTACCTAAAACTCATATCCTTACTAAATTAATTATGCAAAGTATTCATCTTAAATATTACCAATTGAAACCTAAATGTTCATTTATTTTTTGTTTATTGTATTGTCTTTGCATACTTATATATCTAGTAGTTTGAATTTAGTTATTCTGTAGTATTTAGTGTCTTCATTGTATTTTAATGTGTATTTGAACTTTATGTATATATTCTTTCATACTCAATTTTGCATTTGTTAATTTAACTTTCAATTTAAGATTTATTGTATTTCTATATGTATTGTGTGCAACGTCTTTGTACTTTTGAGAGACATTGCACGGTCGGGCGGTATGTTCACGCGAATGTTGCTTAACGCCAAACTTGGCAATGTTAAAATTACGGCAACCCCTTTACCCTCCCTTCCGGTCGAGTCTTTCAGGAGTTCATTAGAACGTTGACCCGCATCGGCTCCCCAGCCCCCGCAGAAGCTGTAAACAACTTCAGTTTGTAAGGCTTAACAAAGCCAACCGCAATGCAATACCGCAATCAGCCATGTATGATATGATCTACTCACCGCAAAAGGAGTGTATATAGTGTAAATAAAGAAGTTCAAGCAAAAGTACAGTCCACTGCTCACTTCGAATCACCAATATATATATAATACTATACTCAATAAAATACTATGTTTACATCTAAATGAAATATCTTTATTACTGACGCACCAACAAAGAAATTAAATAGCTCAATACGAATATATTTGAATCTTAAACATATATTTGTTTAATATTTATTATTTGGATATTGTTTTCAATGCTCATTAATTTCTTGCTTCAACCTATGAAGCAAATGAAAAATTGTTTCACTGTCTTTTCAAATAAGAAATTTCGAAATGTAATTACAATTATAAATGAGTTAATCCCGCCCTTCTAAGACATCCAGTGAAATTTAAATTACAAGAGTTATGACATTAACACCGAGAGTGATGGTGGAATTCCTAGAACCGTATTTAGCTGGCATCTATACTCTTCAGCATGGATTATATTTCATCACATAGTAACTAAACTATAAGCAATAACTATAGTCTGAAAAGAAACGAGAATATGTTTATAGATCTCATGAATTTTCATTTTCACACTTGTACATAATAGGATGTTTTAGATCAACATATTCAAAATTATTTTTCTTTGTGTATTAACATGATGCTTCAAAACACAAAGAACAAGATGCATGTAATTTGTTAAGTTTTTTTACACAAAAATCACAAATAACTTTAGATGAAATCGTTTTGGGGTAAATCTTTGTATGTTAAAAAGATATCTGAAATAAATAATAAGATTGGAAGTGAAATTATGTAGTTTTGATGCAAAATAGTAGAATTGTGTCAGATCCTATTGAATGATTCAAACGAAATAAATTATAACGTTCGATTCTTTCCCTTTACTACGAAGCTAAAGACACAACTCGCTTTATTATGGAAATATACGAGACACTTCCGGATTATCAATCACATTTGCTTATAAAGACGAGCTTCTGAAATAAAAATTTAATCAGGTTCCTTTAACTATCAGCTCTTCGTATATAAATAGAATTAATTTCGTTATGTCAACCAGCATAATAACCATTTACTCCAACTTATGAAACTAATTAATGTCATATTTTAAATTCTGATTATATAATATACCGATTATTCTAACCGGTTAACTATAAGTGAAATGTCGAAATTAATTATCAAAATCTGTGTACTTGTTTAAGCTGGGGACGGCACCCGGGCTTTGTTTTGCGAAAAATAGAGGAAGAAAAGCAATGCTTGGTCACACATCTATCTTCATGTCAAGGGCTTTGAAATGAGTATCGTCATAAGCTTTCAGATGAAATAAAAATTCGTGAATTTGTTGAGGCTAGGGAGCTATAATGTTGTTTTTCCCTTACAGAAAATGTAATTGGATGAGGCTAGGGAGCTATAATGTGGTTTTTCCCTTACAGAAAATGTAATTGGATAAGGCTAGGGAGCTATAATGTGGTTTTTCCCTTACAGAAAATGTAATTGGATGAGGCTAGGGAGCTATGCTACGACTTTTATTCCTCCATAGACAATGTAATTGATTCCGGTTAGGGAACTATGACTTTCTTTCCATTAAACAGTGTAATTATTTGGGGCTAGAGAGCTATGTGGGCTTAGTTCCGCATAGATAATGCAATTGATGTGGTTTCTTACCCCAGTAGACAATGTACCAAAAGTAGTTTTTTTTTTTCTTTCAAAATTTGGGGTTGTAAGGATTGAGGGCATATTTAGTAAACATGTTTCATTGGTGTGAAATAAAAACTGATAGAATGCAATAAGTGTTTTGGGTTGGAGGATTGGCATTTTGTCTTTTCTATTGATTTTATAAATATCAGTAGATCCAAAATATCATAGATTTTCATATTGTTTTTCATAAATTCCTTTTATAGATCATTCATTCAATTACTTGCATATTCATTCACTTTCGAATTTACAAATATTTTATTCTTATTATTTGAAGTTATAATTATCTTTTAAAAATTTTTGGTATTTGTGTATTTTTGTTAAATGCAAGTTCAAAAAATATGATTTACTAACATCCATATCCACAATACCAGTTTAAATTGTTCTCTAAAAGACGATATTACTACAGGGTTGAGTATTTCCCTGAAATGCAAAATTGCTGTATCAGTTAAAGTGTAATAATCTAAAGATAATAAGGTCAAACCTCGAGTAAGATGCATGTATACAATGTGACATATAACTTATGTGAGAAAAATAGGAACTGCTTTTATGAATTTTATCATAAATAACATATTATTAATATTAGGTACATTTTTATATTGTAAATACAGGGCAACTTTATTGGTATGTTGTTCCGAAGAACTCGTTTCTGTACCATTAATTAAATAAATTAAAGATTTTGAAAAGAATTTTATCTCTGTATTATGAAGCATACCATATAGTAGCGCAATCATAAATCTCATTCAAATGTTTAAACTTTGTATTTTTGTTTTATATCATATTTCCATTGCTTTTATACATTTCCAAAGCGCTCGGTTTGATAAGCATTTATTTAATTATCATAACTACCAAATAATTAGTAAGTTATAAACATGTGATAACCATATTTATCTTTTCCAAACTAGGCTTTAAATTTCTAATGATTTTTCTTTCAGAGTTCATGAAATATAGTTGATAAAATTAAAATCGAAGTAGCAACATTACATTTCCTCCATAATGTGAGCATATAATATTCAAAAACATTTCCTCTGTGCCAAGAGGAAACTTTTGAATAAATTGAAGGAGGGAGCAAAGGCTCATGGGATATTCATAGCATACTCAGGATGTGTAATTATGCATTTAATCCCTACTCACTATACTGACGAGAAATTTCAAATGCGCGAGTGTTTATTTGGGAAAGATTCATAATCCGTGAAAAGCTTGTTATTACTCTTACCGGAAAATATTTCTCTATTTGCGTTAGTTAATACCCAAATCGGTTAAAAGAGCTCAGTTGCAGAACTGCTATTTAATTTTTGAATTCAAATGGAGCTTAGTGTTATCAAAACTAGGAACTAAAGGAATTTTTAAAGTATGCGAAATAAATTATCGTTCTAATACAATTCTGTGAAAGAATTTAAATATGCTTTTAAATAAATATCTCGTAATTACACTTTACTAAAGTTTTCAGTTTTAATAATAATAATTCTATCACAATCAATTTACTTTTAAAATAATATTCTTATTCTTAAAGAAGAGTTCATACCATTACTATCAAATAATTGGATAAAATCCTTTTAATTAAACAGCATAGATATCTGCAATAAAAGGCATATTATTTAAAAAATACCATTCGAATTTATAGTTTAATTGTTTTATTTAAAAAACAGAGTTCCTTTTATTTTTGTTATTGTCTGCTTCAGGATCTCTAACTCATTACTAGATGGCGCCACTAAAACAGAATCAAATTTTAAATTCAGTTTAACAAATAATTAAATTCTGAATATATTATAATGTTTATTGCAATCGAAAATATTCAAGAACAGAAAATTTCAAAACTCTATCACAAATGGAAATGTATCAAAACTTAGTAACAAAATTCCATTTTAATAAACAAGAAACAATTCAAGCTCAATAAACAAAGTTAAAAGCTTTATGATCTCTAACTCATTACTAGATGGCGCCACTAGAACAGACTCAAATTTTAATTAAGATTAACAAATAATTAAATTCTGAATATATTATGATGTTTATTGCAATCAAATATATTCAAGAACACAAAATTTCAAACCTCTATCACAAATGAAAATGTATCAAATTGTAGTAACAAAATTTCATTTTAATAAACAAGAAACGATTCAAGCTCAATAAACAAAGTTCAAAGCTTTAGGATCCCTAACTCATTACTAGATGGCGCCACTAGAATAGAATCAAATTTTAAATTAAGATTAACAAATAATTAAATTCTGAATATATTATAATGTTTATTGCAATCGAAAATATTCAAGACCACAAAATTTCAAACCTCTATCACAAAAGGAAATGTATCAAAACTTGGTAACAAAATTTCATTTTAATAAACAAGAAATGATTCAAGCTCCATAAACAAAGTTAAAAGCAAACAAAAAATTGATTCTTCAAGACTAATTTTCATAGGTTATGCTTTAAGAATTTTTACGAATTTTCAGAAGAAAGTTCTAGATATTATAGGTTGAGTACATTTCTTCTTTATTTGCTGATACGGAGAGTAAGAAAGAGAAATGCACCACAGAATATGAAAAAATGCAAAAGAAATCTTCATATTGGATGATTAATGGACTTACATATTTGATTGAAGTTTAACAAATCTTATCTTTTGAATACTTTAGTGGGCAAAAGAATGAAAAGTTGAAACTCTTGAATAATGAAACTAATTCGTTCTGATTCCTTACAACTAATACAGTAAGAAAGTTTTCTGTAAACACAATTTTTGGAAGCCTTTGTATAATGCATTGTTCATTAACTAATTTCAAAATATTAAAAATTATCAAACAGAATCTTCATGTCTAAATGTTTTCTAAATTGAAAATTAAATAATATAACTTCACAAATAATCTAATTTAAAATTTTTAGCTGAAAAGAAAGATTGCGATTTTCTTTTAATAAGATTGAGGTGCAAAAACAAGATTACACAAAGGAACAAAAACATATACAAAACTTTTCCTGTTTTGTTAGAACACTAGAATACATTTCTTTTTATTTTTCTACTCACACTTAAAATGCAAAATACGAGCTCCCTTGAATTACTCTTCAAATCTCAATAAAAGTATACTTATGAGTAAAACATAAGTTAAACTATCATCTAAATATAATTCCTTTTTAGAAAAAAATTATATGAAAAGCAGCTTTCAGTTTTTCTCCCGTTATCTTATGGATGATTATATTTTAATAATAATACTATATTTTATTAATAATTATATGTAATTTTCTATAATAATGCATTACATTTTATATTTTACACCATTCAAATTCCAATTTTTTTTTATTTTAAATCTTAAACTGATAGTTAATTTTTCCATTTCGAAAAGTGCAATGGAAAGAATAACCTTTAATTGTAAAAAATAATTTTCAGAATTTAAAATGTTTTTATTTTCTAAAACCTTTTAGCTATGGTGATTTTTTTTATTTATTGTCTAAACTCGACATATATATATATATATATATATATATATATATATATATATATATATATATATATATATATATATATATATATTGTGTATTATCAATTAAAAGCAATCATTGCAGCAGGTAAAACTTCATTTTATTGTTCTAGAAATAATTTATTTTTAAGTAAAAGGTTAAATTGATAACAAAATACTAAAATCAGTTTGTTCTTTCTTATAATTTATCAGATATTCTATCGGATTCTCTGAAACAAATATTACCGAAGAAAAAAATCTTGAAATTTTATTTGGGAAATAATTTAATAAGAATTCATTAAATTAATTTTTCTCTTTATATAAAAATTTCATTATTTCTAAACAAAAGTAAATTGCTTTATTTCCATTTAAGAAATAGAAAAATATAAATGCTCTCATTCTTCTTTTGGAAGAAAAAATGACACAACATGAAGTATCTAGAGACAAATTTGTACGGAGATATTTTATGATGGATGTTCGGTATTATGCTTTCATTTTATTTCTCAACAACTTTCAACTTATTTCAGTTTTTTTTTTCTCAAAATGAAATGGTTTTATTTTCTCTGATGTGAGAAAGGGATAATGAGATTAAAAAAATAAGATTATTTTGTTGTAAAAATAAATCTAGTAAAGTTTTTGTTTTTCATAACAGAATGTGTAATCTTTCAGGTCGTGTAAAAAGTAAAGAACAGTTTTTCTGAACAAAATAAAAAATAATCTTTTGAAACTGCTCTTGTGTTTTTTTTTTCAATGATTTTTGTTTTTCATAAACATACTTACTCAAAAGAAAAGGAATAAAATTATCGAGTTTATAGAAGGCATTTCGCCCTATGTCAAGGTCATATAACGTATTTAAATGTTATTTTTTTTTAAAGTAATCAATACCGTTTGATGACTACACGAGACACAGTAATCTATTAAATCATTGCTTTTTCATTCAGTTTTAAATTGTTCGAAATTATTCTTTTCATAGAAGTGGGATCAAAAAAATTATCAAGAACATAATAAAGAAATGCTAAAATTTAAAATATATATAAATTTC
The DNA here is from genome assembly GCF_947563725.1 of Argiope bruennichi. Taxonomy (NCBI): domain Eukaryota; kingdom Metazoa; phylum Arthropoda; class Arachnida; order Araneae; family Araneidae; genus Argiope; species Argiope bruennichi. The sequence goes on along the minus strand of NC_079158.1, from coordinate 40,760,764 downwards.
AAACGTCAAAGTATTAATTGCATTCAATCAATATATATTTTTAAAAGAAATTAAAATGTTACTTTATTTTAACTTATACATATCTAAAATTTTGAAAATGCCTTCAATTTGTTTTTTTTCCATTTACAATAAAAGATTTTAGATTGCCCATGACTGTCATATAACTAATTATTTTCTTATTAATTATAAATATTTCCGCTGTGCATGCATACCATTGCATTAGAAAAAAACATATATCACCACCCTAGATTTATTTTCTAAACTGGTTTAAAAATAACAAGGCGCAACAAAGATTAATATTTAAACAAAATTTATTTATCCTTATTGATATTGAGAAAGGTTTTCTTACTGTGAAAATTGCGTTTAGTTTTTAAAAACTGGCCCAAATCTGACTGCTTCAATTTTGTAAAAGCATATTAAATTTTCCGCTATAATATTTAATTACATTTATATCATTATTTAAAGATTAATAGTAACTGATTGGCAAATTAACTGTCAGCAGCTTTTAAAATCGTTTCAGACAAAAGAAAATGAAGTTATTTATATCATTTGGTGCAATAGATTTTCCACCTTAAAATTAAAAATAAAGCTGCACACAACATAAAAATCTTACGCATAATAACATAAATTATAGAAATGAATTCTAAATTATTTGGGAAGGGGGGGGTGATTGCTCTAGATGTGTTTCCAAATAAATTTTATTTAAGGATATTTGAAAGGATGTGAATACCTATAAGATTGAAACAAGAAATATAATTAAAAATATTTTGTTTCCTTATTACAGCAAACTTTACACTAATTTTAAAAACAAAAAAAAAATCATACATTTAACAACTAAGGCAACAGATTTTGATCTACCTGCTAAAATTATTTAAATAATTACACCTCTCTCTTTGTTTTATTTTCGCTGTTTTCACTTTCTTTTATTTTTCTGTTAGAAATATATAATTCTTTAAAACTATCTCACACTTTTATTCCGAAAATATATTTGCAATTCTGATTAAATTCTGTTTTGAGAAATTGTCAGAAGAATTATCAATTCATCTCCATTTCTCTGTTCCCTACATTTATCTAATACAATCATTCGGTTTATTCTTCATATTAACTAATTAAAAACAAACAAACAAATGATAATGAATTAGAAACCTGACAGCAAAAAACGCTTTTGGAAACAACAATAAATTTATACAATTATCTCACGATCAGAAATGAATATCTAAATGAATGTTTTTACTTTATTATTATTTACCAAATCAGATTATAGATGATACTGTAAAGATATTCTGCTTTTACAGTACTAGTGAGGATTCATTCTGTTAGTAAGGATTGATTTATCATAGAAGAGTTTTATCTTATAAATTTGTTTCAGTAATTGAAAAAATTAGAGATACGTCTTTCTTCATCATCATGTCTTTATTGACTGTTGCCATTTCTTTTATTCTATTTTTAATCTCAAATGAAGAAAATTAACGGTGTAATATTTCATATTTCAATGCAAGAAAACAAAAATTCGCTGGTTCTAATATTTATCAAAAAGAGAATTTAAAGACTTAATACTTGCAGAATTGATTAAGTTTCATATTTTAAAAGCACACTTTATCGTTGTCTGTCTCATTTATGTTTCACTCTGCATGAGCTCTGGCTATACAAACGGAAGCTAAGTAAAATTGATTCATTCAGTTTCATTGTTTTTAATATCGTGTTTCATTTTAACGAAATAGAAGCATTTCATTGTTCATAGTATTGCATTATCATAATCGATTATTTGTTTCACATATGCATTACTTTATTTTGATTTTGATTTTCACTTAAAACATTGAAAATTGTTCAGATTGAAGCGAACTGATTGAAAATTCGAAATACTTCGTTGCATCATTCGTAAACTATCTCTTAATATTCTGTAACAATTTAAATTTCTGATTAGCACCAAATTTTAGAATATGAAAGTCGTACCTCCCATTATTAATTATTTTCCAACGTATACTATTTTAATTCAAGAAAAATCCAGGATTCAAGAATATAAGATCGAGTTTAGTTTGTTTAGAAAAAAAAAAACACTTAAGATTATCAAGAATAAATTTGACAGATATTTTTTATACCCCTTATTAGTTTGAATATCGTAAGGGAAGTTTAAGACAAAACTGACAAATCAGTATAACCCCTTTAAGAACGACTGCGACAGTTACTATAATAAAATGACGTCTAATTAATGTGGTTATTTGCAACATGATGACACCATTTACAGTATCTAATAGAAATTCAAATTTAATGCCTCTTGAAAACAGTATGACCCACTAATTAAAACTTAGTTTTAGAGTTGTATAAAACTTAATTAATAATGGTGAACTACATCCTTAGATTTAGACACGAAACGCATCCATTCCATTGATATTGAATCTACGAATGAATGATCCTCTATAACTTTTATTTTACTTTTTCTCATGTTTCCAGTCGTTTTAGCGAGCTTCTCTTTAGTTTGTAGTGAAAGCTTATAAGCCAGTTAACAGCTACACTACACGAGCAATTGCTTTTGTATTGTGGTCATGTTACTGGGCTGTGAACTACTATGTCCCAGGTTCTATCCTCGCTCATCACAAATCCGCAATATTGGTGATCTCGGACGATGAAATTTCAACCTTCGTACAGCTGCTGTGACACCATCTACCCACAGCAAACCAAAGTCGTCAGATTCACTTGACGCAGCAACAGCAACCACTCACACACTCGCCATAACGCTTAGAGCAACTCAAATGGGTACAGGCGCGTTAGACTCAACAGCTAAATACATCACCACTCAACAGCCATATCATTCGTCTCACCTCACTAGAGGGAGGGTCTGTAGTGAAAACTTATAAGCCAGTTAACAGCTACGCTTCACGGGCAATTGCTTTAGTATTGTGGTAATGTTACTGGGCTGCAAACTACAAGGTGCCAGGTTCTATCCTCACTCATAACAATTCGCTACACCTTCTAAATTTGTCGTCAAATGGTGCAGTAAGTGATTTCAAAGTGCGCTAAATAGCCAATTAATTACAATTTGACACCACGTTTTTCTCTTTAATTATTCATGTTCTGAAGTTACGTAGGAAGGAATCAAGCACCAGCTAGGCATGGGCATTTAAATTCATTAAAAATAATGAAAGGAATATTATTCAGTATAAATGATTGAAATTGTAATCTTATCTTCCTTCAAAGCTAATTTTGACAACCAATTCATTCCATAGAACATTCTACTTTATATAATATCTTTATAATTACCTAAAATGCATTATTAACATGTAAGATGCCAAGAACGTAACAATCTGGAAATTTTCAGACCCATTTGCCATTTGAATCAAAAAATATTAGTTAAAATATGTGTTCACGTCCGGGTCACCAATGTGGTGAGCAAGGATAGAACCTGGGACCTTGCGGCTCACAGCTGAGTAACATGACCACAATACAAAAGCAATTGCTCGTGTAGTGTAGCTGTTAACTGGCTTATAAGTTTTTCACTACACTGTTCTTAATGAAATCATTGTTATCATTTTAAAATCATATACCAAAGTTAATATAAATTATATTACTAACCCTGTGAAAAACTGTTCTGCAAGAATAATAAATCTTGAAATTTTATAGGGTCTTATTTACATTTCTTATTAAGCATTTCTATAATAGCTTCCTCGTTAAAAATTATATTCTAGAATGCATTCATTTCGCTAAATATATATTTCAAAAATTTCTTAAATAATTTATATTCTTCGTTTATTCAATCAGAATTGATGTAAAATATTTGAAATTAAGTTATTTCAAGCTAATTTCAAAGTAACCATTGAAAATTATTCGGGACGAAAATTTCAAAGTTAGAACAAAGTAAAACCTTCCAAATATTCTTAATGAATTGAACCAGTATGGCCTCTATACTTGTCTATTCAGAGAATAATGTAGGATATTTTCCCAGTTCAGAACCATAAATAATCCTCCCCTCAATTCACCACTTCCTCCACAAAAATCTAATCTCTCATTGAAGCTATTAATCATCGGAATGCGCTTTCTAGATTTTATTCCAGATTTAAAAAATAAAAAAAAATATGTTCTTTTCAGATTATTATTTTTTATTTTTTGAGGAGCTAACTAATAAATTTGATAAACGATTGAATCATCGGTACATTCATCAAACGAAGAGAAGACTTTCAACAACGACAAAAAAAAAATTACTTCTCAGTTATTAAGAAAATTATCCACTAAACGGAAAAGTTGGAGATTAATCTTTTTTTTTTTTTTTTTTAATCTTTGCGATTTTTTTCAAAAATCCTGATTTGTAAGAAGTCAAGGGATTTTGCGTCTCTTAAATAGATTTTTAAAAATTAACTTGGTAGCAAAGAATTATTTAAAAAAAGAAGGGAGAATGAATTATTTTTTTTAAATAGAGAGGTACCTTTCACCATATTTCAATACAATATGGTGAAATGTTTTTTAAACAGAAGAATTTTAATCAATGTTCATCCAAAGTCTTAAAAAAAAGACACAACGAAAAATTAACAATTAATGTTTACTTTTTCATCTTTAAAATATCGGAATGATAGATTTCTTTTGAGGTGTTATTAGGTATAATAAAAATAAATAATAAGTATTTTATAAATTAAATTTAGAAACGAAGCATTAATGAAGCAATCAGGACAGAATGGTATTAACAAAAAAAATTAAACCTAATTTATCACATAGAATTATTTTTATAAAATAAAATTCTTTGAATTGGAAAGTTAATATATGAGCTTAACCGGGTGGAATATGAAATATGTATTATAGATAGATGTATTTGAAATATTCCTATATCATCAATAGATAAATCAATTAAAGCGCAATACATTACATATATTTAATTAATGTGTAAATATATACAATTTTAAAACGCTACCGCATTAATTATCGACTTAGCATGCACTTAAATAGAATTAAATTGTCAGAATTTCCATAATTTATCCTTATTATGACAAACAACTCTTTTGTCCATTATTGTTTAGCTGCATAAATTGGGAAAATAATTCAAAATCATAATTATTCATAGAATTTGAAATTATTTATGAAAAGCAGCCTTCATATGTTATGAAAGTATTAATATTTATTATTTTTTATGCATCTTAATAACACGAAACTAAGAATTATATCTCATAGATAAACATTTAAAATGAATAAAAAATATTGATTTTGTCTCTAACTTATACTATATATTATAGCAAATTTCACCTCATTTACAATTTCTGGAAAATGAAAAAAAAAAAAAAATAATAATAAAACATTTATTTCAAGGAGAATTTTCTTTTATGAGATTTTTCAAATTATGACATGAGTTTTTTCAATGACTTCTCAAATTTATTGTCTCTTAATATAAATATTCTTACTTTTGAAAACGCTTTATAGAAGAATTATAGAATGAATCATAAAATTAATTGCAGTTCAGATTTCTTTATTAATAAAATACAGTCTATTCTTTGGCAAGTAGTTTTAACCTCTGATCATCATTACACAATGATATTGTGATGCGCAAGGATAGAACCTGGGACCTTATGGTACGCATTTTAGTAACATGACCATGATACAAAAGCAATTGCTCGGATAGCGTAGCTGTTAACTGACTTATAAGCTTTCACCCAGACCCTCCCTCCAGTGAGTCGGAGTTGAGATGAACGATATGGCTGTTGATGTATTAGTTGTTGAGTCTATTGCGCCTATACCCATTTGAGTAGCTCCAAGCGTTATGGCGAGCGTGTGTGGTTGCTGATGTTGCGTCAAGTGAGTCTGACGACTTTGATTGCGATTAGATAGCGCCACAACAGCTGTACGAAGGTTGAAGGCTCATCGTCCGAGGTCACCAATGTGGCGGAGTGAATTGAGCGAGAATCGAACCTGGGACCTTGTGGTTCGCAGCCCAGTAACGTGACCACTATACAAAAGCAATTGCTCGGAAAACGCAGCTGTTTACTGGCTTATAAGGTTTCACCACAGATATTTCATGTATGCGTAGTATTCTACTGAATTATTTACTTATAATGAGTTGATTTTATCTTTTAATGGTGACCCATTGTTTTATTTTAATTTTATTCACATATTTTAATAATAATATTTTTTGGATTGCTGATATTTAAATAAACCTTTAAATATATAATTTTTTTAACTAAGTTCTTACAAAATACATTGATAATAAAGGTCATACATTATTTCAGTAGCATCTTGATGCTTCTAAATCGTCTGAAAAAGAATGTTAAGCCAGCTGACTACTTTAATAATACTATTTCCAAATGTTAGCTTGCTTCCATTCTTATTTGTAGGACTTGAGCAATATATTTGAATCTAAATATTAAAATAAGAACGAAAGGTTAATCTGAAATGCAGGCTATATTTATTTCATTTGCTCCTTCGAATTCAAGTGCAATATTTATTTATTTATTTGTATGTTTGAAAACTATATTATTTGCCTTTTATTTAAAGCAGATTACGTTATTTCAAAATATAATAATCTGATCATTGTGAGAGAAAGATAAGATTAAAAATAAAACTCTTTTGTTGAAATAATTTTGAGAGCATTAGCTTTGATATCAATGCAAACAACTATGCATCAAAATACAAATACTCTGAGAGCTATACTGAACCAGTTTTGAAAATTCATTGAATCTAATTTTAAAAGCAAGTAAAGTAGACTACGTAGGTTGAATAAACAAGGACATATTCATTTACTAAATCCTGAAATAAATTTAAAATATTGGAGAGGAAACTTATTTCATAAGTCTCTTGATACATATGCTTTTTTTCAAAAATTTTCTATTGTAATCTAAAGATATATTTGCTATTATTACTTAAATCTATAAAGAGATCAATTGCAAAAATTTTCACTTTCTCCTTGTTTTGGCATTCTACAAATATTTTATATTCCAGGAAACTGCGTTTTCCTTTAGCATAAAATAATGAAAAATGCCTTTTATAAAATTAAACTAATTTGAATTGAATTTACATCAACATGTTGGGAATGTCACGTTTCTAAACCATTAGAAATAGAGATAGAGTTCTACTTAGAAAAACCCTTTTATGACTGAGATAGTTATATTTTATGCTGTTTGAGATAACCACTCAACCACTGAAATATATATGAATTCTAATTTTTATACGGTAATCCTGTCTTATCAATCATATTTAGTAAATTATTTTTTGACTTTAAAATATATATTAAAAATTCCACCATTCTGTGATTAAAATTGACTGAATGACACTAATCGGGGTCGAATATAAATTAATTTTAAAGAACAATTTGGAAAAAAAATAACACAACAGCGCAGAATTGTAATTTGCAAAAGATCGCATGGCATCTCTCTCGATTAACATAATTAATCTGTTAAATTCATCTTCAATATCAATGTTTAAAGTTTCATATGTCAATCTGTTTTAGTCATAGATAAATGAATTTTTTAATACTACTGTGCCAAGAATACTTTATAAAATAGAATTCATAAGATTGTAAAAAGAAGTAGATTTCTTTAATTTTCAGAAATGCATATTTTGATTCTATCAATATAAAATAGAGTTTTCGTCACCAGTTACAAACATTTTTCCCAAATGAAATTAAACAGAGTTTCCATAAAATGTGGAACAAGAGTTTATTTTCCTCAATCATCGCAATCAGACATATACTTCCAAATATAAAATTTTCTCAAATATGGTATCCAAATTTTTTGAAATTCTTTGATGTCTAGGGAAAGTAAAAATGAAAAAAAATAATAATAATAAATTATTATACAGCAAACAATATGTCAATGAGTGAAATATTTTAAGGTAAAAAATAATTCAAATGCTCATGCGAGTGATCAGAAGTCATCTGCGAAGATATTGTAACGAATTGTAATGAGCAAGGATAGAACCTGGGACTTTGTGGTTCGCAGCCCAGTAACATGACCTTGATACAAAAACAATTGCCCGAGTAGCGTAGCTGTTAACTGGCTTATAAACTTTCACCACAATGCACAATGCCAGGGAATTGCACTTTAATGAATTACCAGCCAGTATGTTGAAAGGAAGCAACTACTGGTACCTGGTCTATGTGTCAGTAAGGAAAAGGTTAAAGTCGTCAATGGCAAAAAAATATACAAAAAAAAGCTCAAATCAAAGTTTAGCCACATAAATGTAACTTTTCTTAGCATTACTTAAAATATTAAATATAAGAACATTCAACCCATGATTGCATGAACCATCATTTCCTTTTGGGGATCTTATAACTTTTTACATTAAGAATGCCAGTTCTATTTTAACCCTTTAAAGGACCATTTTTTTCTAGTCATATTATGTTAAAATATTTTTAGGCTTGAAATTAGAATAAGAAAAGGGATTCATTTCGCTTATTAGATAAATTTAATTTGATTCATTAATTAATTTGCTTAATTAATAATTAAGTAACAAATCTAGACTCATCATTTTGTCTGAGATAAAGAACTAAAGCATCTAAATTTCTGACTTACTAAAAAAAAATTGTCAGAACTTATGACAAACTACATAATTTCATACAAACATTGATAAATTTGGTGGGAAGCATATTTCCCACGACCCTAGAAAGGGTTAAAGCAGTTTTTTCTTCTTGATTAAAACAGTCAAGGAGCTCGGAGGGGGGGGGGAGAATAATAATTCATAATAATAAGAAATACAAATGCCAGAAAACACCAAATTGGACCCCTTTTTTAGCTTAATTCTTAATTAAAGAATACGATTCTTTAAACTGATCTATATAAAAAGTATGCTGAATTTTTACTTCCGTTGAGTTCTTTATCTAAACATTTGTTCAGGTTAACTGTTGACGTCCTTGAACCATAAAATAATTCCTAGTAAATTTTGTTGATTCTTGAATAAGGATAATTGGTAATTTTTGCCACCAATTTTTTTTCCCCATTTTTTTTTTTTTTTTTCAAAAACGATTTTTTAGAACTTGCTCTAACAATTATAAATTACTAAAAACAAAATTATAAAAATTTTAAAAGGTAATTAAAAAAAATATGTTATTAAGTAGTTTCAGAATTGAAAAAACATTATATGCTTAATTTCTTTAATATAAATAATAAGTTAGTTCAAATAGTGATCTTATAAAAAAATACATTTATCGGTTAAATTTCAATTAAAGATTAAAAACGTTTAATTTAGAAAATTTGAATACCTTCAGAATTTAATCAAAATACAGTTTGAAAAACAGAAGAGGAAATTAGTTGAATCATTAATGGAATAGAAAAAAAATTCTGAAAAACAAGATAACGAAGGTAACCTTGAAAAATATTGAAATTTTTTCGAACATGTAATGTTATGCAATTACTAACAAAAATGTAATTTTTCACAATGTAAAAAAGAAATTGAAGCAATATCATTTATAGCAACAGATTTTTAAAATTTTATAGAATTTTTTATTATATGCATTAAATATTTTTTTAAAAATTGATCACCAAAATACTGACAGTATAATTATTTTTATTAATTATTATTAATAATAGTCAAAAAATATTTAGTTATTAACCTACTATTATTCATTGTATACCATATGAAAAATTTTTAAAGTATTAAAAATTTATTATTATTGTCATAATATCTCTTTATTGCTCAAACAATTGGAGATAAAATCAAAGAGTTAATAAGCGTTTGCGATAAAGAATTGTATAATGTTCTAAGGATTATTTATTATTATTGTCATAATATGTCTTTATTGCTGAAACAATTGGAGATAAAATCAAAGAGTTAATAAGCTTTTCCGATAAAGAATTGTGTAATATTCTAAAGGCATGACATAATAAAAATAATGAACCAAGCTGATTAAAATATGACGCAATAAAAAATTAACTTATAACATTTTCTTTTAAGTGTGTCTAATGCAGAAATGATACATATACGTGACAAATATCCTTTTAAGAAATAAAGTAACCACCGAATATTTGAATATTGAAAAATGATATCTAAAAGAATAAAAGAGTAAAGAACCACATTTGAAAACTCATTTTTTTATGAAAAATAGAATACGAGTTATATATTCATTCATAAATTCCACTTATGTCTTCAGATTTAATACAATAGATTCAACAGCTGCGATAGCCAAAACCGATCATTTCTTCTCTTGGTAAATTCCCTTATCAAGCAGAATTCAAAATAATATTTGAGAGTTACTATTTGAAAGTTACTGTCAATAATCCATCAAAACTACCTACACCTTTATAATAAACAACACAATCAGATATCTATATATATACAGCTATAAATCACGGTGAATTCTAAAATATCGTCAAATAATCTCCATATTCTTTGATCTGAAAATAACTTGGAAGGGTTCTTCTACTCTTATCATTGGCATTCAATTTCACTCTCTGGCAGAGTGGTGCAAGTCTGTTGACTGAGATCCATTGTGGAATTATTTGTAAACATTTCGTACGCTGAGGAAGGGTTTATTGAAAACAAGCATATTTCAGTAAGCTTCAAGTGTTGGAAGGGGATAGACAGCGAGGCATAGAGATTAATGTAAACTCGTTTCAATTCTATTTGAATAGCACCGAATTCGGTTGATGCAGTTTAATCTTGGAGATTGTTCTAGGGAGTGCTAGTATATAGTTGTATAATCATTGTATTAATGAAATCATGCTGAAACTTCTAATTTTTTTTCGTCAAGAAGAGTAGCATTTCTTTTAGTTTTCATCTAATCGGATTTAACTAATACGAAGCATTTCAAATTATAATAAGACTTGCTTATATAGGAAATGATCCTTCTTTAATAAATTTTTGTTAAAATATGTATAATAAATTGTATTGTTATTTTTTTAATCAAAAATATGAAAGATTTGTGTGATTTTCTTTAAGTGTTATTGATTTAATACAGCAATAAATTCAATATTTTTTTAAATCTAAGATTCTTCCTTAATGATTATATAAGTTTAACTTTGCTAACTTGACTTTTTGACTACCTATACAAATTAACTTTTTTGCTGAATGCGTTTTTTAATAATTATCTGTAAATATTTCTATGACTCTAAAATTTTCTGCCAGACACACTGCCAGAACCAGAACCCTTAAACTCAGAATATTGATTATTGTTCTTTATATAATACTGATTTTTATTTATTATTTCAACTAACCTATTACGTAGACCTAATACTGAGAATCAGTTCAATTTCTTACATAAAAAACGAGCTTATTGAAATAAGAATTTTTTCTAGCTCATGGATGAATATTTTTAAGTCTAGTATATTTTTTAGTCTAGTTATATGAGCTTCTAGCTTCTTTGAAAACATTTACATTATAATATTTATTTTTCTATAAAATTTAATTAAATGCATAATACAGCTATATATATATATACACGACCGATTGTTTTGTTACAGAAATTAAATTAATTATCTAAAAGGCATCTGCAGAGTTGTCGAGTAGCTATGGCTTTAAGAGCGTTTGTATTATGTAAATAAACCAGTGCAGTTTTTTACTTGATCCACAACTCAACATTTAAAATTTATTCATTTATTGCTAAATTTATATTTACATATATAGTTAAAAGTTTTCTATATTAAAATCACAGAAAAAGATTTTCTAATCTAGCATGATATTTTTGTCTAACTTTTATACTTTGTATACGAACCACATTATTCTTTGATAAATGTACACAACTCATATCATATTTTATTCCGTCTGAGAAACAGAAAAATCTAAATCCACCCATTCAGAGTTTGGGTTAAAAGAAACAGCACATAAAAGTATCAAGTGTTGAGTTAGTAAAGAAATATATCCTAATGAATATTCAGTATTATGCTTTCAGCTTATTTGTGAACAACTGCTTATTGGTAAAAATATTTTTAAAGAAAAATAACTTTATTTTCTTTCATGTGGTAAATGCGGAAAAGAGATCAAAAAGTTGGATTATTTTATTATGCAAATACAACTATACAATACATTACAATATTATGCAACTGCTTATCTTGTGTGTATGTGTGTGTGTGTGGGTGAGTGGGTGCGTGCGTGAGTGCGTGCGTGTTTAAATTTTTAAATCTATTTAATAATAATCTTTAATAGAACTATAGGTAAAAAAAAACAATTTCGGAAGAAATAATAACAATTTTTGAAATTTCTATTTATTAGATATAAAGTTTAAATGTTACTGATGGAAAGGGATTTGTTACCACTTGTTTCAGGTATAAGTGTACATGGCGAAATAATCAGGAATTCTCGTGTATCAGAATAAGTCTGTACGCGAATTGTATCATAACCCTTCAAAACAAAAAACAAAAAATCAAATTAACAAAATCGTATCATAACCCTTCTCTATTAATAAATAAAAGAAAAAAATTGTAATATAATTCTACAAAATTCATTCTTAAAATTCAGAAACACTTTTAAATCCAAATAATATTAAATTTCATTGACTCAATAGGTTAACAATATTATACATATTCATAAGATCTAGAAATTTATTTAAAATGTTATATTTTACTGGATATTTAATTAAATTATCTTGCTTAGGGTTTATAATTTTAGAGCAATTTCACAATGATATTCTATAAATAAATCCTTCGCTGTAATTAAGAAATGTTTCAAAAAAATCTTGAGAGAAATTTCAGTTTATATCACTTTTGATTATCTTCTGATATTTCACGAATGCAATGTTTATTTTATATTTAAACTAAGAAAAAAAAGTAAAAGTATTTTACTTCTTGTACTTTCTTCTAAAATTATATAGGCCGCGGTGGCCTGGTATTAAGGTCTCGATTTCGGAACCGGAGGGTTTCAGGTTCGTGACCCGATTCCACCGAAGAACCGTTGTATAAGGGGGTCTGTTGCGCGTTAAATCCGTCATGACCAAACGTCCTCCCACTGGTGTGGTGTGGTGTGGAGAGGGGGGTGCCAGCTCAGGTGTTGTCCTCGTCATCTGACCGCGGTTCAAAATTACGAGGTCCGTCCCAAAATAGCCCTAGTGTTGCTTCAAACGGGACTTTAATATAACCAAACCAAAATTATATAGAAAAATAAACTGGAAAAATTTCAGAGGAAAGTGAGGTATTAACAACTAATTTTAAAGGCAATAGTACATTTATTCTTACAGATAATCTTCTGAAATTAGGATGAAGGTGAACGCTTTACTTTTATGATTCTTTGTTTCAGTATATGGAACATATGCACATGGCATTAGAGAACTACTATGCAATATGTACTGCTGAGGATTTGATTACCATTTGGCTGTTTTGGCTTATAAATTTGCTTTGCAGTGAAAGAATTGGAGGTATGCATACAGTCACAATTGCAAACTATTCTAAATGTGCAAAAGTGATTTAGTTAGAAAACTGTATTTATTTTATTCACATAATTTGAATGTTTTCGGAAAAGGGAGAAATGCTTTAAAACTACTGCTTATTTCGCTTCAATGCTTTTGATTTAATGTCACATTTTCCCAAATTTATTATGCCTCAATGAACATAAACTCCCTTGGCAACAATGAAATAAATATTTTAAAAGGCGCGCAAGCTTTGTATGTTATATATTTACCAATTATTGTTTTAAGTAACAAATAAGAAATAAATTTTAATGAATCATAGATTTAACTAACAAAATTATTGCTCTAAATGTACAATCATCTATTTGTTGATAGTTCATAAATATATTTAAATAATGCTACAAAGAGTTCTGCCATAAATTACTACAAAATATGTGAAATTTTGTGAAAATTTTATCAGATTACAGCAATACAATTTCTCTAGAGTTTTTAGTTTAGTTTAGTTATATTAACGTCCTGCTTTAAAGCAACACTAGGGCTATTTTGGGACGGACCTCCTAATTTTGAACCGTGGTCAGATGACGAGGACGACACCTGAGCTGGCACCCTCTCTCCACACCGCACCATACGAGCGGGAGGACGTTTGGCATGCCGGATTTAACGTGCAACAGAGCCCCTTACACGATGACTCTTCGATGGAATCGGATCTCGAACCTGAAACCCTACGGCTCGTAAGCCGAGACCAGGCCACCCCAGCCTCAATATCTCTAGAAACCTCTTTTATAAATATTTGCTTAATATGAAAGTCTACAGTGCATTCATTTTGTGGTAAAATTTCATAACAGAAATTTCTTGAACACAATATTTAACATTCTTAATGCATTTAATAAGAATCGGAACGATATGTTTGAGAATGAAATTTCACAGAATAACTTGAAAATAATAAGCGAGAATATTTTCAGACAAAAATTGCTTCCGTCTCAAACTTAAAATAAAGGAAAACTTTCCAACGATTCCAACTGAATTCAATCATTCTATTTCTCTATCTAACCCCCCCCCCTCCAAATAATAGTATTTCTCATTATTTTGATTTCTAAATAATTATGCCCTTGATTCTTCACACTTTCCAATATATCTATCATATTTTAATAAAGCTATCAATCATCAAAATGAGATTCTAGATTTTATTCCAGATTCAAAGAAAAGAATGTTCATTTTAGCAATATTTTTAATTTTTAATGAGAGAAATATTAAAATTGACGAAAGATTTAATCATAGGATTAGCAGTCAAAAGCGGAGCAGGCTTTCAACAACAGAAACAAATTATTTCTCTGCTATTAATAAAATTAACAATTAAATAAAAATATCGAAATTTAATAGTTTTTTTTTTTTTTTGCTATATTTTTTTTTCTTTGAAGTTATTTTTCAAAATACTTATGACTTTTGCATATATTAATAGTTTCGTAAAAGTTATATCGGACATAATGAATTTACTAGGAAGAAGAAAAAATGAATGGGAATGGTTGATCTATAAGTTGCTTGCATGTATTTTAATCAGCGACATCTATTGGCAAACGTGCGAAGTAACTATACAAACGACAATGGTTTTGTGGTTTACTAATTTACTGTTACTTTATTATTCTCATTTTGAAAGTTTTCCATTTAGTACTATTCAGTTATTCAGTGTATAAAAACTCCAATCATGGAACGCTCCAATTTGCGTTTTAGACATTCGTTGCTTTTTTGTTTGAATTGAAGAAATCTGCTGCCGAAGCCCATCAGACACTTTCAGAAACTTATGGTGATGCTGCTTCGTCATATCCCAGTTGTCAATTTTGGTTGATTTCGATGTCAAATTCGAATTGGTTCGATTCCGATAACAAAGAACGGTCTGGAGGACCAAAAAATTCGAAGACAATCAATTGCAAGACTTACTAGACGAAAATGGGAAAAAGTTGTAGAAAATTATGGAAAATATTTTGATTGATATATATTGTACCAATTTTTCTCGACAAATGCTTTTTTTAAAGTGAAAAAATAATCAAAATGCATGCAAACATCCAATTCCAAAGTAAAAATGAATTATTTGCCGATTTTCTGGTATGTATGGTATGAAATATTCATTTAAATTAGAAGAATTTTTCCACTTTTCATGCAAAGATATATAGAAATATTTGGGGAAAAGAAATAACAAACAAATATTATTTTGACTTTAAAAATTGGTATGTTGAAAGTCTTTTTGACAGCCACTATTATTTCGCAATTTATAAACTGATTTCGGAAACGAACCACTGATAGTAATGTCTTAGAGATATATTAACAAATTCAAAAGCAAAGTTTAAGCATAATTTATCACAAAGAGGGTCATTTTTATAAAATGAAACATTGATCTTCTAATAATTAATAAAAACAATTAAACAGATGAAATTTCAAACATATTTTAAAAATAAACATACTATACATTAATCACAAACATTCAATAAAAATGTAATTTATCAGATGACTTTAATTAATCAATAAATTTGTATGCTTCAGAGGTGTTATTGCGATTAATAAAATATTTATTTATATGATTCAGAAAAGAATAATTGATAAAGAATTCAAGGAAATAAAATTCTTCATCAGGTGAAATTTTATTAAGCATTGATATAAGTATTACAAATATTTCTCTAACAAAATTTCTGTCAAAAAGGATTAATCTTATTTGGGAATACAGAATCTAGACACAATACAGGAATTTTACTATCAGTCTATTTACTACATATACATTTTCTGCCATCGTCATTAATAGAAGTATTAGTTATTTTTAATACTAGATGATATAGGCGAGTTGAAAATATTTTAAGCTCTATGTTTTGAAATTTATATAATATTATAATCAAAAAAGTATCTGAAACATATATTGCAATACGCAAAATCCTCTTATTGCATGAAACAATTTTTATTTAAATCTAAAATATATGTCGCACAAAATGATTTTTGCACTTCGCAGGTTTCTTATGTAGCCAACTAATCACATTTAAATTTATATGCGTATTTTAAATAGCACCACTATTTTTTATTTGTCGATTTAATAAACTGAATGTAAAATAGCAAAAACGTGGAAAGGGAACACTTCTAAATGAGCCTTATTGAGTTATATTATTGTAGAAAAAATACTTCTTTATCTTGAAACTAACTTTATAGTTTCCTGTTATAAATACGTTATCAAAAATTAGACTATTTCCATGTAGTAAATAGAAATTTAAAACGCTTGCCTAAAATAATGTATAATTAAATTTTGTATTTATCTTCAAAAATTATTAATAAAATACTGAAAAAAAATAGTAAATTTTAAATTGAAAAAATTATTTCTGCAGCTTCCAACATTTACTTTATTAGAGCTTGTAAATTTCCGAGAAATTACAAAATACATAAATTATTTTCTATGAAATATTTTCTCATTTTAATTGCAAAGAAAACTATAGACTATAGACAAAATTTGTACATTATAATTGTTTACATAAAAAATATTTTACATTCAAAATAAAAGCGCAGATGATAAGAAGATTTTATGCATATTTTGTATTGCAATCTTTTATGCAAAAGAATTTTTTACGTTAAAAATTAACTATTACTGCGTATTAAAAATATTTATGAATAGTTGACATTCCAGTGAGTATTAATATTAATTATATTTTGAACATTTTCGCATACTATGTCTACACCAGGTAAGTTTCAAAAACTGATTTGACACTGATAACTTTAATCTTTAATAAAATGTTATGTTATAAACATTTCAGATTTTGCAGACAAATACAAAAATATACTCAAGTAATTTAATAAATCTTTATTATTTTAACTATAATATATATACATGCATAGTGAAATGTTTTTAAATCTTTACATATTGAAGACAAAAAGTCTTCGTTGCATATAGATTGTTTCTTTCTATGTAAATACTAAAGAATTTTTCGGAATTTGGCAGAAGAATTTTCAATGGAAATATTGCGTTAAACTCATTCCGATTATGCAAAACTAATACGGATTACCAAATTTATTTTGAAAATATAATAGAGAACATGAAAGAGATAACTAAGAATACTGAATGTTCATATATTATTGAATAAATTATGAAGAATGATAATCCTGGCTATGTGCATTTAAGAGTTCTCCAAATAATCATACCAGTACGTCTCATAGTTTAAAGCACAATGCACGAGATAAATATTTGTTACATTTAATGAAAGAAGTAAACTTTATTGGACTTCAAGAAATTATACTAAATAATGAAAAACAAAAATAAATAAAAAAAACTTTTGTTGAATAAAAATGACACTTACGAAAACCGTTTACTTAAAATAGGTAGTTAACTGCATGTCTGTTATGCAAAAGAACAGCAGCTATACAGCACTATTTAAAATCAAGGAATGCCATACTCAATGGTTTGGATGAAATCTCCAGTTTTTTTTTCCGTGTGATTATTTTAAGGCAATTTTTGCGCAATACCTTCTGAGGGTAAAGACCCCTGAACACCTGAGGGCAGAAGTCTGACTTCTAACTCAAATGAAGATAGCACACACACACTCGCTTGCACTACCCCTTTTTACAAGGGAGGGCTTATTCACGCACCTCACAGAGAGAACACTAGGAAGGGAACAACCATGCCCGAACCAGGACTCGAGCCCGGAACGTCTAGATCACGGGGAAGACGCGTGACCCCTGGGCGAAAACGCCGGCGAAATATCCATTTATGTGGAAAATTCTGTCGCCAAATCTGAATTTTTTGGAGACATTTACGTGAATGTTGCTTTTTACAATTCGACCATGCGCACTCAAATTTTCTTGAACCTTCTGGTAAAAATATGATCCGTTGTGCATTTTTATAAACACAAAACGAAGATTCTCGTGTTTCAGAGTTCATTCGATAGCATCTGGGTATTCTGCATAAATGAAATCCTGTTATTTTCAATCCAATCTAAAAGTAATATTATCTTCTAACACTAACTATTTAATTATAAGACAATGGCATTCTGGTTTAATATAATGTCTATTTCTCTCTTACAGAATACAAAATGAATTTACAAATTTTCTTTGGAGTTGGGAAAGGTAAAATTTAGTAAAAGCCTCTCAACATGTTATTAAAGAAACGGTAATTGAGTTCACCTCATTTTCATGTATTTTCGCGCTAGAAATATGTAGTCCTTTAATATTACCCTGAACTTTTATTTCAAAAATATATTTGGAATTCAGAGAAATTTTATTTTAGAAAGAGTTTTCAGTTCCACCCCATTTGGCAATTCCAGATATTTGACGAATGCATTCATTCGTGCTTATTCTACCTTTTAACTAATCAGAAATAAAAACGACTTATTTTCTAAATATTGTCTGCAATAATTAAATGATACATGTGATGACTTAGAAAAATCAACAACATTAAATGTGCTTGAAATCAGTGATCCATTTGTTCAAATATCTCACCTTCTGGAATGAATATTTAATGAATGATTTCATTTTATGATTACTTAATAAAGTATATTTTAGATGATATTATTAAGTTAGAGTAATATGCTACTAGTGAGGATTAAATTACCATGCGAGAGTTTCCTCTTATCAATTTGTTTCAATTCAATGAAAGAATTAAAGAGCATTTAATAAATGAATGGAAGATTTTGAAACTCTTATTTTAGTATCGATCAGGGACAATGCAAGATTTTCTAGTTGCATTGTCGTAACAGAATAATCCTTTCACTAATACTTTGCTTCATTTTAATTTTCATTTCAAATTATCATTCTAGAAATTGTATAAATTTAAACGAGTTAAATGAAAATTCGCAAACTTTCATTTCATACTACTGTTTAGTATGTATTTGTTATAACATTAGAAATTATTTCTAGGTTTTAAAACATCAAAATCGTTTTGATGATATTATTTCAATACCTAATAAGTTAAGAATAATCCCTGATCCTTTCCTGGGAAGATCCAACTTTTTCTAGAAACACCAGCTTCTCTTATTTTTATATTATGATTACGATATATGATAGTCGATGAACATGTTTTTGTTTTCTTTATCCAATGCGGATTTTTATTTAATACATCAAGAAAAATAATTTTCCTCCTGCAACACTTTTTTCAAATATGGTCAGTTTGTTAAGGCTAACTCAATGAACTCAGATGAGTTTTCTCTGAATAATTTCAGAATAATAAATTAAGAAGAATAAAGCAAAATTGATTTCATCTCAAACTGTAAACAAGGGAAATCTTTCGGAAGGGTCTAAACATATTCATCCTCCCTCTGCCCATGTTGCAAAGAATTATAGATAAGTTCATCCCTGTTGAGAATTACAAATTCTCCAGTTCAGTTCAGTTAGATTAAACCATTTTGAAAGCAGCACTAGGGCTATTTTATAATTTTCGGACCTCGTAATTTTGAACAGCGACAAATGGCGTGGACGACACCTGAGCTGGCATCACCCCTCCAAGTTTCCGCATAGCACGAGAGGGAGGACGTTTCGTCCTTGGATTTAAAGTGCACCAGGGCCGCTTACACGACGGTTCTTCTATGGAATCGGATCACGAGCCTGAAACCTTACCGACAGGCAATCTCGGGCCCTATATATGGGAGCCGTGCTTCAAAACCCCCTATCAAGGTAAAAGGAGGAAAAGCATTTTTTAATTATGAGTAGTAAAATGTCTTAAACAGCTCCGACCTATCAATCGTCGGAATGTGATTTCTAAGTTTTATACAAAATTCGGAAAAAATATTATATTTTTATATTTTGAGTAGCTATATAAGATAATTGATGTATAGTCAAATCGTCGGTTTAGCAAAACTTACTTTTAACAGCGACAAAAACAGCATTATTAACTGTTAAGAAAATTATCCAATAAATCTCTCTTTTTTTTTAAGCTTCATTTTTGATTTTTTTTTCCCTAAATGGTTTTTTTTTGTTTGTTTGTTTTTAAGTTTTTAGGTTTTACATTCCACTAATAGTTTCTTAAAAATGAAGCTTGTCACAAGAAGTTATTAAACTGAGAGAAAACTGAAATTGATGGCCTGAATGACTGGTCATTTAAAGTATTAGTTTTAATATGTTCAAACATAATATGGTAAGTATAAATACATTTTCAAAAGAGAAAAATGTTATCCAGAATGTGGAACAAAAGTATAAAGAACTATGTATAGAAGAAAAGAAACATAGATTTAAAAAATATGAAATTGACCTGGCAAATCACTATGTTGCAACTTGTATATTGAATTTTGAAATGAACCGTTGATAGATCCATGGGGAAGAGTTCTTAAAAAACATTAAATCTGATATTATGAAAATTTTATCACATAAGAACATGTCTTTAGAATAAGAACTCTCTGCATAGAAAAAATAATGATTTAATTTGATAAAATATGAAAAATGTTTCTTTAAATCAAGATTTATTCCACATTATTAACAAATAAATCAATAAAAAGGCAATAAATTAGATATATTTAATTAGCTTTCCAAAACCTATAATTCAGTGGTTATTTCTAATGATAAATTTCTGCATGATTTTAAAGAGTATTAAAATATGTAGTATTATCTAATTACTGTTATTATACTAAGGAACTGTTTTGACCTTTATTATATAGAAGCTAAAAATTTTAAAAATGTAAGGAATTCATAATTCTTTTTAGATTTTGAAAGATTCAATGAAAAGTCGGATAGACATGCCACCGAAATATAAATTCTTACAGTAAGGTAATTTCATAAAATTAAAATTAATATCAAGAGTAAATTGTCATTGATTGAAACATAAATTATCTCAACAAGTATAGATTTGACCTCGGTCTTAGTCTGTTCGTGCAAGAATAGAAAACGAAAAATAAAGTAAAATATCTATTTCATAGAGAATGAAAATCAGTATTATTTTAATAGTTGGAAGGTTATCAAATCATAGCATGATATTTGCATTAATTTGTCTAATACATCTAATGAAACCATGTAATGTATTAAAAAAACTCAAATATCTGTATTGTTGATAACTTAATTATATTACAAAATAATAAAATATTTATAATATAGATATTTGTAATAATTAATTATTACAAATATCTTTTTATAAAGTTTAATTCTTTATAGTACTTGATGATAACCTTATCACAATAAAGGTGCATCGCAATCCTTATAATACATGAATTATGAATGCTATTTGCCCTAATTAGACAGTTCTAAAATCATTCTTATTCATACTGATATAGAATCAATTAAGCGATTTTTTTTACAAGATACAAATCAAATTCCAAAATTTTTGGAAGAAGATGAGCATTACGAGAGTCAGACGAGTATAAGCATACGACATTGAAATTAAAACAAGAAATGAATGAATTAAATGCTGTTATTCTATAGTTAGAAAAACTTCTGCATCTATTTTAAAACAAAAAAATATTGATGTTTGTCAATTGATCAATAATTAGTACTAGAAAATTTTGATTTTTAATTTCAATGATTTTTATAATTTTCTCATAAAATACATTTTTTAATATTTATCCTACCTTTTTATTCCAAATATATATTTGCAATTGGGACTAAATTTTATTTTGAGAAAGAGTTTTTGTTTCTTTCCATCTTGTTTCTTCTTCCAATTTTTTTTACAAATACAATTATTCGTTTTTATTATACATGTTAATTAATTGGAAATGAAAATATATTACTTCCTTTATATTCTCTTTTCAAACTAAGTAATAATGATTTAGAAATTCAACAGTATTAAATAAGTTTAAAAATAAAATAGATCAATCAAATAACTGAAATGGAATACATGGAAGCAGATGATTTATTTGAACATAAGCAGAATAATATCCAAACAATTCATAAGTATATTTCTGTTAGAGAAGTTTAAATATTATTAGGAGATATTTCTCTTATAACTTTCTTTTAGTTCGCGGAAGAAATTGGAGATACTGTTTCATTGCAATCAAATCTTTGCTATTGTTATTTCTCTTATTCTATGCAACATATAATCAAGAAAAGATACAATATAATGTTTCATATTTAATTGCATGAAGGCGAAAGCTTGTTGATGCATTTCAATATTTGTCCAATGGATGTTTTAATGAAGTCTGGAAAACTTATTGAAATAATAAGATTTCTTATCTTTGAAAGCAACATTATCTTTTTCTCATTTCTTATATATATATATATATATATATATATATATATATATATATATATACAAAAGTATTAAAATCAAGTTAATAGAAAAATCAAAAAAAGCCAAAAAAAAAAGATAAAAAATATAAAAAAGAATCCGACTGCTGATGGTATGTTCTGGCCTTTTCGTTTTTTCCTTTAGTGCTATTTTTTGTTTTTATTGTTATTTTTGTTATTGTATTTTTACTTTGTAGTGGTTATTTTCTTCTAATTTGTTGTTTTGTATTTTCCTTTCTATTAAAATGGTATATCTCTTGGGCCTAATATCAGGGGATTTTCGGGTCACTAGGAATCATTATTAGACTAATGCAGCGATTCCCAACCTGTGGGGCGCGCCCCCCTAGGGGGGCGCGTGCACACTAGAAGGGGGAGCCAGAATATACAAAATAAAATATTTCAAATAATTGATTAACTGACTGAATTGAAAGCACACATACATATAGAAAACAAAATACATTTCGACATAATAAATAACTTATTAAAGTAAAACAACTAAATCAAAATTTACTTAATCAAAACATACTAAATTAAAAACAAATTTAATAATTATTAGTGACTTCCTTGGGCCTGTCTTGCAGAGCAAAGTTTTTCGAAGGAAGCCTTAATATTAGAAATAGCCACTCTCAGTTCTGTTTCTATATTTTCTCTTCAAAGAAGCCACAGCAGAAAATACAGTTTCACAAAGGTAGGATTTTGAATGGTAGTAGAATGTGAAATGTCCTTGTTTTTAGTGCCGAAAAATCATCCTTACTCCTACCCAAAATTCAAATGGGATTTATTACTAAATTGTCTTTTAGTTTCGCCACTTGTCGTGAAGTCTATGAATTTTTCTTCCTCCTCAATTGAGAGTCCTTCGAGTCTTATGAAATGGATCCCTAATCCCCTCGTAACTTGCTATCAGTTTGTCGTCAGCATGAAAATAATTTTTAAAATTCCTCGCCAGCGTGGCTAAATGATTTTCAATGGTTACAAAGACAACTTTTACATGTTCTTCTCCAGCCTTATAAATTTTAGTACAATCGTCCACATTTGCAAACATTGTTAGGTTTTTTACTTTAAATTTCTGCTCCACAATTGCAATTTTTTACAAAAAGCATTAACTTTAACACTCGTATCCAAAATATGTGTATTTGCTCCTTGGAGTTGAAGATTCAATTTCTCGAATATGTCGATCAAGTACCTCAATTTCCTCACAAATAAACCATCGCGAAAATTCTCGGCCTCCTGTCTGTTTTCTTCTTCTAGGAAAATGGCGATTTCTTCTCTTAATTGATAAACAGGTTGCAAAAATTTCCCACGTGTTGACCATCTTGCCTCGCAATGAAATAGTAATGCTAAATCTACTGAACCCATGTCTTTACTAAGTGCAGAAAAGATTCTCGATTTCGGGGGTCTCATTTTTATATAACTTACTACGGTTACAACCGTAGTTAATACAATATTCAAATCAGGACTCATTTCTTTCGAAGCCAAAGCTTCTCTGTGGATCATGCAATGTGTGCACTGAGGCGATTTTTGTTTTACAAGTGCTTGTATACCTTGGAATCTTCCGGACATTGGACGAGCACCATTGGTACATATTCCGATGCAATTTTTCCTTTCTATGTTTGCCTCGTTCATAAAATCATTTAAAATAGCAAATAATGCGAGCGTTGATGTCTTGAGTTCTATTGGTTTGCAGAAAAGTAGATCGTCTACTACTGACATATTATCACAAATTCGAACATAGGCAATTAAATTAGCATCTTTATTACCATCTGTTGCTTCGTCAAGTTGTATTGAAAACAATTTGTCACGCAACTTCGAGAAAAACTGATACTGTACATTTTCAGCTATATCGCCAATTCGACAAGCAACAGTATCATTTGAAAGAGGTATGGACAGCCATTGTTTTGAAAAATTATCTCTAAACATAGTTTCTACAATATCAATTACTGCTGGCAAAATAAGCCCTTCACCAATGGTGTGAGGTTTTTTGCATCTCGCTATTTTATATGAACTTTGCAAGATGCAATAAAGCTTTTTTATTCACAAACAAAGTTTCTTTAAAAAATGATTTTTGCTTTTTATATGATTTTAATTCGAAGAATTCTTTGGGTTTGTTTACGTTCTCACTATAAAGCGTTTCCAAATGTCGTTTAAGTTTATTAGGTTTCAAGCTGTCTGCGGCCAACATTTTTGTGCGAATGATACACAGGGGTCTTTCTTCTTCATTTACTTCAGTACTGGTAAACCCAAAATTTAAGTATTCTTGAGAATATTTCCTTCATTTTATTTTCGGAACCACGCTCATCTGTACTCGTTGATGCTCGACTATCGTCTAATGCTTGCTTACTTCCGCTTAAAAATTTATTCATGAATCTGCGTAAATCTGCTGCCGTGAATATTTAATATGGTGAAATGCAATTAACACAAAAACATATATAACATACACATTCATGATACATTCGATAGCGATAAAAGGATCGACTCGAATGAGACTGGCTGGAATTGAAACTTGCGTTATCGAACATTTTCCTTCTTCCTATGAGAAAACATTTGCCCCGCGCATGCTCGAGACGGCATCGGTCGTGTGGATTGCATTCCACAAACATTGCTTATTTTTTTCACTTTTGTTTGGTCATGCTTTTGTTTTATTTCTTTTATTATTCAAAAAAATGTATTCCCAATTTCTAAATTTAGCTCACCCCGTCTAGGTTAACTTTCATTGACGAATTTTTCTAATTTCATATTTTTTTAACGTTATCTGCCTGTTTGGCTTTCATTTCAAATATAATATTTAAATTTTCCCCGCTTTCATTCGCTTCATTTGTTCACCGCCCGCTTGTCCAAAATGTAAGATGTGGTTTCTCGCCAACTTTGGTTCGCTTTTACTCTTGTTTTGGCAGTTAATTAAAAATAATTTAAAAACAGAATCCAAAATACTCAATTTACATTATTGATGTATGCATTTTATTGTAAGCGGGGGGAGGGGCGCGATGAAAATTATGATTGAAAACTGGGCCACGAATACTGAAAGGTTGAGAAACGCTGGACTAATGCCTGCATTTCCTCACAGAAAAAATCCCTTTTTTTGAATCCCTGCCTGAGGGTGACCCTTGAATAAGTCTTCAGGCCGGATTTATTTTTATATTTTTTTTGGTTCAATTTTTTTTTTCATTTATTTTAGTTTTGTTTTCAAACTTATTCTTACTATAGATTGTTTACTATATATATATATATATATATATATATATATATATATATATATATATATATATATATATATATATATATAAGATTCATTACGCCTTAACATTCACTATACAAAAAGAAACTAAGTAACTGAAAGTGTAGCAGCGACAACTCTAATAAATGAGGGAATGATTTTTTTAAAAATTCTTAGTTGGTTTCATTGTTTTTAATACCTTGTTCCATTTCAGCGAAATAAAACATTTCATTATTCGCGGCAATCCATTAGTACAATATGATTTTCTTGCATTGCTATAACAGAATGTTTTATAGACGCATTGATTTTTAATCTTATAACTTTAAACGAGCAATTCTGATATATATATATAAATTTATTTATTTTTATATCTTAAAAATGCTCTTACGAGTTGGATAAAATTTTATATTTAGATAAGTTTTTGCTTTTAAGTTTATGTATATATCTTTCCTAAAAATAATGATTTTACACACAAAATTTTTTATAACTATTAAAATAAGTATATTCAACTTTCGCTTCGAAATTTGGGCAGTGAACTATAGTGGTCTAAATAACATAAATGACACGTGTTTTGCAGAATCTCGGACCCTCGGACTTTAAATTATCATGGTAAAACTAGATTGAGATAAATATATATATATATATATATATATATATATATATATATATTATATATATATATATATATATATATATATATATATATATATATATATATATATATATATTAAACTAAATACATTCACGATATTTCTTTATTTAAATGTCCATTTCATATGTAGGTAAGATTAAAAAATATTCATATGTAATCAGTACATGATTCGTATCTAGATATTTTCTACGAAAAAAACACAATTTTACAAAAAAAAAAAATTGCCTAATGAAGTTTGGTCCTCCGGCTATTTTTTACTTTAAATTATCAAACTGAAAATTTTAATTTGAGCAAACTAAATATAAATTCTTGATATTCCAGTATACACTGCGGTAACTATCTCTTTACTTATTAATTCCAAATTTTAGAATGAAAAAAGGCGTACCTTCACCTGTTAAATAACTGATAGCACTTATTATTTCAATGCAGGAATAGTCAGTCAGGGAGAAAATTTTCAAATAAATATTTATTTAGAAAACTTTCCAGATGATCGAGTAAAATTCTACAAATATTTTTTATATACTAAATTATAATGAACACACTAAGAAGTGTCAGAGCAGCGACAGCTTCTATCATAAAAATGGCATCTAGGTAGAGTAACGCGGTTTCAAGATAAGTATAAAATCACTTATAAATTCATCTGACTAAAAAAATTTTAAATTAAAATTTTCATATCGAAATAGTAGAGGAAATTTTAAGAAATTCAACTCTAATTTCTGGTGCATATTCTGCTTAGAAGGGAAAGCTTGAAAAAAATTATACCTAGATTTCTACGCAGCGGTATATACATCCATTTATCGTTGAATTTCTGGATAGCAGGCCTATTAATACCGTTAGAGTTAAAGAGGTAGAATTTTAGCTTTAAACTCTACCAATTTAACTCTAAATTTTATCACTATGTGGCAATGTAAATGGTTTCAGAGAATAATAAATAGATAATTCACTATGAATTGACACCACTTTTATAACTGTAACTATCAATATTTTGATACTGACTGTAAGCTTATTTTATTTAATGATATCCTTGTTATATAGTTGAAATCATATATCCAAGTTAATTTCAAAAAATATATTTCCACCCTTTTTAAAAACTCTTCTACAAGCAGAGTAAAGGCAAAAAATTTAAAAGGGAACTTATTACTTTTTCTTGTAGAGCAGTTATTTAATATCTTCGCCATTCTATGATATTCTTTAATGCATGCTGTTTGCTACATCTATATTTTAAAAATTTCTCTTCAAAATAAATTATTATTTCGTATTTATGCAATAAAAACTGGTGCGAATTATTTGAGAATGAGTTTTTTCTGGATAATTTTAGAATAATAAGCTATTCTGTAAACTTCTTTAAGAATTCTTGAAGACTCCTAAAGAAATATAATGTTTCTCTTTGTGGTGACCACATCACACAATGTGGTGACGCTTTATAAGCCAGATAACACCTACGAAACATGTGAAATTTCTTTTGCCTAGTTGTCATGTTACTCTTCTACGAACCATAAGGTTGCGAGCTCGATCCTCGCCTATTGCCAATAACAACAACTGAATTATCGGTTTGCCCGTCAAACGCAGAGAAGATTCTCTATAACGAAAGCAATTTATTCCTCGACTATTAAGAAAATTCTTCGCTAAACGAATGAATTGAACATTAAATTTTTTTTTAGTTTAGGGATTTTTGTTAAGTGTCTTTAGCAAAACGTCTCTATCTTTTACATCTCTTTAACAGTTTGGTAAAATTAAAGTGTATCAAAAAGAATTATTAAATGAAAAGTAATGGAAAATGACTGATCTCTTAAAGTAGTGATGAAACTTACACCATGTTTGAAAATGTTGTTGCTGTTGTTTCTAATGGTACATGCCATTGACAAGCTCGCTCACGAAGTCAGCGATTTTAAGCCAAGGGAGCGTCGCTTGTTTTAGTAGCGCCAACTAGGGCCAAGAATACGTCTTAGCTACTCACGCATCACATTCGATTGAACAACCCCTTTTTACAGGGGGGCACATTCACACATCTCAGAGATAGAACAACCATACCGGAACCTGGACTAGAAACCAGGACTCCCAGATCACGGGAAAGACGCTCTACCCCTATGCCAGGACGCCGGCATATTTGAATATAGTGTGTTGAAATATATTTATTAATTGAAGAATTTTATTCGATTCTTTGAGTAAAGGTATTAAATTTTATTAAAAAAAAATGCCAGAAAACAGCAATTAACAAATGTTCATTTGACTTAAAAATTTGAATGATGTAATTTGTTCAGAAGATAATTTATAATTTAATTTATTCAAATTATAAGAAAATAAACCATAGATAGAACCATCAGATAAAAGGATATAAACAAAATTAAAGGCAAAAAGCTAACCCAATTTATCACAAAGGAACATCCCATGGAAATCTCTGCATTCGAAACTTAATAAAGATATTCATGCCGATGAAATTTGAAAAATGTATCGAATGAAAAAAATTGCATAAGACTTTAATAAATAAATCGGTAAACTGATAATAAAATATATGAATTTAACAATCTGTAAAAATACATACCACAAAACCAATAATAACAAGAAATGATAGATTCATATCCGAATTTAAAGGAGAATTAATTAGCAGCGTTTGCGTATTTTAATATTATTATGACTAATATAAACTTTTGATATAAATGGCAATAGTTACGTAAATTGAAAAAAGAAATAAAACCATAATTATTTATGATTCTATTGAAAAATAATAAACATCACACCACTGAAAGATTAATTTACTTTTTTACTGTAAGGTAAATTCATGAAATTTAAATTAACACCACGAATAAATTAGCTTTGAAGGAAATTATGAATTATAGCCTTTTACTCTGGAATTCAATTAGACTTATAAGAGATTTTATCCCAACCGTATTTGTTAATATAAAGATAAAAATGAAAAAAGTGTATAAAATATTTGTTTCATAAAGAATGCAAGTTAATAAAATGTTCTTTAACACTTGCAGTACTTCTTCAGCAAACTTACTTCCACTTCATATAGATATTTTCGTCTTTATTATTAAAGTAATATTAAAGAATTATAAAATGCAATATAAAAGTAGTTGCAAAACAGATATTTTTGTTATTAAAATACTGTTTCCACCATGGTTTATTATTTATAATTAATAGCTAAGAAAACAAATGGCTACTTTAATATTATGGAATATCATTTACTTTATTTTATTTCAGTTCTGATTCAAAGTACTTTGATGATTTCTTGAGAAGGGAATATTAAGATCAGAATTAAGAGTTAAATCCAAATGGTAAATTATATTTATTTCAAATTGTTTATTTGTTTAATTTAAATTTCGAATCGAATTTAAATTTCTAGTGCAATGAATATCTGCATGCAACTGTATTCTTTTCAATGGAAATAGTACATGCTTGGAAAAAGTATAAATTGTATTTAATCTATCAGATGATGCCACTGTAAAATAAAAAAAAAATCTGATGAATATTAAAAATGTGATAGCACTGAACATCTTACTCTTTTATTGAAACATTTTCGACCTAAGCAAATTTGATATCAAAACAAGCTACTAAATATGTAAGTCATTCAAAGTAATTTTGGCTAGATTACAATCGCAAATTTAGTAACAAATGTTGTATATAACGTAGGTTGATAATGCAATAAACATTCATATATTGAACCATGAAATAAATTTAAAATATTAGAAATAAAACCTAACATCATTATTTTCTTGATACAAATACTTCTATTGTAATATGCGTACATATCTGTTACTGTTTATTGAAATCTATGAAGTGAATAATTATTCAATTTTACATTTTCTGTCTTCTTTGATCTGATATACATTACTTTTGATTTTGATATACTTCTTCAACTAATTAATTTTCTTGAATAATTATGGTTACGAAGAATTTCAATTTATTTTAATTTGGATTGTTAAACAAGTCAGCAATAAAAAAACTTAAAATTGTCAAACAAGAAAACAATAGTTTTAATACTTTTATTAGATCCATATTACATTTTCCTCTTATAGATTCATTTCAGTCCTTTGAATTAATTCAGACATTAAGAATTTTACTGCACTTATAACTTGATCCAAAGTATCCGAATATTAACCTTTACATTCTATTTGTGCATATTACATTACACTGAGAGAAATTAATTTTATCATGAGAGATTTAGATTAACGTCAAAGGTGGAAGCTCATATGGACCATTTTTATTAATACTTTCATTAACTCGCTTTCTACCATGTCTGTTTGTCCGTTTGGTGCAAATTTTGCAATCGATTTTAAACTAACTTCTCAATGAGCTAGGAACTTGAAAGTAAACATGGTTTAGAGTTATGTAACAATGAATTATTAAATCGTTTTCTTGTGCCTCCGTTTGTTGGTTCAATACATATTTTTCAATTCTAAAAATAGATCTAAAAGTATAAAATAATTTCTCCCAATCATTTACATATTTATTACTTTATATAGATTTTCATAAATTTTTATGTTTTGTATTCACATCTAACAAATTTACTAATAATACTATCCACTAACCGTTCCAAATATAACAGAACAGAATCCGATGAGCAATGAATTTGATGAAATCGAATTTTAAAACCCTAATATTTCTAACTTCCTTTTTAGTTTTATTCCATATTCAGACATGATAAATTTAATTTGAAGAATGTGATAAATTAAATGTTGGAAACAAAATAAAGTAACAAATATTGAAATAAGGCAACTAAAAGAAGTAAAATAGAAAGAACAATATTTGAAAAAAGTCATACCTTTTGGAAAATGGAATATAAATTATATATATATTTATAAATGCAATAGATTTCTTAAACCTTTATTAATTCAATATATTGTTACGAAATTTCCGGGGTTCGTTTGGATAGTGGGAGTTATATGGTGTGGAGAACGCTCAATCAGCAGGCGGCAGTTGAAAAAAAACAACGACGTTGATTTACACGAAGACACACAGGACAGCACAAAGGCGACAACTATATACAGCACAGAGAAGACAATTATCTTCAGCCGCGAGACGTGCAAACAGCAGCACACAACAAGACTATACTGCAGACAGTAGCGCCAGCTTAGTTCAGCACTAGCTTGACTCCGTCGCTGCTCTGCTAATCCCTGGAAGACCAGTTCTTCACCATCGATCCCGACTACTCTCATGCAGCTGCAGGCTGCCTCCTTTTATAGGTCTCAGGAGGCGGGGTTAGAAGCCTCTCAACCAATCAGGGACGTTCGAGGCGTATCTCGGTTCCTAATGGACGGATCGGGAAAATTCTCGATGTTTCGGGTATAATCTATTTTGGCGCCAAAGTCGCCAAATTCGTCGCCAAATCGCCAAATGGTCGCCAAGTTTGGCGCCAAGCTCATGGACCTCCGACGCGACACCCGGACTCCGTCCAATGCAGATGACTGTAAAACAGTCTTTCTGAGGATGGAACCAACTATGCTGGGAAGCAGCATCACAGATTCGTAACAATATTTACTATCATCTAGGACAGCCAAAACCGAGTATTTTCTTTAACAGACAGAACTCAAATTAAATAATTTCGTTATTGCTTGAAAGTTTATTGTCGACGATCAATCAAATCCACCAGAAACTTTCTAAACTCAATAATATGCAGCACTGTCAGAGATCTATATATGATTATTATAGTTTGAATCGATAATCTAAGTTCGAAAGCAAATGATCATGCTAAATTTTTGCTCGGCAATTTACAAAGAAATTTCTTAATATTTTTCTTAATACATTTACATTTTGGCTGTTGTTTTTTTAAATAATGAATATTTGTTGTATCCAATTTTTTTATATTTTGATAATATTATGAGTAATCATATCATTTATTAACATAAATCAACTAGCAACATAATATTAATCCACACCGTTGATGTATTACAATAAAAATCATTTCTGATGCATCATTAGCCAAGTTTTGAATAGAATAATGCGAAAATTTAGTCTTCTGTGATATTTAAAGCGCATTCATGATGTGTACCTATGCATTTAATTCCTGCTTTTTGTTATGGTGAGAAATTTCAAATGCATGAGCGTTTGTTTAGAAATATGTCATAATCCGTGGAAAGTTTGTTATTTCAAATATTATTCCATTATTGTATAATAAATAAAAATTCTAAAACAAATTGTCGAAAAGAATTCAACTATATTTCCAATTAAAATTTTTATTTCAAGTCAATATTGTACAATACAATTTAATCATATAAGAATCGTATAAGAATCATTGAGTTATATTAAGATATTTGTTCTCTTCAAATTCTTTTGATAAATAATTTATATTTCTAATCAAAATATTTACATAATTTACTGTTTTATTTGTTTAGAAGGCCCATATATCCAATAGTTCTTTTAGTAAATTTAGAGAGCAATTTTACAAAATAATACTAATTCCGCCTTAATAATAAATTAAAGAATTTACGAAATGTTTTTCATTTTATAACCACTTTCTATTAAAAATAATATTTAGGTTTTTTTTATATCTTTCTACCGAGAAATTTTTATTCGAATTCGTCAGTATAACTGATAGTTAACTCTCAGAACTAAAAAATATTTTAAGCACATATAATTGTTTTATTGTAGAGACTAAATTATTCATCTAAAATATTGCTTATTCTTAAGAAATCGAGTCAATATGAGATTAAGATGCTTCATATTGTCTAAGTTTTATTTCTTACCTGTTTCAGAAACAATAAATTTTTGATTATTTTTATTATCAGTTTTATAATAAAAAATAAGGGAACGAATAAATGTAATAAATTTATAGATGTCTAAAACTATGCTGGATAGATTTCAATAAAAATAAAACTTTCAGATTTCTTGTGGGAGACAAAAATTATATAACTTATACAAATTTCTGAACTAATTTAGTTTTTCTTTGTGTATAAACCGCATTATTCCTGTGCAAGCATATACAATTCATATTTTATTCTATCTGGGAAACAGAAAAGTCTAGAAGGAAAATAAAACAGAACATAAAGTATCAAGGGGGAAATTTGTAGGGAAAACAACTCACAATGAATGCTCAGTATTATGCTTTCGTCATATTTCTTTGAAGCT
The DNA here is from genome assembly GCF_947563725.1 of Argiope bruennichi. Classification (NCBI taxonomy): domain Eukaryota; kingdom Metazoa; phylum Arthropoda; class Arachnida; order Araneae; family Araneidae; genus Argiope; species Argiope bruennichi. Next base: position 40,727,425 of record NC_079158.1, on the reverse strand, counting down.
ATATACTTGATTAATATTTTCTTTCTTCTTAAAGAAAATTATGTTTCCCCTTGTGGCAAATAGATTAATGGGATTAAAAAGCAGGATTATTCAGTTATATAAATGGTCCCAAAAAGTTTTGTTTTTGTAATAATAAGCCAAGTCGTTCAAGCTATATAAGAAATAAAGAGAAAATATATTTTCTTGAGATGATTTGTTTTTTCATGTCAACTTTATTTTATGTAAATACAATTATACAATGAAGTGAACATAAAAACTAGTTTTCAGAAGGATTATACTTCTCATGACAACATCATATTTTCTACTATTATAATCCATTGTTCATGTTTATAATATTTTCTTAATTAATCAGAACATTTTAAGTGAATTCTCATGACACGATAAACTCTTAAACTGTTGACGTAGTTGTTTCACATCAATGAATTAATTCTTCGGAGAATGTTTGTATTAGACAAGAAAAAAAAAAAAACGACTTGGAAAAAAATGTTGATACTCTAAAAAATATATAAAATGCAATGAAATTATATATAAATATATAAAAATACAATTAAGCAATGAAATGAGCAAAAAATTAGTGTGCAGAGAATTTCTACTCCTCATGTCAAAATCAGATTTTTTTGCTTGCATGAATCATTGTTCATGTTTATAACATTATTTTTATTAATCAGAACCAATTAAGTTCCGATTTTTAAAGTTAATATCCTCATAACACGGAAAACAATTAAGCTGTTAATGCAGTTAAGTGTGTTTCATTTAAATGCCTGAATAATTCTTTTCTTCGAAGTAAGATTATATTATACGGGAAAGAAACTTGGCACTATATCGAATTTGGTACGAGCGAGGATAGAACCTGGGACCTTGTGGTTCGCAGCCGAGAAACAAGACCATAATACAAAAGCAATTGCCGTCTTTCGTAGCTGTTAACTGGCTCTTATAAGCTCTTCACCACAGTACTCTCCTTCCAGTGAGCCGGAGGTGAGACTAACGATATAGCTGTTGAGTGGTGATGTATTGGCTGTTGTCTAATTTGAGCATTTGAGTAGCTCCAAGCGTTATGGCGAGCTTGTGGGGTTGCTGTTGCGTCAAGGAAGTCTGACGACTTTTTTGTTGCTGCGTCAAGAGAGTCTGACGTCTTTGTGTTGCTGTGAGTAGATGGCGCCACAACAGCTGTACGAAGCTGTTCGTCGTCCGAGGTCACCAAGGTAGCGGATTGAATAGAGCGAGGATAGAACCTGGGACCTTGTGGTTCGCAGCCGAGAAACAAGACCATAATACAAAAGCAATTGCCGTCTTTCGTAGCTGTTAACTGGCTCTTATAAGCTCTTCACCACAGTACTCTCCTTCCAGTGAGCCGGAGGTGAGACTAACGATATAGCTGTTGAGTGGTGATGTATTAGCTGTTGTCTAATTTGAGTATTTGAGTAGCTCCAAGCGTTATGGCGAGCTTGTGGGGTTGCTGTTGCGTCAAGGGAGTCTGACGACTTTTTTGTTGCTGCGTCAAGAGAGTCTGACGTCTTTGTGTTTCTGTGAGTAGATGGCGCCACAACAGCTGTACGAAGCTGTTCGTCGTCCGAGGTCACCAAGGTAGCGGATTGAATAGAGCGAGGATAGAACCTGGGACCTTGTGGTTCGCAGCCGAGTAACAAGACCACAAAACTAAAGCAATTCCCTGTGCTTCGTAGCTGTTAACCAGCTTATAAGCTCCTCACCACAACACAAAAGAAAATGATAGTACTCTAAGAAATATATGAAATTTGAAAAACTACTGAACCACGTATATTTATATTATCTTATTTTATTCGCCTTTCAGCATGCAATCTTTCAAGAAAACAATCATTTATATGCTAGATGGTACCTGGAAAAGATAACACCAAATATAAATGTGTTTCTTCTACTTCCTTATATAAAAATGAATTAGTTTCTTAAGAACAATTTTATAACTGCAAAAAGTTGAAAAGGGTGTCAGTTTGATTTAATATCTAATCAATTTCAATGTTTTTCAATTAAAATTATAGTAAATGCCCAGTTCTATCATCTCCAAAAGCGATTCTAGAGCTTAGGGAAAAAAAACTAATATAACTTAACGCTTTGAAGTCTTGTGGTTTTACTTTCTTTTTTTATCAGTAGAATTGGTTATCTTTATTTAGAGTTTCTACTCTTTATTTTGAGTTTCGCTACTATTCGTTTTAGATAATAGTGTAAATATTTTTAACTTTATATTAAAGATTATTTTTTTATTTTAAATATAACTGTAAATTTTTTTGTAGATTAATTATATTGAAAATAACGCGGAGAGATCAACTAATTTTTTTCCGAAAATTCAAAAATTCTTCAGACATTTCTCACCAATAGCGAATCTGCATATGCTTTCTTGTGGTGCACCTTGGATCATGTTAAATCTACGACACAGGAATAACGTAATGCTTTTTTATTCAAATACTAGAGATTTTTCTCATTTTCGAGCTTCATTGCAGTTTCATTTCGAGCTTTAGTGCAGTGCTTCCTGCGCAGTGTTTCAGGTGATGAAGCGTCCCAAAAAATCAAAAGATAAGTACAATCTTCACGATATTTAACCTGCATACTCATATAGACCTAAATAAGTCATCAACATATTTTTTGTTTCATTTTAAAATTTAAAGGGTACCGTGCCACAAAGGGTTAACATAATTACGAAATCGAATAGCCGCTCATATTGGCACGTAGGTTCTTTAGTGTGGAACTCAATGACACACACAAGAAGTAGAGCTAAACCAATTTATTAACTCAACTCTGAACTCAGAACACAGTGGTTAACAGATCTTCTGCCTTTATTATAGCAGGGAAAGTTCCAGAATATTTTTCTGGAGACAGTAAGAAAAGTCCAGAACACTTGTCTGGTAAACTAAAGAAATGTCCAGAATCTTCTGGAACATGAAATAAAGGAAAATATAAAATCAAGGAATTAAATATTTACACAGAATGTGAATGACACCGTCTCTAGCGAGATCCTAATTTATGATTTATTGATTATGACATCAGTACTATGACGATTCTGCCATAGAGAGTCAACTGCCTCTTTTCAAGGCGGCAATATTGATAACGTTATTGTCAATATATGAAATATTTTCTATTCAAGAGTAGCTTAATTTGTCATAGTCAGTTGACAAATGAAAAGCAGTTTTTCATTTGTCCTAATACGACAGATGTTCTTATTTTTGCTTTGAAGCAGGAGATATCCAATGTTATCTTGGTATAGATTGGAAATTACAATAATCATATTCTGAAAAAGTATGTACAGAATGTCAAGATAACAGGAGAACACAACTTCTGCCTCGTTTTAATCCGTTACTTCTGTATTGAGTAATAAATTAAGTTTAGTAATTAATGGTTAAACTGATGTGTCATAGCAGGAAACAGGAACTCTTATGTCATTATGTAATAACCGTTAAGGTTGAATGGTACTGTAGCAACTTGATACTTTGCCTCAGGTGCATGAATCCAATGCGAACCAGGTGTATCAGGAGTTAGTTAACAGTTTTCAGATACCATTGATACCGATATATCATTTCCTTGATACTGTTGATTTCCATTTGATAATACTATATCAGCCTGATACAAAGCCTGATACAAAACTATATCATCCCGATACAAAGCCTGATACAAAACTATATCAGCCTGATACAAAGCCTGATACAAAACTATATCAACCTGATACAAAATATCCGTTGATACAGTAGTAGTGAAGTATAATTCGACTCTCTGTTCTAACAACGTTATTAGTATATTTCTGAATTATCTATTACGTATCATTTCTTATTATTACTTGCTATAAAAATCTTTCTAAAGGATTATTTCTATGTTTATTAAGTATGCGAGATTGGTAATCTTTTATAAGGATAAATAAATTTATTTTGCTTTAAAAGATCTTTTCTTTTCAAAGAAACCGGAAATACAAATAAGAATTAAACATTAAATATGAATTAAATTTTCAGAACATAACGATTTCAAAAATAATTTTTTTTAAAAATTATTTACATTTTTAAAACAATATATTATTATATGAGGGTAAATTTCAAAATTTTCCTTTTTAATAGCACTTTAAAAAATAAATAAAATACAAAATTATAATAAATAAAAATATTTACATGCAATCAGAAAATTGAATATAACTAAGATCCTTTAAGGTGAATGTTTATTAATAGATGATATTTACTAGATACGGAAGAAATATAAATTATCTACTGTATTACGAAAGAAAGTATCAGTTATAATCGAATACCAGTGCTTAATAGTGAAAAATGGGTATTGATCTTACTTTCATAACAATTCGTGAAGTAAAACTTTTGCTATACAATTCTACCAATTTAAACAGCAACTTCTGGAAATGTTTAAAAATAAATAACGCCAAATTTAATGAACTCAATCATCAACTAATATTATGCATACCGAGAAATATCTACTTATTTGTTTAAAATGTTATATATATTTAAGCTTTTATTTATTTTTACTGCTTAATATATATATATATAATCTTAAAGGCGTATCTTCAGTTATTATTTGCATTATGTTTCGAGTAATTCTTGAAAGATTTTTCGGCTTATATACCATTTCCTAATCTCACGATATTTCACGACTGCACTGTTTACTTTACATGTAACCTAATAAAGCATAAAAATGTCTTATTTCTCCAGTATTTTCCTCCAGAATAAAATAATTATGAATTAGAAATCTTACAACTGTAACTATGTTTCAATGGCAATGACGCATTTATTCCAGTAATTAATCTTCTGAAATGAATATGAGTATGAATTATTCCTTACTAAGATTATTTCTGATAATAAATTTCAAGTCAAGAAATATGGGATGAATGCAGTATTGCTATTGAGGATTAAATTAATATCCGACAGTTTTCGCTTATAAGATTGTTTTTGTTCAATGAAGGAATTGAAGATATGTATGTCTTTGAATTTGTAAATAATTCTAATGAGGCAAAAGTGATTTCGTAGCAAAACAGTATTTCTTTTGTTTCTTTATTAAAATAATATAAGCAGCTTTTACAAAATGAAATCCTTATTTTAAAATCATTCTTTATTTCATTGTTAAGATTTTGATACTTTTATTTCATTTGTTGTTGTTTTTTTCATCTGATATTTGGTTTCAAATTTTATTTTATTTAGTGAATTAAAAGTAAATTTAATGAGTCGGAAGTAGTTTCATTGAATAAATGAAAAGTGTTTTTAAAAAATGTGAAATTTTAAAAATATGTTTTAAATATTTTCATTTTTTTTAATAAAAAGAGCAATAAGACCAAGAATGTTACTAGTAATGTAATTTGAGGGTTACTAGCCAATACTCAAATTCAAATGCTTATATATTATTTAAATCATAATTACTTAATGAATATATTTTGATTGGAACCAAATATTCAAATTACTCGCAACAATTTAAATATTCAGCTCATTCTTGTTCAATTTCCATCCAAAAAATAGTAAATTATTAAAAAATCGTCAGTTGCATTCATCATTTAAAAATGCTACCTGTAATGAGAACGGATTATGAAGTACATAGGATTGTTTACTAAAGATTATTATTAAAATTGAAAGTTTTAATTTGCCATCTGAGGGGTGTTTAGTCGGTTATTCACCTATAAGCATTTAGTTATATTATTATTTTATACAAATAGTTGCTCTGAATACCAGAAGTGCCATCATACATCTGCTGAACTTATTCTCTCCAATTTCATGTAAAGTCAGCTTGATCTGAAAATTATTTAAACAAAAAAAGAAATTTATAGGGGATAATAATAGATTTTTAAAGGATAGTTTAAGGGGAGGTAATATTCTTTTAAATATCAAAGTAAATCGTATTTTCATAATAATTTAAAACTTACATGGTTTTTATTCCAATGCGATAATACATAGATAAATTTTTCCAAATAAGATAATATTCTGCATCAAATATAAATATCATTCAATATGTTTTCTTTTTAATTTTTTTTCACAGAAATTTTCTATCCTAAGAAATAAATTCAAGAGCATAAAGAAGAATCAATAGAAGCTTATAAATTTCAAAACATTGAAAAAGCAAAAAGAAAGTAGTTGCAAAAAGGGTACGAAAAATAATTTTATTTAAAATCAGGACTGAAAATTAGATTTAAGTATTGTTTGGAAAACTGTTTTATAAATTGGCTAAACAGTATTTAATTTACAGTAATGACAGGGTTTAAACAGTATTTAATCCCAAATATTTCAAAAACTTTCAAACAACCATAGAATATATAGATAATATAGATTAGAACTTTATAATAGAGATAATATGTAAAAAAAATTATTACGCTTCAAAAATAATTATATAAAAAACCTCACATATAAAATCAAATTATATACAACATAAAAGAAAACTTTTGATACTAAACTTTATCTAAAAAAAATTATCTTCCTGTCGATACTGCATTTTTTTTAAACTTTATTCTGAAAATTTTGAACCCATTATTTTTTAATTGATAAATAAATAATTATTCTAATCAACATAATTTGATTAATAAAATTATTATACTGAAAATAAAATCACCCATTCACTGATAATCCATAACTGTACTAAAAACAATGTTACAAACATTTCTGCGCATACGATAAAATAATACATATATAATAAATAGAACTACTTTGATCCTTTTAATTTAGGAAAAAGGAAAAATTTCCGCAAGGTTTTAATAAATCTAAACATTTCTTAACTCTGTCCTAACTCTGAAAATAATGTACAAATTTCTCTCTGTTCTGAACTATAAGTAATCTTTTCTATTATTCTCTTAATCGTTCATTAAAATCTGTCGTAGTTCAATGAACTATCAATCATCGGAATGTGCTTTCCAGCTTTTTATTTCAATTCCAAAAAAAGAATTTTTTTTTCTTTTTTTTATTATTATTTTAGCGAACAAAATAATAAAATTGAAGAGCGATCGAATCATCGTTTCAGCAGTCAAAAGCAGAGCAAACGGCAAACAAAAAAAGAGGGAAAGAATACTTCTCAGCTATTAAGAAAATTATCAACTAAACGGAACAGACCGACATTAATCTCTTTTTTTTTATTTTTGCTATCTTTTTTCCTTAAAATTATTTTTCAAAAACCTTTTGCCTTTTACGTCCTTTTAATAGTTTCATAAAAAGCCATCGTAAGTCCTCCGTTTCGTAAAGTCCATCAAAAGGAGTTATATTAGAAAGGAGATATTGGAAATGGGCGATCATTTAAAAAAGATGAAGTTTTCACCAATTTTCTGAAATTACATATGGAAATATGCTTCTAAATTAAAGTTGACAATAATTGGAAAGGTTTTACAACTATTCGTAGAAAGGTGTAAGAAAATGTTTTAAGGAAAAGATGTAATTAACAAATGCTGCTTTGACTTCAATAATCGGGATTTTAAAAGCCCTTTCGGCCATTATTATGTCGCAATTTACAAATAGAGCTTGGAAATGAATCTTTGATGCAAAAATTTTAAAATTAATAAATAAAAAAGAAAATTTTAAAATACTATATTACAAATGAAGACATTTTTATGAAATGAAAATATCTGTTTTGAAAAATAAATGAAGCCCTTAAACCAATGGAATGTGAAGAATTAAAAAAAAGTCAAAAATAGTATTATGCACTATTAAGAAATATATCAATAAAAGTGTGATAAATTTATCAAAAATACAAAATCTATAAAACTTATGTTCAGAAGCATTATTATATGTAATAAAATATTTATATTATAACCTTATGGAAATTAAAATAATAGCTTTATTCATATCTTCACGTTGCAGAGAAACTTCGTGCATTCATTATAACAGCTATAAAAAATGAAAAATACGATATTTAATTTGCATTGCGTAGTTCAGTTTTAAACTGTAAAAAAAAACAGCAAATCTTTGAAAGATTTATTATAAACTACAACGTTACAGAGGTATTTCTTGACATTTTAATCTAAAATCTTGACTAAATTGTTTTTAAAGAAACCACTGATATTAACATATATTTGGTTATATTTCAGTTTATTTCAAAAATGTCTAATAGGAAAATGATTAAGATGAAAAAAAAAAAAAACAATTCTTGAAACAAATTCATGTGACAGGGCATAATTTTTTCCTCCTACAGTTTTTCGTTTTAGTTCAAAATGTTGTCGATAGATGTAGCTGAAGACAGCAAACATGCAATTAATAATTGAAAATCACATCACGATTATCCGTAATTTTTTAATTAATGAAAATCACAGTATAATACACAGTATTTCCGAAATATCTACTATTAGACGCAATCACATGTCTTAATCAGAAGAAGAAATTGTGAGACATTTTCTGGGAAGTAGAAAAAAAGGGTCCAGTTACGCTTCTACTGGAACGAATAGAACGATTTTGGAACTCACACATGAGGGTTCTCAGTTCACCAAATCCTCCATTTTGTTTAACGAATCCATTGAGATGGAAATGTACTTTATCTGAAAACCTTATAGAGTTAACAGCAATGTTGCCACCGACAATCATGTCGAGCAATAAATTCTCAAACATGTTCTTTTTTTCAACGGATACGGCATGAAGCGTTTTCTGAGTTTGAATTTTGTACGAGAACAAGGTTAAACACTCACGCATTATCTTATTCATTACTTCACATGCAACTGCAGTTTTTTGGATCGATTTCCTGAGCGTGCAATTTTTTTCACAATGGCCTCATTTGCTTCAGTAAAACCAAGCGGTGTCATCCAGCAGTTATGTCCTTCTCATCCGCAACAGTACCTGTTCGTTTGAATTTCTCGTACATTTGATTTACTGTATTCGGCTATGGATCCTCAGCAACTTGAAATTTCCATTGAAAGCTTCTTCTTGCTGCAGTAATAATCTTCCTCGATCGGTGAAATTCCAGTATTAGGAAAAATCCTTTTCTTCAAGGAAATACGTCATTTTTAAAACTATCTTACAGAATTTGCTGTTCATCTCTCTTCTGTTCGTCCAATCACAGACCACTCCCTTTAAAATCGAAACATAAATTCCCTCTGAATCTGCATAATTTGATGATTTGCAAGTAAACAATGATAAGTTCCAGCTCCATCTATCGAAATCTTTTTGAACTAAAGCCAAAAACTGTGGGAGGAAAAATTTTAGCCGAAAGAATTGCTTTTTTGAATCTTAACCACTTTCCTATTATACATTTTTGAAAAACGTCAATCTATTTCAGGATACATTGTATATCGAAGCAGGGATTCTCTTACTTTTCCATAGACTAATAAATCCCATATTTCTATTGCCTTTAGAAAGCACATTTAATTTATAATTGTTAAGATCATGATTGCAATTCATTTATTATTATAGAAAGAATGTCTACAAAAATTGTAACAGCCAGATATTTAATATTTTTTAATGTATTGTAGTATGAAATTTATAATGTGTACAATACATTGAATGTGTTGCGGGCTAGTTGCATCTCTTAATAAATGTTTTATTATTGCACTTATAAACAACTTATGAATGATTAAATTAAATAGCTAAAAACTTATGAAGCCAAAACCCTTCCTTCCCTTCAAGGAATGAAGAAGTGGAATCAAAATTAATTAAGTCATGAAGTAATGCAAGTAAATACATTTTCTTCATGAAAGGGAATGTTATTATGATAAGAAGTTTCTAAATATTTCTGTAACAGAATTTGTCATCTTGAAACGACTTTTCAAGATCCATTAAATCAAAATACAACACTTGAATGGATTCAAGAGAACATTTATATATATTGTTACGAAATTTCCGGGGTTCGTTTGGATAGTGGGAGTTATATGGTGTGGAGAACACTCAGTCAGCAGGCGGCAGTAGAAAATGAAACAACGACGTTTATTTACACGAAGACACACAGGACAGCACAAAGACGACAACTATATACAGCACAAAGACGACAACTATATACAGCACAGAAGACGATTATCTTCAGCCGAGACGTGCAGCAACAACAGCATACACAGCAGTATATAACAAGACAGACAGACAATACCACACAGCTTAGTTCAGCACTAGCTTCACTCCATCGCTGCTACGCTTATCTCTGGAAGGTCAGTTTTTTTACTGTCGATTCCGACTACTCTGCCCTAGCAGAATGGTGGAGGTTAAGGAGAGCCCGCTTCCAACAAAAGCTATCTCCTGTAATGGAGAGAAGTTGGATCGTGGCTTTGCGTTTCTTGGATGCCATGGACTTTCAGTGGACCTTGGTGTTGGATGCTTGCAGAAAGACTGGCGCTACTCTGCGAAGCAGAGCAGTCCCCTGATGGAGAGGGAGAGGAAGGTGGAGCGTCGTCCAATAGGAATAGAGCTGCAGTGGGGAGGGTGCGTTGGGTTGCAGTGCGGATCGGAGTGTGTAGCCGGCAGAGAGTTTTGTTTACAAGTTGAGTTAATCTATTGTTCGTTCAGAGCCAATCAGCATGCGTTTACAAGGGTTGGAATTAAGTTTGGTTAGACATGGAAGTTGGTAATGTTAAGATGCAAAGATATTAAAGTAGTAATACATTTCGTGGTCTATTGATATGAGGTTGGGGGATATATTTTTCAATAGCTTGAATAACCTCGTTTTCATGATCGTCTATCGTAGAACCTTGTGGCTATTTTCTTAACAGTTTGTCTGAAAGTGGGGTACTTGAGTGCTTTGTAGATTTCAGAGCTGGGCATGGCCCAGGTAGCACCACAAATCTGCCTGATGACCCTATTTTGCTGTCGTTCAATTAGTTTGAGATTTGTTTTAGCTGAATGTCCCCAAACTTGGCATGCATAAGTCAATATCGGACGCAAATAGGTTGTGTAAATAAGCATTTTAGTGTCCCTGTGCATCTTTGAATTCCGAGAAATTAGGGGGAAGTATTTGCGCGATTGAGCTCGGAATTTCTCCTTTACGTAATTAAAGTGTGCCCTCCAATTAAGTTTCCTGTCCATTATGACACCTAGGTACTTGGCTTCCTGAGACCACGGGATATATTTTCCTTTGATTTTAATCCTCTCAAAATTTCTGTCTTTGGGAGCTTTGTGAAACATTACTGCAATTGTTTTATCAGCATTTATTTCAATCTTCCACCTGATCATCCACTCTGTTATTGTATTCAGGTGCCTATCCAGAGCGATTCTAATGTAATTGGCATTGTGGGTTTTAGCCAGAATTGCGGTGTCGTCTGCATATAAACACAGCATGGTGTTAAATTGCTTTGGTATATCGTTGATGTAACAGGAGAACAGAATTGGTCCTAGTTTTGAGCCTTGTGGAACTCCTGCTTGTATGTGTTTAGTGTCTGATAAATCGTCTTTCACCCTTACTCTAAAGCTTCGATCGTTGAGATAAGAAACAATGATTTTAATTAAATACCTTGGAGTATTGTTTTTAATTAATTTGTGAATTAAACCATTCATCCATACCCGATCGAAAGCTTTCTGGATATCTAGGAAGACAGCTCCTGTTTTTTGTTTGTTTCGAAATCCTGCAGTGATGAATTCGGTGGCTCTGATGAGTTGATGAGATGTACATAGGCTTGGTCTGAAGCCAAACTGTTCCGGACAAAGAATGTTGTTTTCTAATAGGTGTTGGTTAAGTCTCTTTAAAATAATACTTTCGGCAATTTTGCTAAGAGAGGAAAGTAGTGAGATGGGTCTATAACTGGAGGGATCCGTGGGATCCTTACCAGGTTTGTAAATGGGTACTACTATGGCTGTCTTCCATCTAGCTGGGAAATACTCAAGTTCCAGTATTTTTTGTACTAAGAGCGTGAAAAATAGAATAAAATTCAGTGGAAGGTGTTTAATCATGTAGTTGGTGATGTTGTCATGTCCAGGCGCTTTGTTACATTTGAGTTTTTTGATGTGTTCAATTACTTCCGTTGGCGTTACAGGTTCAATGTTTACATTTAGGTATGGGTCGTCTAGTGGCCTCTGCCCTAGCAGCTGCAGCTGATTCATTTTATAGGTCTCAGGAGGCGGGGCTAGACGCCTCTCAACCAATCAGGAACGTTCGAGGCGTATCTCCGTTCCTACTGGACGAATCGGGAAAATTCTCGATGTTTCGGGTATAATCTATTTTGGCGCCAAAGTCGCCAAATTCGTCGCTAAGTTTGTCGCCAAGCTCCGGGACTCTCCGACGCGACACAGGACTCCGTACAATACCGATGACTGTAAAACATTTTTTCCGATGGTGGAACTAACTATGCTGGGAAGCAGCATTACAGATTCGTAACAATATTTTTGTATATTTGCATTAAATTACAACATTTGAGGCATAAAAGATTGTACTTTAACACTGTGAAAGTTATACTTTAATGCAAATACACTGGAAAATACAATTTACTATTAAATATTTAATTGCTTGTGGGATGTCAATGTCAGATCCCTGAATGCTCTCTGAGACAGTAAAGAAACAAACTATAGCAAAAAATTCAGTTTAGCAAAAAGCTGGGTCTTTTTAAGTCTGTGAAAAAAAAGTTAATCTGACTTTTTTTTTACTGATGAAACTACATTATCTACAAAAAATGTATTGTGGTCAATGTGCCTAACTGGCACCTGTTTGCGATGGAAAGCAAAAAATAACTAAATAAATACCTGGAAACATAGTGAACAACAATACTATAGCATCTAGTATTCGGGATTTTAGTTTCCTAAATGATTGAAGATTTTCCACATTACCACCGCAAACAAAATTTCGTGGAAAAAATAAATAGATATTTTTGGAAGATTTAGACCTAGAATTAATTTCAAGTTGTTCGTATGTATCCACGTGAGAATAATTTCTTTTTTGTTATTTCGGGGTCAGGACAATTACCTTTGCAATGAATGTGCATTGAACTGGCGACGATAAGTTCCTGTGCAAAAATTTCTTATATGGATAAATCTGATTTGACTACAAACTACTTAATTGTTTTTTTAAACCAACTTGTTATGAATATAAATGACTCTATTATTTTTATAAATGCAGCTTTTAGTTCAGTTATTCTTATTTTTCTATTCTTATTTCAGCCACAGTTCCTGATTTACACAATATTCACAAATAATATTTCAGGATTTTTTTTTTTTCATCTTTAATCATTTCAGGGCTATTAGAATATCTTCAACAACTGACAGGCGTATCAAAACAAAAGTATTGTCTTGAGATTATGCATAAAAACACACCATATAGAGAAATTCAATATCATGACTGATGTTTGTTTCTATCATTCGAAACAAGCTAAAAAATATGAAAAAAGTATGAAGGTATCAATCATACCCTGCTTTTCTTCATACATTTCTGCTTTATTTCTATTTCAATCATATATGATCGTAATTAATATAATTAAACAAGAAAAGAATTTATTAAAAAAAAGAGCTAGAAAGAGAGAGACTAGAGTTTTTAAAAATGTCGTACACCTTTGGAAAATTCTTCAAATTATTTTTGTGATAAATTTTAAGTTTAATTTTTAAAGCATTTGAATATTGCTTAATCTACTGTGAAAAAAAATTGGGAAGAAAGTTTTCAATAACTTTCTCAATAATACACCATAGCATAATACCTAATTAATCCAACGAACAAATAAATGCCATTTTCAAATAAGCATATGTATGATTATTATTATGCGTCATTGATATATAACATTACATAAATATTTTATAATGCTACTTATGATTATGTGATGCCTTACCCGCGTCCTGGCTTAGGTGTAGGGCATCTTCCCCATGATCTGGTCGCCCCGGGTTCGAGTCCCGGTTTGGACATAGTTTTTCTTACTGTTCTATTTGTGAGATGTGTGAATGTGCCCTCCTGTAAAAAAGGGTTGTGCAAGCGAATGTGTGATGCATGAGTAGTCACGTCGTACTCTTGGCCCACGTTGGCTCTACAATAATAATAATAATAAAAAAAAAACAAGAGCCGCTTCCCCTTAGGCTTCAATCGGCTGTCTTTGAACAGCGGGCTTGTCCGTGGCAAGTGCCATAAGAAATAACGACAACATATAATTCCTTATTATACTTCTTAGGATAATATAAGATTAATTGCAGTTTTATTATTTTGCAATAACATATTCCTTCTTCCTACTCTCATTTATTTTTAATTTAAATAATTTATGTTTCCTTATACTTAATTAATACACTGTTTTAAGGAAAAGGAAATATTTTTAATACTTAGCCATTTATTAATTATTATTTGAGTGACCTACCGAATCGTTATAATTATCATCAAGAATTTCATGAAGTTACAAACATAAAACCTCCGGCACATTCTACAGAATTATTTAATCACCCTAAAACTGATAAATACCTGTCCGAAGAAAGAATATTTATATAATTAATTGACCAAGCATCTGATGCAAAAAGATAAACTACTAATCACCGTCGTTAAAACGAATCGTTAATTTTCTTCAACAAAGACTGCTGCACTACTTCGTCCGATTCAGAAAATTACTTACTTTTTATTAAGTATAAAAGGGATAGTTCAAAGCATTCCTTAATCAAGTCGTAACAAAGGATGATGTTGTCAAGCTTTGTACTATACAAGCATCTGTTCGTCTCATGGAGACAAAATATGCTACAGCTAAAAAAATGTATGGCTGCTTTAATATTGTTATTATTAAATGTATTAAATGTGATTATGCTTTTATTTCATTTTTTTTTCTTCTTCTATTTGTATAAAACCAGTTTTTGTTTACTTAAATCTAAAAATAATTTTCTGAAATAACTGCTCCAGTAACTTTCATGACAGTGAAAACTATCAAATCTTGAAATAAAAATGCTTTATCTATCTTATTATTTTGTGCATGCAAATTCTTATTTATTTCACAGTATTTACCACAGCCATAGATGCATATTCATCTTCATTTATTTGGCTAACCATTTTATTCTAATTTTAGAAACATAATATGTAGCATTCATAAGCGGAAAATAATCAAATAATATTCCATGCACTGAAACGAGAGATAACTTTATATATAGCAAATGAAACTTATTTCAGCTATTCGCTCAATACAAATCCTTCTTTAAAACCATTCAGTGCTTTCAATTTCAAAATGTATTTGCCATTGATATTAATATCTGCACCCATTAATGTTGTTTATTTTTTCAATTTCTCTGTGTTATAGAAAGTTATCAATATTTTAGATAACTTACTATATCTGCATAAGGTATAACCTGACAACATAAAATCTTTATCTATCTAATATTCTCTTTTAGTTTTAGAAAATATTTCCTTATATCTTAAAATAGAGTATGCTTTCAAATGCAGAAATACATTTAACTAAACAATTCATTATCTCTAATGCTTACATATACGATGCATTTTGCTTCATTTTAATTTAAAATAACAAATATAAGGCAAAAGCAGCAAACCAGAATGTTAAACACTGAGAATTAAATTATTATCTAGAATGTTTCATTGTTTGAGTACATTGTAGGATTTGGTAATGTTTATATTTCAAAAGCATTGAAACTTGCTATAGTTATTCAACATTGATCAATATAAAAATATTTCATACATTTGATTCTCAGCCTTCGAACGCAGATGGCAATAAATAAAGTTTAATTTTATTTAGCTATCTCAGGTTCAAAGCTCCGCAAGGATTGTTTTGGGACAATTTAATTTGGTATTGTTAGATTAATAGGTTCGTTTTGGAAGTTACATAAAATTTAGTGGCGTATCTAGGGATATTCAAAGACACAAATGCATCTTCAATTTTTCTTCCGCGAAATTGAAAAATTTTGAAGCTGTTTCCTTTATCATTCTTCAATAAATATTATAAACATTTTTAAACAAAAATTAACTTTTTTCCTCCTCATGCTTAAATCTTTTTCATCATGAAGGGAAAAAATAATTACAATCAAATGCTAATTTCTAATCCTAATAAATAATAGAAATGTCTTTAATGTCTCTATAAAATGTCTCTGGGTCAGCATTGACCCTAAACAAATGTACATGTTGTTTCAGAATGATGCCTAGCTAAATTTGGCCTGACATAGTTCCTATTTGAACGTACAGATCTGTACTGCAATCCAGTATGATTCCATCCCAATCGAGCAATACTTCACCACCGTAACGATGTCTGGCAATGATATTCTCTTGGCGGTAATGAGTACTTCCCAAGCAGCAAAAGATCGTTGGCCAACCATTGGCCAAGCATCGCCCCACGGAACGAGCGAGATTGGGGCGAGATCGGAGGCGATCTCGCCCCGACATTGGTCATGTCCCCCGGCGGTTCGCCGCGCGATGGTCGCCCCGACTTGTTTTCGACGAATTTGCCGATCCTTTGGCGACTTGTTATTATCACGGGCGACGTTATACCAAGCATTTCTCTACCTGTTTTATCAATGGGCGACCCAATACCAATCATTTCTCGATGTGTTTTAACAATCGGCGACCCAATACCAATCATTTCCCGATGTGTTTTAACAATCGGCGACCCAATACCAATCATTTCCCGATGTGTTTTAACAATCGGCGACCCAATACCAATCATTTCCCCATGTGTTTTAGCAATGGGCGACCCCATACCAATCATTTCGCGACCTGTTTTATCAATGGGCGACCCAATACCAATCATTTCCCGATGTGTTTTAACAATCGGCGACCCAATACCAATCATTTCCCCATGTGTTTTAACAATCGGCGACCCAATACCAATCATTTCCCCATGTGTTTTAGCAATGGGCGACCCAATACCAATCATTTCCCCATGTATTTTAGCAATGGGCAACCAAATGCCAATCAATAGGCAATTTATTTCTGAACACTTGCTGGTGTCAAATTGAAATATTAGTTTAATGGTTATTCAATTTTCTCAAACTCTAGAAACTAGTGTCATAATATTTAAAACTATCATACTTTCAAAATTTTGTCAAAAGCCTGAAAATACGAGATATTTTGAATAGTTTACTTTTTTTTTTACCTATTAATAATAGTGTTTGTTATTTATTTTGATAAATTTAAAATTCCATAAAATACTTGTTTTCGATAAAAATTCATGGAAAATGTCATTCTAACAATTCTTCCAACTTTTTTTTAACTATTATTATAGCATAGATTTTACCACAATTTTACCCTATAAAATGTTTAAATGACATTTTTTTACTGTTCTTTAAAAAAAATGAACAAATGTTAAAATTATCTGAAATAATTTTAAATTTGATCCCCTGAACATCTATCTACATATAAGATTTATTTCCTTCATTGATATTTCCTATTTATTTTCATTGTTTAATGCATGGGAAGAAATGTTAACATAATCATAGTTTCAATTATATAATTAATCAGTATGATTTTAACTGATATTAGAAATTTAAAAGTAGGTGTATTATATATATTGCCTATATCATTTGTTTTTAAAAGCTATTTTATAAAAATTCGAAACAGAAAAATATATAATTCCTATTAAAAATATATATATATATATTTTTACTATACACACTTTTATATTGCTTAATGTGAGCAATAAACAAATAATTCCTAAAGAATAATGAATAAAACACAAATTCCTATTTTAACACCCTAAAATTTAATGCATTGGTTAAAAATAGTTTCAGACACTAAATTATATAATTCCTATTATATGTTTCTTCAATAGAAAATATTTTACAAGCACAAATTAATAAGTTACTTCAAATTTCTAATATTTTCATAATTTATGTTTAGTGAGGTTTAGATTCGTAGCAAAATAACAAAATTTGATCAATGTTAAACCCCGAATATTTCACAAATATTTTTCATAAAAATTCCATATACAAAAATGTAACGCTTCTTTCAATTTTACTGATTCTATTTACTATTGATTTTACAAAATTACTTCATGAAGAAATTTTATACCTCATTATAAATTTTAGTGTTAGCTAATGTCCAATAGATAACATTTTACAAGCACAAAATAATAATTTACTTCAAATTTCTAATATTTTTTTTACTATCTATGATTAGTTTGGTTTTATGGCACAAGAATTAAATTTGATCTTTGATTAACACTGAATATTTCTCAAAAATTCCATACACAAAAATGCAGCACTTCTTTCAATTCTACAAAATTCCTTATATTTACTATTAACATGTAAAGTTTCTTCAAGTTGTAGAAATTTTACACATTATAAATGTTAGTGTCGGTTGATGTCCAACATACAACATTTTACTAGCACAAATTAATAATTTACTTCAAATTTCTAATATTTTCTTGATCTATATTTAGTTGTTTGGTTTTGTAGCACAAGAACCAAATTTAATTAATGATTAACACTGAATATTTCACAAAAATTCCATACCCAAACATGGAACACTTCTTCCCATTATAGGAAATTTTATTTACTATTAATTTACAGAGTTACTTCATATTGCATTAATTTTAAACCTCATTATAAATGTTAGTGTTAGCTAATATTCAATAAACAACAATTTACAAGCACAAACTTACTTCTTATTTAATAACTTACTTCAAATTTCTAATATTTTCATAATTTATGTTTAGTGAGGTTTAGATTTGTGGCAAAATAACCAAATTTGATCTATGATTAACTCTGAATATTTAAAAAATATGTTTCACAAAAATTCCATGCACAAAAATACAACACTTCTTTCACTTATACGAAATCTTATTATTAACTTACAAAGTTACTTTATTATTATTAACTTACAAAGTTACTTTATGGTGTAGAAATTTTATACCTTATTACAAATGTTAGTGTTAGCTAATGTCCAATTGATAACATTTTACAAGCACAAATTAACAATTTACTTCAAATTTCTAATTTTTTAAAAAATCTATGATTAATTTGGTTTTGTTTCATGGCACAAGAACCAAATTTGATCTATGATTAACTCTGAATATTTCACAAAAACTCCATACCTAAAAATGTAAACACTACTTTCAATTATACAAAATTTCTTTAGACAAATATTTTTTTAATTATTATTTTCCCCTCTTTATTTTTAGGAGAAAAGAAAAACAACTATGCAAAACAATTTATTTACAAATACCTTCATTAAATAATATTTTAGAAATACAAAGTAAAATAATAATTTACTTGAAATTTTTTACTGAATTTTCTGTAATGACTTATACACCCAAGCAAAATCCTGAAACTATGACTTATAATTTAGAAGAATAAATAATATTGACACAAAGTAATTTATAAAAAATTTATTTAAACTTTATTTATTATGTAATACTTGAAGAGTTTGAAATTTCTAAAAATCCACACACATAACTGAATCTTCAGCTACATATAAAAAATTATACATTTATTTATACATTTCATTTTTCCTTTTTGCTGAACCTAGAAAACAATTATAATAGTAATTGAGATTTCGCTTCATTTAAAAGTACAAATAAAACATTTGTTACAATTGGAGATGAGTAATTAACAAGCAAAAGTCTTATAGAACTTCATAAGCATAATATTTTTGTTCTGATACTGGACTGTGTAAGCAAACTTTATAATAATGTTTAGGATAATAAAGAAAAAAAAACTCAAACTAATGAGAGTAAAATTTATGTTACTGTTTTATGAAATGCGAAATACTTTGAAACTATTCATATAAGAGAACTCAAAAGTGCCTGCATAATCTCAAGTTTTAAAGATTTTTTTTTTTTTGAAGTTTAAAATAAATACATTCTGCTAAACTTTTTTTTAGCCTCATGTCAAAATAAAAATAATTACACAAATGTTATTTCAACACCAAAATATAAAAATGTTATTTAATACTTTATTAAAGTTCTTTCATAGAAAAATTGTAAATGAAAAGGAAAATTAACTAAGCTAAATAGAATTAAAATCACTTAAATTGTCAGTCTGAAAAAATAATGAGGTTGCCATTAAAAAAATTTATTCAAATTATATAGAAAAATAAAATTTGTACAAAACAAAATTTATGTCTTTCTAATTAAGGCAAATAAGTTTTCAGATAAAAAAATCAGAAATTAAAATTTACCTACTTGTTCATTCAAGCCTATCACATTGCAACATTTTGAAGTTTTACTACATTTTTCACGAAAAGACATTACATATTTTGGCACTTAAACACATACATCTGATAAATCCTTGATTGCTTCCACTGCTCTGAGTAATTGCAACTGACCAGAGAGAAATTTTGCGATTTGGAATATCTTCAATTCTAAACAAGTTCTTAGGATATTAAGTGAATTGGGACATATAATTGTCTCGCATATAATTGTTTTAAATTTCCTTCTGATGTTCCAAGTCGGTAGAAACCATACTCCGTCACATTAATTGTAACTTCCAATATTTTGCTCTTTTTTGAAGTCAGGAATAGAAACTTGCACAGTAGTTTCCAAACAAATAGTGAGAAATTTTTTTTGTTTATATTTATAGATCAATTTTAAAATTTATTTTATCTTCAATTGCATTTTCAGTTTTGAAACAAAGGTTGCACAAAATTTTTATTTCATTGAATGAGAGATGTATTTCATACTTTGCCAGGTTGTCATTTGGCATTCTATAGAATGCTTAGAAAATGTATGAAATACAAATTGTTTCATACATTACTGGCTTGTTTTAGGCATTATATACAATGCTTGGCCATTCTATAGAATACTGGATTTCATATTTTGCTGGTAATACATATAAAGAATTATACATATACTTTTCTTCAAGTTCACTCTTCTTTTTGCAGATTTGATGAACCTAAAAAACATATTCCTTAATTAGAATAATGATTGAGATTTCACTTCTTTTAAAAGTACAAATAAAATATTTGTTGACAATTGGAGATATGTAATTAAGGAGTAAAATAGATATATAGAACTTCATAAGCTTGATAATGTTTTCAATCTGATAAAACTATATAGGCAAATATTATAATAATGTTTAGGACAATAGAGAAAAATAATATAAACTAATGGGTGTAAAATTTATGTTACTATTTTATGAAAGGTGAAATAATTATAAACTATTCACATAAGAGTATTCAAATATAACTACATAATTGCAAGTTTTAAAGATTTTCTTTTTTTGAAATTTACAATAAATATATTCTGCTAATCTATTTTTTTAGCTTTATGTCGAAATAAAAATAATAACACAAATGTTATTGCAAAACCAAAACATAAGAACGTAATTTAATATTTTTTTTAAAACTTTTTTCATTAGAAATTGTTGTTAACAAAAGGAAAGGCATTGTAAATGAAATGGAAAAATATCTGCAATAATTTATGAACAGACACACACACACACAAAAAAAGATAGGAAATAAAATCACTTGAAAAGAATACAAACAAGAAAAGAAATGATAATCGTAGCTTACGTCTAACGCTAATAATATCACGTGCAACTCCATGTTAAGCAACGAGTTCGAACGGCTTCAACAAAAATAATCTTTTTTATTCACTATTTAGAATAAATAATATATTATTTACAAATATATAATAATAAAAACTTTACACTTACCAAGTTTCTTGAAATGACAGTATGCGTTGCTGGTTGAATTTCAAAATCCAATACACGCCAGGTGATTCATGGGAAATTTCTAAAATATGTTCGCATAGCGCCACCTAGGAAAAGCAACTTTCCCGACATCGAGGCGACTATGGGCCGATTGCTTTGAGCAGGTCTTTTTCACTAAGTCGCCGTAGGAGTTCGCCCCGATGAAAAAGCGATCTTCAGAGGCGACAGAAAAAAATATGGTCAAAATCCGATGTCGCGCCAATGCAAAGGTGACATTGGCAAAATACGGGCGGCGTATATCAGATGGCTGCGATGCTTGGCCAATCGTTTAGCGACTTCTCTTGCTGCTTGGGTTGGTGTTCTCCATATGAAAGTCCAACGTGAATCAGACTGCAAGCATAACCTGGACTCGTCGAAAAATATCACACAAGGTCACTGTGACGATGTCCACATTTTATTCTCTCTACTCTAGCCTAACCATTGGCGATGATGATGACGTGAGAGGAACACACCTGACACGCCTGATAGCAATATAGACGAATATGTCTCAAACGTCTGTACACGTTTTGCCTTTAAACTGCTGTATCAATGGCTGAAGGTAGCTGACGAGACAGATCTGATGTTGTGTTCCACCTGCTACTTTTGCAGTTACTGCCAAATACCAGTCATCCTTCGGCGTTTCAACTGGGTGCAACCTGTACTGTAACGTCTACTGACATTTCCATCATCTTGGAATTGTTGCCAAAGCCTTGGGATGACACTTTGGCCGCTTCCAAGATTCTCGGATACTTCCATCTGAGTACGCCCACATTCCAGACGGCCTATAATTCTAAAATAGGTTTCTAAATTCTAATTTCGGCCTATAACTCTTAAGTAAAAAATCATCCACGTGCACCATCTGTATCACAAATATTCCGTCATGGTCATTCCTTATCTCCTCTCTCACACTCTGGTCATTCTGACGTATTCTTAGCGCCATCTGGTGATATTCTGCAATCTGCATATTATTCTTGAAGCTGTTTGTAATAATTCCGCAGGTAAAATTTTTACTTTAGAGCTCAATTTTCGTGAGATTCTGAATTATCCTTAATTAATGAACATGTGTAAATAATGTATAATTTCTAATACTTTCAGAGGCCTCAGCAATTTTACGAATGAAACTCATATTAAAATGAAGGCTTTTGACTGGAAACAAACTTCTGCAGAATTTGTATCATGTATAAAGCACGATGCACATTAAATATCTTTAAAGTCGAACACCTTTTCTCTTGTGTGATTAGGAAATTTGGTGATAGAATACTGAAATAATGCCCCTTCTCTTGATCACAATTCAAAATTTAATGCAATAAATGAAGATCCATCTCAAAGCAATCCTCATATAGCCCAAACAAAGACATTAATGTAACTATTTATTTTTTAAGCATTCTGAACTTTTTATATGAAAATTAAAAGAAAGTCATACTTTGGATATCTATTAATCTAAAAGCCTGACATTCACCGTTAAATGTATCACAAAATAAAAAGAGAGAATTTTGAAAATAGGCTCATAACAGTGCCAGGTTAATGATGATAAATTTATTTATTAAAATTATTCAATTTTAAAAAAGCGTTTCTGACTACTTTACGCCAGCAGGTGTCATCTTATTAAATGGCCTTGGTAAAAAAAGCTAATTCATTAAGAAGAGAGAAAAAATTATAACTAATTGTTTAATGGGCTTTTGGAATTTAACCTTAAGTAAGATTTAGCTTTTTATCATGCAGATAAGGGACTATGTAGATAGTAAGTTAGCAAAAATTTTGTAAGATATGTTTCTAAAAACTTAGTTTTCACCATGAAAAGACAAGCAATGGAAACTATTTTAATAATTCGAAAATATTAAAACTATTTACATTTATAAAGAAATATACCAAATAAAAAAGATTATAGGAAAAATAGTATCCAAAATTATTGGAGGGATCATTAAAGAGGGACCAAATTTAGACCACCTTCTAAAAACAATCCCAAGTGCAAACAAAATCTTCAATAAAGATTTCAAGCTTTAAATACCCTCTATGCAAAAATTACTGGCTGAATTACATCCAAATTTTTTACGAATACTCAGCAGAAAAATCGGTTCCAATTTCAAAAGAAAAAAATAATTCACTTTTTGGCAAATAGAATAGAATGTTGTTAATGGCATTATGTTTTTAATATTTTCATTAAAATTATAAGTGTTTGATATTTTTCTCCTTATGAAATTGTTCATGAAGTAATTTTTCATTCAGCTATGATTTAAGTGGACTAAAACATTAATTTTGCCAGTTTGAGCATCAAATTATTTTACCTGATGAATAACAATGCTTCGCCATGTGCTGAAGATTTGTGTCTATTCTAAGTCTTCGGAAAATAATTCAGTATTTTGAGAAACACAGATCTTTTAATTTTAAACTTGTACGGAGGAATATGCAATTTGGAAAGCAAAAAAAGAGAGAGAGAGAAGAAATATTGACAGCAATTGTTAAACAAGCAATACCAAGTGCACGTGATGATAGTACAAATACACACGTGATTTCATAAATTCATATTATCTCTTAAAATAGCTTATTTTGAAAGTATTTTTTGACTAACCAACTACCTATTTTTTTAGAAGACTATTTTCACATATCCAAGAAAATATACATACTTTCGTCTGAAATCGAAACCAGAACTCAGGTGAATATGTTTACAGAAATCTGACTGTGATCCAAACAATAGTTTTTGCTCAATAGTTGCCTTATTACCTGTTATTTAATTTCCATTCATGTGCATAACTGATTTTTTTTCTCTAAGTTATTCTTTTTCATTCCCATGTATGTAATACACCTTAAAAATATATTAAATAAGTTTAAAATATGCATTAATTAAGTACAAAACCACTGAAAGTCTCATTGAATTATTATCAGATAATTTTAAACAATATCTGCGTTCATATTATTCTATTTCATGAATAGTTATTTACTGGCCTGATATTTCATAAGACTGTATCTTTTCGTCATAAATCATTCTACTGAAGATGAAATTATTATCAGATATTTTCGAAAAATATTGCCATTTATAATTGAATAGGCAATTTAAGAAGGGGATGTAATCGAAAACATTTTTCTAATAAGAAATGAAAAATAGGCAATATGTAGAGCAAAGCCAAATATTTATTGCGCCAGAATCAAATTCAAAGCAAAAATTGACAGCATACTCAAACGAAAAAGTAATTTATTGCCATTTATTGCCAAACAAATCGGGGTTAGAGATTATCGTTGGATACTATTTATCGATCATTTTATAACAAATTTTAATACACTGAAGAAACATTTTTTCCAAAACAAACTACTTAAATTTAATACACACACCAATAGACTTGCATAAGATAGTAAATCATTTATATATAAAATATTATTTGTATCATTATTTAAACGCAGCTTTTAATTGGAATTATTTTGTGAAGTGTGTCCCAAAATTAACACAAGATTTGAATTTGCCACCATTCGTACAGCAAATATTGGCAACTCTATTAAAACAAACCATTTGACAGCTGATAGTTTAGGGTTAGTAAAAATGAAGCATTACACGATAGAACAACGTGTTAACACATGTTTTGTATTAAACAAAAATCACTGGGTTTTTTTCTTTAAATTTTTATACTTCTATTGAAACGTAAAGTGCCCAGGATAGGGTTATGTATGGAATAATACAAAGGACTATTTACCCCCACGGCTTTGCTGGCTCATACTCATTCCTTTGTTGAAATTTTCCGTGACTATTTTGCATAAAAGTGGTTGAATTTCGTTGATGCAGTATTGAATTTTCCCCTTCAATGCACGCGTGCTTGTGGATTTGTTGGTATAAATCTATGACATCAAATAACCCAATAAAAAGAAATCCGATAGCTTTAAATCATACGACTTAGGGGTCAAATCTCAAATTTTTGAACTGTGGCCTCCAGACTTTCATTATTTTTAAAATATTTTTCAACATGTTGTTGTTGTTTATAATGGCACTTGCCATGGAGAAGCTCTCTGACGACGTCAGCGAATTAAAGCTAAGGGGGCGTCTCTTGTTTTAGTAGCGCCAACTAGGGCCAAGAGTACATCTTAGCTACTCACGCATCACATTCGCTTGCACAACCCCTTTTTACAGGGGGGGGGGCACATTCACATATCTCACAGATAGAAAAGATGAAGAACAACCATGCCCGAACCGGGACTCGAACCCAGGACGCCCAGGTCACGGTGAAGACGCGATACCCCTATGCCATGACGCCGCTCATAATGTTGTTCTATCGTGTAACGCTTCATATTTACTAATTCTAAACTATCAGGTACTTAATGGTTTTTTTAATACTGTTGCTAACACTTCACGAATGGTGGAAAATTCAAATCTTGAGTTAATTTTGGGACACTTTGTAGTTTTGGGAAGAACTCTTGACAAAAATACTTGTGATTTTAAGGATAAATTAGATTAATTATTTTCTATAAAAAAAGTGTTGATTATATAGGTATATTTATAAAGGAAAATTTTTAGCGATTTAAAGTAAAATAATAAATAAAAAAGCATTCAAAACAATATATAGCTTCTTAACCAATCTACTCTAACGATCTTCATATAAAAAATACATTTCTATAAAAAATATATTCAATCTAACTAAAATTTTATACATATCTGAAAAACTTCAATTTCTTCATATTGAATAATGAAGTAAATTATCAATAATTTACGACTATAGTTGAAATATGTATGATCCCATCAAAGATTTGGCATTTTTCTTCCTATAAATAAAATCGAAACCCATCTGCAATTGCTCAGAAGATAAATCTATAAACAATAAAAAATAGCCTGCGGCTAATGATTAATTCTATGAAACAAAGCCAAGCAGGGTTGTCATTCCACAACCAATAAAATATCCAGCAACATTTCGATCATCATCTTTCATGTTTGTGACGTATAACTCGAAAAATTCTGTTCTTACAGAAATTCTTTGACGTGTCAAACCAACGGGCAAAAGTTTGATGTCCCCAAATTGTCTGGACATGACGTTTCCACCGTTTTATCAAGTTTAGAACGATGTGTCTTTCCGAGCCTTTCGTTCGGAAATGTCATGTTACGGTTACAGACGAAATAGAAAAGGGAGCTTTAGAAAGGAATCACCTCAAAGTGAATTCTTCAAATAAATAGGACAAATCTAACGAGTCTCGAAAACAACAAAAGACAACACGGAAATTCACATTTATTTCATTAATAAGCAACTACATATATTTGTTTAGGTATCAGATTGGGTTTGAATAGTAATTATTGAAATAATTTAATAAAAATTGTATACAAAAATTCTTTATGGTGCCAAATAACAGAAATAGTTAAAAAACATCACAATTGGAATATTAAAAAACATCTTAAATAAAAAATAATGAAAATATTTAATATTTATTTCACAAATTCACTTCCGAAATTATTTGGAACGCTATAGACCATAAGAAAAAAATTAATAAATAAATATTTTATGAATTTTCGAATATATCATTAATTATTTTTCTATCAAATATTCATTATGTTTTGAGTTGAAAATGACTTTAAAACACAATCAGATGAAGCTATCTTAAAATCCATTCTACGGTTCATTACACCCTCCAAGCATTTTCACATAAACATACCAAATTTCATTGAATAGTTTTTGAGATATATTTTTGTAAACCAATTTTACTAAAATATTCATTTTTCAGAAAAGCATTTAAAATAATGTACATGCACTTTAATTATCTAAATATACAAGATACAAATATTGTTTTCAGGCTTTTTAAAAGGATTGTTTGAAACAAACAAACTGTGGCTGGTTAAATAAAGAGTTAATATAAACATTTTTAATATTGTTTTTGGAGACTTTTACGATAAAAATAAAATAAAACATTCAGCTACGGCTTGAAATATCATTACTGTTATCAAAACTGTTGTATATTACTAAGACTACTATAATTATTTCTTACAAAGAATAAAAATAAAGATTATTTTGGAATCTATGAGACTTGGCCTTTATTTTTAGATATAAAATAAAATCCGAATTTCTCAGAAAAAAAAAACAGCTTTATAACCTAATGGAATATCTTAAATCGCAATTTAGATAATATAGGTGGAGATACGTTTAAAACGAACCTTATTGTTATTTACATGAATTTACATTTTTTTTCATTAATAGTGAATTTATTGGCTTCAGATTTAAAGGTTAAATTATTCATCTCTCTCTATCGATTCATGATTTTATGTCCCTGCATGAACAAGTGTGGCTCTATTCAATTATTAATTTGTATTTTATGAAGTTCGGCGAAATATATTTATATAAGATATTCGAATAATGCAGTTTTCATAATCTCAGGATAATGCACATATTATGTGCATACTTTATAAGCGTAAGAAGGTATAAATTTAGGCTTTCATTTTTAAGCTCTTCAAATCCAGACCCGGGATTTCCTAATACACTTACAAATGTTAGCATTAATTTTTATTATATTGTTACGAATCTGTAATGCTGCTTCCCATCATAGTTAGTTCCACCATCGGAAAGAATGTTTTACAGTAATCGGTATTGGACGGAGTCCGGTGTCGCTTCGGAGGGTTCCGGAGCTTGGCGACAAACTTGGCGACCATTTGGCGACTTGGCGACGAATTTGTCGACTTTGGCGCCAAAATAGATTATACCCGAAACATCGAAAATTTTCCTGAACCGTCCAGTAGGAACGGAGATACGCCTCGAACGTTTCTGATTGGTTGAGAGGCTTCTAACCCCGCCTCCTGAGACCTATAAAAGGAAGCGGTCGCAGCTGCTAGGGCAGAGTAGTCGGAATCCACAGTAAGAAAACTGGCCTTCCAGAGGTAAGCGGAGCAGCGACGGAGTGAAGCTGAACTAAGCTGTGCGCTACTGTCTGTCTGTCTTGTTATATGCTGCTATGTATGCTGTTGTTGCTGCACGTCTCGGCTGAAGATAATCGTCTTCTGTGCTGTATATAGTTGTCGTCTTTGTGCTGTCCTGTGTGTCTTCGTGTAAATAAACGTCGTTGTTTTATTTTCTACTGCCGCCTGGTGATTGAGCGTTCTCCACACCATATAACTCCCACTATCCAAACGAACCCGGAAATTTCGTAACAATATTAACAAACAATTCACACTAGCGGTATTTTTATTTCTGTACTGATCATTTAACTTTTAACAGCCATCAGATGAAGGAATTGGTTATCTCATTTTAATATACCAGCGGTAAGAATTTCTACTTAAGATGTCATATTTAGCTAGCAACACAACCAAATACATGACGGAATCTCATTTGATTTTGAGTTTCGAGTTTGAGACTCTCATGCCTTGGAACCGAGAACTTAATACCAAATTATTGCATATTTTTTTTATATTAAGAAGGTAAATTAGACTATATATAAATGTAAATGCGTTTTTCCCTCTTAATGCAAAGCTCTAAATGCCTCGAATGATGTTATCATAGTCTAGAATGTATATTAAGTTTGTTTAAATTTCACCTTGGTGCAAGGTAAAGTTTCCATTTGTCTTAATAATAATTAAATACAAGAAAATTCAGCTTATTCATATTTGTGTCTCGTTTTGCAATAGAACGAAAACTATTTCATAGCAGATAGTATTTCATTGAACAATGGTAAGATAACCGGAATGATATTTCAGTCATAAATTTCACGCTAAATTTCCACTTCAAACTTGGAAGGCATTTGAACTTAACGTGATAAACAGACTCCAAAATCTGCTTACGCAACAATTCTAACCGCATATCTTACAAAGCGGAGATCTAACTACCAAGCCACCACGATATGCTAATGCATTTAATAGATATTAAGATCTGCGGGCCACCATTTTAATAAATTTAGAAGAATGAAACAGTATTATTTACGAAAGTGGATACTCAATGTATGATTTTGAGAGAAACGTTTCTGTTAAACTTCATATACATTATATGCTAAATAAAGTCAGGAATAAAGTCATGAATTATTTACTTTTTAAGAAATTACGAAAATCATACAAATGAATTCAATTATATGAAGTCATAGTCAACTAATTAACGTAATTAAGTGTGCCATCTAGTATTAATTGTGCTATTAAATTAGGTTATTTTTCTTCCTGCAAAACAAATGATTAAACATTAAATATGCGATTTGTTTTCGATATATCTTTCTTATTAATGATTTGGCAATATTATTTCATAAAAATTTATAAATGAACTGTTTAAATTTCCTGTCAGTTTTTTAAAATTCCATGCAACAAATTTCATCGAAACAGTAAATTTAATTGAATTGTTATTTTATTATTTTTTTATATTTCAGAAATTTATAGTTGAGTTTTTTTTATTAAAATTAAGAAACTTAAGAAATGCAAATTAGAAAGTTTGGGAAATTGAACATCCTTTATTTAGGTAGCG
Organism: Argiope bruennichi; assembly: GCF_947563725.1. Lineage (NCBI taxonomy): Eukaryota > Metazoa > Arthropoda > Arachnida > Araneae > Araneidae > Argiope > Argiope bruennichi. The sequence continues at coordinate 40,697,625 of NC_079158.1, read as the reverse complement.
CTTAAATACGGTAGAACCGCTATTATATGAACAAAAGTTATCCTAGTAGCTAATAATTCGAATTGCTTTAAGAAAAACAAAAATAGGAATCTGGAAACAACGCTCCAATAAAAACGAGTGAAGTCTGCAAAACGATTTACTTTTATTATTATGTCTAAGGGGACAATGGACTTTCGATTAAGTAAAAGTGGGCAAAAATATGAAATTTTATCCTGACCAAAATATATGTTTAAATTCAATCAAAATAGTGTTTTGGAATATATTGTTGAATAAAATGAATATTTCAAAGGTCTAGAGAAAAGAAAACAGCATATTTTAATTACTTTCCTCAAATGATATTGTAATTAGATTGAAATATCTTTAAAATGCTCCAGGTGTCTTAATTTTAAGAAATTAAATAAAACTAACAATAAAGATTTCAGTTATGCATTAAAAGAAAATAGGGTATGTTTTTTATATTTCGAGTTTTTTTTTTTATTTATTTATTTTATTTTTTAGATAAATAAAAGTCAGTTTTAGGTTTGAAAAACATAAATTTTTATGAAAATTCAGTAAATGTTCATAAAAGTATTTCTAAAAAAGTAGCGTTTATTACAAATTAAACGCTACTAATAAATAAATATTATATTGGGTGATGTAAATACCCAAATAAATTTATATTGGGTAAAAAAAAATAGAAAAAATTAAAAACAAGTCGCCTGGAATATTTTAAAAGTTTAAAAAAAATATATATCTTTTCATTTTTTAAAAAATAATATTTCACTTTAAAAAGTTTTTTAAAAGAAATTTGACGTATTTATATTATAATACATATGCATTAAATATTTTATAACAATAAGTGGATAATTCGCAAAAACGCCTAATAGAGTCAACCATCCCCTTAAATAAAGACGTTTACATGCAATATGTAAAATACAAACACATTTTATTATTAACACTTGTGCAGTTATTTTTAGCACTTGTGCATTAACCGCATTTCAACAACAAATCATTAAAAAAAAAGCTCTAAAGATGACAGTTTTATTGCAGCCAGTAATTAAGCGATAAAAACATTGACAGGTATGCCATGCTAGTCTATTCTGTTTGGCCGCCAATAACTTACACCTAAGTATAAAGTTCACCAATGTAATGTTGTTAAGCCAAAAGTTCGTCAATGTCATACATATTATTGATATAAAAATGTACCTTATTCTTGTAATCATTAAATCCATACGTTGTAAGTCAATTCTTTTTTTTTTCCTTTCAATTTTCCAAATATCCAGATATTTTATCATCCTTATTCTAATTAATCTCATAATTGAAATTTTACTTCACACTAAACACGACTACGATACCCTTTTAGAAGAATAAAGACGACAGTGATTGAGAGTAAGTGCACAGATGAAAGGAAACCAGTTATTTTAGAGTTCTATTTTATTGGAAAAGCACTTCGCAAAAAAAAACCCATTGTCAACGCTAAAAAGGAAATAGAGTTAACTTACTAGCATCAAATTGAGATCGTAAGCGGATACAGATATTTTTAAAGGATTTTTTTTTTAACACCCAAAATTGTGCTACAATCGTTCATCATTTATAGTTGAATCGTGTAAGCAAACTTTAAAACCCAAATATAAATAATTATTGTTTAAAATGTAATATAAATAATCAACAGTCTTATGATCCAAGTTACCGTAAAAGAATATGAATTCTTTTCGTTCGTTCTATAAATGTATGAAATAAAGTAGTAATTAAAATATCGTATTTATTTTAATTTATATTAGCATGGTTTGCCAGAAAAATTTAATTATTTTTTCATTTATTTGAATTAAACAGAAAACAAAATTTAGTTTTCCTTTTCAAAATCTGCAAGATTTTTTTTTATCAACCATATTTTAATCCCCCGGGGAGGGGGCACCTCGAAATGAGGATGAGATGCTTCCGGCATGGTGGTTGAATCTCGCCGTCCTGGAGGGTACACAAATAGGTGGGGGATCTGACTCCTCTCATTGATGACGGGACGTACTTCCTTCGGGGAGGGTTGTACCGTGGCCGGTGGTTGCCCTTAGGACTCAACCACAGTTTCCGCCAGTGTTGCTGTTGCGGCGGTCCGGTCATTCAATTTTTATGGTTTAAATCCGTGTGCCTTCATGGCGGGTCGGAGAGTCAGATGGCTGGCTTATCACCCATATTTTAATGTTGAATGTTGGCTACTAAATCCAAGTATAAAAGTCATATAATTAAAACTTAATGAACGAAAGAAACGATTAATTTAATATTATATTTCTCACTATAGTAAAAAAATAACTTTAAAGGTATAAAAACATTGTTTATTCTTGTTAAAGACAAGTAGTAACATAAAAATATAGTGTTTATTTTAATTGTATTGAATTTGTAGTATACTTTAAAGAAAACATTATTTTATATAATTGCTTTTTTTTTTATTAATCTGATGTTAAAAATGTTTCAAGCTTTTTAACAAACTGTAAGTAGATTTTTTTTCCATTAATTTTCAAGTTTCATAAAAAATGCTGCAACTTGATACAAATAAGCAAAGTAAATTTAGCTATATTAAAATACTAACTAACACGCAATATGTTTTCAGTCATTCTATTTTCTAAAAAAAGAATATCTTCGATGTTGCAGCCGTTGTTTAAAAAACAAAACTACCTGATACGAAAATAAAAATACCGTGTCAGTTTTAATTTACAGTGATAGAGTTAAATTAAAAAAGAATTAGTAATTTTTGTCACTTAATACAGCTTAAAAATATGATAAAAAATAGTATATTTTTAATTCTCTTATTATTAAAAGTATGCATATTATTACTCTTGCTGAAAATGTAAAATTAATTGTTAACATAAAATGCCACGTTTATTTTAAATTATAAAATTTAAAGCTTTTCAACCCTTTTGTAATCTTAGAAAAGAAAATATTAAAAATAAGAAAAACCAAAAGAAAAAGCGATGATTCCATACTTTAACAAGTATAAATTATGTATAACATACAAAGAGTATTTATTTATTGATAATTTTGTCAGACGTTATTGTCAAAATCATTTTTTAAATGAAACAAAAATAATCTTTTACATACTTTTTCTATTTTTCATACTTTTAAAAAGTATACAAAAATATACTTTTTCATAACATTATAATACTGTATGTGAGTTGTTATATTCAATTACAAAAATTCAAAATTTATCTAATGATAAAACAATAGGGCGTTTTCTTTATGATTATAAATCCATTATGTATCTAAAATAAAGAAATACAGTATCTTTCTTTTGCTAAATGTATGAAGTTAAGTACAAACATAAAAATTAAGAAATTCATTTTTATTTAATTTTGATGCAATTTTATTAGAAAAGAGAATAGATTTTTTTCTAACAATTCATTAAATAATAGAATAACAGAATAATATATTCGATTCACTAAATAATAGAAATTACTTTTCAAATAGAATCAATCCTTTTTTATCACTATATTTTAAGTCTACCAATTTCAATATTTCATTATTTTAAGCAATAAATAACCACCTTGAGAACAGACATGCATTTATTAGGGAATCCTCGAGACAGCATTTTTAAAGGTCTAAATTCTTCTAAATTAATGATGTTTAAATTTTATAATTCAGGCAAATTTCGACTCAGAAGTATAGAAAGAAGAAATACAGAACTTCTTTTGTTTAAAATTATAGGGAGTCAAAAATTGTTTTACTAAATATGACAATTAGAACTTGAATATTAAATGAAAATTCAGAAATCATTCGTGAAGTGGTACAATATATAAGAGGTTAATTTCAACCTTTACTTATTCACAAAAAATATTACTCTTTATATCCTTTATAGCATTTTTCCTACTGAAAGTATGCGCCTATCTTTAGAACTTAATTATTAAGATGGGATTGGAATGGACATATTTATAACACGGTTTTTTCAAACAGTTTTACAGTAATTTATAATTTGTAAAAGAATCTGAACGTGGCCATTAATTGTGATAACGACTATACAGGTGTACATGTTTATTTTAAGAGCTACAATTGTTTTGTTATAAAATGTAATGTAATATAGTTCGTCAACAGATTCTGAGACGACCGCATTTCGACGATTCCATCTAAGTAAGGGGTGAAACGCGGAACGATGAGTGCATTTCCAGTATTCCCTTTGACATTGGATTTCCCCTATTAGATACTAGTAAATGTATAATGCATGCGCAAAAGCGCGGAGGATTTTACAATTCGTAGCTGAACTATAAATATTTTCATCTAAGTACTCTTAATTTTTTATATATTTTTGAAATTTATTACATCAGTTAAAATTCTAGTCTATAGTTAATTTCATAGTCTACAATTCATAAGAAAATGTTTTGCAACATTTTTAGTTAGATTGTTTAAGTACTGAAAATAGTATTTCTTATCAAAAATAAGGAGATCAAGTAAATCCGCTGGTAGAAATACGCAAAGTAAATTATAATTTTGATCACAAATGTTATATTACTTTAATGCAGCGATTCTCAAACTGTGGGGCGCGCCCCCCTAGGGGGGCGCGAGAATATCCAAGATAAAATATAATTTTAAAAAATTGATTAAATGACTGAAAGGAAAGCAGGCATAATATAGAAAACAAAATACATTTCGACATATTTAATAACTTATTAAAGTAAAGCAACTTACTTAATCAAAACATACTAAATTAAAAACAAATTTAATAATTATTAGTGACTTTCTTGGGCCTGTCTTGCAGAGCAAAGTTTTTCGAAGGAAGGCTTACTATTAGAAATAGCCACTCTCAGTTCTGTTTCTATATTTTGTCTTCAGAGAAGCCAGGGCAGAAAATCAAGTTTCACAAAGGTAGGATGTTGAAAATGGTAATAGAATGTGAAATACCCTTGTTTTTAGTGCAAAAAAATCATCCTTACTCCTGCCCAAAATTCAAATAGTAATTTATTACTAAACTGTCAATTGTCTTTTAGTTTCGCCACTTGTAGTGAAGTTTATGAATTTTTCTTCCTCATCAATTGAGAGTCCCTCTGGAGTCTTATGAAATGGATCCCTAACCCACTCGTAACTTTCTATCAGTTTGTCGTCAGCAAGAAAATACTTTTTAAAATTCTTCGACAACATGACTAAAAGATTTTTAATGGTTGCAAAAACAACTATTACATGTTTTTCTTCAGCCTTGTAAGTTTTAGTACAATCATCCACATTTGCAAACATTGTTAGGTTTTCTGCTTTAAATGCCTGCTCCAAAATTCCAATTTTCTACAAAAAGCATTAACTTTATCACTCGCATCCAACTAATGTGTATTTGCTCCTTGGAACTGAAGATTCAAGTTATTTAATTTCTCGAATATGTCTACCAAGTTCCTCAATTTCATCACAAATAAACCATCACGAAAATTCTCGTCCTCCGGCCTGTTTCCTTCTTCTCGGAAAATGGCGATTTCTTCCCTTTATTCATAAACACGTTGCAAAAATTTCCCACCATCTTCTCTCGCAATAAAATAGTAACGTTGAATGTACTGAACCCACGTCTTTACATAGTGTGGAAAAGATTCTCGATTTCGGGGGTCTCATTTTTATATTACTACGGTTACAACCGTAGTTAACACAATATTCAGACAAGGACTCATTGCTTTCGAAGCCAAAGCTTCTCTGTGGATCATGCAATGTGTCTTTCAATGTGTGCACTAAGGCGATATTTGTTTTACAAGTGCTTGTATACCTTGGAATCTTCCGGACATTGAACGAGCACCATCGGTGCATATTCCGACGCAATTTTTCCATTCTATGTTTGCCTCGTTCATAAAATCATTTAAAATAGCAGATAATGCGAGAGCTGTTGTTTTGAGTTCTATTGGTTTGCAGAAAAGTAGTTCTTCTACTACTGACATATTATCACAAATTCGAACATAGACAATTAAATGAGCATTTTTATTACTATCTGTTGCTTCGTCAAGCTGTACTGAAAACACTTCTCACGCAACTTCGAGAAAAGCTAACACTGTACATCTTCGGCCGTATCGCCAATTCGACGAGCAACAGTATCATTTCAAAGAGGTATGGACTTGTTTTGAATTATCATCTCCAAACATAGTTTCTACAATCTCAATTGCTGCTGGAAAATAAGCTCTTCACCAATGGTGTGACGGCTTTTTACATCTGGCTATTTTATATGAACTTTGTGAGATGCAATTAAAGCTTTTTTATTCACAGACAAAGTTTCTTTAAAAATGATTTTTGCTTTGTATATGATTTTAATTTTAATTCGAAGAATTCTCTGGGTTTGTTGACGTACTCGATATGAAGCGTTCCCAAATGTCTTTAAATTTGTTAGGTTTCATGCTGTCTGCGGCGAATATTTTTGAGCAACTGGTAAACCCAAAATTTAAATATTCTTGAGAACATTTTCTTGATTTTATTTTCGGAACCACGCTCGTCTATGTACTTGTTGATGCTTGACTATCGTCTAACGCTTAACGATCCACTTAAAAATTTACGATCCGCTTAAAAATTTATCCATGAATCTTCATAAATCTACTGTCGTGAATATTTAATATGGTGAATTGCAATTAACACGAAAAGATATATAACATACACATTCACTATAGATTCAATAGCGATAAAAGGATCGACTCGAATGAGACTGGCTGGAATTGAAACTTGGGTTATCGAACATTTTCCTTCTTCCTATGAGAAAATATTTGCTCCGCGCATGCTCGAGACGGCATGGGTCGTGTGGATTCCCTTCCACAAAAATTGCTTTTTTTTCACTTTTGTTTAGTTATGCTTCTGTTTTATTTCTTTTATTACTCGAAAAAATGTATTCCCAGTTTCTAAATTTAGCTCACCCCGTCTAGGTTAACTTTCATTGACGAATTTTTCTACTTTCATATTCTTTTAACGTTTCATCTCCCTGTTTGGCTTTCATTTCAAACATAATATTTAAATTTTCCCCGCTTTCATTCGCTTCATCTGTTCACCACCCGCTTATCCAAAATGCAAGATGTGGTTTCTCGCCAACGTTGGCTCGCTTTTACTCTTGTTTTGGCAGTTAAAAATAATTTAAAAATAGAATCCAAAATACTCAATATATATTATTGTTGTATACACTTTATAGTAAGCGGGAGGCGCGATGAAAATTATGATTGAAAACTGGGCCGCAAATACTGAAAGGTTTAGAAACGCTGCTTTAATGTGTATAAAGAATTTTTTTTTTAAATATTCATTTTCTATGGCGTTATTTTCATGCCTCAGGCTTCGTAACGGTTTCCTTTTGCCTCAAAATTTTGGAAACTAAATATTTCCCATTTTTTAGTTTACTAAATAAAGAGGTTTTTTTTAATTACTTTTATATTTTCTTTATTTTTTTGAATTTCTAAAATATTTCAAAATTCAATATTATTAATATTACGACATCTTAAAATCAATCTTTGGATTCTGCATTTTAAAAGAAGTCACTCCTTTGGAATCAAAAATTATTTTACATTAGTGAGTTAATTGGTAATTAAATTCTAAAAATAAAATATTTTATATTAATATTACTTTTGTATGAATAAAATTTGAATTATAAATAACTAATACTCAATGGTTTACTGAATTTATTAATCGCGAATTTTAAATTTACAATGAACAACGAAATTTAGAAGTCATTCACTGACTCTCAGACCTGCCCAAAGGCACATGGATAAACAATACAGAATGATCGGACCGCCGCAACAGCAACACTGACGGGAACTATGGTTGAGTCCTAAGGGTCATCACCGGTTACAGTACAACCCTTCCCTAAGGAAGTACGTCCCGTCATTAATGGAGGATCCAGACCTCCACTTGTGCATTCCAGGCTGGTGAGATCCAATAACCCTGTTGAAGGCATCTCATCTTCATTAAGAGGTGCCCCCCGGTGGGGGGCAAAGAAATTGAGAAATCGTTTTTTAAAACTCAAATCTCGAGTTCTTCAAAACGATTTTAAAAACAGTTTTTAACAATTAATCCTACGTACCTATATAAGCAAAACTCTCTTAGCGGAAATTTGGAAAATCAGTATATTTAGAATAAAAATAATACCAGTAAATACTAAAAACTAAACATTATATTTGCTTATCCAAATATATTTTTATTAGAATTCATTTAATAAAAATAATTTTCTTTTGCAAATTATTTATAAATTTACTCTCTAATTTTCATCTCGATGAATGCAATATATGACAATTTCTTTCCCTAAAAATCTCTCACTGCAGTTCTTGAAGGAAATGTGTTTAAAACAGAAATGATAGCAGTTGGTCCTGAAGATTATAAATTGTACTTACTATTCCTAATTCCGCGATATTGGAAAGCGCTGAATAAAATAATTCTCTTGTGGAAACTATTTATGAACTACTCTCTCATTTTATCTAGCTATATATGTATGAGTAAACCTTAAAATATTCGCTGTAAGAGTTTACAAATATTTTGCAAATATTTGGCACATAATTCAAAATTCTCCATGCAAAAGTCTGGCAAGACATTACTTTCCAAACGCATTTGACATTTTTCCAAAAGCCACGAATATAAAATGAATCCATTTCACTTATTCAAACTCACATTTGCGCAATACACAAATCGCACCATTTCCCAACAATCAGGCTGGCGGAAAATGAGAATTGAGAATTCAGAGCTCTAACTACTGTATACCTAGACGGAAATGCTCTGAATATATTCTGCGCAGTGCTCTTTTCTTGGAATAGATAAGATAACTTCTCATCTATACTTGAGACTCGAGGCGCTGCAATCACATGAGTTTTCCAGGAAATGAAATTGAAACTTTGCTCTGAAACTATTCTTAAGGAAAAGTCGCTGTCAAAAGCTAGTTATTCCACTTCCATATCATGCTTGCTATTTTTGAAAGCTGTAATCTCGAGTGAAGTTTGCATATTAAAACGGCTGGAAGCTATGACCAACCATGGTGAACTATGTTTACCAAAACTGGCAACGGATATTTCTCAATGTTGGATGAAATTGGATTGCGAAACATGCTCAGTTATTGAATATGACAATTTTGTGAATATTTATTACAAATCTTTTATATACATGTAGATATAGCACAATCTTATTATGTGCAATGCAGTACTCTCAAGTAAATACTTATTTTTTTACTATATTTCTCAACTGGACACCATTAGCCAATAACCGGCTCATTAAATATTTCTTCTTAATGGCCTTATCATTAAAATATTTTTAAATTTCAAATTTTGATGCTATGAATAACACGCACTTCTTTTATGTTTGTCTTACATGGTTCTTTTTATAATGCTATGCATCTCTCTAATTTTTAGTTACCTCCTTAAAAGTTTGAATTCTGATTTGAGTTGTTATTTAATTACAACAAATGATTGTTGTGTAACTTCGCTCCTTATACTATTTATAAATGGGCAAAATATAAAGGCTTTTTATCATTGCATTCTGAATTGAAGGCAGACGATGTCCTGGCTTAGTGGTAGCGCGTCTTCCCCGTGATTTGGGCATACCTAGGTTCGAGTCCCGGTTTGGGCATGGTTGATGCTCTGTCTGTGAGATGTGTGAATGTGCCCTTCTGTAAAAAGGGGTTGTGCAAGCGAATGAGTAATGCGTGAGTAGTAAAGTCGTATTCTTGGCTTTAGTTGGCACTACTATAAAAACTAGAGACGCTCCCCCACCGGCTTAAATCGCTGCCTTTGTAAGAGCGGGTTTGTCCATGGCAAGTGGCATAAGAAACAACAACAATTGGAAGCATAACAAAATTTCAAAAATTTATGGAAAAACTCTAAAAATTATGGAAAATTAAACCATATTTTCATAACTTCAACGCCAAAAATGGAAAAAAAAAACCAAGGATGTAATATTTATAGCAATAATGAAAATGATTCGATTCTTCACAACAGTAAAATACACTGTAGTAAAATGCAATAAATAAAAATTGTAGTAAATTAAAAATATTTTTTTTTAAAATCAGTTAAAAATAGACAGCAATTAAGTTTTTATCATTAAGAAGATAATTCTATAAATTTTAGGATATTAAAAAAATTATATAAATACTAAAATATTTTCAACTTTGCTTCCAAATTTTCGCTTAATTTTTATTTAATCAAAATTTTTAAAAAAATCGTTCCAACATGGACATATTTACTCACCGAAGTGTACATGTGTCATATTTGGTATATCTACTTTAAATTATTAATATCTCTATTTTTTTTATTTTGCCAACATGCACCCAAAATAGACACACACAAAGCAATTATTATTAGTAGAGATTTTTTTTAAGAAATCTTCCATTTTTACATGTTAAGAATATATGAAGAAGAAAATAGGCAGAACTTCTATATAAGACAATGTTGGCAATACAATCTTCTTCAATATTTACTTCTATATGAGATACACTTATGTCTATCGCCTATTTTCTTCCGTATGTGATAATTGTTCGCATATTGATTTACTGTATAAGAAGTGATAAGCAGTTTCATGTTTGTATTTGATATATGCTATAATTTTTAATTTGATATAATTTGAATTAATCACATTAACTTACAGCGTAAACATATTGTTACGAATCTGTGATGCGGCTTCCCAGCATAGTTGGTTCCATAGGAGGTCCCAGAGCTTGGCGACAAACTTGGCGACCATTTGGCGAATTTAGCGACTTTGGCGCCAAAATAGATTATACCCGAAACATCGAGAATTTTCCGGATCCTTCCAGTAGGAGCCGAGATACGCCTCGAACGTTCCTAATTGGTTGAGAGGCTTCTAGCCCCGCCTCCTGAGACCTATAAAATTAGCTGCAGCTGTCGGGGAGTCGTCGTAAACTGAGGGTCGTAGTCGGAATCGACGATAAAGAACTACCCTTCCAGATTAGCAGATCAGCGACGGAGTCAAGCTAGCTGAACTAAGCTGTGCGCTACTGTCTGCAGTAGTGAGTCTTTTGTATGCTGCTGTGTATGATGTTGTATGCTACACGTCTCGGCTGAAGATAATCGTCTTCTGTGCTGTATATAGTTGTCGTCTTTGTGCTGTCCTGTGTGTCTTCGTGTAAATAAACGTCGTTGTTTTATTTTCTACTTCCGCCTGGTGATTGAGCGTTCTTCACACCATATAACTTCCACTCTAGAAGAAAATTTCAAGAATGTTGTTCAAAATTGACTAAGATTCAAGGGCCTTTGTGGAGGATTGGAACACAAGTTCTAGAAATTGTTGAAGAAAATTATTAGGATTCTTTGCTTATTAAACTTTTGACCATCAGTTTCCAAACTTAGGCTTTTAATAAATGAATTTGTTTCCCCGTTTTTAAACCCGAAACATTGCTTATGTGAATAAAAGATTCGAAACATTTTGTGATGGAAACCTCAAATACATGATCATCTACTCTCAAAACTGATACGTTATTAACTTCTATTTATCAATTGAAACTCATTTATTTTTTAAAAACTTAAATACAAACATTTAGTTAGTTTTAATATTTGATTGTAAAAAAAGTAAAATTCAAAGATATATTGCAAAGTCGAGTGCAAAGTTACATTGCGAACTTTGGCGATTAATCACCGACATTCAGTAAATGAAGGAGTACCGCGAAAACTAATGATTAGAGATTCATATTTCTTGCACTACATAAAAGAGTTTTTTTAAATCATCAGATAGCAGTGGGAATTCAAAATTACTTCAAAATAGAGTTCTTTCCTTTTCGAAGCCAATTCTTCAATTTTGAAACCTTATTGAAACATAAACTAATATTTTTGGTTCTTCTGAATAAAAAAAAAGAAAAAAAGAATTAGCTGATGTACTTGGATGAAACCCGACACAAATTAATACATGCAAAATTCAAAAATAATTTGAATCAACAATGCTGAACGCTTCGTTTTGAAAGATTTGCCTGAAGTTATTTTCTTTCAAGTATGAAATTCTGTATCGGAAAGACCTGATTAATTATATATAAATTAATGGAAGTAAGCACGGTAGTTCTTAAGGGAGTTAGTAGGAACACGCACTGTGCTTCTGTTTACGTTTAAATAAATCAAAAATGAATATCAAATTCTTCTAGCTCAATGCAAAGTCACGCAACGGTGAAAAATGTTTGAAGCAACAGATAAAATCAAAGATAATACCCGTAGAAGGAAACATTTTCTACTGAAAATTCTATTAGAAACTAAATTTAAAAGATAAAAGATAAAATTTAGTTAGAATTTTTAGACATTGTTTTATTTAAATACTGGCATTTGCAGAAATGCCAATCAAATCAATACTGACTTTTAAATAAAAATTAAAACAGAATTTTCAGTAAACAGAAAAATTACATTAAACAGACATTTTTATTAAATGATAATGGTTCTAGATTCGCATATTATCTCTAAATCGCGTGATGCATCACGCAAAATCGTTCATATAGGTCTATTAGAGGGACATTGGAAAAAGAATAGCCATAAAATTTTATAGTTATTTATAAGGTAGCATATGCTGATTAAGGAAGGAATTCTCAAAACTTTACATTCTTAACTCTTAATAAACTTTACATTCTTAATTTTAATAGACTTTACATTCTTAATCTTAATAAACTTTACATTCTTACAAAAAATAATTGAAAGTTTTTTTTAACAAGTATTATCATCCAAACGCTATTTTTACATCAGCTTAAAATTTTGAAATAACAGCTTTTTAATAATTTTCAATTTCACTTTTCATCTAATTTTTTTTTATAATTTTTATAATTTTTTTAAAATTTGTTTTATACACGACTTTGCAACAATTCTGTTCTATTAGTTGAATGCGGACAACACATCAACATAAAAAATCAGCTAGTGTTTTAATAATTTTCGAAAAATAAGCCAAAATAAATAATAGATGTTTGAATTTATAATCAAATAATGTTTTTGCATATTTTCAAACTTCGGAGGATTTCTCTGCATGAAAATATTTATAAGCTGCAATTTTTCCTGCAAATTGCATTTAAAAATCTTCACTTTCAGAATGCAATGGCTGACACTATCATATCAGACGAAACGAAGAAGATAATTAAAGCTTAGAATATTATCATGTTAAGGGTAACAGCTTTATTTTTCGCCCTTTTTGTTTACGAAATATAGAGGAAGTATTACAATCATCAAAAATTGGAACTCAAGATTCTGATGAATCTTTATTTTTCACACCTCATTGAGTTCGAAAAACATATTTTTGGCATAATCTTGTCTGCGTATCTATTAGTCTCTTTCTGGAGATGATTTTGGAAAACCGCTTTGTGCTAGATAGCTGGAATTCGGTATATGAAATTAGGATAAATTTGTAGACTTCTGTAAAAGTTTCATTAACTAATTTAAATAGGCATCGCACAACTTAACTCAATGAGAAATCAATTATTTCAATCATTTCAAACAAATATATCCGGTGACGTAAATTGCACGATGTAATTTGAATTCAAATAAAAATCTCCGCCATTTGCATTGAAAAATAAGAAATTGTAAAATAAATAAAATAATCACGAAACGAATGTAATAAACGACGCAACTCACTTCCAAAGCAATGTCACTCGAAATAATTAAATTAAAATGAAAATTCGGTTTAACAATGCAATCTGAAAATTGAAATGGAATCGTATGATATTTGGTTTAGCATTTGTCCAACAGATGGCGCTGTTTTCAAAAGCATGTTCTTACTTGTCAGACGTGATATTGAAATAGGTATAAAAAGTGATTCAAAACTTATCGTTCAAATTTAGTGGAGAGGTAGGGAATATTTCAGAAAATCGATTTCACATAGGAAAGTACGTCTATAAACTTCCTCTGCATAGATAAAATGGAAAGTGAACACAAGGGAATAGTAAAGTTAAAGGGTAATGAATATGACCTTTATTCCAACAAGTTGAAGTACATTCATAACCAGTAGGTGCTTAAAATTTTAACCATTTACACGAACACGGGATTATCAGCGCCGTTGCATCGGCCGCCGAATATTTTCAAAAACGCCTGGCTATAGAGGTAAACACTTTCGGCGGCCCCTAATGTGCAATAGGGTCATTTCACCATTGACGGAGTCTCGTACACATAGTCTTTCACGACCCAGCACAAAAAGAAATCCATCGGCTATAAATCAGGTGAACCGGGTAGCCAAGCGATCGGTCCACCTCTGCTGAACCACTGAGATCCGAAATGTTTGGTTCAGGTAATCACATGAAACAATTGTGTTATAGTCTGGAGCTCCATCATGTTGAAATCACATATCTCGGCGGATAAGCCGCGGCATTGTTTGTCCATGATATGCCAGGCGTTTTTGAAAATGTCTAGTAGTCGATGCAACGGCGCTGTATATCTGTTAGCAACTTAGAGAACCTACTGATAATGAATGCACTTTACCTTGTTGGAATAACGGTCATATTCGTTACCACTTAAACATACTGTTTCCTTATGTTCACTTCGCTTGTCCATGCAGATGAAGTTTGAGGTCACTTCTTCCAATGTGAAATCGATTTCCTGAGTTCTTCCCCACTTCCCCCATGAAATTTGAACGATAAGTTTTGAATCAACTTGTATGAAAACACGCACTTAATCGAATGCCACATTGTGCCAAAATTTCAAAGCAAACGATAAAGAACTTTTGAGATTAAAAATTTTGAATAAACGAACATTTATATTTTTAATTATATAGATTTGACATTCTCTTTTTTTTTTTCGGTTATTAGATCAATGTTTTTTAGATTCATTTATAATGATTAAGTTTTATTTGAGTATCCGTGAAATTTATTAGTTCATAGAATTCTGAATCGGTATTGTTTATTTTTAATATTATATTACATTTGCATTTAAAATGCTCTACAAATTATTATTTTTTTTTCGACTTCTTAAGCATTCTGCAAATGTGCATGAGATTTCCTACTACAATTTTCATTAGATAAACTGTGATAATTAGACTTTAAGATATTTTTGGCCGGATAACAGTACATCTAAAAGAACCCATCTTCTATTTATTTTATAAATTATCATTCATACAAAAATTCTACCCGATAGGACTATTATACCCCAAGCTTTTCTAACATACTCTATAATACAGGTGAATTTGTGTTATAAACGCATTTTTGTCAACCGATTGAAATAAAAATGTGACTCAAAAATTATACTTGTAGTCACAAAATTCCATAGCAAATTTGATATATGTAAGTCACTGCATTTTTGAATTAAAATATGCGTTAACATGTTTTTAAAAGTACAGACCGACAGATGGTTAACATTTTGTTAAATTGTCTCAAAATTTGTTAAGTATCTCCATTATAGATGTTAAATCTGTGTGCTGAATTTTATCTCTTTAGCTCTCTTCCTTTTCATGTAAACTTATATTCGAACCGCTGGACAGATGGACTTCCCCAAGATAGATTTTGCTCAAAATTTGATAGAAATTTGGTGTCAATATATCCAAATTTTATTCGACTAGTTCAAAGCATTTTTTAATTATCTTTATCGCAGACATGCAGACATAATCCCAAAAATGCATTTTTCAGACTCGCGGCGGCCTGAAACAGTGAGATTCGTTCAAATCTCGAGCTTGAATTTTCTGACAATTCAATATTTTCTCTATACTTCATAAACGGGACAGTAAAAATAAACATCAAATAACTAAAATAATAATTTGCTGCGTTTATTAAAATGAAAATGTTAAATAATTTTATATTTAAGATATTAAACAACAATCATTATGGTTTTTAAAGATTGAATAATCATTATTATGAAATTCTTATAAATAGAAATGATGAGTCATAATGCATAAACGAGACAGTAAAAATAAACATCAAATAACTAAAATAATAATTTGCTGCGTTTATTAAAATGAAAATGTTAAATAATTTTATATTTAAGATATTAAACAACAATCATTATGGTTTTTAAAGATTGAATAATCATTATTATGAAATTCTTATAAATAGAAATGATGAGTCATAATGCATAAACGAGACGGTAAAAATAAACATCAAATAATTAAAATAATAATTTGCTGCGTTTATTAAAATGAAAATGGTAAATAATTTTATATTTAAGATATTAAACAACAATCATTATGGTTTTTAAAGATTGAAAAATCATTATTATAAAATTCTTATAAATAGAAATGATGAGTCATAATGCATAAACGAGACATTAAAAATAAGCATCAAATAACTAAAATAATAATTTGCTGCGTTTATTAAAATGAAAATGGTAAATAATTTTATATTTAAGATATTAAACAATAATCACTATGGTTTTTAAAGATTGAATAATCATTATTATGAAATTCTTATTAATAGAAATGATGAGTCAGATCTTAAATTTTCAGCATTTTAATATCTATATGATCCCAGGTAATCATCACCGCAACGCGAGTAAATGGCTTTTCCACACACCTTGTTTTCAGAGCCTTGCTAAAGACCATAAAAAAAAATCTTCAATCTGCTGGGAGTTAAACCCTCATTTGCAAACCTTAAATTCATTAAAATGCGACTTCTTTTTTCAACACATCGTTTTAAAAGACTGTTCAGCATTTTAATCATAATAGCAATCACGAAGTAGCAGACGAAAAAAATAAATAAATAGTTAAAAAGTTACTCTGAAACAATGAAAATAAAAATCTGATGACACGAGCTCGGGAAAGTGAGTAAAAAATTAAATATCAAATCTTGCTTGAAGGTCCTGTATAAGTTTTTTTTTCTCTTCACTTTTCATCCTTTGAATGCTCTGATTTAGTTTAAACTTTAAGAAATGTTTGAACGTTAGTTAAAATTAATTTTGATGTACTTTATGTTAATTGTTTTGCCGCTAGAGACTAGAGGAGGATTTCAACGCCATTTATGAATTAAGGAAAATTCTCATTCTTTAAAATGGAAAAAAAGTACAGAAACTAATTTTCTTTCTTCGTTTATTCGTTTTTCTAATTAATGTAATTATATTTTTCTCTTGAACAGAATGGGAAATTTTGATAAAACTTTTAAAAAATAGATGGTACAAATTAAAATACCATTTCCCCTAAAGGTTTAACCATTAACTTCCAGAACCGAATTTTTAGCAATTAATGAATTCTACTTTTACAGTATTCTAATTGAATGGGCAAATTTCATATTCTTTGAATCTCAAATGCATTTTCAGATATTCTTCAGTAAACTAAACGAAGAATTTTTAATTAAAAGCATTGATTTTTTGCATAATTAACAGAATCATATAATTTGAATGTATTTTCTACCGTCTTCGATAAAACCCAATTTTTGACCTTTTTTAGCACATATTCAGAAAATGATTTTTCCATTTTAATCCATTAACATTAAATCATATCTCTTGTTTAAAATTATTTAACAAAATTTTTAGTAATTAAAAATAGTTCTTAGATCGTAAAAGCAATACGAACTTCCTGTTCTCCTAATTTATTCTAAATTTACTTAAATGCACGGTTTTGCTGTATCAGAAGTTTATACTGATACTCTATTGCGCCTGATACAATCAGCAATCATTTTTGTTCCTATCCTTACATAATACATATTGATAGATATTAGCTTTAACGACCGTTTTCACTATCCAAATTTCATGTTACCTAAGACTTTGATTATTAATTTGAATGTTGCTCTTCATATATTTTTAAAATATTTTTTTAAAAAGAAAGAGTTTTATAAAACTTAAAAAGTTGATTACAAGAGCCTGATTTTCATTTTGTTTCTAAGTATTTGATCATATCTTTAAAAATTAAATTTATATATATATATAAATATAAATATTTCCTTTCTTTTTTTTTTCTTTTTAAGTCCATTTCTTGTATATATATATATGTATGTATAAGTTTGCCCCTAAAGCAAGCTAGCATTGGCGTTGCATTCTCCGGTTTTAATGTATTTTTATTATATAAAAAATTAATCAAACAGATCCTCACTGCCTTAAATCAATCGCATCACTAACATGATAACAAATAATGATTTCTAAAACCATGTTTTTCTGGATTTATGTGATAACTCTTCTACAAAATTCAAGATGTGCATCATTTTGATACTTTTTTATGTTAGTGGTTTAGCCTTAATAAAGTTCTTAGAAGTCATACAGTAATATCTTAGAATAATAAGCATTTTATTTTATTACTAACCGTCTTTCATGGCCGGCTTGATGGCAAGAATATTGATTAATTAATCTAAATTAAATCTCTTATGAATAATTGAAAATTCATGATTCCCACAACGGAAAAATAATATGCCCCGTTAAGTTAAGTTGTATTATACAAAAATGCCTTTAAAATATTAAGTGTCCAGTAATCTGTTTCAGATTGCAAGTGTTCTTCCGCAATATTGCGATTTCACTTTTTGATTCCGCTGAAAATTGCTCAAATGATTAGCCGAATCTTTTATCTTTATCTTTTAGAAATACAATGTAACATGATAAACATTTAATGAAACGGTCCAAATTTCATTGGGGCAATGATATCGATTTTTGAAAAGTAATCAAAAAATTTTTATAACTACACAGCAATTGAATGGACATTATTAAAAAGAAAATTGTTGTAAAAAATTTCACAAGAAAGCAAAATTCTACGGCGATCAATCAATTAAAGCCATAGAATTTTATATAAATTGTTCAAAAATGAGCAGCTTTTCAGGTTTATTCTATAAGTATACATAAACATAATTAGTATTTAATTATTTACGCGCATTTTTGACAAAGTTTAGTTTGCTTTTCAATACTCACCTACGAACGCCTATCACTGACACCCACGACACGCATTCATGCTTCCTTTTATAAGTATCGATGCATTTTGATCTAAAAATACTAAAATAAATTCTTACATTTAGTTCATTATTATACTTTTAGATGCTTTTAGAAGATCAAGTGTTAAATGTTGATCAAATGTCTTTATAAATCAATCGATACAACATTGCTATTAGATTTTGATTGTTCTCCTCAGAAGTATTAATACTTTTATATCAAAAGTAGTTTAATGTGAATACCTAGTTACAAACATTGAGTTTCACATATTCAAATAACTAAACACATTCATTATCATTCATATCTTTTCTTCTGTTAATACGTATTAAGTCTAATTAAACACTCTTGTTACAAATTATAAGTTTGTTGCTTTGAATAGTGGATTGTAACTGATCTTAGTACTCATGTTGTTATTCGCGGCGGCCGGTCATTCAGACACATCGTGAGACTAATCAGCAGAACGGGTGGCCTCCTTTGAATTCTGATCTGGAACAAACTAGTAATAATGCTTCAGTAATTCTACACTGTTTGGAGGGTACTGCTATCATATAGTTGGTAGCAATATCTCCTTGAATTTATATAATAATTAATTTTATACTAAAAATTTATTAATTCATTACTCGTTTAAAAGCTTTACATAGAATTTTTTAAATATTTTCCACGTCGACCTACCTTGAAGAAAGGCTGTAAAACCGGCTTGAAATAATAGATATAATTAAAGTTTTAAAATTATTCGCAATCTTATTCACATAAAATAAAAATAAAAAAACGTGACTGTGAAAATGAGTTTGCAATATTGATTTTTTTTTCGATAGACGTATAAAATATTAAAATTGTTTTTTTAAATAATTAAAGTTAAACTTCACTTTTACTTTTGAATTGTCCAGGATTTTGGCTGGTAAACACTCCTCATGGTCTAATTCATGTGGCTTCCAACATTAAGTTGAAATATCATATAAGAATCACGCGACTAAAACAAATGCCTGTTCAGCTATAGTTAAGAAAAATTTTGTTTTGAAACGACGTAGGATCTATAAGGATCCCACTGCTTCTTTTGCACTTTTATAGAAGTATGCAATGAGAAAGCAGTGTCAAGAAATAGCGTTCTCGACACGAAACTGACGAATATATAAGTTTCGAATCTCCCTAAATCTGAAAAACATATTTCTTTGGAATTATGTTTATCTCTGTCTGTATGTCATTCTGTATGCGAAAATGAAAACTCAAAAACACTTTGAGCTAAACAAATTTGGTATGTGATCTTTACACCAAATCTGTAAATTTCTATCAATTTTTTAAAGAAATCCTTTCACAAGAAAACTGTGAGTTCGAGAATAATTGAACATAATAACTATAAAATGTAAAGAACTCGATATGTACATTTTAATATATAAATATAACAAATGTATTGTAAATACGTATCGAATCTTCAACCAAATCGTTCAAACATTTGATGTCTGTTGGTATGTAACGGCAACTCAGATATAGAATAAAGACTCAGATAAATGAAATTTAGTATTCAGTTTTAATATTTAAAGCGTAGATTCATATCACATTTTGGACGAAATCTATAGAAGGGCTTCCCGTCTGTCGGTTTCTGCTTTCGCATACTTACAAAGACGATTATTTTAGCATGTAAAGCCTAGTTCAATGTAAAATTTTGCATCAAATCTTTCAAAAGTTTGAGTCTGAGTACATTCTTATGCATGTAAAATTTTTATGCTGCCATCACATAGCGATAATTCAAAAGACCAATAAATGAAATTTAGTATGTGACGTTTCTACGCAACTTGTAATTTTATGCAAAATTTTAGCTGCATTCGATCGAAAAAGTGTCCATAATGTATATTTTTGTTTCTTCACTATACTATATAGCATAGAATGCCGATGTTCTTGACTCTAAAAATAAAAATCTGAGCAACTCGCGGCATTCGCAAATTTACCCAATGTCCAGAATTTTAAGCATGTAGGATTTATACCTTTATTAGGAAGTATGCGATGAAGTTGCGGGGTGTCCGCTCTATAAGACTTTTATTTCTGCCTTGTTATGTTGAAACCGTCTGAACCTATTCGTGTATTTAATAAAGAACTTTAAAATGCGTCTGAAAATTTCTTATGCTTGATTATGAAGGTGAAGAGTAAAGTTATAATTATTAGTTCTCTTTTCACTCCTTTGCTAGAAATTTACATCATATTCCATTACTGAAAATTAGTTCTTATATATAGTTGAAAACAATCCATATAAATCATAGATCTTGATTGATTGATTGATTTACTACATTGAATTTCAGTTTGAAAGATATAACATGACCGTTTAAAATTCATCAGGCATCCAGAATTTCTAAATATTCCATGGAGTTTATCTAGAACCTATGTTAGTATTAACAATGTCACCTCGAATTCGAAAATAAAGCGTGAAAATATTTGTCTAGAATTAATTTATTTGGTTTACTCTGAATTTGAAATTGTTTCAGATATTACTTAGGAAACAACCATCTTCTATTCTTTTGAAATATCCTTTTCACAAGCCACAATAAAAAATGCCAACATTTAAAAATCAAAGATCGAAATATCGAAGAAAATGACTACTAGCAATTATATGCGAAGTTTCGCCTTAGAATATATTCTAGATTTGTATAGAGCAGTCAACGTGAACTGTGTGACTCATATCAAGTTTATACTAATTCGCTAGATGTTTTGAATAAGTAATTTTTAATGGCCGACAGAACCATTTTCTTTCCATTTTTCAGTTCACAAATAGATGAATCATATTGATATTGTTCAGAAAAAAAAGTACATTCTTTTTGTCTACTGTAATGAAATCTATTAGACTCAGTAAAGGACAGCAGCAATGCTTTGTTTTAAAAGAAAACAAGAATCAAAGCTTACAAAATAACGCCCAAGTACACACACGAACAGTACTTGTGTTAAACAGAATTGCACAATCAGCAAATCATTATTAAATAAACGGAACAATACAAAGGGCTCAGAGAGGACGACTCGCTATAGATTAAAACTCCAAAAAGGAACTTCGCTCAATTCTTCTTCTTTCGAATCGACTGATTACTAGTTCTTCTAGCACCTCTGCTTTTATAGCTCCCTTGACATAAATATTTTGTTTAATTTTTCTTGTTTTATGTTTATAAAAATGGAATTCAATACTATAATTATTTCTCTCTTCTTGGTGTCTTAGGGTTTCTAAATTATGTACACATACATTCTCGATGGCGATATATGATTTTCTAAAGAATAAGGGCGTAATACCAGTTAAAATTTGAATTTTTTTACCAGTGCCACCACCTACAGTGAAATTGTAGAATGATAAATTGATTTCAAGATTATTATATAAAATTTAATTATAAATTTCTGTTTAAAATGTCGATAATAATTTTAAAACATCTCTACTTAATAAAATTGTTTTTAAACTGCTATAATTCAAAACTGTCTTTATTACATTTATTGTTACTTTAAAAGTTATTTAATGTAAAACACAAAATTTATTCAAATTAGAAAGGTATAAAATAACTGTTGTTAAAAAAAATTGATAAAGAATTTGGAATGTTTCCAAATTTGTCTACAAATGGTAATTTCGATCATCTGCATCGATCAGATTATTTAATATTAATAAAAAAGAATAATTTAAAAAGCTAATTAGAATGTTGAAAACACAAATGTAAATTTTCAGGGGAATATCGTGTTCCATGTCTACTAGTAATACAGACAAAAGGCATAAAAATTCAAAGAAAGATAATTATGGAAATTAAAATAAGAAAAATGTATTCATTTGATTTATATTGATAAATATAAAAATATTATGATACTACACTATTACAATACTAACCATTTCAAATTCAATTTAATAATTTAATTAACATCTAAAATATTAAATCTTAAAATTTTCATTATTAGAAAGCTTTTATACAAAAAGTGGGTCTTAAATTTAATGTGATTAGCATTTAATGTGTTAAATCGGCATTTCTTTTAAAGTTTACAATAAATATTTTTTGTATAGCTTTATTTTCATGGATTATCTCTAGAAGTCGTCAACTTTTTGTTTACGAAAAGAAATTGAGGGTGAAAATAATTAAAATAGGTCCGCGAATTCATTCTTTTCTTCGCTTTTATTAAAGTATGATGCTTAACCATCTGTTGCTTAGGAATGAATATTATTACTTGAAGAACATTAAACTCTACGAAACGGCAGAGAAAGAAACCACAATAATCAAGTACGATGAAGAGAGATTTTGAAGTGATCTCAAAATGGTTCCAATTTAACATTAATCAGCTTTAACGAGGAAGAGAAAAAAAAGCACTTATCAATGAGTATCATTTTTTCACATCGTCGCACGAATAAAACTTATCCTTCTCCCCCAATCCCATTCACAGAAGAAGCCAAACTTCATTTTTATTGGTCCGCAAAATCTTGGGAGGGTGTAATGGTGGCGCCCCCCTCGCAAACAAGAGAGAGATCTCCGATAGCTCCCTCTCCAGTCTTCGGACGATATCCGAACCGAAAACTCCTCTTTCCTGATCGTCTGCTCATCCCCTGAGGGGACGTCGTCCAGCCGAACATGTGTCGACCATCCCATAAGAAGGCGCACATGCGTCTGTCACCTCGTCAGCCTGACGAAGAAAAATCGAAGGTAGGACAAGAATTTTATCGTCATACGGTGTCATATCGAGTGTGATTAATTTTACCGTGATAAATTGCGAAATCGTAACATTAGACGAGCCGTGTCGAAAATAAAATGCGCCTGAAAAATGAATAGAAAAAACCTGATGTGTACTTGCTTTTCGTAACACTTAACGACAAAAGATAATATATAATGTTTTTCTTTCGCATTTTTTTACAGAACATTTCTAGTTATTGTTCTTTTTTTTTTTTTTACCTTGATTTTGATAAATGGCCAAAGTGATATTTGGTATTGTAAAAGTAGATTTTTAAAAAATAGAATGGAGGTATCAAGTTTATAAAAAGAATTTAATGCATTAAAAAGTAAAGATTATTTTCTTCTTCATTTCAGTCAATGTTAGATACCATTTTTTTTTTTTTTTTTTTTTTTTTTTTTTAGTATCATTCGGGGTAGGTAAGAAATTCTGCGCTCAGATCTAATGAAGATCAGAAGTTGTAACACGGATTAACTGTCTAAAAAAATGTATGCTTTTACACCAATTAATATTTTAACCTAATTCGAAAATCCATGATATCGACCAAAGGAAGAAAAACGGCAAAAATTGTGATTATAATTATCTTTAATTTAGTAATTTCTTGGGAAAAAATTTTCATTTTCCAAGAAACTATATTATAAATTCCTACTTTTCTTTTCATTAATATAAAAGGTAATATTATATGTATAAAAATTTTTTGAAAACTAGAAATTATGCTGGTAATTAGAATATTTTATATGCGGAAACATAAAATGAAATCACATTGCTGTAAAAACTACCAGGGAATATAAAATAGATTATTCAAACATTTAAATTAATAATGGCGAAATGATGTAATGAAATTGGCTTTAATTGAACAAACATCTCCTTAATCTGAATAATTATTATCAACTCATGCATAAGAGATATAATTTAAATTTAATACAATCAACATCATCAGCAATCAATTAAATCAACTGGTTGCCAATTTTCTAATGAAATTTGATTAATTCTAATATCGGTCAGAATTATAAATATCTCGAAATCCAAACAATTTCATTTCCCAAATTTCTTTTATTGTAAACTAGAAATGTCAGTCAAACAGAGTTGCTCATATTCGAAGATAATTCAAATTTTTATACTTTAATTAAAATGCAGTGTTTATATTTTAAAAATGCACTAATTTTTATTTGCCATGTTTTTAAGTGTAACGTATTATTATTATAAATTATATTTTTTTACTAAATCTTCAAAATCAGCTGACTTAAAAGCATTATATATAAACTATTCACTATCTACAAAGTTAAAAAATTATCTGCATAGTTAAAAAAAACTGTCATGTTATTAACAAATTGTATTAAATTTGTTACTAAAGATGTTCTGGAATGTTTTTTTAAGGAAAATTATTTTTATGATCAAGGAGTGTCAGAGAAAAAATGTTGTTTTGGTTGTGAAAAAGTGTCAGAATTATGCAAAAAGTTTTTCCCGCTAAAGGAAATGAGTAGTCGTATTTCATTTACTACTTTTTTTAAATTGCTAAAAAACAGTAACTTGTAGCAACATTTCTAAGAAAAGGTCACAAAAATAGGATTCTTGTATAATTTCAATGAATAATGTAAATTTGTGAAAGTATTTAACAGAATAAACGACTTAGTTTTCAAATAAATAAGTAAATTACTAAAAGCTTATATTTTTATATGATGGGAAACTTTTCAAAGAGCTATAAAACTTGACATATTTTGCTCCTTCTTCAGACGTATGTTCGCAGCCAAAACTGCCCTTCCAAAGAATATATTTTTAGTTTTTCTCCATTTGGTTGTTGCTTATATAAGAAAAGATAGACACAGGAAGCAATAATTTTAGTTTCTTCCAACTTTTCTCATTATATTTTTATAACAAATAAGTTATAGTCAGTTATAATTTCAGCAAATATTTTCAAATACCGTATACACTTTAATACATCTACAACATTGGAAGATACTGAAAAATTTTCTAAATACATTTTATTACATTTCTTGAAAACATTTTTAATCACGAATTTACATAGTTTGCATAGGAATTATTCTAAATGAAAATGAGCAATAAGAAAAAACTCTGAATAGAAATCCTAGGTAAACGTTATTGGTATTTTTACATATCTTTTCTATTGTCAAAAATGAATTGATATGATATAAAAAAAAACTAACTGAAAGAAAAAATGTTTTCAAAAACGAGATGTGTGACAAAAAACCTATTAATGCCCAATTGACCAAATAAGATGGAAAATTCCAAAGCATAATCAGTTTATATGACTTTTTAAAGTAAAGGTTCAAAACGCTGACAGTCCCTGAGCACTATTTAAATTTACTAAGAACTAACAACAACATATGAAAACAACTATTATCGTCCTAGAGCGTTTTATTCTAGTTTCTGTACTTTTTCCCTCTCCAATGAAATATTTAAAAGACATGGTTAAGTGCATGCAGTTTTTCGGTTTGAAAATTAAAAGATCGCCAATTTAAGATAAACTACTTTCCGTATAATGCGCCAAATATTAAATATGTAAAAGACTAAAAGTCTCGTTGATGAATAGTTGAAATTTAAAAGAAGCATTCAAGAATCTTTCTAGATATATGACCACATTCCAAAATTTGAAATATCATCCCAAAAGAGTTCTATATAGCTTCAAAATAAAATGTTAATATATCTAAACTAAACCACTAAAATGCTGAAAGGTATTCTGCTAATAACAACAGTCCAGCATAGCGTTAAATTACAGTCCGCTGCCTAAGATTATAAATATATTAAGGAATTTAACTAAGAGCGAAGATATATTTTGGAAGAGTTCATCCTTCGCTAACTTTATTTGTTCTAATTGAAACATATATCGTCTTCGAAAAGCCTTTTAGTGCTGAATTCGCTTCGGTCAGCAAAATTATAATATTGCCGGTTAATGATTTCAGCTTACAGTTATAATCTCGTCATCGAGATCCGACTTAATTTCCCCCTGTTTTAAATATGTTAAAGGAGAAAATTCTCTTATGATGAGCTTACGTTTTAACTTCAAAATTTTGCTATGTATTAGTATCAAAACAGCTTTGTTTTATGCTAAAAGAGTGCTATTTAGGACTGTATTTTCCTTCAATTACGATTAAATATGCCTTTAAAAAATATCGTTGTATCTTAAATATATAATATCACAAAATAAAATGGAAAAAAACAAGATATCCTGCTTTTAATTTTCGGTCTTAGCAAGTTTAAGTAGCGATGAGGTGATGAAAACTCGCCGTAAACCAGCGTGGCATTTTTCACACTAAAACCGCCCACGAAAGTCATAATATCGAACTCATCTAGGGAATTGTATTACACGCCAGACATGTTGGATAAATATTCTAAGAAAAAGAGTTTTTATTCAACTGTTCTAAGAAACTGTTGCCCTCCGATCGTCATCAATTCTTAGCGAACCTTCTTTCTTAAATATTTGATTTCATGACGACTTATTTGACTAATGTTTTTTTTTTTTTTGAACGCTGAACAAATGACTTTTGCAGAGAATCCTTTTTGATTAAATGTAGAAATACTACCTAATAAAACATTTTTATCGCGTATTAAACGAATATCAATTCGTCTTGCTAATGGAAAACAAATTAAACGAGCAGCTATATGGATACCAACAACGCCGATCGTGTTTTAAAATTGCAATTCTTAAATCCCAATACCAAAGCTTCCGTCAACTCAAAGCAGATTCCATTTTGGTACAAACTTAATCCCACAGAGGTCGATTTTAGTTTAGTTTGATTAATGTATCTTTTTGCAGCTATTATAATAACCAATTTGGGACAGAACATAACTATATACATATTGCAGAATAACACGAGCTGGCAACCGATTTTCTCACCGCAGCAGTGATATTTGATTTTGCCCGGTTTCGATGACGACCGATAATGAGCTATGTATAGTTGATGTAACGTTATCATAAAAGCATTATTTAAATTAAGAAATAATTTTAAGTTTACAAATGACTAAATTATTTTTAATTTATGAATATGAAGTCAAAATAAATAAAATTTATATTTAAAGAAAATTCCAGAAACCTGAAGTAAAGACAAATGGAAGACTGAAAACATATGCGAAAAATAGAATGGTATAATTTCTTAAATGTGAATCTGATGTAAATAGAACTTAATCAGTATCGAACACTGATAAAATATGGAAGAGAATGACGGTACAGATGTTATCCTCGTCATAAGACCACGGCTCAGAAGTTCGTAGTTCATCACTGATCATCTGACATGGGAATCTAATGTTATCATCAACTTATATTCTTACATAATGTCATTAGATTGGGGGGGGGTATCTTAGTCGATTAAATTGTTGAAAATACGAGAATATATCTGAAACATTATACAAAGAGACTATATACCAAAAATCAACATAAAAAGGATTTTAGTCAACTAGGCTCAGACATATTAGAGTCACCTCATGAATTTAATTAACATCGTATAGATATTTTGCATAACAAGACATAATACTTTATGGTGGAAAATATTTTATGGTCAGATCCAGCCAATTCTATATATTAAGATAGTGTCACGGAAAATTAGTTCAAAAACGTAGTAATCAAACAAGTTAGTCGCGAAAATTTTTTTGCTTGATAATCTGGTAATTTCTGATTATCTGAATGTATATGGTTTATGTACTTATACCATCATCGGATAATATTCATTTCAACTTGATAACTGAAATTCGGTTTCATTTATCGGCAAAATCTTATGACTAGTAGGCAAATAAAAAGTACATTCCCAATAGGCCTCATTATATTCTAATCTCATCAAAAATCTATCATTTATGTACATAAAGATTTCAAAGGACATTAAATTAGACAATGATGATTAGGATGTCGTTCATATTAGCAGGGATTAAAATCAAGACCTATTTGCTAATATAGTTCGGGTTTTACATTAAAGCGGTACATTAATATAATTAAACTAGGCTACTAGTTAGTACTTGGTAGATATGTAGTACATACATTTTTGAAACAAAATTTAATCAATTTAACAATGATGACTTATGATGACTGTATCGTGTCGCTGTAAAATTTCCGAATTGCTAAATAAATACTTCGTGTTTTTTTATTTGATTTAATAGTACGGTTTATATTTTTTTTAAATCTGTCTTAGTCAAATAAAGTTCAATGAAACTCTTAAAATTTATTAGGAAACGAAACTATCTTTGAAAACAACTTTAACGGCGTCAATCCTTGTCATGTTAACATTCCTTTACGGATGTTATTTTTCCTGTTCTCTCCTAGTACGAGGGCATCAAAAACACGCAACCGGAATCCTAAATAAATCCATAAAAGGAGGCATTCCATTTTCATTCTCCACTGAACAGCTGAATATATTTTAGCAAAATGTCTTTCCTATTTTGTTGCTTTAGCGGACGCATCAACTGCAGATTTACGGATTTCAAAGGAAATATTTTCTCGAAGCTGTTTATGGGGAGAGACAAATTTACCGTTTTGAAATAAGCGAAGTTTCAGATTCTGAAACTTTCTGGTAAAATTTGGCTCAGCAAGGATTTAGTTTTGTGTTTTTGTCATATCATTAGTTAAACAATGTAACAAATTTATTAAATTAAATTTATTTCTGATAACTGTACCGATTTATTTTCTTCTTGAAAATTTCAAATGCTTTGATATCAAAAGAATTTGAAAATATTATCTTAGATATTTGTGTAAAAATTATTACAAATAATTAAATTGAATGTCATTAAACTAAAAATTTCAAAAGTTGTTTTAAAGTTTCAGTTCCAAGGTAATTTAAAGTAATGTTAGAAAACTGTAATATTAATTATCTGCATAGTTAGTCTCAAAGTAAGGAAGAGAATTTTACAGATATTTTAACGGATGCCAGTTGACTCCAGGTCATTGTGCAAAACTTGGTGATCATTTCTAATCATTGGCGACTAATTTAGCAAATGAATGGCTGAACGAAAAATGAAGGTTCTAGAAAATATAAGAATTATGGCGATATCTCTCTTATGAGTTGAGTTTCGAATGTCCTAATTTTTTCGATGCTTTGAAGAAAAAACTATATAAAGCAAAAAGTGAATTTTCTCTTAGAAAAGCGAGGGATATTTACATATAGTAACAATATGAGAGATATTGTGCTGCTTGTGCGTGTGTTTTTGATTTCTGCAAGTGTTTTTTTACCAGACTGTGTGCATATTTCTGCTGTGTTTTGCCATTTGAGTTTCATGTTTTTTGGAGAAATCCAAGGATAACGGATAACTTCGTAACTTCACTAAGAGAATTGTAGCTATAAATTAAATTTTAAGATACTACTTGTTTATTTTTAAGGCTCCTGGGTTTACGTGGCGATTCCCAGATTATGCGAAGAATCATAAACGCCGAGATACCAATCATAAATTGGCAACGCTGAAATTCATCTATCAGTTAATCCTTATATCTGCATATGTTAATCCTTAGTTAACTCAACAGTTAACAGTCCTTACAGTTAATCCTTAGTTAACTCAACAGTTAACAGTCCTTACAGTTAATCCTTAGTTAACTCAACAGTTAACAGTCCTTACAGTTAATCCTTAGTTAACTCAACAGTTAACAGTCCTTACAGTTAATCCTTAGTTAACTCAACAGTTAACAGTCCTTACAGTTAATCCTTATGTAACTCAACAGTTAACAGTCCTTACAGTTAATCCTTATGTAACTCAACAGTTAACAGTCCTTACAGTTAATCCTTATGTAACTCAAAAATATAATGGCTTTGATAAATTAAATTTCGTTTGCGGTCTAGTGACCGAAATGGTTGGTTTGCGTTAACCAACTGGTCGGAAGAAAGATTTTCAAAATTCATGCTCAGATATTTTTTTTATTAAACAACGAAATATACAATATACAATATGATATATCATGTCTACACGTGGAAAACACTTCCGTTTGGGAAGAACATTTCCATTTACTGACGATATTGGTACCTTTGAGGACTCGCAGTATGTTCAGGAGATGCAAAAGCTTTTATAAACATTCGTAAAGGCACTGTTTTATTGTTTAAGTATACTGGAAAGTCCAGAAGAAAATTATCCGCCTAATTGATGATACATCCTTTTACCCTAAAAAAATTCAAAAGATACAATTAGTATGTAATAAACTCAAATATTAAATCTGCTGAACATCAAAGCATAATAACATATTCAAAAACTTAGAATATATATATAAAAGGAAATTACAAAAATTTCATTTATTACGAAAAATAGTAATTTTTCATTTTCTTAGTTTTGAGTTAACTTGCTTATTACTTTCTCGTACGCGTAGTATAAAGAAAGTATAGTAATCATTAAAACATTCAAATTCTAGATTTTGACGGATCTCCACGCTAATTTCTAGCTGAGTTCGAAAAATCTGTGTCTTTGTCTGTGTCAAAGATAACTCAAAAATGCTTTTATCTAAACGCATGAAATCTGGGATACGGTCTATATACCAAACTTGTACATTTCAATCAATGTAAATCAAGTCAGAGGAAGTCTGTCTGTCCAACTGTCCGTATATAATTCAACACCATTACTACAAAACGAAGAGAGATAGATCGATGAAATTCGATACACATAATTGAGATCTATATTGTAGATACCTGTAAAATTTTGAGCGAAATCGAAGAAAGGATTGGCCGTCTGTCTTTCTGTACCTTCAGAAAGTTATAAACGAACATAAAACACAATGACTTAAATATATTAAATTTGGCATGAGTTTTCTGACTACAATTGTGATTTTGTGTCAAATTTTGGTTTCAATCGGTTGGGGAAAATGTGCCTAAAACACAAATTTGATTTTCAGTTACTTTTAACGGCATGCCGGGGATTAATCGCCAAATAACTCGCCAAGGATGGCATGATCGACTCGGAAAATGCTATATTCACGCCAAAAGTTAATATTTTGGTCATTATTGTATGGCAATGCTATGCAAGGCATTCACTGGAATAACACCTTTATTAGAAAGCATGCGAGAACGTTTTTTGGATACAACTCCCGCTGGTTTTACTATATTGATAGTTTGTTGTGAGTTTCTGGCCTTGAGGTTAACGACTTCGGTATTAGAGGGTCGAAACTCGAGATATGATTCAATGGAAAATGCAACATATCAAAGAGGATGTAGAAGATTATGTATAGACTTTCCAACCCGGATGTCGCTTCCATTATTCACCCATGACTCGTCATTACGAAGTCCATCTCAAAATAGTCCTTATGGAATCAGAATGGAGAGATAATCTAACTGAAATAAGCTAAAACAGATTTTAAACCTTTAAAGGGTCATTTTTTTCTAGTCATATTATATTAAAATATTTTTAGATTTGAAATTAGAATAAGAAAAGGGATTCATTTAGCTTATTAGATAAATTCAATTTGATTCATTAATTAATTTGGTTCATTAATAATTAAGTAACAAATCAAGACACATCATTTTGTGTGAGATAAAGAACTGAAACATCTAAGTTTCTGTCCTTCTAAAAAAAATTGTCAGAACTTATGCCAACCTACATAATTTCATGCAAATATTGATAAATTTGGTGGGAAGTATGAAGTAATAATATTTAAAACATTTTCTAGTTAGATGCCATTTAATAGAAATCCTTAATTTCTTTAACTAATACAAAACAGCCAGAACTCAAATATAACTTATACAATTTATTAGCTTCAAACTAATACTGTATAAATTGTATTTTTAAGAACCATTTCCAATTACATGTTTCGAAACTTTTAATTTTCTCTTTTTAAATTTGTTATCAATTTAATAAGACATATAAAAGTATTCAAAAATAAAACTAGAAATTATAATTAAATATCTGAATAAACTTCTTAAACATAATAAATATAGCTATTCATATAATGTAAAGAGCAGAAACGTTTCGAAACTTTTAATTTGTATTTATATCCTCTTAGAATTAATCATATACTTATTAAGGCATGCATTCAATCGCAAGATTAGAATTATGCGTTATAATTAACTATTTATAAATACTACTTAAACTTAACAAATAGAAAAATTTATATAAATACAAAACACAAGAATTTTCTAAATTTTTAATTGCAACCGTAATACAAGAATGAATTAGACATTCTTAAAGTCTTCGCAACTTTCTATTAAAAGTCCTATACAGCATGAGCATAGACTGTAAATTAAGAGTTTTTTATTGCATGGACTTCTTAAATAAATGCCCCTTCTACTTTTAATTAACCCTGGGAATGCTAATTTACATTTAGCCGTAATTAAAGATTCTTTCGAAAATGACTCGGCAATTTCTCTCGGTAAGTGAATGTCAAGAATATGGGGTTGGGGATATCTTGAGATACGAAAATGTTTTGCTATTCAGAGAGTAAGTATCTGCAGATGTTGCGAAGAGACGCTCGGCTGAAATATCAATTAGAAATTATTGGCTAAAACTCTGAAAAGGGTGACAGAAACCGTTTAATTATGAAACCGTATTATCTATACGTATATTGAAACTAAATTATGTATATAAAATGAGTTGAAGGTTGAAAGTTTAATGGTTTAATAAATATAAAATATAGACTCTTGTGTAGAGGAACCTTATGGAAATAAAGTTAAATTGAATGTTTAAATACATTAAATACATACATCAAAGCATATTAATACTGTCATTAAAATAAAAATTTATCTGTCTTCTTTGCTAATAATAATTTTTCCTCCGTTTTATTAATCGTGCTAATAAATTCACAATAATATGTAAAATGTGTGATACAGGGTGATTCAAATTAAATTATCCCTGTTTGAGACGCCCTGGCGGGAGAACCAATCGATGTAACGCCTTCATATTCGGAGGATATACATTTCAGATACATACATTTGGTGTAATAAAAAATTTGTTGAAAAAAGGTTGCTATGTGGCGCTGCAATCGGTTTAAGGTAAAGAATGTGAAATATGACACCAACAATGATGATGTCGTGTCCACGTTACCACAGAAAGGGAGTGCATTAGCTTCTGAGGGTAAAGACACCTGAACACCCGAGGGCAGAAGTCTGATTTCTAGTTCATATGAAGATGAAACACATTTGCCTGCACAACCCTTTTTTACAGCGGGTCACATTCATACACCTCACAGATAAAACACAGATGAAGAACAACCATTCCCGAACCGGGACTCGAACCCAGGACGCCCAGATCACGGGGAAGACGCGCTATCCCTAAACCAGGACACCGGCGACACCAACAATAA
This sequence comes from Argiope bruennichi, assembly GCF_947563725.1. NCBI lineage: Eukaryota > Metazoa > Arthropoda > Arachnida > Araneae > Araneidae > Argiope > Argiope bruennichi. The sequence goes on along the minus strand of NC_079158.1, from coordinate 40,664,076 downwards.
AGGACAGAAAACGAGGTAAAAATGTCATAAATTTTACTATACAACACAAACTTTTTGTTATGGAGGGAAAAGATTAAATTTCAATTAATTTTAAGTTAATTAAAGTTAATCAACCGTTATTAATCAATTTAATTTGATCAATTAAATAAAATTTTAATTACAGATTTTAATGAGTTAAGCGAAAGCTTAGGAGGTTTCAACATGTCAAATTTATAGCATTAAACACAAAGATTTTTTTTTCATACCGATAATATGACAACTCAAATACATCATCTTAAAAAGATTACCTTCAGGATACAATTCTACAATGTTTTTATGTCAATTTAGCAATGAAAGAGACATACGAGATACTGGCACTAAAACTTGGTTAGATGTTTAGTTTAATTAGCTTTGAGATGTAGTTTTAATTGGAAGTGAATTGTCATTTTTCAGTCTTAGACTGTGCGATGAGTTGCCTGGATCTACATTTTACACTTAGAAACAAACCGTTCAAGTAGCCCGAGCCTAAGATGCTCCAAAGTACCAAATTTGTAATTCTAAATAATTAAAAAAATAATAAAATTTCTATTATAAATAATAATAAAATTTGTAAAATGCAACGATTTGCTTTTCAGAGCATTTTGAGGACCTTTTTTTGCACCTTTTTTTGCATCTTGCAGTTTACAGATAGTATGCCAATCCATAAATATAATCTTAAAAAAGATTGACTTCAGGATATCTATCCTACAATGTTTTTTTATGTCGACTTAGATATAAGCAAAGAATATGAGATATTGACACTAAGATTTTTAGTTTAATTAAGTTTATATAGAATGGTATTCGCAATTTTGAACATAGGAAGAGTGGCGCATTGCATGAATATGTGCTTCACACATAGAAATAGCACGTTACTTAATTTCGCCTACGACAATTGAAGATTAAAGAACGAAAGGGCAGATTTAAAACACTTTCTGCAACTTCATTCCTGATATCGAAACCTTGCTGTCAGGAAAATTATGGCATCGTATGAAATATCCAAACAGTGAACTTATACGTTAATTCGCTGACAATGCGAATTAATGAATCAGTTAACTGATGCTGTTCCTTATGTTCGTAAAGCCAAAGATCTGAGTACCTGAATTCGTCCGAAAATTAAAAATCAGTATGCTTCCTAAATTGTAAAAGGGAGCTGGATATTGATCATTGTCTTGATCTAAATAAATCTGAAAAACAAGCCAATATATATTTGAAAAAAAAAACTGTATATTGAAAAAAACTATAATTTGAGAAAAAATAAGACTTATTGTTTAAGACTTCTAAAAATTTTAACTTATCTTACAATTAAAATACGAAGACGCATAGATTTTTTTTCTTTTTGGAAACAAATTAATATTCTTAAGATACATTATTTTTAACTTCTATCCATAAATACATTGATATTCTTCAAAGAATATAACGAAAATAAATTTATTTTATTCTTTTTCATAAAAGAATATAATTGAAAACATCCATTGTGAATTTGTATTCTCCGAAACGATAATATTTTTTAAAAAAAAATCCAAAATTATATATCAAGAGGCAGATGGATTCTCTTTACAGCATTTTCCACTACAATATGAATAAATCATTCAGTCTTCAAAAACATCCATCTGATAAATGAGTTTTTGTATAAAATCTTTCCTTTTCCGTCTGATTGCGCTAGTATCGAAGGAAATTATTTTGAAATCTAGTTTCATCTGCGGAAGTAGATTTTGATTGCAACTTCTAAAACCATTTGTTAACTTAGGATCAATTATTTATTGCATACGAAAATACATGCATGAGTGCTTTCAAAATAGCTAATCATATTCGAAATTGTTTCATAGCGCAGCATAAATTTTAAAACAATAATCAGTATTTTTACATATTTCAGATTTTAAAATATAAGACAATAAAGAGAAAAATTCTTATTCTTTATTGTGTAATTTCCTATAAAACATACGAATTTTCTCTCAAAAAATATGTTAACTAATCGCAAAATTGATATTTTTTGAATCGTTCAATCTGAAATGTCTTGGATAAATGTTAAAGTATTTCTGAATTTTTAAAAATATTATAATACTCAAAGTAATATGCAACAAAAACTTATTTGAATTTCAAAAAAATATAAGCAATTTGCACTTGATAATATCGCTTATTATTTAAAATAATACCTCTTGACATTTCTGAAAAAATTGGCGAAGTAAGATAATGAAAAAAAAAAATTGAAGCTTTTAGAAATTAATTTTCTAGAACGCTTTAAAGATCGCTGTTGCAAGATATCGTCTATAGAAATACATAGCGACTTTTTCCTGATAAATGTTTGCTTGTTAAAAACAATCTCTTTCTTATCAAGAAAAGAAATCACTAAAATCCGAGAGAAATATTATAGAGATTATTGTGGAATTTAACGAAATGAAATTGTTTCAAAATAAAAGTCCTACAATTCGAAGCAATAATTTGTTGCTATTCATTTTTCTTTTCAACTGTATTATTTAAACAATTCCTTAGAATTATTTTTGGGTGAACATCCAATTTTGTGAATAACTCAAAGAATTAGACTACAAAAATCCTTATCATAATTTAATGGAACCAGATTTCTGTCCAAGTTACGTTGGTCTTAGAATGAATACTGGTATTTTTCCATGGAATTTGTCTTGGAGCTCACTGTCTTCATGTTACTATAATGCGAAACTTGGAAATTGGTTTATTAAAAGTGATCAATGAAACCGTCGATTAGTAGAATAATTAATGTAGATATTTGATCAATATAAATAGGAATTTTAAAATGTTTTGAAATTCGTATGTTGAATATAACACAGTGTATGGAGGGAAGCCATTAAATAATTTTCTGTTCTGGGAGGCCTCAACAGCTTGAGTTATTGAATAAAATAAACAAATAAAGCACTTTGGGGGAGTTAAATTCCACAAAAGAAAATAAATTCTGAAAATTACTCACATGAGAAATTTTGGTAATAATGGAACAAACTACAAATCATAATGAACATACGGAAAATGGGTTATCAATTATTATTTGGGTGATAAAAAAAATGCACAATCCATGTAGAAATGCATGATATACAATATGAAACTCAAAGTAAATAGCATTTTATGAATTAGAATTTGAGCATCCTAAACCAAGTAAGTGTTCAGACCTTTGTATACGAAAGATTGCATCGCAAGCATCTGGCACAACTTTTTTTTCAGAAATCATCTTCCGTGTCTTTCGTAAATTGCATATGAAATTTGGCTTTATTCAATTTATTAATTGTAATAGCATTCATTAATAGTAACAGCAAATAAATTCAAATTCAGAAATTTATTTTATGATCAACCTGCATAAGTTGTCCATTTCAAAATTTGTTCGATACCTTTTAATACTAATTATAAATTCTAGGTAAATCGTGAAATATATATTGTGACTAATCCTTCTACTTTGCGTTTTTTTATCCCACCGAGACTAAGGTGACCATTTTTTTTTTAAACCTGAAACCAGGACAACATGAATTTTGACCAGCCACGCTAAAATTTTATAAATTTTTATCAAAAATCCACCCAACGGCCAACCTGCATACCTTAGTAAATAAAAAACTTATAAAAACTAAGTAAGAAAACGTACTTCTACATTTTTCACAATATACTTCACTACGATCAATATTATTACTTTCTTCAATAAATGTATTCTTTAATTTTAAATCATCATTAAATACGCACTTTCGTCGTTTTGCCGCCATGATAATAATAAGGTAGGTACATCACAGTAGTTAGTACATCAGACCACCACTGGCTTGTATGACGTCGTGGCTGGCGGTCCAGCTCATACGACACCCGACGATATCACATCGAATTATCAGGGTTGCCAGTTCTAATTTTATTATTTTTATTTTATTACTTTTTTTGTTTTAATGTTTTCTAATCTAAAACCAGTACTTTTCGTGTACTAGTTTCGTTTAGTGACTAACCAGGATTTATGCCCTGAAAACCAGTACTGTACTTGTAAAATCAGTACGAATGGTCACCTTAACCGAGGCACTTTACAAATGAGGATTAGAAGTTCCAGCATGGTGGTCTGTTTTCACCACCTTGGTGGGTACAGAAATGGTAGGAACTTAAGGAGGTCTGAATCGCAGAAATTCCTCAAAATCTTAAGTTCATTATTAGTATTATTATTATGTCAGAAGGTGATTTTAGTTTAGTTTGGTGTATATGAAGCCTCAAAATACGCCGGTAGAATAAAAAGGGCATGGGTTTTAAGAAGTTTCATGGCTTTTTATAAGTAATTCAGTAAAGGGTTTTGAAATTGGAAATAACTCAATAAAGATCTTTGTTTTCTCGGCATTTCAGACTATTTCATGTTTTGAAACAAACTATGTCCTTTTTGTTAAACAACAAAAATTTTACTATTTTCCAATCAATAACGCATTTTTAAAACTTCTTTTTCAAATCATGTCTAAAAATTATAAGCATTAAATCAAAACAGAGTGTTATGGTTCAAAAGTTTTTGAGATTTTTCTGACGTGAAGGCGTCTGAATTCCATATTTATGAAGATCAAAGAAATACATTTGAATGCTCTAAGATCGCACATCTTTTATTATTTATGAATCTGAAGTGTTAAATTTAATTTATTTCAACAGCATTAAACAACATTATAAAATTTGCATTTAAGTTTGTGAACAAAACTATGATATTCAAATTTACTGGAGACTGAAAATCTGAAGATTTCGCTGCGTTAAAGGAATGCAAATCCAATTTTCTTCATATTTTCCAACTTCTTATTTTATTTCCAAGTAATTTTAATTTAAATGAAAATTTATCATTTCTTTTTTAACTACGCTTTTCCTAACATGGTTTCTGAACTAAAAAAATAAAATTTTCCTGATTAATTAATTTTTTTGAAATTCTAGCTCGTAATTCTTCAGAGCATTATTAAAATATTTTCAGATTAAAATTTTCAAGTTAACATGCCATAGTAAATGCATGAATAAAAAATACGTGAAAAAAGCATAAATAAAAATACTATACAAATTAATAAAAAAATATATGAAAAAATACAACGATAAAAATGAATAAAGATACAGTAAAAATGAATAAAAAATATAATAAAAATACAATAAAAATGAATAAAAAATATAATAAAAATACAATAAAAATGAATAAAAAATATAATAAAAATACAATAAAAATGAATAAAAAATACTATACAAATGAATAAAAATTAAAATTTTTCTGAATTATGAATTTCTTGAAATAGTTGATAGTTCATCTGTGCATCATTAAAACAATTTCAGACTAAAATCTTCATGTTATCATAACATAGTAAAGTTTCTGATATCTTTATAAAAGTATCGTTTACAAAAAAAACCCTATTCTATGGTTTAAATGGAGAACTTTTTTTGACATACATTTTTGTGTAATTTCTTATGCCTATAGTTGAAAATACATCAAATAATTATTATACTGTCTTCATGTATAACAAGTCAAACATCAGCTCACTGCGTTTAAAACTTATTTTCGAATGATTCATTAACGCATCATCAATTTACCACAGATTTTGATATCATCCTCAGAAATAAGAAATAAATTTCATAATAAGTTATAAATCAGCACATTTACTTTTATGAAATTTATATAATACTTAAATATATCTTTATTTATATGACAAACATCGTTCTTGATACTCCTTTAAGAGTTTATGATAATACAATGTTTTCACTTTTAAAAAAATCAGGGAAGAACTTAAAGCTATTCAAAAAACAATTCAGAGATCTAGAATATGAAGTTCGCAACAAATTGTTCAACTGTTCAGCGAGGTTTAAGAATAATCAATTTCCATTTTTGATATCGTTGTCATGTTTTCTTTCATCAGATTCCTGGCGAATAAGTTGTTTAACCGTAAATATTTACTTTCGTCTATTCGTTTCTTCTAAAAAAATCGTCTGCGAATGTAATTCCACAGATATTAAATGGAGTACTATAATAAAAATTATTACTGTGCAAATTTTCTTTCCATTAACTGCTTCCTCTTTAAATTTTACATAGTTATTATTCATAAGAAAAAAAATTATTATTATGCAAATAAACAACTATTAAAAAGCCACTTCTATTATGAACAGTTAGACAAGAAATTAAAACAATAAAGAGCAATAAAAAAATTAAGATAAATGAAAAATCAATACGCTAAACTAATGCAACCATTAACATCCAAAATTACAGCTTATGCATATTTTTTATAACATATAGGTAACAGATCATATTTACCAGAAAAAACAAATAATTTAACAAAATTGAATTTTTTTAATGTAAGCCTTCAAAGTATGATTGATTGTGTTAAAAGATTGGTATCTTTTCTCGTTTAAAGTTCTTATTTTAAAACAGTTTGAAGAAAATTGCTTTAATTAAAAATTTAATATCTAAATATCCAAAAAAATCAAAACATTATTAAAAATGAACGTCAAGGCTTGTTATTAAATTCTTAATTAGTTGCAGCAGTAAGTAAAACTTCAATGTTGAACGGCAATAAATCTTGCCATTAATAAGAAATGGGAAACTTGAAAAGGATAGAACATTCAAAAAAAGATTAATACCGTTTTATAATCATAGTGTTTTAGCAACAACGAATTGGCAGAATTAATACTTATCCTAACATATTTCCTATGTTTTTAACACACTCATTATTTGTCATTTAATGAATTCCGAGTAATTTTGTCTAACTGATTATCCATCGATGTATTTAGTAAATCTGATTTATTTCATTTGCAAAATTTTGAAACAAATAATATTTACATTCACAATCACGTTATGTATGCGTGTGACAAATTAGTCTTCATCCCTTTGTTGTCCCTTCTCGTATTTTTCAATATACATTCTCCATCTCCGTTCAGCATCCAGCTTTTACAAAATACTTACATTTGGTCTAACTACACACCAATACTCTATAAATTACTATTTATGCTTTCAGTCTTTGTTTTAGAAAAATATATTCAGTTGCCCTTTCTTATAATCTTTTAGGTAGATTCTTAAGGAAGACTACCTATTCTCATGACAAGACTTTCTTCGGTTCTTTACAGATCATGGGCTCTAGAACCCAAAGCCATAACATGTGTATGTGTATGTGTGTGGTGTGTATGTGTGTGCGTGTGTGCGTGCGTGTGTGGGTGGGTGTGCGTGTGTGTGTGGGTGTGTGTGAGTGGGTGGGTGGGTGTGAGTGTGGGTGTGTTATTAGAAATCTAAAAAATCTCGTACAAATTCGTTCGTAGATGGGCCATCTAGCTCAAAGGAGATAGAAATGGTGGAGGGGATTGAAATTTTCATTTCGCTATAACTTTCTTAATATTGAAGGTAAAAAAATAATTCAATCCTCAAAATAATGATGCCAAATTAGTGCCTCATTATAATAAATAACTTTAGTGTTTAAAGTTTTTTAATAACCACCGTATCTTAGAATTTACAAGCTGAAAAGTAATTTTCAATCCATAATTTGGTCGTTTATAACATCAACAATGTATGCTGCCAAGTAATAATTTATATTGTTACAAACCTGTAATTTGCTTCCCAGCAGGAATATTGTCATCGTAAGAAAGACCGTTGGACAATCTGTCCTGTGCATGCTGAGCGGGCGCCGCGTCAATGACCTCAGAGCTTGGCGACAAACTTGGCGAGCATTTGGCGGCTTGGCGATGAATTTGGCGACAAAACGGATCATACTGGAAAGTTCGGGAAGTTTCACGAACCATCCAGTAGGAACCTAGATACACTCAGATACGCCCTGATTGGTCTGGAAGATTCTAGCCCCGCCTCCCGGAACAATAAAAGACAGGCATTCTGAAACTGCGGAGAAGTCGTTTGTATCGTCATAAGTCGTGTGTGAGAGCAGTCGGAGTCGCCGACAAGTAAAAGATTAGAGGATTAGACAGCAAGCAAGCTGCTGAACTAGCGATTAAATGCGCCGCGTTATTACGATTGATTGACGGTACTTGTAGAAAAAAATTTTGTAACAATCTACCTTTCTCTTACAGCTTGCCGAGAGAAAAAAAAAATTTATTCGTAAGATTTTTGTTTAACATAAATGGAAAATCTATCTTTCCATCTAAATGTAATATCTAATTTCTGAATAATTTTCTATGATTTGGATATCTTCCAACAATAATTTTGCGTGAAGTTCAATGATAGCATCTATATTCACTATTCGCAAAGATGAAATTTAACACGGAGAATCTACGATTGAGAAGTCTACGATTAATTGAGTAATGTAGGTATATTCCCCTGATAACAGTAACGATCTTTACTCGATCGTTCGAACATCAAAGTCTTGAGATTCAACGGATGATTATAATTTACAATATTAGTTCCGCTTGTACTTCCATTTAAATAGTTCCTGTCAATCGACACATTCCATAGGGGTGTACATTTAGTTGTATCTTCAGTCCAAATTATATCAGGACATGGGATATTTCCTTCATACTTCCATAGATTTGGAAGAAAGTGGGAAAATAAATATATATATGTGGAAGAACTGGAATTGTTTACCATTGTTTAATGGAATTCATACTAATCTCGGAATTTAAGAAAGAATCTGAAAGTTGAAAATGATCACCTAAGTATAGTACTGGTGGCATCAGATAATGTAAAAACACTGAAGGACATGATGTTAAAAATTATCAGATTTTTTACCAGATACAGCCAGTTTCGATTGGATTTCTTTAACTCTGGAACGAGAATTTAGAGGAATATTGTAAATTTTGAGGAGACTTTCTTTAAATGGCGGCCTGCTACTCGTTTAATAGGACGATAGGTGTATAGGAAGATGTGGAGGAAGATCAGAGATTGACCACTTTGTGACTGGAGGTTAACCACCTCGAAGAGAATGGCAGTTCGGTGAATCGGCCGGTATTATGGATAGGTTATGCTGTAAATAGCAGTCGTCGACAACAAATCCTGTGCATACTGCTTCTTTCATTGGTTGTGGAGTGGTCGGCTGTATATAGGAATACGAAGAAGTTATATCTTCCAAAAGTACTTCAATGTTAAATAATTGCTAAAACGATATATACAAGGGGTGTTCAAATGAAAAGGTACGAAACGACACTGTGGGCATAAATCAAGACTATATCAAAGTATAGACCTGAGCACAACGATCCCATTGATTAATGAGCCGAATGATTCCTTGTTCCCAGAATTCCTGTGGCCGTGACGAGACCTTTCCCTTCAGGTTCTTCCCTTTCAGGTGCTTTTTCAGGAAACAAAATGCATGAAAATTACAGGGCGACGTGTCCGAGTTGTAGGGCGAATGGTCGAGCTGCTCCAGCTTGAACTTGGCCAATTCCGCATGTGTGACCGTGGAGACGTGTGGACACGCGTTATCATGGAGCATAACCATACTCTCCGTGAGTAGCCCCGGTCTTTTATTCTTCATGGACCTGCGTAGTCTTCGGAGTGTCTCACAGTACACATTGGAGTTAATGGTTTTTCTGTGATCGATGAATTCAACATGTAGTGCAATTGGACGGCCCTCTTTATAAGAGCCTCTGCTCTCTCCTGCGCATGCGGTCACTCGCGCATGCTCCGATCTATGCAGGAGTCTCCAATCGCATCCCTAGATGTCTCGCTAAGTTCTCCCATAGTGAGAATGTTGTTACGACGTTTCGTACCTTCTCATTTGAGCACCCCTTGTATATAAGTGCGTATTCTGAGGAAAAAATATATTCAGTAATCTCTAAAAGGATATTTAAACCGAAAAATTAAAAAAATAGATTTTTCTATCCTATTACATAACGTTTTTTTAAGTAGTTTTGTTACCATTTTTCGAAATAAATTTTCGAATTATAAGAAAGTCCTTTGCAGAGTATGGAAAAAAATGTGTATTTAGAAATGGAAGGTCCTGAATCTAAACACAGAAATCTGACATATTTGTTCCAGTTTCTTATATAACAGAATAGCATATTCTTTGAGAACAGGACATGAATTATAAATAGCACTCTCTTCATTAAAAGGGGATTTGAATATATGAAGTGCGTTTCCAACTCTTCATAATACAAGACTAATAATCCACATATAGAAGGGAATGTTTGCGTAACAAATTCCAAAGATTTATATTTCAATTAATATAAGATTTCACTAACAAGGCTTCAAAGTCCAAACTAAATATAAACACAGACATAGAAAAGTTCAAATATTACTCCAATTTTATATGAAATCCCATCGGAGAATTCACTTAGCAATTTAAATAAAGTATTCCCTACAGCTAATCTAATTTTCGTTCTTCCCAGAAATTTACTTTCCATTCTTTGTGATTTACTTATAAACTGAGCATATATCTAAGAGTTCCTTTAAACACTTATTAGCTTTTAAGAATTGTTTACTTAACAGAGAAGTGCAATATGTATGACATTACCATTATGTTTAAAAATTCTATAAAAACAGTAATAAATCCAACTGATTCCTGAATTTTAGAACAATCATTTAAAACAAATAACATTTTTAAAAAGTCGAAAACGCTCATTACATGAAATTTTAATCAAGGACACACATTTTGCAATTTCAGTCTCGTTCTCTTATTTATTTTGTAATTTCTACAGAAACCTTTTAATTCTACGCACTCAATTAGCTTTTATGTTCCGTTACGAACTAATGATAAATTTGTTTCTTCGCAAAACAACTTAATTTTCTTCTACGAACAATCTTGTAATGTGACGATTTTAATATCTTGTTCTTGTTTGACTTGTAGGTTAAACACTGTTAAAGGTTTCATTTGTGTTATTATATTAAATGCATTTTTGTGGCCACCTTATTGAGGTTCAGACACATTTCTAAACTCTGGAATTGTGCCTCGGGGATCATTAAGATATTGATGGACATATTGCGTGCAGTTTAGCTTGTTCAAACTAATTAAATGGAAATGAAATACAGAATGGAAAAAAAAATAACTCAACAATTCGATGATGTGAGGACGAAAGTTTCTGGTTTTGAGGTATTCTAATATCAATATACTTGCCATTTTTTTACAAATTAGTTTATATTTTTAGAATACTGGAATCAAATTTCTTTTAAATAATGTCTTCATAAATCATTATAAAGAACTCAGAAAAAAAACTAATCATACAGACATTGTTTCATTTTCTAAAAAGCTGCACGACAGAAATTTACTTAAAGGAATCTAAACGATTTTATTATGTTTGACTTTAAAGTGATTTAAACGAGCAATGTTTTTTAAATACAAATCGTTTCTTTTCTTCTTTTTTTTAATGAAGAAAGAATATATTATAGAAAACTATTATGAGAAATTAATATAAGCAGGGATCTTCAAAAATATTTACGTCTAGTCAAAAATAATTATAATGAACTAGTACGTCCAGTCAAAAATAATTATAATTAAAGTATGCATCTCAAAAATATCTGAATGTTATTAAGTTTTTCTAAACACAAAAAGCCATTCTGGTCTTCGAAAAAATGTTCTGAACATGTCTTTCATTTCAATATTTGGCGAAGTGGCCTATTGGTATGGTCTTAATTTGAACCTGAGGGTTCCAGGTCCTATACCCGATTCCACCGAAGAACAACTGTATACGCATATCCGGTGCACATTAAATCTGTCGAGGAGCTGGTGTGGCTAAAAGTGCCAGCTTAGACCTCATCCTGATCATATGTTTCTTCCCAAAATAGCATTAGTGTTGCTTTCAAAAGCGATATTAATGAAATTAATCTAAATTTCATTACACTGCTCATAAATTTAATTAATGTTTTAACATAATTTAATTTTAATGAAAGTTTATTTTTTCTTCTTGTTCGTTTCTTTCCTTAACTTTTAATTAAATTACTGTGATCACTCCGTTTTTCCCATAAATAATAAAATTTAATAAGCTCAATTATTTGTTTAAGTGAATAGTTAGGATACCATTTGCGCTTTTCTCGCAATATCAACAGAAAAATGTTAGGTCAAATTTATTAACAACTTGCACTTTAGAAAGTTTAACATCCTGGAATTAAAAAGATTGTATTTGTCTCTTGCAAAAAAAAAAGGCAATTAATCTGCACGATTTTAATAATATCTGTACAAATTGAAATTTTTGATTACTACTTATGGCATTAAATGATTCAAAATTTCATATGCTCTAATTTCCTTCAACATTTACTAAAATTTTAATCGTGGTTTCAATAAACAAATTTTTAAATTATTCCTAAAATAAAATATTATAATAGGTATTTTACCTCAAAAAATAAATTCAAAATATTCACGAAAAACAACACCTACTCCTTTAGTAACTAGTAAACAAATAAGATTGGAATATTCCTTAAGATTAAAAATTTTCGATAACAACCTTGTTAAAATGAATCTTTGTCGTACATAATAAAACAGACTTAAAAAGTATAAAAAATGCAAGAAATTAAACAAAATGCTAAGAATTTTGTTATGTTCTATGAAATTGATAGAATATTGATCTATTAAGCAAAAGAATGCCTTTACGACTCAGTCAGAAAAAAAATTTCTTTCTTTCAGTTTTTTATAACATTCCAAATTAAAACTAATGTAGTATAAAATTTCAAATTAAAACTAATGTATTTGAATCAATTCAGATGTATTATTATTATTTTTCTTGTTAGCTAACTGGGAGGCTCTCTTCTTCTTTTATTATTATTATTATTTATTTATTTATTTTGTGCCGAACCTCTCAACAATCTCAGTTCATTCATTCAAACTATCACTACTTCTCCATAGTGTTTGTTTCACAATACAATATGAGAATTTTAGTTTTGCATTCAATTAATTTCTATACACTAGATTTAATATAAAAATATTAGTAATTCATTTTACCTTCGCTATCATAATTCCGTCGTTTATTTCAAAAATTATAATCGTCTGTCTTCTAGTAAGTTTTGAAAAAAATTCAGCTGTTGTCATGCCTAATCAATCATATTGCTCTGGTTCTTTCATAAACTTTTGAATTGCACCTGCGTTCTTTTATAAACTTTTGATTGCACAATAGCGAGCATCTGTCATTTGGCCAGCAGTTATTTGGCACTGCTGCTTCGGGAAATTTAAAATATAAATATAATTCGACACTATTATATAGTACGAACTTATAATTCAGTTCAGGCTGAAACTTCGCAATAAGCAGGTGCCAAATTTTATTTAATATTTGAGATTAAAATACTAAAAATCAAACTTTATTTTTAATTCCTCACGGTTTTCAAAAAAAATCTAAATATTAGAAGACATATTTATTGCTACTGTATTAATCCCAAGTATTTCTCTTAATCTAAGTAGAACATCTCTTTAACAAAAGTCGAAAAACGTCGTTTACTAAATAGTCACAAAAAACTCGTACGTTATATATCTCAACATAAAGTTTTGTGTTATCTGATTGCTAATGTCATTCACTTTATTTGAATCCCATATTCTACGCAATAAAATAGATATTCATAACAAAAGCAAGAAGCTAACAACCATTTTTTAAATCGACATCCTTTTAGTTAAGGAAAAATTACAACAGCGTTGCCACTCTCGCTAAACTAAAAAAAAATTGTAACAGCGTTGCCATTGACTTAAAATTTTAAATTACAAATGTAAATATAAAATCTCAGTTACTGTGCCCAATTTATTTGGCTATGTTTTGATTATGTTAATTATAAGTTATTCATATTGTGGAACATTGAGACTTATTCGCCAATATTATACGTAAATAAATTAAAAATGAAAATAAAAATAATTAAGATCTCTTTTATTAGTGTGCTAAAATCGAGTAAATAATTTTTAACAGAAATTTGGATAAAAAAAAATATTCATAAAATCATGAAATGCTTTTAAATTTTTATCAAATTTACTACAGGATGGCTCATTTTATATAGAGCTAAAATTAAATGTTCTTAAGCAATATATTGATATTTATGTTCAAAACCTGTTAAAATTTTGTATGTATATCTGAAATGTACCATTATTTATGAACTTCGTCACATCAGAAACTGATTACCAAATTCCCATCTTTACGAATTTGAAAAAAAATCGAACTAAATAAAAGCGCCTAAACAACACATGAATTAATAAAAATTCGAAGGAATGAAAGCACATATATGTTGATAAATTCCTAACTATAGAATGCAGGTCATTAGATTACTTTTCTCACTAACATTATTTTTAGATATGTGTAAAAAATAATATATATAAATTCATGTTGCATCGGCTTTTGCAGTATTCATTTCACTAAATTTCCAAACATACTTTTTTCTAAGCAAAATATTTTAAAAGCTTTTCGAAACTTTTACTCAAAAAGAACAAGAAAATTGTGAAATTCTGTAAAAAGTTATAGAATACTATAAGTGTTAGGATACAAAATATTTATTAAAATTATTATAAATAATTATTTTAAATACACTTTAAGCTGAAAGGCTTTCAAAATTTTTATTTACAATGACAAATGTGCACATATATGAAGCACACAAAGTGTTTTCCAGCGAAAAATTACTTTCTGCCCTTGTAGGATAAAACTTAATTTGTTGGATATAATTAACTTTACAGCCCTTCATAATTTCTAAGTTTATATTAGAAACTCAGATGAAACCAGTTTGTTATGAAAATACCCTTGCACAAAATAATATTCTCTCAGAATTCAGTGCGCTACCGAGCGTTAAACCTCTCACATTGTCGTCTACAAACCAAACTCACCTTCTGCAGACAGACTGGGAGGTCACTTAAAGCAAGAGTATCAAATGGGAATTTCAAATGGCTAGTTGTGGAGTAATCAATCTCTCGCGTAGCGTAGAATTTCACACTACACCTCAAGAGCTTCCTGTTCGCGTCAGGAATTAAGTGATGTTATCCGGGACCTACGTTCTTTATTACCCGACTTAAATTAGTATTCGGGTTACCGCGCTTTTAAACTAGAAGCGGTTACTAAACTCTTGCGCACAAAACGTGCACTGTTTGAATAAAGTGAACCTCCATTTGAAGATCTGAGCTTTTAGTTGAGTCAGTTGATTTTGAATCGGATAGAAATAGTTTGCTGACTTTTAAGTGTTTTAGAAATTTTCATAACTAGTGATAATTGCAAATTGTAGAGAAAGCGGTTTGTTAAATTCGTGAATATTACATATGCTTTGTTTCAGTAAAAATTATATTTCATATGAAGATCTGAGCTTTAGTTGAACTTTGTTTAAGTGGAATGGAAATGGTTTGTAATTCAGAAACTTTCTTAGCGATACAAAATCGTGAAGTAAATAGATGGTGAATGCATTATACAAAACAAGTCATGTTTTAATTTTGGGGTTTGAATTCTAATTCTCCATCTGGAGATCTGAGCCTTTAGTTGAATTGAATTTAAATCTTCTGAAAATTAGAGAATTCTAAATTTGTTATAATATTTCTTGATGTGATAACATCTGAAAGGCTTGCGAGCATATCTATACTTATAATAAAGCTCAATGTGTTTGTGTGTGTGTGTGTGTGTGTGTGTGTGTGTGTGTGTGTGTGTGTGTGTGTGTGTGTGTGTGTGTGTGTGTGTGTGTGTGTAAATATTATTTGAAAGAAAAAATCGTTTCATTTCTTATCAAAGTTTTTAATTGCACATCATTTATTATAAGCATTTATACATTCTTTAGTCATGACAAAACAGTTAAATATTTAAAATATATATCTATTGCCTTTTTAAGTACAAATGCTATTATTTACTATACGCATTTTTAGGGCCATTTTTTTTTTCTTAATTTGAATAAATCGAATTTTGTTAATGCTCCATCAGATACAGGCTACCCATGTTAATCTATATCCCTATATAGAACATTATTAGATAAATATAAAAGTCATAGTAAAACTAAAAATTATGATCTTGAAGTTGAATAAAGAAATTTAATGTAGGATTTCAACAATTTTAATAACATTACTTTCGATATCAATTAAATATTATAACAAATTCCATCATTAAAATTATTGGGTTTGCTACGAAACACACGCAAAGAATTCATACTGAAGCTTTCAAAATGCGTGGTTTTGAAAAATTCAGAGAATATTTTTCATTTTTTTCGACAAAAGAATCATCTTTGTACTCCACAGAATCAATAAAAAGAAATAATTTTGAAGCTTCGAAATCTCATATCTTATTCCATAGAGAAAATTATCTAGCGCGTGTGAACTTAAGAAACCGGGAAATTATTTTTTTTTCCTAATATTTTAGAAAAATCCAATGCAGTACATATTGAACCATAGAATTGATACCCTGAAGGAAATATATAGAAATGGTTGATAAATATTTAAATAAACTAGTTCTTACAAAAGCAAGCAATTTAGTTAGTGGATTCAGGTTTCTTAGAAAGTTATATATTTTCAATTTTCTAATAAGAAACTTTCTTTATTTGGCTTCGAAGCCAAGAAAGTAACAAATGATAGATATAAGATTAGTTGATGAATTATTAAATAAACTAGTTCTTTGAAAACACGAAAATCAGCAGACGATTTTGAACAATTGTAAAAGTGATATTTCTACTTTTTAACAAACGATTTTTCCCACGTTAGTTATTTTTTCTGCAACATCTCTTTCTTACGCATCAAAAGTAAAATTAAAGATCGAATTTTCTGTTTGCTTTATAATTCTGAATTCAAAAATTTTCAAGGAAAATTCAGTAAAGTATTTAATTTCAGATTTGCAATCAAAGTATTGCATTCCGACTTTTGCATTTCCAAAATGCACAAAAGAAGCGAAAAGTCTAAACATTGAAAAATAAATTGGAATTTTCCGTTTAAGGATTATTTTAATAATACATAAAAATATTCTAAATTAAATTTTAATTTAAACTCTGTATCGTGTTTTTTTCCAAATGAGATATTATTATAATTAAAATATATAAATACTTTAATTCATAATACATAATTACTTTAGTTCATAATACATTAGTTACATTTTCAGATTAATCCATATGTATATGAATAATTTCCTGGGTGAATTTCAACACAAAATCATCTCATATATCTCAAAAAAACAATTTCATTATATGCAAATTAATATACCTACAATCATTCTTTACAATATAAAACTCTCCTGCCAGCAATTATTCAGCATATTTCCTAGAGGAAAATAAGGGTATTGTAAGTTAAACTGATACCGGAGTCAAGGATGTATCTATCTACATGAAAGGAAATCAATCACTCCTCTATCCGTCTATGTCAAATTATATTAGAGTCATTAGTCTATCATCGATCATTCCATAGATCCCATAGTCACATTACTATAACATAGCCTCAACTTAAACAATATTAACAATCAGTGACAACGTTAGTTGAAATGATATATATCATTGACAACCAGTTAAATTGTCATGAATTTTAAGTCTACCCTATTAAATTAAGTGATATGTTTCCTTAGAATTAAATTTCAAAACTGGCGACTGATGTTTTCAAATGAATCTCTATGATTAAATCAAGAATTATTCCATCTTATTCTGAGACACGTAGATGTGTATATTAAACAGTGACCCTGTCCCTATTAAAGCTGCATGTATGTGATATAGCATATGGATTTCAATCTAAGTCTTTGCCAAATTTTCAAAAAAAGTTCTATCTGACTATGTTAACTTCAAATTTAATTCATTAAACAATTAATATATCTCAAGAAAGAAACTATATTTTTATTCCATAATTTTACTGAAAAACGTATATTTACTGAACTATATTTACTGAAAACGTATTTAAATTGTTTGCCTAAAATTAATTTTTGAAAATAATTTGCATTTTTCAAAAACTTATGAAAACTAATCAAAGCTCTGATTTTTTAGATAGAAATTATATTTCTTCAAGTTTTTAAAGTGGTCATCGATTGTTTCTAGAAAGCATATGTAAAGCGTCTTGATAAATGAACACAGTATTTCGTTTCTAACGAAACACATGAATAAATAGACGGTAATGATGATGAAGTTGTATTTAATGAAACTGCATATCGAAGTGAGGCAAACAATTAATAATTTTTTATTCTCCGTGAATTAAATATAGTTAATAGAAGCTATACTTGGGAAAAAATCCTAATCCTTGAACATCTTTTTTTGTTTTTTTAGAAAAAAAAGTATCGTCAGCCTTTTTCATTTTTTCCCAACGTTTCCGTAAAAAAAGTTAAAAGTAAATGTTTGTGTTTTTTTTTTTTTTTTTGTTGTCCTTTCCTTCGTTTCTTTCTTCTGAACAGAATACTATCTATATTTTAGTACAGTTTTATCCAGTTCAAAATACAACATCCCAAAAATCAACACAACATCATAAATCACACATTGCTTAAAAATAAAACTCCTCAAATGTTGCAAGCAAAACACACTAAGTTTTTGCGGTACATTAACAAAGAAAGTTCTTTCTAAATTTCTGAAGTAGCAAAACAAATATGACAGCAAAAGTTTAAAAAAAAGATTTCTTCAAATAAAGATACATCATTAATCCAATCTGTTTTTCCCATACCTTATTTGATTTCAGTAGCATATTTGTACTGCAGGCAGACAAATACAAAAGCCATTTTTGACAATTTTCTACCAAAAGTATAATTCATTCGATAAAAATAAATATTTATCACGGATTCGGTAAATAAAGCATGGATTCACAACAATAAGCAAAAATAGTAGCTGTCTTTGAACAAATGTGGTTTTCATCATAAATGATGTTTAACTTCATGTAATTCAATCCGAGATCGGACTGAATTTTAACCACAATATTGCAAAGGAGTAGTCAGCTTCTTCATTTTATCTCCGTTTCAATCGAGATTTAATCCTTTAAGCTTTGATTTAAAACTACTCCTAAGAAATCTGAGATTATTTATCACCAACTTTCTCGCTAAATCTTTCTTTAGAACAAAAATCAACATCCTCCCTAATAAATAAGTTTACGAGCATTATACTACTGTAATATATATTCATGAAAATAATTAAAAATATATAATTGTAATTAATCTCAGATTCTATCAATGATTTTAAAAGGAAAACTAAAATGTAATATATTTTCATGAATGTATTGACATTGAGTTTTAGGAACATTGGAATGTAAAATTTATCTTTAAAATGTCTGTAATTCCATTTATAGTTGCCATTTTTGATAGAATCTAGAAGACCAATGCCATTTTTAAAGGGGACATGCAACAAATTGTACTTGAAAATTTCACATGGATTTTTAATTTATTAATTTGACCTTAACAGCAATTAGTGTATCAAGAAATTTATTTTAACGAAAAAGATTAGCGAAATTTATTTTCGCAGCTTTTACTTATTATTTGCAGAGCAAATATATTTTTCTTTCATGGTAATTAATTCTACTCTACATTACTACTTTTGTATTTTTCAATCAGGCACACACACCCATATACAAATATATATATATATATATATATATATATATATATATATATATATATATATATATATATATATATATATATATATATATATATAGAGAGAGAGAGAGAGAGAGAGAGAGAGAGAGAGAGAGATAGATAAATAGATAGATAGATATAGATATATAGATAAGTGCACGGATTGTAAAAATTTAATAGAAACATGTAACAAATTAATTAAATTTTCTTTTTGAAATTACTATTTAAAAGTCTATAATTGTTTATTTAAAAGTTCTATGTGAAAAATAACATTCATATATTAATATAAATAAAGCCAAGAAATTAATTTATTAATTAATTACAGTATTATTCTTAATCAATTAAAACAATACTATATTATAAAACATACTAGATTATAAAACATACTATAATATAATTATTTATATTAATTAATTAAAGTATTATTCTTAATAAATTAAAAAGTATTAAATTCTAAATGATTCAAATACATATATCACTGCACAATATAGGGATAAATAATACAAAAAAATAAAATCAAATGCTGTAATCAAAAGTTAAATAATCTACGAGAACCGTAACTGAAAACAAAATTTTCTTAGAACACCCTTAGCTCTAATGTTATATAATCTAAAAGAGCGAATTCTGATTTAAACTCAAATTCTACCAGAGCGACACACATCGCCATTTTGTTTTAAGGCCCATTCGAATATTAATCTCTTAAATTTCGAAATAAAAGTAATCCTCCGTAATTTCACAGATCATTTATCACTCACGCTCTCCGCTAAATCTGTCTCAAGAGCAAAAATTAGTATCTGAGGAAGCAAGTTTAAAACCACTACACACTCAGCGAACTTAAGATCGCATTACGGAACGAAGTAAAACGCAGATAATTTTCGCTTAAGCTAATAAACTACGTCTGGAACACGAATTTTTAAACAACCGTTATAAAACGGAATATTTTTCGCTAGAGCGGAGGGCTCATTTAAACTCCGAAAGCCATTAGCTGCTCTTTTAAATCCGGGCAATGGACGTCCAGGCAGGAAAGATTTAAGCAGAATCGCAAAGAAACGTATAAAAGGCATCATAACAACCGGATATTCTGTAACAACGCGCCTCGAAAAGTGTTGCTTCTTTAGTATGCAAAGTGCGCGAGTTTTCTAAAGTGTATGGTTTTTAAAGGGAATATCATCTATCTCTTTCTGTTAAAGCCGCAGCCGATCTGAATACAAATTTAGATAGCTTTACAAAAACCGTTTCCTGTTTGAAATCTTTTAAGATGGCGGATGCTATATTTATCCACGTGGCTGCAGTTTGTTTATCGTATTAAGGCATTGGACTTAAAGGTAAACTCTTTTTATGCGAAGAGTTCGGGTGCATACGTTTTCCAATAAGTCACGTTAAGTCTGAATTATGACTTTTAATCCTGTATAAGTTTAAGTATTTTCTATTCATGGCACTGAAATGAGTAAATATATTTCTTTTAAAAGACAACATTCTTTATTTTAATTTGCATAAAATAACGTTCAGGCAATAAATGTTAGTGCTTCATTAAATCTTGATGATTTGCAATAAATATTTCATTTTCATTCTTTTTACTAATTTCGGTATTATTTGAAAATTACAAAAAGTACTCGGACAGTGCTGCTTTGCACAAATATACATGCAAACCTGTTAGCCTTTTTAAAATCCGTAAGATTTTAACAGAGCCTTTTTAGGACCTGAATATCGCACCAGTAATTGAATCTTAATAATTTTTGTATTTTAGGTAGTTTCCATATAGGAAGATTGCCTATTGCAATGGTTATCATGACCAGACTTTCAGAAAATTTCAGCAGTTCTTCAGCGATCATGTTCCTAGAACCAAAACCATCCTTCATTCAACAGTTTGTATTATATGAGGCCACGGTGGTCTGGTGGTAAAGTCTCGGCTTCGAAACAGGGGATTTCAGGTTAGACCTGATTCCGCCGAAGAATCGTCGTGCAACCGGGTCGGATGCACGCTAAATCTGAATGGGGCCAAACGACCTCCAGCTCGTGCAGTGCGTAAGTTAGGAAAGGCAGTATCAGGTCAAGTGTCGTCCTTGTCATCTGACCGTGGTTGAAAATTACAAGGTCCGTCCCAAAATAGCCCTGTGTTGTTTTAGAAAGGTTAATATAACTAAACTTGCATATATATATATATATATATATATATATATATATATATATATATATATATATATATATATATATATCTTGTTGACTAGTATAATTTGGAGTAAATTTGATAGCTAGTTTGATATCATGTTTTATTTTGATTTTTTTATCTAATTTTGTTTGAATTTGAACCTGCTTGTAAGAAATGTAAAAGCATCGAATGATTTCATATATGGGCCATCTAGCTCAAAGGGGGAAGAAATGGTGGGGGGATGAATATTTCGCTATAGCTGCCTTAATACTGAAGACAAAAAATAAATCAAATTTGCCAAATTTGCCTCATCAAGATGATAATCTTTTGTATTTAAAGTTTTTCAGTAATACAATTTTTTCGAAGTTAGGGCCTAAAATGCGATTTCATTTTATAGTTTTGACTGCATTTTAATATCAAAAATTTAAGTTGCCGGTTTTTTACAAAACTGGCAACATAGCAACAAATCAGCCAATACGGCTTCTACCTTTAATTCATTTCTATATTTTGAAGTTGTCTAAAATGCATGTGGGCAAAAGATTAACAGCTTGCATAAAACTAATTAAATTAAAATAAAGGGAAAAAATATTTATTGGCAACATTATATAAAAATCATCAGCAGAAAAAAATTGATGATCATTGGTGTGATTGTCACATCTCTGTTTCGGTTAGATTATTCCAGTTAGTTTTTGTCTTAATGATTGAAAGAAATTTATAAACAATAACTTAAATGAAAAAAAAAACTCTCTTTTACTTCCGACTTGCCGACAGGAATGTTTTTTCTTCATTATGATCATTTGTATTTTATTACGATTTTACCACCGATTGCTTTATATCATTTTACCAGAAACTATTTTTCTGTTAATATTCAATCAGCAAAAAACTTTTTGGGGTAATACAACCTAAGTTCTAACTCCATAAAATTTCAAATTAAATGAGAAGAAAAACCTTTCAGCCTGAAATAAATTTTTAAAAATCTTCCTTTAAAAAACAGTTTCTCTATAGTTGCTATTCATAGCATGTTTTTCGCTGATTCTTTTTTTATATGTCATAAATATTTCATTGTCAGCGTTCCTTCTAATTTACGAATAAAGAAGTAAGGGGATTAAAAATGGATATAATAAATTGAAATACATTCTATTAAAATATAAGCTCTTGACAAAATTCAGATTGAAAGAAAATAATTTACTGATCACAAGAAACCAGTTCTGGTTTGTTTTTTAATTCTGATTAAAATATTGTTCATGCTGCCAACATTTATTATACTTTCGTTGAAAGCAAGATATTTCCCATCGTCTGTTTAATTTTCGTCTATAAAGAATAAAAGAAAATGAAATAATCTTCAGAAGCTCTCTTAGGGAAATAAAATATTGTTACTAATCTCTAATATTATTTTTTTTTGTGCACTTAGATTCAAGGTAATGAAGAGATATTTGCGAATATTTCATTTAATGCTGAATGAATGTTAAATCAACCATCCCCACTTTGGCAACGATCTTAGCGATGATTTGGCGACAGTGTGATGAATTTGATGACTGTAGTGACAAAATTGAAGGTTCTTGAAAATATAAGAATTATGGCAATATCTCAATTCGGAGCCAAAATTGGGAATCCTTTTCGAAATTTTTATATTCGACTGCGGAAGCTGTATAAACTGAGGCGTCACACTTAAATGAATTTGTTTTTTAATGTGTTGATCTCTTCGACTGTTTTATTCCAACCGCTATTATGTTAAATTCGGTTTCATTAGCGATAATGTTGACCATTATTGTAACTTCTGATTCTTTTGATTTTAAAATTCGAATTTTGGTGTGTATAGCCTTTGGACATTTCAAAAGAAATTATAAAAAGGGTTAAAATGCTCATCAGGTAGCAACTTTCGGTATCAATTGCATTGTATTTTAAAATTGCATTTTCACCAAAACTAATATTTTTTTTCTTTTTAGATTACATATTTATTTTCTTTTAAAAACGTCTGTTCTGAAAGGAATCAATTCAGGAATCAAATATATATATTTATATATATATATATATATATATATATATATTTCATGAGGCATGCCAACCAAACGAAATGAAAGTTCGAGAAATGAAAGCTGAAATTCTTAATAAAACTTTAAATTCTGATTTTTAACATTTTTTACTTAAAATTTATGAATTTGTTCGAATTCCTAAACTTTAAATAATATTAGAAATATATTTGCTTTATTTCTACAATATAATATGAAATATATCGTGGAAATTTTCCAAAAAGGTGAAATAAAGAAAATTCCATTTTAATATGAGAAATTAATATCTTATTACGTATCAGCAAATTCTTTCATTGTTTTCGATACAAAAATCAAGGCTGAATAAAATTCAATCGAAATCGGAAAAGGATATTAGCACAAGAACCAATATTTCACAAAAAATATACGATCCAAAGTTCTTCCAATTAGCTCAGTTTTTACAAAATAAGATCCTCCATAACTTTTCATGAAATTCTTATCAAGAACAGAGCAGTGATCCATCAAAGTAGTGACACTCTGGGATAAGCGGTTTTATCAAATCCCGCAGTCATTTGTATCTTAATGTGTCTTGAGCTCCCACTTATCGTTAAAGATTCCATTAACTTTAAAGCGATTTTCTCTGCTTTAGTATGGGAGTATTAGTCATTAGCTAAGCAGGGACCATATGGTTATGAAAATGAATCAGCGTGAAGCGAGCGAGAATGCACCGAATTTAAGTAATTAATGCACCGAATTTAATTTATTGTATAAGTAGGTAGAGACGACATGGTTATGAAGTTCAAGCATATGATAATGTGATTTTTAATAATTATAAGTAACATTTTTTGTAAACAGGTATTTTTGTAAGACAAATTTATTTTCTGTAGGTGGTACAAGGTCACATTTTCTACCTCGTTATTGGTTGTCTGGTACCAGTAACGCCGTAAAAAGGTGACCTTGAACCGCCTACAGAAAATACACAGACAATGGTTTTAAATAACTCAATATCGTACAATGTTTACTTTTTTATTACTATATTGTCTCTTTGAGTATAGAGAAAGTTCCATGTTTTAGACCTTTTCAGATCTTCCTGAGTTCGAAAAACACATTTTTGGAAAATGCCCGTCTGTCTGTCTATCTGTCTGAGATAAAAATTACTTAAAAACACTTTTAGCTAGATTTATGAAATTAGGTATACGGTTTTTGCTCCAAATTTGTAGATTTCTATCAAATTTTGAGCAAAGTCAGTACAGAGTAAGCCTGTCAGCATTTTACAATAAATACTGATTTGTTCGATTCAAAATTCTCCACGTTTATCTTATTCCTGATTTCGAAAAATACATTTCTGTATAATGTCTGCCTGTCTGTGACAAGAATAACTTGAAAATGCTTAGAGCTATACGAAGAAAATTTGGTATATATACCAAATTCGTAGATTTCTGTCAGATTTTGAGCGAATTGTATTTAGAAGAATTCTGCTTGTACGACTGTTCGAATACAAAACTAACACGATAATTACAAAAGGAAGAGAATCAAAAATTCAAATTTTTTGCAAAAAGAGTTTTAATTATTAAATTTCTTCACAAAAAGTTTTTCAATTTTCTCTATTTTTCTAAATATATATCATTACAATGCCTTCAATGATTTTATATATGAACTTACAATAATTTAATCTCCTCGGAATCTTAAAGAAAACCAAGTTCATCATGAACCATGCTTTTCTTTCCTTTATTACCTTTCTAATTTTGTAGAAGTTGCATTATTCTTATTTTCTCTTTTGGATACTAGATGGCGATGCCTGATTAGGCCATCCCATAGTGCATTGCGATTGTAATTAGAATGAGATGTGATGCTGTACTGTGAAGCTGCGCGCGTGAATGTCTTGTCTTCGTGTTTGTGCTTGTTTAGTGTGTGAATGTGATTATTAAAAGAAATGTTCCTAAAACCATTCGTCCTGTTGCTTCCTGCATGGATCATAATAATCTACATTGCACCACAATTTCTTATTTTTTCCATTTAATGAATGGCGAGCACATTAATGAGAACACATTAATGCACGTATCAATGATATAAATTTTATTTAAATTTCTTATCACCTAGTCTCATGAAACTCCTCCCATATCTCTCTAAGTATACGAAGTTTAAACTGAATAAACCGTTATTTTTAGAATTCTAGTACAAAACATAGAATACTAATAAGTTCAGTGTCCAGCTTATCTTTTGCAAAACAAAAATATGAAAATAGGTTACAAGTAACCTGATATTCTCGTAGATCTACTTCAGAGTTAGCCAAGCGAAACGCATCAAAGTTGTACCCTTGAATAACCATGTAAAATATGCAAGCCTCTTCTCACCTTTCCAACTAGGTATAGTCACTCAATAAATGACTCCGGGTCTGGTGTTAAATTCAAATTCGGTTGGCTACTCATGGAAATGAGATGGATGCGAGCCTCGGCTGACAGCATTATTGGCTTCCAATGCCAGCCTTCTTGAGGGAAGCCAGTTTCCAATGCAGAGATTTAATTAGGAATCGGCGATTTCGAATTTCGTTCGACTCTTCGGCAAAGTGAAGGGGTCTCTAGCAGGGTTTTGGAGAGGGATTTCGAATTTGGTAAAAGGTGGATGGACAGCGCGAAGCCCTTAATAAATAATTAGAGTCCCGGAAAGTCTGGTAAAAGCCCGCAGGCTGCAGAATTAAGATGGCTAGAGTGGGAAGTGTCAAGAGGAAATTGGGAAATTATCGGATTGCTTCGTAGAGATTAACGAAGGCTGGAACCCTTTCGTCCACAGTGAAAAATTTAAGAAATTTGCTGCAGAATAGTTCAGCCTGAGGGAAAATGTTGGTCAAGAAAATAAATAGATGGTTGTGGAAGATAAGAGTATATTCAGTTTCCGCAACGAAGTCTAGAAATTTGATTAAAAATGTTTTGAATAAAGTCTATGAACACCATAAAATTATTAAGTAAACTTTGTATAATATGAAATCTGAAGCTTCATTTCAATCGATGCATTAATTAAAAGCTTGCATAATTAGATTGCTTTAGTAGCAAATGATTGTTTATACAGATCTTAAATTAATTTAAATCCCATAACAAAGTTAAACCAATATTATATGGGATGAAATATTTTTTGGCAGAAGCAAGCAGTTGAATTCATTCGTATTTGGCATTTTTAATCTTTTTAAACTAAACATAGTAACTAAATCATTCCATAGTTAGTTTTTTTTTTAAACTTTTAAACACAATCTATGAATACCAAGAATATATGTTTCAAATAATAAATTTCTGATATTTAACTGATATTTTAATCTTGTATTTTAAATTGGACTTAAAAATAAAACAATAATCCTTTATCTTTTTTTAAAATTCATATTTCTACCAGTGAATAATCAAATAAAACCTGTCGTAAATTTACTGATTTCTATCTATCTATCACTTTCGGAATTGCCGTACCTTAAATAAAAATAAATCTGCTGTTTGTGTTTCTTTTTAAATTTAAATTTCAATAATGAAAACTACTTTTATCCTGGATTATAAAACAACAAATTTAAAAAAATAATTAAAAAATGTATATACATTTTTTAAAGATTTTTTTAATTTTATATGTATTAATTAATAAAAATAACTATTTCAGACAAATTATTTTTTCTCAAATTACAGAAAATATTACTTTAACTTTCAATTTTTTAAAAATATAATAATATCTATATCTTACATTAGATTTTAAGTATAAAAAATCTACGAATACCATTATTGCTTATTTAAAGATAAGCGAGAGTCCATTAAAATATACCTATCAGTTTTAATTTTAAATCTTTAGAGAATCGCTGAAATAAGGATATTATGGAAACATAAAAGTACTGGAGTTTTTTTTTAAACTTTGGAAAAAGTAATTTAAGATTTAAAATATATTTCTTCAACTCTTGAAATCTTTATAAAGATGCAGAATTTGCTCTTTCATCTTAAAATGGAACTTCTTTATTATTTTTAAAGTAAATTTGGATCTTTTGGTTAAAGGATTATAATTTTAGTATCATACTTATTTTCAAGCTGTTCAATGCTTTTAAATTCTTTAACATTTAAAAAACTTTTTGTCCTATAAAATTAATGAATTGATAATAATCTCTTGACGAAGTTACATTTATTAAGAAAGAGTTTTAATCCTTTAATTCTTTTAACATGTTAAAAAAATTTTTATTTCAAAATTGAAAAAGTGATAAACATGTTATGCGCCAAATAGATTCACCTTTTATAAATTTTTCTTTTCAGCTATTTTTCAGAAATTTCATATCTGATATTTCAGAAAATACAGAATGCACTATCCTCTGTTGAAACAATGCAAATTGATAGAAAAGTGAAATATTAGTTCAAATTTGTATCGGCTTATTTTGTCATATTCAAACAGTTTAAAACTAAATGATATAATCTATTCAAGATTTTACTCTCATTTTCCAATTTAAATTATCAAAATTTAGTCCAGCATAAACACCTACGAAAAATAATAAAAGAAGTAACAGAACTCTCTGCTCCTGAGTTGTTACTTAACCTTATTTAACACGACAGATAATAACTTGTTTTCTCCTCCAAAAACTGCTGCCCTGTCACTGAGAGCTTAATTTGATGCCTGACATTTTTAATTACAGCTGGTGGATTTTTTAAAATAAAGCCTCCTTGAAAAATTCATGTTTTACGCCAACGAATCGCAGAGTATCGATTGAAAGGAGAATTCCCTGAAGCGATGCGCCGCACTATTTCTCAATTTCCTTCGAGCGCCAAACTCTGGCAGAAGAATTCTTCTTCCGTTAATCTTGGCAAATGCATTAACGGTACCTCGAGAGCCCTCAAACCTTCACTCAATTAACGGAAACTCACTAGTTGATCAGTGATTAACATCCAGAAAAGTCTTCTCCCAACCACCAGTTGAGCGCGAACCCCGATTGCCAACGAAAAAAGAACAAAAGCAATTGAATTCTTTCTTCCCGAAGCTTAATTTGGTGCCTTGGAAATAAATGTTTGACTACTTTCTACAACAAGGGAAACTAATATCTTTTATTTCACTCTTTTTCTTCTTCGTATTTCTCCCTAATGTTGACTATTAATTAAAACCCAGGGTGATCGTTTCCTTTGACACAAGTCCTCGATTTAATTGGTGCCACGAATCCCTGAAAGTCATTACCTCGTCCTGAACGCTCGCAGTATTGCTGACAGGCATTTTAGGGGCGGGTGGGACCGCTTTTTGTTTCTGTCCTGTCAAGGGGCTGCAGGAATTGGTGTTCAACTAATGGCACGATTCTGCTGCCGATTCTGCTTCGCTGGAAATTGTTCTGAGATAACTAATAAGCTGTCTTTTTGAGAACATTGTTAACCGTTTCAAAGTCGGAGAAATCTGTCTTGGATGTCGTGTGGTGCGGAATAAATTACCTGGCTGTTATTTGTTTGAGCGGAGCTCAGGAAAATTAAGTTATTCTTTCTGACATGATTATTCATTATGTAATTTGGTAATATGAGTTATCATGTAAATGCTTTTATCAATTTATATGTTATTTCTCTAATACAATTATAATTGTACCTGTTTACGAAAATTAGAATTGAATTCGAATTATTGAGAGCCCATAAACAAAAAATATATCACTTTCTAATGGGTATCTAACACCCTACTGCTTATTAATATAACAAGCAGCATTTTGGAAAATAAATAAGAAGCCAACTTCTTGCATGTATTGATTACATATTGAAAAAAACAATAAGAATGCTTCCCTATATATTATAGAATCAGAAATAAATAAGACAACTGCTGTTTATTTGAAAACAATTTAGAGAAAATTCTGCAATGCTTTCTTAGGTTTCGAAATATGGTATCTTAATACAGATTGTGTTTAACTTTATGAATTACAGATGACTCAATGATCAATTTTAAAAATTAGAATATTGTATATTTTATTATGGCAATTATAAAATTGCTCATTATTTCACAATTAAATTTGATAAAAGATAACGCTATATTTCATTAAAGAACAATGAAGACCATCATCTGAAATTGTGCGATGAATTTTTAGTTTAGTTAGTTTACCTGGGGGTCGTCCTTGTCATCTGACTGCTGTTTAAAATTACGAGGTCCGTCTCAAAATAGCCCTAGTGTTCCTTTACAACGGGAAGTTAATATAACTAAACAAATCAATACCATTTTTGTATTTTTTTTTTCTATGGAAGCAGTTAATTATCTGATGTATTTGGTCGATTTGTAGTTTGAAGATTATAATAGTTTTATATTTTTCATTAGAATTTCTTCTTTTATATGGATTTACTTTTGTTATATAAATATGGTGCTTTGAAAAAGACGATGCCCATTTAGATTCTGAAGTCAGATCAAGTGAAAAGCAATGAATGTAATTCTTTTCAGTTTATTATTTTTAATTTTTAGTTGTTTTGATAGAAACAATTTGCGCTCACCTAATATTACGTTTTTTTTAAAATGGCATGCAGTACGTCATTAATTTTTCCCATTACTATTGAAAGATGTGTTTGAATTAAAGGCAGATAAAATCTATTCTCTGGACAAAAATATACGTTTTTAAAGCTAACATTTAAATGAAATATATGCCAGACATCAAGTTAAGAATCGTTTGGTTCGAACATTGACTGACGAGTTTTGAGAAATAGATTATAAATATTCATTGATTCGTTAAAAATAGTGACAAATCATGTTCAAAGAAACAGCAAACATCAATGACTTCATTTACAAGATATTTATTTACTCTATACAAAGTTTGCACTATATCTAAAGCACAGAACACCCATAATTACGTCTAATTTGTGATAGTTGTTTAATGAATTCAATATTTATCAATCGAAAATTGGAAGCAAAAGAGAGTGAAAGAAGGCATTTTTATTTTAATAATAAAATTGTGGTGGGATTCCATTGTTGTTAAATTATCGTTTGAACCAAACTACTAAGCGACACAGTGTATATTTTATATAATTTTGCATATAATTTTGCAAATTTTGCATGATATAATTTGCAGAAATAAATTACATATCCCTTAATCCTTTAAAGGGACATTTTTTTCTAGTCATATTATGTTAAAATATTTTTAGGCTTGAAATGAGAATAAGAAAAGGGATTCATTTAGCTTATTAAATAAATTTTATTTGATTCATTAATTAATTTGGTTAATTAATAATTAAGTAACAAATCAAAACACATCATTTTGTGTGAGATAAAGAACTGAAGCATCTAAGTTTCTGACCTACTAAAAAAATTGGTCAGAACTTATGCCAACCTACATAATTTCATACAAAGATTGATAAATTTGGTGGAAAGCATACTTCCCACGGCCCTAGAAAGGGTTAAACGAGATCAATCCATTATGATTCTTACAAATATAAAACATACCTCAGTTTACAAATAGTTTAAATTCTTAGATTATGTACATTATTGAAATGCTTCACAATCTTTTTAATTCATTAAAATAGCCTACAATAAATTGTACAAATTAGTAATTAATAATTAAAAGTGGAATGGCACAATAAAGTCTTACGATATACTGTTTTTAGTGAAATTATAATTAAAAACATTGGAAAGTATAATCCTCTTTAGATAGGATTTATCTGTCTCAACAAAGAGGTCCAATTAGGGATGGATTAAAATGGAGATTATACAGAACGAAATAATTGTTCTGCGTCAAAAATTAATGATGTGATTATCGTTAAATAAATCTTGAGGTCTGAATTAATTATCGACATATTTTGTTTTACTTCATAAATAAAGTAAAATTTGAAAAGTTTTTTTTTTCTTCTCGGCTGATATTTTAATCGTGTTCTTTTACATTCAAAATGAAACCATGTTGTTAAACATATTTTTTCCTAAACTGTAACAATGAATTAATCTCTTGTTTTTTTTTTAATTTTACTGTCATAGAATACTGAATTTCCGTTTTAAGTATTTCAATTGCCATAAAATATTTTTTAAGAGTCAAAATTATCGATTTTTTTTGTATCCGTAATCAAAAAATACTTTTTCATAAACGCTTTGACAATATGAAAAAACTAAGAATAACATTTTAAAACTAAATTAATTTAAGGCTAAAATAAAAAAATATTAAAAAGTATTTACAGGAAAGTTTTCCTTATAAATACAAATTTTCATTAAATGAAGTCTGAAAACTAATTGTAATACTTGTAAGAAAAACCTGTAGCCGTAATGAACTAGTGATAAGGTACAGTTCTCCGAATCGGAAGGTTAGAGGTTCGGAATCTTATTCCACCAAATATCCATCGTACATTTGGGCCTGGATAGCGGTCCAAATGCGCTTCCGTTGGTATGGTGCGAAATTTGGGAGAGGAACAAGAAGACTCCAGACAACTGATTGCTGTTCAAATAACTTGCATCTCATAACAGGCCTGCCAAAACTGGAAGTTAAAATAACCAACTAGAAGGCCAAAAATAAAAGCTGCTTCCTTAAATGAATTTGAAGGTAATTCGCGGCATCGAAGAAAGGCAGGTTAGTATGAAGATTTCAAAGTATATATGTGAAACTTACAAATATATATTAAAAAAACTATATACATTACAAGCATATATGCCATCCAGTTACATATGTTAACAAAAAAAATTTTATTACTATATTCGTCTCACGCAAAATACTCCCCTAATATTATATGAATTATTCAAAACTTCTTTTTTAATTCATATACGGGAAGTTTTTGCAGAATGTGATTCATTCCATATGAAGATATTCCGCAATGCATATATAAAGTAATATTCACTGAATATATAAAGTCTGATATATGCATATATAAAGTCACGATGCATATAAAGTCTGATATATGCATATGTAAAGTCACGATGCATATAAAGTCTGATATATGCATATATAAAGTCACAATGTCTGATATATGCATATATAAAGTCACAATGTCTGATATATGCATATATAAAGTCACAATGCATATAAAGTCTGATATATGCATATATAAAGTCACAATGCATATATAAAGTAATATTCACCGAATATATTTTTCACATAAATCTCAAAACATTTATCACCAGAGATAAAGAATGAATAATAACTATTTAACCACGAACCTAAAATTTATTTACGTTTTTCCAAATATTTACCACTATTTAAACATATCATCAGACAGTTTGTTGTCAACAAGCTAACAATTCTCAAAATTCTTCAATTCTCAAAACTCTTCAGTTAGTTTAAGAAAGATTAAACATATACAAAGTGATAACAGTACAAACTGTATAACATCGAACAAATGGCGAATATGAAATGGAAACGAAACACGTTTACGAAACCAATGTCACCGGTGCTAATATTTCTAAAAGATTTTTTTCTGGAGTGCAGTAATATAGGCGTGTAGTTCAACTTAATAAAAAAATCGAATTACCGTCAGGTAATTCAAGAAAAAAGCGAAGAAAAAAAATAAAAAATTGAACAAAGTAGCTTTAATTTTAAAGGAAAAATTTACAGAAATTCTTTACTATTGTGTTAGATGCACTCATTTCTATTGCTTTTTAACTTAAGAATCGGTATTTTTGTCATAAACGTGTCCTTCTTTTTATATGATAGCATGCTTTTCCTATATTTTTTTATACGTTTTTAAAGCATGAGGGCACCATAACACGAACTTGAAACTCGAATGTAAATTGCAGCTGCGTATTTCTTTCAATAAATCGGCAAGGCAAAAAATCGGCATAGTTATAGAGATCTCGATTGTAGTGTATTTTTTATATTTAACTTAAAAACTCAATGTACCAGTATTTTAATATTCAACCAACATTGTTGATACTGATAAAGAGCAAAAAACTGAAAAAAATGCCTATTTTTAGAGATGTGGTTTTTACAGAAAGAGTTGAAAATGTGGCTATGTCACTGCTCTTTTATGTAAGGCGACATTTCGTAAAATAAAGCATTTTGTAGAATGAAGAAAACTGAATGATGAAACGATTAAACATTTCATATTTTTTTCTATGCATTTTATAGAAGGACAATATCAAACCAGCGAAGTATGAAGTCCAATGCATGAAAAGTTCCTGTTTAAAAAAACATAGATGAAATTATATTCGATGATGGATTAAACCTACATGATAATGATAAACTTAAATAATATATTTCTATTTATATTACCTGTTAAAAGTTTAAAGAAAAATAATGATTCAAATACATGCACAAAATGCCGCCAAAAAAATTCATACCTTCTGTGGCTATGCTTGTAAAAATGATAAAAATAATATTCTGTGCTATATTTTTCTAAACTACTTAACTGTTTAAATAATAGCATTTTTCATACGTTATCTATATAACATTTGCATATCAGGTATTATATATAATGCTTAGGAAAAATGTATAATCTCATATATCATACTTTCCTTATAAACGATTTGCATTCCATAGGATATAATCATGTAATATAAGCAATAAATAGGAAAGTTAATGACATCCACAAATTTTCGCATCTGAAATGGTAGTTTATACCTAAGATAAATTAGTTCATGTGATAGACATTTCTTCAATGCTATTTCTTTTACTGATTTTCACAGCTAATTTTTTTCTAAACTAATTCGAAAATATCTTCTAAATGCAAATTTAGAAAAATACCTTTTGACATTTTAAATTGTAGGTAAAACAAAATACATAAAACTCTTACGGTAACTATTTTGCCAGGAAAAGGAATTTAAATACGGTTTACAACTAAAGCATATCTTTATAAAATACTAATATGATATTAATGCATTTTAATTTCTATTTAATTACATTAAATACTCAAAATGGTGGAAATTAAATATAATTACATTTCCAATTATTATTGAGAAAATTTGTTAAAAGCTGATTAAGCAACTCCAAATGGAAGAGAATTAAAACACTTTTCTAAATTCTGATTCAGAATCGGGAAAATTCCATGAAGCTATTTTCCCATCATTTTCCACTTAAGATAACAGGACAAATTGATCCAATTACTAAACATTTCATAATTAAATTCAAACTTCGTAGTCTTTATTATTTAATTTCATTATCGCATCTTGGAGAAAAATCATTTTAACTGAATATTTCATATATTTTATTGATTAAATATCGTAAAAGGATACCTGACTCGCAAATTATGTTCAAAGGAGCTTACTTAAATTTTGCTTTATTTTAAACTTTGTTTAATTTATTTTTTTAATCTGCAAAGTTATGCTATAATTTAAATTTGTAGCAATTTTGAATAATCTTAAAGGAATAATATTCAAATCTGAATTCTTTCCATGAATAGTGTAGTTATTACTATTATTTAAGTTGACAAACTCCAAATAAAGAGGAAAATAATATATCATAAGCATTAATTAATGAATTGAATAATCTTAAAGGAAATGTTGAAATCTTAATTAAGTCCTTTCCAAGAGTATTGTAGTTATTATTATTATTTGTTAACAATTACAAAAAAAAGAGTTTTGAAAATAACATATTAATAAAAATATTAATTTGAAAATAACATGAAATCAACATTCCAAACTAAGCAGCAGGAGGAAATTGTTTCGTATGTAATTAATCTGATTGGTTTTTCTGAACAAAATTTCTAAATTAATAAAGTAAACTGATAAAATAGAATCGGAACTTTAGTTTACATAATAGGTTATACAGGTTTATACAGGTTACAATACTGATTTAAAATAACTTAGGATGATCAAGCGTTTCTTGAACTATCGTTTGAAAAAATGTTAGTGCTCTATTTTGTTTTCATTTGAACCATGCATTTAATGCAGAACTGATTAATGAATCTCTCTTTCATTGAAATAGTTCAAATCAAATCTTGATTAACTTTTTGAAATTGCATCATTATCTGAATTTTTACCTGTTATCATTTTGATAACAATCAGATATTAATTCTGCATTAATCTTATTTGTGGTTTTTTCCCTTTATGATTACATAGAAATAAATATAATGATAGTTTTAAAGAAAAGTTTCTGACAAACATTGCAGCAAAATTTTTAACCAAAACTAACATTTTCGGCCAAGTAATAGATTTAAAATATTATTTATTCGCTTATTTTCCTTTCCTTAGAGCATTCCTTCTGATTTCAAAACAATCGGAATCAAATTTTCATTCATTTCTTGGAATTAAATTTGTCCTCAGCTGTTGCAAATATTAATAAGAGATTAATTTTGCATCAGCCTGAACTGTTTTCTTTTTCTTTTGTGATGATTTAAAAATAAGTATAATGATAGCTTTACGCATTAGTTCCTATCATGTATCGCAATACGAATTTCAATAGGAACTAAAATTTCCGGCGAAGGAATAGGCTTAAAATATTATTTATTCGCATATTTTCATTTGCTTATATCAAAATTTCTAATCCTTTCATGCTTAAATTCAATATCAAATACTGAATTTACATTCATTCATTAGTTTTGTTTTGAAATCTATGCGGACGTTTTCAAATGATAGAGGACTTTGTTGGAAGTTGTCACTTTCATAGTTTCGCAGGCTTAAATTGTTATTCACAAAACGAAACAATATGCCATACTGATAATACTGATACAAATTCTGAACTGAATTAACAAATGTGCATCCTTATTTAACGCATAGACTATTATGTCAATCCAAGCATTAACTTTCTATTAGATACGGCTAACATTTGGTACATATTAGATAGGCCAATCTCTCAGATTAATTACGCTTTTTTTTCATAAAAAGTCTCAATTTTTAAGTTTTAAGGAAATTACCAAAGACATATTTATTTTCTCATGTTACTGTAATTAAATTTCGCAATTTTGTTGTAAATATCTCAAACATTTCTTGTAAATTGCTCTCATCGCAAAAAATTGAATTTCCTAGAAATTAAATGTTTCTAATCAATCATACTAGACCTTTTTAAGAATAAGAATTTTTTTAAATAAAGCAGACGCAGTATATATAAGCTGCAAATGACTTTTGTGCCAATAAATCCAAAAATCTAAAAATATTAATCACCTCGGTTTTGTATAATTCTTTGCAATATCGAAAAAAACTTGTATACTATGTGAAAATCATTTCATATATAAAAAAAACTATAACAATATAGAATCTTTTAATATCTAAATAAAAAAATAAAATGAGAGTTATTACAACACTGAGCAGGGCGATCAGAGGGATCGCGGTTTCCGATTCCTTGATGTTTTTGATTTCTACTTCTTAAGGATTTATGAAAATTATTATAAACGAATATGAAACCATTGTTGACTGATCTCAGAAATGAATATGAAATTTCCTCTTTAAATCCAATATCAATAAAACTCAAAAGAAGCTAACCAAACATTGACTACACTGAAACGTCCTGAAGCACAGGAATAAATCTGAACGACCGTACAGTCGCGAGTTGAGGTTGAGTCCTAAGGGTTATCGCTGGCCATGGTATAACCCTTCCCTTGGGAAACATGTCCTGTCATGGGTAGGGGATAGTCGACCCCACACCATTTCTGTACCTATGGCGAGAACCAACCACCATGCTGGAAGCTTCTTATCCTCATATTTGAGATGCCCCAGATGGCAATTAACAAAGGGTAAATGGTTATTCTTTCTTTGTAAGCAAGTTCGCTTCATTGGCTCATTAAACTAAGTAAATTTCCCTTCCAATTTAATTAATTAAGTAAATTTCCAAATAAAGATATATATCCTATTCTTTTTGAATTTCAAATCCCTAGTCAGCTACCTACCTAGTTAAGTCTCCTAATATTGTTCTGTTTTTTTAGAAATACATCTGAACTTTACGAAATAATGCATTATGTGAAAAAAGTAGCGGATTACAAAAAGAAGGACTTTTAAAACATGAAAGACGATAATTTATAAAAAATGTCCAATATTTAAAAACTGGTTGTGTTAAGTGCAAGGCAAGTATAAAGAGACAATTAACTAGAAGAAGCACTTTCCAATTGACTTTCATCTACATTCTTATTATGGCACATAAGAACTTTCAGAAATAGGAACTTTCAATTTCTTAGAATGGCCAAAATAACGGTTATGTATATTAAATATATTCCTTTTGCTCAACTAGGTTCAAAATTTGGCACAAAATTGTAATTCCTGAATTAAAATAATATATCAAAATTTCATGGGTATAACTATTTTCTTTTTGATATAATGTGTTTGTATTTTTAACATAAGTGTTTCCATTGACAGGTTCAATCCAAAATGTAATAGAAATTATCGTTTTTAATGGAAAGACTACGCATTATAGTTTTTTCTTCCAGCTCCCACAGACAACCAACAATCAGTCATATTTCCAAAAATGTGTCACAAATATTTTGACTATTACAATGCTATTACTTTTTTTTTACTTCGTACACGAGAAAGTAAGAAAATAGTGCGATAAATAAAAGATGAGCATGTTACATTCAATTCTTTGAAACCAAAGAAAAATAATATTATGAAAATAAACATAAGACAATTAGAGATTTAAAAAATGATTATTACCCACTGCCCTGAAAGCTAGATTCAAGCAAAAAATCAGAAAGAAATTGAAGCAATTTGTTCCATCGCATATCATTGATATCCCTCTTAGTCGCTCTCCAATCAACAATCCCTCCAACAACCACAGTAAATCTAGGAGCTAACAATTCCATTCTACTATTATTAATTAAATCATCCTCTCCCTTTCCCGACTCCTGGCGGGGGCAATCCCCTCGAGTTGCCTGTCTCGAGTACTAACAGCTCTGGCAACAACCGCTGTCCCCAGACAACTAACAAGGAGCCTACCAGCTCCACTTAGATACCAGCTGTCTTCTGCGACATCGCATGGTCTGCTTGCAGCTGCAGAGATAGAACTGGCTTTCGTGTTCGCTACCCTGATTTCAATTAAACTTCAATAAACGTTACAAACCGAGCGAGATCCCGAAGTCAACCGTTCGCGCTTAACACGGACAGGAACTGGAATTTTAGAGAATTGCTTCGGACAATCTTCGTTTACCTGCGGAGCGTTAGAGTAGGTTTCTAGGTAATTGATTTATGTTTATTGCAGTTATAGAATGTTTGATGATTGACGGGGTTCGGAGTTCGCTTCGATTATT
This sequence comes from Argiope bruennichi, assembly GCF_947563725.1. NCBI lineage: Eukaryota > Metazoa > Arthropoda > Arachnida > Araneae > Araneidae > Argiope > Argiope bruennichi. The sequence goes on along the minus strand of NC_079158.1, from coordinate 40,625,590 downwards.
AGAAGAGGTGTAGAGGACACTAGGGGATAAGGGTTATTTATATAATTGTAAAGTGAAGTTTATGCCTTATGAAAATCTATTACATTTAGTTCAAGATATAGGGAAGTTTAAAGTGGTGATAATGCGATGAATTTAGAAGAAATATGATAAAGTAAAATAATGAGAATGAAAATATTTTTAATTAATTCCAAACTTAATGGCCAGCTGCTTTGCTGGAGATATTGATCGTATTCAATATCAATTAGAGCTTATATGCATAACTTCGCATGTGATTACATCATCAAACTATTTTTTATGATTCAAATTATCTTACATGTGCTATCTCCATTATGTAGATGAGCATTTTTAATGAATATGAATCCCATGACATCATAGTTCTTTTAAAACGTCACTGACCGGTTCATTCCTCTTCTGACTTTCATGATACTGTAAGATCCCATCTTTTTATTATTATTATTCCTTAAATTTTAGAAAAATTTACAGATTTTAAACAGAATTCTTCTTTTTAAGCTTTCAAGAATGGATGAAAATTACATGATTAAATATTTAATGGAGCACTGAAAACGGTTTTTGAATTTCAAGAAAACAATGTAACCTGTTGCTAAAATTTAAGGGAAAAATATATTTAAAAAAATAGCAAAAATAGAACAAATTTGTACAAATATTAAATAAGTGCTGTGCATTCCCATCTTCCAAAATACATATGTCCCAAGAAGGATATCTCTAATCAAATGATTTAGCCTTTAGAGTACTAACACGCACGCACACAATCGTCTTTATTATTGTGAAAAAGATAATAAAAAAAAACATATTAATTTATTTAGTCCTGCGATTTCATACTTTCACTTATTTAAACGATAAAACTCGAACGTGCCTTTTTAATTGTATAGAAAATGTCCATTTTTTTTTTTTTTTTTTTTTTTGTATTGCCCTGAGAAAAAAATTTAAAGACAGAAGACAGAAAATCCTATTAACATATTATTAGATTCTATATTATTAAAAAGACAATGTAAAAAGAAAGTAACAAATACACATATGAAACATAAAATCGTATATAAAATCAAGAAATTATGGAAAGTAGCGAAAGAATAAAACAAGACATTAAAATCTTTCTAGCATCTGATATTAATACACATATCTGAAATTGAAAGCACCTAATTTAAACATAAAAGACTTATTTTTAAGAAATATAATCCAATAAATGAAATATTAAATACAAATACCTAAAATTAAACAAATAAGATAATAAAACAATTACTTTATTAAGGAAAAAAAACCCATGAAGACTTAATATGAAATTCCGAATAATAATAAAAGATTTCACCAAAACTTTTGGAAATAATATAAAATTCTAAAAATACAATTTCCATATTAATTAATTTAATTTTTTAAGTCCTCTTAAAAATAATGAGTTTTATTAATACTAATTTTTAAATTCAATTTTCATATTTCATGAAAATTACATTAATAAAATCGTTATTCACTGATTTCATTCTGAAAATTTAATCAATTATTTTAATAAATAATTGCATTTTATTAAAACAAAATACAATTGTTATAAATTTAATATTTTACAAATACAAATCAAACAAAAATATATGAACAAGATAAATAAAACTGTACTTTCAGAAATAATTCCATGCTTATGGAGATCCAGATATTATAGTATCCATAAAAAAAGACAAATTATTTCATATAGCATATAAATACTGAATTCTTTCTCATAGTAACAAGCAGCATTTAAAACATTGAAGCTTCAAAAATACTTTGAAAAATATTTTAAAACCAGATATTCAAATTTCATCAGTATTCTGTTTCTACAATTTTTATTGCACACATAGAAACATGAGATATAAATCCATTGAATAATTTTTTAAAACTTATTTAAAAGATGTTTTTCAGAATATTTCCGAATTACTTTTTAACAAAAAAAAATCAATGCATCATTTTTCATCCCTTTATTTACAAAAAGTTAACTTACAAAAAACATCTTTTCAATTCGAGTTTGTCATTTATTAATATTTCAAAACATCTAAAAAAAGTCATTACATCGAATCCTTCATAAAAGAGAAAATGACATAGAATGGATTTTGCCATGAAAAATTATCCTTTTTAGAAGGACATCGTTTATTTTAATATGACTCTTAGTCGTTCAAAATCTACCACGAAAGTAAAAATTTGTCATTCTTCCACAAAAAAAAGTTATGTTCTAATGACGTTCATGATGATCATCTATTTCATCTAGTAATTTATTAAATTATACCATACAGTGTATTAATATCTTTTTTTATTCGAACAAAATAAATAAATATTCAACAAAGCCTGGCAGCTGAATATCATTTTTTCCCAAAATAGATTCACCATTTCTTTGTTGCCAAACCACCGGATATAAATGTACTGAATAAACGTTTAGTGGAAGCGATCGAACAAACTTTACAATGAATCGTTTGCGGCACAAATTTCCGATTGGCAACGCTTATAAGGAACCCTTTATCAATTTAGCTTATCCGCCGTTTTGTTACAAGCGGTTTGGAGAGGGAAGATATCCTTTCTAGAGGAAATAAGTACTGAAAGAGAAATTATATCGCATTCTTCTAGCTTGAATAGCTCAAAAGATTTAGCAATTACTGGGAATGTTTCCAGAACTTGTTAATTTCCGGGCTTATGCTTCTTTGAATAACAGGGAGATAAAAGTATTCTTACATATCACCCAATATCTTTTTATTTTTTGAAACTAATTTAGAAATTACGGGTAACCTAGCGATTTTATTAATATTCGTTGCTGAAGAGGGATGAATGGATTAAGGCAAATGCATTGTTAGGCTGTAATTGCATCGTAAGATTAAGAAGAAGATAGTAGATTTGATTTTAATAAATGCATTATACCATCAGTTCAAAAGATTACTTTATTTAACTTTTTGCACCCGAGAGGTGACTCATGGTCCCATTCAAGATGGTGCATCATTTTGACATTTTATTTATTTATTTTTCAATTTTGATTGTTAAGAATATCTACAGAATAGTAAAAAGATGTAAATTAACTTTTCGGAGAAATTCAAATTGAATGTTATTATAAGCATTATAACCATATATATATATATGTGTGTGTGTAATGTTTTTCGAATCCTGTCGACTAAATAATATGTAACATATTATTGGTATAAGTAATATGCAAGTTCGGAGCAGTGAAGATACTTGGTATTTTTAATTCCGTTTCATTCTCTCTCGGTTGGCAAACATGATTATTTACAAGTAGGCTTACCGCAGCACAAAAGCAGAAGGCAAAAAGGGACGAACAAATGATCACTAGTCTTATATAACATAGGATTTCTAGCCAGGCGCCAATTCAATACACGTGATGACCTTCGACACTTTTTCAAGGGCAACCGAAGATATCACTTTCTCTTGATACATATATATATATATATATATACTGATGGCGCATTATTTTTTACAGAGAAATTAATTAAACCGAAAGTGGAATTGGATCACGAAATAAGAGAATATTTTAGAAAGAAGTTACAATGGGCTAAATTAAGATAAAGTCTTGGAAGTTAATTTAGATTAAATTAAGTGTTTAAAATAACATTACACACACGCACACACACACATATATTGTTCCGATATATATATATATATATATATATATATATATATCGGAACAACAATGAAGGCCTTCTGTTAGGTGAATAATTTTTCCATCGAATTACTTTTCCGAGCGTAAAGAATTAAACCCTTATATGAATAAATGTGCAAAAAAATGCTTTTCAGTATAATTTATGTTAAGTTGATTTTTAATAAATGCTTGTATAAAAATTCTGCTTGTAGCTAATGAAATATTATTGTTGTAATTCCGTTTCCAGTTTTTGAAGCTTCAAGAATAAACATGGTTCTTTTTTTTTCCTTCTTCGTCAATTAAAATAATTGCATAAATTAATAAGTTAATCTTATTTAATCCCAATAAGTTAAATCTTAGTATTGTATATATTATATAAGGCAATAATAATTACATCGATATTTTCATATCATAGCTTTTCATTATGAAAATATTATTATAATATTACATGTAATACGATTTTCACATTACTATGAGAATTTTAACACTTTAATCGCTAATATACTGCTTTTTAGCAGTATTTGCACAATATGAACTTGGTATCAAAAATAGTATATTATTCTCGTTTTATATTTAGAAATTCACATTTAAAAATTATTAATTATTCCCAATAAGTCAATTCCAAATAACTTTCGCACTTATGATTCACTTATGTTTTAAGTATATGAAGTTTATTCGATCAGTTCAATTAGATTTATTGTTAAACTACTTACATTCTAAATACCAGATTTTAATCAGTGGCAATTTTAGGATGGCATTGCAAATTTCAAACATATTTCTAACTTAATAACATAAAATTATAGATATTCTCAATATAAATATTTCCCAGCCATTCGCAAAGCCCAGAACGGTTAAGAAATGAATTGTTCGCAATTATTTAATCCATTAAAAAAGTGCAGTACGTGATAAAGTTCAAGAGATGGCTGAAAAGTTTTGTATCATTGTCGCTGATTCATGAAAAAGTATTCACTTTGAGATTTGAACAATACTGATTCAAGACGAATTTTATCCGAGGATTTGATGAGTAATACTGTCAGATGACATTAATACATCATCATATATCAATCATTTCTTCTTTCATATGGTGACAGCATCAACATTTCCATGCTGACAGATCTTCTTCTAACTTTGTAAGGTAATATGCTACCAGCAGCAGCAGAGCACAAATACAACTTCGATTTAAAACCAAAAATATTAGACGTAAAATACTTCATAGTTTTGCATGGTAAACAAATAACGAATAAGTATAAAATTAAATGTACAATAAACGGAAAATTACAATATCAAATATTACGAGAAGAAAAAAGAAAAACATAAAATAAACGGGCAAACAAAATTTGTAAAAGAATTATTTTTAAATTTGCAAAACTAAACAGAAATTAAATGAAAAATATGTATGATACGGAAAATTGGTAAATGTAGTGGCATAAAGATCATTCCTATCAAGAATTATGAAGAAAATGTCTAAAAATGCATGTCCTAACTTCAATAGATGTTCTAACTTAACTCGATGGTAAGAATGTCAGTTTTTGTTGTGATTAGCAAATGTAATTTGTCATCTAACAATGATGTTTGTGCTTCCACGAAAGTATAATTCCATTGTATTCGATGAAATGTATGCTTTCACCAGCATTTTACTTTATTCTGAGTATAATATCACATTAATGTGAGAGCGTTAATCCATTAGTTGAAAAGCCCTATAGTCAACGATGTTTAATGATACTCTGAAGGTAGCATTACGATTCAATGTGTGATACTTATGATGTCAATAAGAATCATTAGTCTTTGCTATATTCATTGTAAAGCTCACTAAGAAATGAATCAATATTAATGTTCGGAGAGTTTAGTATGCGGTTTCTGTATTATAACCATTTAGGGTGCAAAAAATTATATTTCCTAGAATATTATAATGATTCATTAAAGAATTTACGCTCTTCCTGTAAGTCATTGTGGCTCATTATGGCCAGATCTGGCTTTTGTGTCATAAAACACCACAAAACCAACCAAACCAAACATGTAAGTCATTGACTATAGAATGTAATTTCCCTCAAATATAAATTAACCATTTCTTGAAATATTGCTTCCTGATCTACAAACTGGGATTAGACCATTTATTTATCTTCTACCCTATCATAATGATTTATATGATAGGAATATGCAATATAGACGAGAAATAAATACAAAATATAGTACACTCCCGAGTATCCGGTTCGCACTATCCGGCCTAGTTTTCTTTTATCGTAATTAAATGAGGAAGCCAAGGCATTGCGTTGGCAATATTGCCAAGGCTCTGGAAAACGGGCATCTTCTACAATTATCCTACATGCCGTGTGCAAAATACAAATTGTGACAGGAAAATAGCAGAGTTCTGCTCGTTGTTCATTGTTTCGTCAGTGTGTAACAGACTTCACTTGTTTCCGCTGTTCAAGATTATAACTGCACAGTACGTACAGTATTCGTAAATTGTTCTTGGGGTATATTTAATGTTTTTTAAGTGTACCACAGTGAAGATTGTAGAAGTGAAGATTTATAGCTTTTAACTTACTTTTTCAGTAAGTCATATCACTGACTCTCCGTCCCGCACGAAAGCATGCGGATAAATAATACTGAATGACCGGACCGCCGCAATAGCAACATTGGAGGGAACTGTGGTTGAGTCCTAAGGGCCATTACCAGCCACAGTACAACCCTTCCCGAAGGAAGTACATCCCTTCATAGATGGGAGAATCCAGATCCTCCACCTATTTATGTACCTACCAGGGTAGCGAGATCCAACCACCGTGCCAGAAGCATCTCATTCTCATTTCGAGATGTCCCGCGGGGGTTTACTTTTTCTGTAATAAATTCTTGAAACGTGCAGTCCATTATATAAACATAAATAAACTACCAGTAAAGAGCTTTCTATTTTAACACGACCTGTTACCAGCAACTGATTCTATAATTTACCAAGCAGCGGGTGAGTTCACATTCTGCGTGGCTTAAGATAAATGGAAAGCTTAGTACTCAATTAGAAGTGGGAAAATACACATTATATCAATGCATTTAAGTATAAAAACTTTGTCTTCTGATATTGGAGGGCAAAGACATGAGTTCATATAACTCCAGCCTATCAGGTTTTTTTGTTATCCGACTTGCCCTTTTGCCGCTTTAGACCGGATATTATTCGTGAGTATGTTGTATCTTATTAATCTAGAAATAAGATTTTTTTGTAACACAACCTTGGTTTTTTTGGAATCATAAATTCATACAGGTTCGAAACTAGATCATCCTTACATATAGACTTAGAGAGCGTAAATCTATCGGGGAATGGGGGGCAAACATTCTTCGTTTGGCATAGAAAATAGAGAGTAAAGTATCGCCTCAAGCCAACACCACAAACAGTTTTTTTTTTTTAAAATTATCCAAAAGCAGTACTTATGCATCTTCTAAATGGAATATTAATCAAACTGAACTTATAGACATAAATATCGCCCTTCTTTCTCTCAACAACGAATTGTGTATCGAAATCCACATACGTCAAAGATTTGATTTAATATTCATCTAAAGAATAGGTCTTTCAACAACAAAAAAAGAAGGCTTGCCTCTTTTTTTACGTAGTTTGGCTTCTTTTAAGAGCTTTATTACTTTGTGATACTCATGAAAAAGCCCAACATGATTCCTGAAGGTTTCTTGGTATTTTTTAATCAAAGTGTCAAGCTTTGACTTAGGGTAATCTCCGCAAGACGAGTAAAGCTTAAGAAAAACAGATTGAAAGCGCAATAAAAGATTTTTGTTAGGCTTAAGACTTTACTTCGAAAAGTTTGGTTTACGCTTCATGGATACGAAAGCAATATTCTTGAAAGGCAGCTATAATTCATTAGAAAGACAATTGAAATAAGAAACATTTTAAACAAGAACATATTTTTGAAAAAAAAAACTCTTTCATCTGATTAGATTAGTAAAACTTCTTCAACGAATTTTTTTTAAAAATAATTTTTCTATCTATTTCTAATAAATATTTCTGACTTGAATGCATTTTATTCGAAGAAGAAACTGAAAATTCTATATAAATTGCATCGTTCTAAATATTTTTAAAAAATTTATGGCATCGTACAACATTTTTTTTTCTTTTTTCGATTTGTACTACATTAAATTAAAATGTTCTTGAAGAAAAAAAATTATAAAAGATTATTGCTAATCAACACAGAATTATTTTAATATGTAATTATTCGGTTATTTACAATTGTTGCAAAAAAATACATGAAAACATTCATTTAAAGGGACAGGACTCTTTATAACGTCATTATGAAGCAAATGAAGACCATAGGCGAATTTCAGGAACAGTTATTTAATTATTTTCTAAGCTCCACGTTTCACAAGCCAAAACAAACACGAATACGAAAATACACGATACTCAGAATACAATCTAATAATGACTCCCAAGAAGAATCAAGGGAAATATTATACCTTGATGTTATATGGTAACGCCATCTATTGTATCAAAAGAGAAGGTAGTAAAGTTATGTAACCACTACAAATGGTAAAATCAATTTTCATAATAGATAGGAAAGATTTAGGTAGATACAGTTATTTTAAGAATTGATCGGAAAGAACTTATCTTTAAAATATTTATTAGAATTTCTAATAAATATTCTTGTCGTGAATATACATTATACAGAAATTTAAATCAAAAATTCAATATGTATCGCAATTTTTCGAAAAATAATGTCTCTTCAAATTTTTATTAGCATTATACATCACATGTTTGAAATATTCTGAAATGAAATTCACTCGTTTCAATAAGGAAATTTCATCCAAAATTTAATTCAAATCTACATATTTGATGTAAAAACTACACATCAATTTTTCTTCATGAAATTAAAAAATATTCATTTATTGTGTTCAAAGGTAGGAAGCCATAATTCCAAAAATTGCATTTGTTGCTAGCGTATGGCATTCAATAGTATGCATTCAGAAACGTAGACAAACTCTCTGTGAAAACATTTCATATAAAATATGATACAAATACATATTTTATTTTAAAAACTACCGCAAATTTTCCTCATGTGCTTCAAAAAACATTTTAAGTTATTGTGTTCAAAGATAGATAAATAGGTGAGTCAAAAACATATTTTCAGACTCAGAAGAAGTCTGAAGCATTAATATTATTCAAAATCTTGAAGTCATATTTTTTGGCAATTATAATATTTTATCTTTGTATATTTCATATACGAGAAAGGGAATATTATAATATTTATTCCTCTCAGAGAATCTTTAAAAAGGCAGAATAATTTGCATAGCATATCTAATACATCTAAACTCATCACGGGAAACACTTTCACATTGTATACTACCTATATAAAAAAAAGTAAAAATGCTCTAACGAAACTTGTATAGTGATTTATGTAATTAAAAACGTAACAATAAACAAAATTGGAAACATTTCAAATGAAACTCATCATTTATCGCACTGTTATACAGAATATCCTGAAATATCTTCTCAAAGTTAATGATAAATATTAGAATATATTCAATTTGTATAGCGCGTCGTCTTATTTTCTTAATTCTTAAATCAACTCTCGTGACTTCTCACTAACTCAATTCCTCTTTCAATTTAAGTCTTATATTCAAGAATTCGCGCTAGTTTTCGTCAAAGCGGAGGTCTTCATGAATATGCAACTCTTCGCAAGATCACAGAGAATGCCTCCCATTCCTTACATTATGTATATTTGTACACTTTACACTTCAAATTGCAAGAATGCCAAGTTTATTGGTTTAAATAAATGCTATTATACTCATTTCGAAAATTTTGTTCTCAAACTACGCCATGAGGAGTAGTTAAATCTCAAAGGAGGAATCCTAATAAAGTGTTCCAAATCTCGTTTCTGGTTGTCTCTTGAAAATTTAAATTAGGCTGTAGATATCCAAGATGAAAAGGATTATGGAGTCTTCTAAGTATGAATTAACTTTTAATTACACCGGAATGGAATCTTTTTAAGAGTATGAAAATATCCCCAGAAATCAGAAGTATTCCTTTATTTCAAAAGGTAATGTATAAAATCAGCATATTTTTGCTATAAAGGATATAAAATAATATAGAATATGTTTTTCAGTGCTATATCAATAATACAGCAAAACTACTGTTCTATGGACTTTCTACCTAGTTTCACGCGTATAGTATTTAAATTTGCCCATAGGAAAAATATTGGGTATATCTTATGGTCCTTTTCCCTTCTGATAGATTTATTGATCCAAATTTGAAAGTGATCTGCAATTTTGATCACAAAAACTAATACTAAATTCGTAAACTTCTTCTGTTTACTGATTATCAGATAGGAATATACAAACCACAGCTAATCCATGGATCTTATTTAATATTTGATGTGCAGAGGCTTCAGATTCAGAGGATAAAATCATATTCCTGTTGCTTATGGCATTTGTCATAGACAAGTCCGATAAAAAAGTCGACGAGTTTTTTTTGTGTTTTTTTTTTGCGTCTATTGTTTTAGTAGCACCATTAAGGGCCAAGAGTACGTCTTAGCTACTCATGCGCTCATGCGTCAGCCCTTTTCATGGGGTGGATTTCATTCACTAATCCGCCGGCGTCCTGGCATAGGGGTAGCGCATCTTCCCCGTGATCTGGGAGTCCCGCGTTCGAATCTCGGTTCAGGTATGGCTGTTCTTCATCTGTGTTCTATCCGTCAGATGTGTGAATGTGCTCCCCTGTAAAAAGGGGCTGTGCAAGCGAATGTGTGAGTTTCATCTTCATATAAACTGGAAGTCAGACTTCTGCCCTCGGGTGCTGAGGGGTCTTTACCTTCAGAAGCTACTGCACTACCTTTCAGTGGTAAAGGGGACACGACATCGTCATCATCATTCACTCATCCACAGATCGTAATTTAGACCTGAATCAGAGAATAATTACTTCTACCTTCAGAGGAATTGTCTAGACTTTGAGGACTTCGTGGCTACGAAAGATTTAGGTGTGCACCAGCCACCATGCACTAGGAGAGTCTTTGGCCGGCGAGATTCGAATTCATAACCCAAGGGATGCTAATCCAACGCCCTACCAACGAGGTTTTCCCGGTTAAATCGTATTCTTAATTTCATGTACCTAGGTCTTAATTTTTTTTTTCTTTTAAAGTGTTCACATTCACACGGACGTTCAGACTGACAATAGAAAAATTCTTTCCGCTGGCGCATTGATTGCAAAATTTGAGTCTGGACGTGATTTTCGACAATTTTGCTATAAAAATAATATTCCGAATTTGAGTTTTTCATCTGATTCCTTGTTTGCATTATGGTGCTCTCAAGTTGAGGAATAAGTTGACTTAGGCTAATAAGTCAAGTGCTGCTAATGCAGCCATTTTGAAGTTTCTATTTTAAGCATTTACTTAAAAAGGGTTCGATTGTTTAAAAAAAAGCTAAGAAAACTATAAAATAGCCTGCAAAGCTAAATTAACCAAATAATCTTTAATGTAAATGAAGAAATCTGCATTGTCTTATCTTTCAAAATGATTCTTTTTATTTATTTTTTTCGTGTTCTGTTCTCTCTCTCTCTTTTTTTGCATAGTTCTTGAATTAAGGATGTATAATGTGCTATTAAGTTTAATAGAAGTTTTAATGATATTCAATAACATGTGATGACTTTTTGAGAGCACTTAGAATTGTACATGAATCGAAAGAAATTTCTTAAGCTTTAAAACCTCTAAAGTTATTAAATTTTTCCTCTTAATATTTTTCCCTCTTAAATTAAAGAACTTATTTAAAACTTATTATGTCCTATCTCGACGTGTTTTTGGCAGCAATATTGATCTTTTAGATAAATCGGAAATTACCACAACACTTAGGAGAGTTACTGAGTTTTTGGAATTATTTTTATTTGCATTTTCCAATTATTTCATGTGGATAAATAATTTGTATTCCTAAGCATAATAAAACTGTGTTATTATTATTTTCTTAGCTTAAATAAAAATTTAAAAAAACGAATTCTGGCGTCCTGGCCTAGGGATAGAGTGTCTTACCCGTGATCGAGGGTTCGAGTCCTGGTTCAGGCATGGTTGTTTTATATGTTAGGTGTATAAAAGAGCCCCCCTCCCCATAAAAAGGGGGCTGTGCAAGCGAGTATGCGAGTGTCATCTTCCTATGAACAAGAGATCAGACTTCTGCCCTCGGGTGTCAGGGGTTCTTATCCTCCGAAACTACTGCATCCCCTTTCAGTGGTAACGCGGACCCGACATTATCATCAAAAGAAATAAATTTGTTAAAAAAAATCGAGAAGTGACCGAATAATCTTCATTGCCCTTAATTCTTTAAAATAAATACTCTGTGAAATTTTAGACTGACTATCAGCAGTGAAAACAAAACATTGTTTTTGAAACTTAGAGCTGGATAGAGAAGAAAAAAAGAGGATGGGTAATACTGAAAGCCACTGGTTTTACATTTTATCACTATTGCTTCAACCATCGGATTCTTTGCTTAAAATAAGAATGGTCATATTATCCTCACGTCATTATAATTTTCTTAAATTAAAGAAGATTAAAACTTTTAGTAAATTTTATCACTTTCATCAATTTTATCAAACGCTTGATGTCTTTAGCAATTACATAAATTTCTTCCATACACTTCGTATATGAAAAAGAGACAAAATGCGAATATGGAGTTTAAATAAATAATTTGAAGAATATACTGTCGCCCATCATCTATAATTTGGAATGATATATCTCTTGCGAAAGACAACATCCAATATTAGAAACATCAAATCTAATTAGTCTGACTAATTTACCCTTCGACACGATAATATTAAATACATTATATTTAACTTCAAAATAACAACAAAAATAAATACTGCTATTCGGATAAATTAGAACAACTTTTACAAATACAATTGCCATCAATGACTCTGTTTGCTAATTATATTACCACATAGCCAATGAATAAAGATAAAATCGTCACCCTTTGTAAGAGGAAAACTTATTCTGCCTAGTATTTTCATGTATATTGAGTAGATATTAAATTTAAATATCTTATCTGATGACAATTTTTACTGCACAAATGTTGATTTTAAATATTAAATTTAAATATCTTATCTGATGACAATTTTTACTGCACAAATGTTGAATGATTGGTATACATAATAATTCTAAATAAAGATATTGATGACAAATGGCGAAAACATTGATACATTTGGAACTCGAGAGTGGATGCTGCTGCCAAAATCTTTTAGTATCCTCATGATATCGAATGTGAGGAAGAATTGTTCTTCCTTTCAGTATCAACTGTTTTGTCAGTTTATTCATTAAATAATGATATTTCTTCGATCTATCATCCCATTTTCCTTAATTGATGCTTCTATTTTACAATTATTTTACTATAGAATTCTTTTCGTATAAAAGGAAGATCTTTGCCGGACATTTAATGATCATGTAACTAATGTCATCCTGATCATTTCTTTCTTCTAAGTTTAGAATGCATGTTTGTGTCCATTGCACCACTACAACTATGATGCTGATATATCAGATCGCATGACAATCAAACTTAACACTTTGGATTAACATCAGAATACTTCTGGTTAATCAATTTATAACACAAAAAGCCATTGTTGGCCAAGCTGCGCCATGCTATCTTATTAATTACAAAATACAAGTTAAGTTCTAAAATTAAAAGTACAGTTTCATTCTTAATTAAAAAGCATATCAGTTCACCGGGCCGGCGTCCTGGCATAGGGGTAGCGCGTGTTCCCCGTGATCTGGGCGTCCCGGGTTCGAGTCCCGGTTTGGGCATGGTTGTTCTTCATCTGTTCAATCTGTGAGATGTGTGAATGTGCCCCACTGTAAAAAGGTGTTGTGCAAGCGAATGAGTGATGCGTGTGTAGCAAAGTCATACTCTTGGTCCTAGTTGGCGCTACTGAAAAAACAAGAGACGTTCCCAGACGGGATTAAATCGCTGTCTTCGTAACAGCGGGCTTATACATGGCAAGTGCCATAAGAAACAACAGGACATAGCATAGCAAAGACTGGCGAATATGAAAGGGAAGAGCATCAGAGATCGTCAATTACTGGCGTATCACACAACTAAATTAGCCTTGTCTTCCGGAGCAATATCCAAATACTTCTTGTGAATCTTCCCTATGAAAAGAATCTTGAATAGGGAGTGAAAGATGAATTTGCTTTATATTGGTAATTATAAAAAATTCCAGCTCATCAACTATTTAGTGAATAAATGGCTGGTATGACTAAATTCACGAGGGAATATGAAGGGTTGTTTCTTCTTAACTAATGTTAATAAACAAATCGCTGTAGGTCAACAAGTTAAGTTTTCCTACTTTTCGTCCAAGTAGAACACAAATTTGTGCCACTTATCGCTGAAAAGAATAAAAACAACTTTATGGAGTAAAATGGAGATGAGTCTTACTTCATATGTTATTTAGGCGCTTTAATGTCTTTTGGGTAATAAAAAGTAACTGAAGTTCTTGGTTCAAGGATTTGATTAGATATATTCATTTAAGTGGAATCGGAACCACATGAAACATATTTAACTAATTTATAATTGGCTTTTGCACTGTTGAAGTGTATTAAAATGGCGGCAATAAAGGAAACCCATATTTCATTATATATGTGAATGATTTTACTTTATTTATATAAAAGTGTAAATTTTCAACTTTTTATTCATGTATAAAAGAATGCTGTCGAAAATATTTTCAGTTGTCATTAACTGAAATCGCTTATTTCGCTTTCAAATAACAAAATAAAATAATTCGGGAATTAAAATCATTTTATTAAAAAGTTATTATATTTTCATGTTTGATAAATTAATTTCCCCTTAAGGGATTAGATGAATGCTTTTATTTTTCCATTCCAATTTAATCGTAGCCAAAAAAAAATGAGAAAATATTAAGTAACTCTGTCTTTATTTCACAACAATAAAAGAAAAGGAAAAGGAAAACTTTTCAAACAAAATTAAAGAAATCTCTATTACCCGTGGGGGACAGATTCCAACCTCCCAAAGTGCGGATGAAGCATTAGCCCATATAAAGTTTCACAGAAAAAAAAATTTAAAAGAAAGACAAGCAGAGGGAAATTTAATACTTATTTCCCTACGGAACATTAAGATTCAGAAAAAAAAATCTGGATCAATTCTCCCCATAAAATCCTTACATCAAAAGAAACTTACTCAATAGCATTTCAATGTGAAAGACATTTCACTAGAACGATCATAATAACAAAAAAGTCTATATTCTAGGCAAAGCAGTTACAAATGGTAAGAGGAGGGGGAAAGGCGTAGGGGAAAAAATCTGAATCTGAGCTAACGGTCTCATCATAATAATTCCTTGCGTGTAATTTTGGGCAACGGCAAAGTAATAAGGAAATGCCATAACCCTCCATCCCTCCCCAATAAGTCTAATGACATTTGCCGAAAGGTCTTGCGGGAAAAAATGAATCCAGGGATGGATTTACGGTACAGAAGAGGGGCAAAAATAAAAAAAAGAGGGAAATGACTGACTAATTCCGTTGGAAAAAGCATTTCTAAATGGGATTGCAGGCGGCACTGAGGGATGATACCTGCGGTGAGAGGGAAAAAGGAGAAAAGTATAAATTTGCGTAAGGAAATTTTGGGAATCGGAAATTTTCGAGATTGCGGTTATTTCCGAGGAAGTAAGTATTTAGGGAGAATGCGTCTCTCGTAAAGTTTAATGGCTTCCAGTTCTAATTAACGCTTCGAGTTGTTTAAAAATAGAGGGTCGGCAACTTACAGAATCACCTAGGTGCTACATTGAAATATATTTATATTTATGTAAATATTAATCGTAATTTAAATCTATTATCATCTTAGAAATAGTATTTTCAATGTTCTTATTTTATTTTAAGAGTTTTTGTTTCGAATAATTTTTAGACCAATTATCAACAAATTACATGTAAAAGTTCTTAAATCTGGCTAAAAACTTGCAAAATGTTCCATTAATTTTTTCTATGGTAATCTTATGGAATTATGTCTGCTTAGAACATAAAAATATGAAGTTGTAACGAAAAGCATTTTAATAAGTTAAAAAAAAATCGAGGCATTAATTATTTACTGAATACAAATAACTAATATAAACAAATACATACAATAATCTGGTCCTTGAATGAAAGAAACTCAACACATTCTTTTAGAAATTTCATTAATTTTTCATTAATTAATCATTAATATTTTTAGAAAATTTTATTCTTTGAAAAATAAATATATAAATAAAATATAACACCGCAGATTTTTTTTGTTGTTAAATTCTATATGTCTAAGTCTAACTTAAGCCTTCAAAAGAAAAAAGATCTCAGAGAGATAACATGATTTAATAATATGGATAAAGCATTCTCGAATTTATCAGATACTTCATTACTTTGTCAATGTTTTGAATTGAGTTTCATTACATATTGAAAGGAATTTAATATATTTTGGATGACTTTCTTTTGGTCGCTTCCATTATTCTAGTGTCAAATCAGTATATATCCAAATTGTTTTTATCTAATTCAATTTGTTGCACTCATATGCACATGGACAAATAAAGGTATAGTATATCCTTTAATGGTTTAGATCCAATATATGTATATATATTCCTTAACTTTGCTGTGTTTTAAATTTATTACGTTTACAAGTACACAGCGAATGTGTAATCATATTTGTTACTCAAGTGTACAAGAACGCACAAGTACAACAAGTTAGAACGAATGAACGAGTACAGACAAATCGCTGACAAAACTGGACTGAAATTTGACACAGTGATAATAGATAATTCAAGTGATAAAATCGTATCCCAGGTTTTTGCATATATATCATTGTATTCCAGTATATGAATTATATCAAAAATTGGATAGAGATTTATAATTCTGATATGAAGCCCACACTAAATTTCAGTTTTTGAAGTCAGTTTTGATTTAGTCAGCTCAGTTCGCTGATTTTTTTGACAATTACATAATGTTTCCTCTATGTACTTGATATAAAAGAAAATATAAAAGTTGAAATCATGGCGTTTCACATATTTTTTTCTCTTTCCTTTTTCTTCTTTTATTAATATTTCCAGTCCTAGTAAAATATTTTTTAAATTCTAACATATTTTCTGCAAATCAAACAATTCCCACATATATCTTTTAGCGGTACTAGTAGCATCGCTTTTTCTTTGAGCAAGATTTTTTTTATGCTAGAGGAAGTATGTTCACTCAAAAAATTTCTTATGAGTATATCAAAATTAGATATAAACTGATTACACCAGAACAATTTTTATGCAAATTAAATAGTTTTAACTTGCACCAATTAAAAATATCAAGCTTCATTTCGATTTTTAAAGGGAACTATGCTTTCTTTCTGAGTAAATTTATTTTAAGATACTGAACATTTATTTAATCAAAGTTCGACCAATGAGTATATCAAAATTTACTGTACACACAAAAAAATATTACTTAAAATTTTAAATTCAGTAATCTTTTCTTTTACAAAATATAGCAGGTTACTAATTAAATAGCTCAAACTACCAAGTTAATTAGTCCAAACCAGGTAAGAGGATTTCAGATCGGTTGAGGATTATTAAATCCCATAAAAGCTTTGCTTAAATTAATCTCATAGAATATAATAAAACTCTTAATAAAGGCATAATTCTATCGGAAAGGGACTTAAGAAAGAGAAAGGCACATATTAATTTTTAAAAAAATGTTAAACAAGCATTATCAAAAAAATATAATGTTGACAACAATTATTTCTTTCTAATACCTTTTGTGTATAACGCGAATATAATTTAATAAGCAAAATTCAAACAAAAAATGTGTGCTATTTTTTTTATTTCACTATTTTTTCAAAATAAGTGACCAAAGAAAAGCTGAGTAATTTGAGCACATTTGATTAAAACTTTGACATATTTGAATTTATTAGTTAAAAAAATTTTTAATCCAAAAAAGTTTCAGCAATTTTTGTCGATTAGTAAATTTAATGAAGTTCTATATGCATGTTTCTTTTCTACTCCAGATTTTAAAAAATAATATTTTATTAACAAAAAGCTTCTGTGCATTAGCATTAAAACAAAAAAAAATGTATAAAAAATATTCCTAAGCTAAAAAACAATTGCTTGTTATGAATTCAAAAGAGCTCCATTGCTTGATATTAATTTAGGATTTCAAGCCAACTTTACAGTTCTCTAATTTCAAAGAAATATTTTTATCATACAAAAAAATAATAAAAAATGAAAACTGTTCATGAATTCGTACCCACTTCATTTAGATTAAAGCTAATTGACGAGGAGTAAAAAAAAAAATCTATTTTTCAAGTTGACTTACTCTATTTCTATCCACGGAAAAATAAGAAAAGCAAACTAATTTTGGCAGATTCAGTTGTTTTTCAAAGACAATGCATTTATTAAATTCCGTAAGAAATTCAAACCACCGACAAATGAAAAAAATGGCAAAAATCATAATGAGCGCAGTAAGGCTCAAAATAGCCTTAATTAAAACTGAAGTTTCAGAGAGAAAAATTGCGACCATCGTTACAACCGAGATCAAAAACGCGAAAAATTACGATTGCGAAAAAAAAAGAATAAAGATTATTAATCAAATCACACACCAAAAATGTTATGGGACTAGTTGGGTACAAAGAATTTTTCCAATTAAATCCTCAAGAAAGGAAAAAATGAGTTATCTTGTACAGAAATTAGAACGAAAAAAAGTTCTCCATCGAATTCTGTATTTCGTTTCACGGCGGGAAAAAAAAATACTCTCGAACCAGCGTCTCATTAAAACTGTCCTGCGATTTCAATTAAATGTGAGACCTGAATATCGTCTGCTGTGGAGTTTAGAAATACAAAGTTGTCTTGGCTCGCCTTTAATTTTATTGCTTTACTAGATTTAAATAACATTATTAATAAATTCAATTTATTTCTTATAAATTGTGTTAAAATAAATCTAGCTATTAATCGTTTGACATATTGATATATTTTTCATAAATCCAGTTTAATTTAAAACAATAAGAACACATTTAATTTTTGGGGGTTTTTTTCTAATTGAAAGATCCATTAAATAAATAAAAAAACTTACCGTCAAATATTAATCGTTTTCAGTCTTTTTTTTATACAAAATTTTCTATAATATTTATAGATCTTAATATTTTTCGTGAGAAAGAATAGTTGAATATTTTCACTTTCTGTGTGAATATTTTACATAGAAACATGCTGTATTTTCAACTGGAACTATTTCTATCTTATTTTATTTAATAGGATGAATATTTCGAGCAAGAAATAAATTAGAGGTAAGAAAAATTGTTTCAATGCCTTTATTTTGACTATATTTTATTATTCTTTAACAAAAAAAATCTACTTGGAATATTATCTTTGCATAAATTTCTTTTTTGTAGATATTAAAGTATAGATTTAAATATATTGCTTCAACAAGTGAATAGGATTTTTTATTTCATTTTTTGCATTATGCTTACGCTTATTTTTACTATCATGTAACAGTATTATTATTATCATGTAAGAATATTTACTATTACATGATTTCAATGCATAAATTGCTTTTCTCCAGACAATTGAGAATTCTTATCGTTTATTTATTTCACCGCAAATAAAAATTTTTCTTTTAGAATTTTTCAAAACATATCAAAATGAATGTTTCAAAAAAGATCAGAAAAATAATTGCCATAACTCTTTTAATTTGCATTATTTAGACTTTTCAGTTGCAAATTTATTTCAATTTTCGTTACAAAGAGGTTCATTTCAAAATATGATATGTTGTGTGTCCTTAAGTTTTCATACTACCTTTTGAAGCATTAATTTTTAATTGTTTCTCCAATTTGTATTTCTTTTTCAAAAATGCGTTCTGTTCTTTGATTCTTGAGTTATGGTGAACTTTTACACCCAGATGGACAGATAATTTTCTCGTTAATTTACAAAAATTTTAAATTTGATCAAAAAATTCAAAGTTTTATATTTTAGCTTTTTTTTAATTGTGTACAATAGTAGATAGTAAATAGTTCATTTGTATGCAAGTCTTAAATATAAATATTCATCGAAATCCATATATAATTTTTTTCAGTGCCTTTCTTTGCTTGCTTTATATATTAATAGCTAAGAAGTTAATTAAAAGTATAATCCTTAATGAAATAAAATTGCAAAAGCAAAATTGTAATTTTCGAAGCAGTAGCGATCAGATTTCAGACATGTCTATTATTATTTTCAAATATCATAAATATTATAAAATATTCCATTCAAAAACTTAAAATATTATTTTAATGGATTAAAAAGTATTATTTATTCAAAGATAAAGTCTCTTATTGTAAAAAATTCATTATTGTACCATTTTCATTTATTATACAATTCACAACTTGTGAGATTTTGGTTTCTTCAATAATTTATTTGTGATTTAAATTATACAAGTTTTCTAAAATTAAGTATATCAAAATTTAAGACAGAGTAATTAAATTACATCATTATACTCTAATCATAATATATAAGTAAACGTATATTTTCAAATGCAGCTAAAATTTTAGAGGAATCTTTTCGTGTTCTTAAATTATTTTTATAAGAAAAGAAATTCTTTACTTTTACAATGTAGCATGCAACAAATATTACTGGCTTTTGTAATTTTTTTGCGAACATAAACGGAAATAAATGTTATCGAATTTATTATTATTCAGAATTTAAAAATAATCAACTATGAAAAGTATATTCAAATTGTAACTCAAAATGAACTTTTAAAATTATATATGAATAATTCAGAATCAAGAATCTCCAGTTATTAGGTTAATAAAATGTGGGTTGATTTATTCATTAAATGGTTTATTGTGGCTTTTAAAAAACACATTTGGTTATATGCTCAAATTCTGAAAACAATGCAAAAGATTCCATCGTCTGCAGCATATAAAAACATTTTAAATATCCGTTAAAATTTAATTATATATAACAGCATTGCTCTTTGAATTTTGTCTCATCTGTAACTTTGAAATATTAAATGAGATATTTCCTGTTCAGCTCGTATACAGATACATAGCATCCAGACAAAATTAAATAAAATATACTATAGTTTCATGTCAAATGCAATTTCTCCTCCTGTCTGTTTCTTTAAAGGTCTGGAATTTCCATATACATATCTTCTGAAACCAAAGTGGAAATCTGGTATTTGTGAGCAGAGGAACGTTGACTTTTGCTTTTGTTTTAAAGCTCTTTCTTGTTCTAAAGCATGTCTCTTTTAAAAGCATCAAGATGCTCTTTGATATTAAAGTTGCTTCTGGTTATACTGGATGGTTGCACTTCCAAAAATGAAATTATCTTAGAGGCAAGAAACCCACGCATTTCATTAAATTAAAAAAAAAATGTAACGGTTGCATGGTGGAGCCTCAACTACAGTAGTAATATCTAATATTTATGAAATATTATTTTTCATACTATACAACTAGGCTAAATAATGTAGAGCTGGCTGATTCGAATGTTAATATTTAAAAACACTAAAAGTATTGTAGAAAGTCGAGGAAGAAAAAAATTCAGTTATGTTAAAACAGCATGCATTGCAAATGAAAAAAAACATAGGCATAAAAATAAAAATTTTGAAAATAACATTCTTTTTTTTTCCAAATTTGCAATAGAGCAGAAAATAAAATAGTATACGGATTAAAATCCATTCTGAGGTGCGAATTCCTTTATAAGGTATAAATACTTTTAAAGGCAGTATGTGTATTAGAATTTCTATTATCTGAACTCCAATTATCCGCAGATAGATAATAAGGGAAAATGGCGAAATTACTAACTTTGGCAGATATGTTTAAACAATCATTCAAAGGTAAATTAGTCATACAATATACGTAAATTTTTAAAATATTAATATTCGATTACCTGGATCAAATATGATTCCAACTACAGTACACTCCCGATTATCCGCGCCTGCCGCATTAAGTTTTTTTTTTTTTTTTTTTTTTTTTGCTTCCAAGCAAAGAAAAAATGCTTCCAAAGCAAGAAGCAAACACAAATGACTGATTTCTTCAAAAAGGTGTAGTTTTACAGTTATGCTTTTGTAATTACATAATACATTACAGTATTAAAACATTACATATGTATTAATTTTTCTGTGTATCCTTGACGCCTCTCGTAAGTACAAAGCACTTTTCTGTTTTCATAAACAAAATGCATTTTAGGTTAGCTTTGAGTGATATACTAAAATATTAAGCGTTAGTTAAACATTTCCTGCTGTTTATTTTGCGTTTTATTGTACATAAAACAATTTTTCAAAGTTGGAATGACTGTTTTCTCTTTCGCTATACCCGTTTTTAGCTTTTTTCGGATTATCCGTGATTTTTGTTATCCGCGGCGGCCGGGCCACCCAATTCCGCGGATAATCGGGAGTGTACTGTAATTTGTTTATTTGAATTTATATTATATTTCATTATTTGTAATAAGCATATAATTAAAAACTTCCCATACTTTTATGCATAAATCATGTCCTTAGTTGGCTGCTAAATTTCTCGTTCGATATGGCTTTCTTATTTTTTAAATTATCTCTGTTATTATCTATTAAAATGTCTAAAACGAGGCCTTTTTATTTCTCATATATTTTATTTTATTTTTAATTTGTTCAATCTTAAATAATAAAATAATTTTAATTAATTATATTCTTCCAAAATATATTGTAGAATTTAGAAGTGAACTCCTATACGAAATCGGTCGCAATCTTTGCTTTCAATAGCTTATTTCATAAAAATATTCATTTTTTTAAGATTATTTTTCTAAAAAAAACAGAATTTGACAAAGCTTATATCAGCAGTTCTATAAATCGAAACAACTATCTAAAATATGATTCCCGACGAAATATTGTTTAAAACGAAAAGACGGTAAATACACAGTGAATAAGCAACCTCAGCAAGAGGTGACCACCCAAATAAAAAAAATAGAAGGAACAAATAAAAAAAAACTAGCCCACAACACATCCATGCGAGTATATAAAATTTAGAAAACATAAGTCGATTATTCGATACAATCCAGCTTCGAAAACAACTCACAACAACAAAATTTTTACGTGGATCATCTTCAGGAGACAACATTTTATCGACACGAGCTTATGTTCGGAATTATGCTGACATATGTTTACTTACCATTCTATCTCCCAAGTAGAAATAAATATACACACACTCCGCGTCCGCAAGACAGGGAAAAACACAGGAAAGGGATAAAAAAAAAAAGTACCTGCCAAGCGATTATCGAAAACCGATTGGAACCCAAGATAACAATAAACAAAAAAAAAATGAACGAAAAAAAGAAAGAATAATAACAAAAAGAAAATGCGCGGGAGTAAAAAGTTCAATTTGTTCTCTATTTGGGGGAAACTTTCGCCGACTGTTTATATACTCTCTCGCCCAAAAAGGATACATAATAGGACATAAAATATAATGATCTTGATTGTTAGAAGGGGTTTGCTGACGGAAATTGCGCTTTTGTTTGGTTCCCCGTTTCATCTTCCGTTTGTACCGAATGCATATTATCGGAGAAAATATGAGTCATTGATTTCGTTTCAGAGTCGGTCGAAGCTGGTGGGTACCGGAAACTGAACGACAGCTTTGTGGATATATAAATATTGCTTTTATTGAGCAATAAATAAAAACGGTTTTTCTTTCGGTATCTTTTTTGTTGGATAGCGTAACCCTCGTTTTTTTTTCGTTTTTTTTTTTTTTTCTTTTTGAATATTTTTTTTATATGTTTTAGATGGTAAAGGAAGAATTTCGGCTATGAGAGTTTCCGCTGTTGGTAAATTGAGTTTGGGTTTGAGTACTCTTTTTTTTATACATATTCTTTATTAGCCATAACTCATCGTGTTTAAATTTCAATTTCAGTGCTTTTGTTCCTTTAAAGTAGGAGAAATAATCTATGGTATGATCTATAACTGGCAAAGTTGTATGACTATTTTGGATATTGAATTGATTGAAAATAATGAATATTGGGAAAAATGGCACAATAAAGAAAAATGTATTATTTTTACATGACAAATATGAAACCAGAGTTTGCATGGAAAAACGAGGAAAATGTTAACGTAAAACAAACTATTGAGTGTATTTGTCGATTTTATTTTATGGTTATTAAAATATCTACCTCTCACTTCATTTATAATTCATTAAAATACATAAGAAACATATGTTTTGAAATATATATTAATTTATCAACATTCTGTTTTATTTACTTTATTAGAAAAAAATTAAAGTTAATTTTGTTTCTCAATGGAAAATTTCTGTTTTAATAAAATGTTTACAAAAGATATTTTACACGTACAGTATAATTGAAATCTTTAAAATCATATAAAGTGAAATTTAGAACTTAATTAGAATTGTTTGATTGACAGAATTGATTTTTGTAAAATTCCTTTTATGAAAAATAGAAACGCTTTAAAATTAGGTGAATGTATTTACATATTTCTTCATATAATTTACAAGCAAAAGTGAACCTCCGAAGAATTTTCTCTGCATAATTATAGATAACTTTGATTCATATTTATTCAATGCTGGTTAATGAAAAACATTTTAATGTGTTTGCCGTAGTAAAGCATAATGTTTAAGAAACGAGTTTATTTTAAGAATAGTTCTTTTTATATATTTATATAAATTTCAAAAATGCAACCCCAAATACTTACATTTCATTTTAAATCTTTCGATATTAAATAATTTACTATTATCATAGATTTCTTTTCTATTTTGCAATATTTTTTAAATATTTTTTAAAGGATCTTTAACTAGCTCGGTTGGTTAAAGAGCTGTGAAATCACATTCTCTACGTCGTGCCGTAATATGAATTTCCGTAGTAATTTTATATATTTTGCTATTTTTTCTACATATTTTTCGGATCTGAAATTTAATACTAATTCAAAACTTCAGCTTCAAAAAAACAGCTTATGTATACTTATAATTTTAAATCTTTGCATGTACATTAAAATTATAACATCGCAAATTAATAAAAAAAATATATACTTAACTAAACTCAGTGGCACGACAGTCCATGTGAGCCAAGGCCTACAGTGCCCATATCTGTTTTCCTGGCCTTGAGTGCCCATATCTTTTCTTCTATCCTGGGGTGCAAGGCATATGTCCCGGTTAGTTGATCAGCCCAGTGTTTAGTTCCCAAGCATACTTGGTCCTCAGTTTATCGACCCAGTGAAAGGATGAAAGGCTGAGTCGACCTTGCCCAGCCTGAGGAAATAAAAAACATACAATTTATAAAAGTTAATAAAAACAATTAATAAATACAAAGAAAGCTCTCATTTAATATTCATCTCATTCTAAAGCAAAAAAAAATTATATAAATACAATATATAAAGAAATATTTTATATAAAATAAAATCAAAATTTCCAATGCTTAATACAGGTTTTCAGATAAATTCTATAAGTTTCTTTAAAACAATTAAACAGATGTTGCGCTTTACGAATTTTCATGGTATTATATATAGCATATAATGATTTCGCTTGCAGACGGTAAAAATCGATACGGATTAAGGATTTTGCGTTTCCATTATAAAGCTAATTCACAGAATTTTCATTAAACGGTTCAAATATGAAGTTAATTTCTACAGGAGTATTTTTAAATAATTCTTAATTTAAGTACTTCAAGTATCGAACAATGAAAAATCAATAATAATTAATCGGTAAATCTAAAATCTAAAGGTAATTCATTAACTGTTACAGAAATTTAATTGCACGTAACAACTCATGAATGGAAATACTGCATTATTTCGATAGTACATTTAAATGGTATTAAAGATTTTAAAAAATGAATTTGGGGATAATAAAAATTTACAGAAAAAGGATTTAAATATAATTTTTTCCTTTCAAAAATTATTTTATTCTAAAAAATAAGTATAAAAACTTTTTAAAAAGTTATCTAAATCCTTGTCAACACAAAGAAAATATGTAAATACAGCTCAGATAGGAAAAAAATTCATGAGATCTGGAATTGAAATCACATTTATAATGTATTGAAATTTTTATATAAATAATATCTTGATTGATTTTTTATTATCTTGCTCATTATGGGATTACAGCTTTCTCCTATTGTTTTCGGCAACTTGTGCTTTTAGGATTTTGATTTTTTTTAAATATTTTTTAATACAGTGATAAAAACATTTTGTTAAAAAAGGTTTTTTTTATTATTATTATTATTTTCTAGTTTTTATTCCTTCTTTCATTTATATCTGATTGACATTCATTATGGATGGGAAAAAAAGACGTGAAATGCCTAAAACTTATCTGGGTAGTACACACATTATGAAAACACCGCCGTACTAAATCTGCCAGATTTTCTTACAAATTGCAGCCGTATTCTAAACAGGGATATAAAATTTCATCGTAAAGAAAATTATCAATATTCCACAATCCTTTAAATTACTATTCTAATTTGTATATGTAGATATTTAATATTTTGTTAAATGAATAAATATTCCAGTTCACTTTATCGATACTCCTATTCTGAGAATATTCTTTTTATTTTTACTATTATATAATTTTCCATTTTTTATTTTGATTATTTTTAAATGAAAATATGGATGCCAAAACAAGTTACAGTAACAACACGAGATTCTGATAGAGATACTCTAATTGATGACATTAAAAATACATTTATATGACATATAAAACACATTTTTAAAATGGCATTTTAAACACATTTGTAATTTAATTTAATTTTCAATGAATTTCAATAATTTCTTTTTTTATTACATTATTTCTCTTTTTTATAAAAATGTTTGAATTTTGATTAAAAATATAATATTTCCTACTTTTCACAGCATTAATTTCTTTATTATTTTCTACCTTTTAAATCTTTATTATATTTCATAATTCCTGATTAGATGTATTGTGTATCTAAAAACTAATATTTATGGAAAGCTCTGTCTAAGTGAGATAATCATTTAACTAAATTAATATATATCAGTTTTAATTAAAATCTCCAATATTAT
Organism: Argiope bruennichi; assembly: GCF_947563725.1. Classification (NCBI taxonomy): domain Eukaryota; kingdom Metazoa; phylum Arthropoda; class Arachnida; order Araneae; family Araneidae; genus Argiope; species Argiope bruennichi. Next base: position 40,599,061 of record NC_079158.1, on the reverse strand, counting down.
TACAGCTTATTTTCACTAAAAATAAAATTTCAAAATTTTACTAAGTCTAAGAAAGTGAAAATTCAATCACAAAGTTTCATCTTTAAAAACAAGAAAGATGTAAAATTAAGAAAAGGAATTAAAAATTCGAATTCTGGTATGCTTGTTCCAATGCATTTTCCAATAACCTATTTCAATGTTGAATAAAACATAAAACTTATTATTTTACCAATTATTACTTTAGTTTTAATTGTCTTGAAATGATGTTTCTAATTAATGATTATTCTGAAATAATGAATAATTATAAAATTCCTATGAAAGTACTTTAAAGAGTAGGTAGCCCAAAAATTCTCAAAGTTTGATTTGCGCCAATGGAGACCAAGAAAATAATGCAAAAATATGAAAATTACGATGCATATTTTGAAAATTTAATTATGAAAACAATAATAAAATGCGAAGACATTCTGCCAATGCAAAAATTAAATGCAGTTCTTTGAAATAAATAATAACATGTAGGATTTTAATAACAATATTAATGATTTATTAGTTTCGTTGCAAAAATGACAATCGATTGCAGACTGTCTAGGAGTAAAAGACCATGTGATCCGTTTAACTGACTCACGTAGTAGCATATTCTGAAGTGGCAACAAGCGAGAAAAGGATGAAAATGGCTGAAATGATACTAATTCATGACTAAAAATTTTATGTGCAAATATCAGGTAGTTGCTAGAGTATTACAATACAAACCGTGGCAAATATAATAGAATGCTAGAATTGAGGGTGAAGTGAAAAATCACCGGAGATTCTGAATGATTTTTAAAAGTCTTCTTCTAAATCTGTGTGAATAATAGGAATCCATATAGAATAGTTTAATTGCTTTTTAAACTATTTACCATGATATACTAATGAACAGTCCGTTATCCATTATTTTTTTTGGAAAATTCCCTAGTCACTAAATAAGCGCCCCTAATTACATAAGAGATAAATTTAAAGAAATAAGAACTCAGAATTTTTAAAAATATTTTATTATTATTATTTTATTATCTTTTTCCAAAAATTATCTCATCAGAAAGAACAATTTAAAGTTTATAAGAATATTGAATTGAAGATAAATTTTGAAAGATTATTGAAGAAATGACAAATCTACAAATCTTCTGAAATGGTGATATATTTGAGCATCCATAAATTGGGCGATGGAAAAGCAATATATTTTTTCACATGAATGCATTATTACTTGGATATAAAAAGAAAACTATATGAAAAAAGAATTTAAGGAAAATTGATTTAGTTTGAAATACTGTAATCTAATCATGCGTTAGATTTAATACGTTCAATTTTGTTTAATTTTTATAATGTATTCTTATTTATAAAGCATAGATCACGTGCACTAAAAAATGCATTAAATAAATAACAACACCTCGCATGAGAATCGATATGTTAATATTATTAAAACATATGCTTGAATTTTTTTCAACAATTTATTGAAATTAGAAAAAAATTGTGCGGGTATGACATATTTCATTAAAAATCACGTTATTAAATTCTAAATTGGCGTAAAAGTGATTTATAATTCAAAACTAATGAAAAAACATTAAATTTTTGATTAATTTTTAATTAAAAATTTTCAAGAACATTTTTAAGTTTAGCTGCTATAAGACAATAAATGCCAAATTTGGCATCCATCTGTCACCCTTGTACAGAATTTTGAACGATTTTTTCTCATACATATGTAATTCTAAGTTTTTAAATCATCTTAAGATTTAAAAAAAATTCAACCTAAATTTAAAACTTAAAAGAATTGCACAGAGATAAATTAATTTTATTTCCATATAATTCTTCTGTAATTTTAATCAATTTTATGAAACTATTTTAAATATATTTTACAATACTTTTCATAGTTTTAATTTTTGGATACTTATGCGCGTTCTGGGGATATTAATAAAGTTTCTTCTTGCGCTTTATCACAGTTTTTAATAATTAAGAACACATTTTAAAAGTAAAATTTAAATTTAAAAAATCAAGCATAAAACAATATTATGCGATATGATTCGAATTAAAAATTCATATATACTTTGAATTTTTATTTCCTAATTATATATTCTAATTTCTGTAATTAGACGGATATTAAAAGCTAATAAAGATTTCGTTAACAAGAAATGCCTTTTTAAACAAAATTCTAAAGGAAATATACGAAAGAAAATATGACATTGGTAGTATCCAGTTAACAAGTATCGTGATCTACAAAGAAAAGTACTGAAATATTCATTGGTTAAAAATATCTATCCGTGAAATATGCATTAGTTAAATATCCATTAAATTTTGGATGTATCAGCAATTGCTTATAAATCCAGGGAAACAAAATGTTTTAAACCATCTTTTATATAATAAAAATGAAAAATAGAAAAAAATTGCTAGAAAATAAAAAAATAAAAAAAACTAAAGAATTCGTACAATTTTGTAACGAGTTTTCATATAAATTAATTGCAAAATAAATGACACAAGTTTCCAATTTTATTAATGCCTGAAGAATCAAAGAACAAAAAAAAAGGCCCAGAATAAATTCGGTAGCGTAAATCATAAAAAATGGTCGAAATACATTTAAGCTAAGCTCATATTTCATAAAGCTTTCGCAATCCTATTTTCAAATTTATTCCGAAAGAAGTCTGACAAAGTTCAGTGCGTATTCATTGGAGCAGAAACAGATGAAATGCTTAATTTTACTTATCCCTTGTGGAACATAAAAAAAAGAAAGGAAAAAAAGTAAATAAAAAAAACCACCTGCAAAATGGAGCTGTCTACAAGAGCTTTCTCATAAAAAAAATCGATGAGTATGTGTGTCAATGGGCCGAGAATAAATAAAACCCAGCCATCTGAAATAACGGTGAAAAGCCCCATGAAGATATATTTTATTTATTTTTTTTTCTCCTTTTTTTGTTGGAAGCATAAAAACTTTCAGCCACCTAATAACTTATTTAAGACTCGACAGCTACAAAATATCGTGAAAGGTACACGATAACAGATGTCCGTCCACTTTTTATGATTACTTTATGTGGCTGCATTTTTCGGGGAGCAAGAAAATGTATTCCCTGGGACGTGTCATAAATCGTCTGCGTTTCCGACTTACCCTAACTCGCCCTTCAGGTGGCTAAGTCGTTGCCACCTGCGTGGAAGCTATCTTTCGAATTTAATTTACGGAGATAAAAGCAGGGAAAAGAGATTTATCTGCCTTTTTCTGCTGACGTAAGGTAATTTTTCCTTCACTCTTCTCGAGTATTTTTCTTTGCGAGATGACTCTGATTTTACTCCACCCACCACTCTCCTAGCTAGAAAGTAAATCTGAAAATGAAACTTTTCTCTAGTTGTTTTTGCATTTTTACACATTGAGAAAAATTGTTGTCTTTCTTTAATATGCAATTTGTCTAATGCAAGAGATGGGTGAAAAAAAAGAGGATATTTTTCAACCCATTTGTTTGCTTTTAGCCTTGAATAATATTTTTTGTGCGTTATCTTCTTTTTTAAAGCAATGAATATCATATGTAGGTTGGTGATTTGTGTTTTACTCTTAGAAAATTCTGAAATTCCTTTTTTTTCCTTTAAGATATTTTTACCAACAAATTTGTAGAATTAATATATTTGAGCCATTCATTGTGCAAACATAAAAAAACACAAAATTAGAAAATGAAGACCATTTTGTTAATCTATCATGTAAAAAAGCAGCACATCTTAACCGAAAAGTATCAAACACTAATTGGCGCTTTATTCTTTTCTTTTAAAAAATTATTACAGGTAGACTGTCTTCCACTTGTGGAAGGGATTCTTTTAAATCAAGTATATCGAACAAACAATTTAAGAATCTTCTACATTTTTCGTTTTTATGAAAACGTACAAAAATTCAAAAAAGGAATTAATTATTATATAGTTGTCATATCTTTATAAAATTTTATACAAAAAAATATTGGGGCATTAGAAAGATTATATCCGTGTAAGCTGCAGCAAAAATAAGGGCATAAGAATTGCAGAAATACCTTTTTAAAAATGAGTACGAAACGATTCTGGAATCTTAGTTTCTAAAATGAAAATAGATTCTTTTTATTTATAAATCCAATTGGAAATGCAGGATTAATTTCTCTCTGAAAGCATAAGATTTTTTATCGAAACGCAACATATCGAACTCCAAATAAGAACAGTTAAAATCTGGCTCAAATAGAATCAAATAAAAAAGGATGTGATATTCAATCTACTTTTCCCTTAAACTGCATATCCGCGTTAGGAAAATGCTTAAACCAAGTGTTTTTAAGCGTTCAGAAAACGAATACCTATTGAAGTAATATCGACAGGATTATACAAGTATTTTTGACATATAAAAGTTTCTAGAATTATTTAAAACTTTTATTCTTATCACGTTGAAATAATCAGATAAATAAAAGAGGATTACGAAAAAAAGAAATAAAAGAGAGATAATTGTAAGCCTTTTTTTAAAAAATCGCATATTCTTTTAAAAAAGTAAACTTGTAGACCAACTATGAAATTTTTCAGGAACGGAATTTAAGCATATAAAGAAGTATTTTAATAGAATAGGAAAAATTTCTGAAACAATAAAACATTCTATAATAGTTAATAAACTAGATAAATTAGATTAATTGTATTTAGGTAACTTGAAATTAAATATCTCAGAATTACATATTGTTATATAAAAGCAGTTGATAATAACGTTTTAAGATTGCTGCATTTTACACGTAAATATTATTTTTAAAGCAATTTTATTTATAAATTGAGTAATCCATAGTTTCTAATTAATGCATTAGAATCCTTTTAGTTATTATCATCCAAATAATTGCAAAATTTGAAAATTAATGAAAGGTGGCTCTACAGATCGACTAGATTTCTCAATTTATCATAAAACGAATGGCTTATTATTATCAAGTGAAAATAATTTAATTAGATAAATGAATCGCATAATTTAATATTTCACAAGAAGTAACATTTTTTATGTAGCAAAAATAGAATTTCATAATAATTGTGTGATATTCGCTTTTAAACATTATCCTTAAAATAATTTTTATTACAAATAGTTGCAGCTGTATTTTCTGAATAATATATGAATATAATTGATGTCTTTCAAAAGATATTCAGGTCACGTTTACACTGTATCCCAAATTAATATCATAATGATACCTTTATAGTGCGACTGAAATTAATATTTTAAGATAAATTAAATAATAGTGAATTAGTTTTTAATGCGAGATAGAAATCATATAATTGAATAAACGAATTATACGATTAAATAGATTGGTATAAAAAGAGAATAAAATATATCTATTGTTGTATTTATTCTAAGAACTGGTTTAAAGCAGATCTAATCGCGAATAAAATTAGTGACAATTTCCAAAATATGTTGTTATTGTTTCTTATGGCACTTGTCATAGTTTGTTTAGTTTGGTTTAGTTATATTAATGTCCCGTTTGAAGCAACACTAGGGCTATTTTAGGACGGACCTCGTAATTTTGAACCGCGATCAGATGACGCACACTTGTCATAGATAAGCCCGCTGACGAAGTCATCGATTTCAAGCCGACAGTTCGTCTTTTGTTTCAGTAGCGCTATCTAACGCCAGGAGTGCGTCTGAGCTACTCATCCGTCACATTCGCTTGCACAACCCCTTTTTCCAGGAAGGGGGGGGGGCACATTCACACACCTCATAGATAGAACAAAGAAGAAGAACAATCATGGCCGAACCGGACTAGAACCTGGGACGCTCAGATCACGGGGCAGACGCGCTACCTAATGCCAGGACGCCTGCATTTTTAAATTTTAATTATAGTCAGCTGTTGTTCTAATGCATTCGAATTCATTTAATGAATATCCTTCAAAAATTATAGGATATTATGTCTTATTATTATTTCTACTGAATTTCATATTTTATTTTTAAAGCATAGATATAATATTATTTCTGTGCAATATGTAAATTCCACAACATTTTATCATAAAATAAATTGCTTGAAATTCTAGATATGTTCAGAAGTGGAAATTATTTTCAATTTAATTACTTCCATATCTACTTCTAACTATCTTCTAAAATTCTATCCACAGGTAAATAAATTTTTCTGTCTCACAGTTCGCAGGAATTATAGGTGTTCCACGGAATAAACCATTAATTCAGAACTCTAGAATTAACTGAGAGAAAATTATTCGATACAATTTCTCAACGTTAGATGGCAAAACTGTTTCCCTTCGAATTCTGGAAATTCTATACGCTGCACTGAAAACTGGAATGAAATATTTATGTTTAATTTTAATAATATAATTGCTAATGATTGCAGTCTCAAATTTCAATTGCGCCTGGAAATGAGATGAATAACAAGTCCCAGGATATGACTTTTGTAATAGCAAATCTATAGTAATATATTTTACTTTCTATTAAAATATTTTTAATGATTTCTTTCATCAGATTTATAAATTTATATTAGCCCATGAGTCAAAAACTCATGGTAAAAGAGATACTATTTTTTTGGTAAAAGAGATCTTTGAGCTCCTTGATGATTCTTCAAACAGATGCCTGGCAGCTGAAATGTATATGAAATTAAATAATCTTCTTATGGGGTTTTCACGAGAAACTGACACATCTTTGTGTTTTACTCGGAAGTAACATCCTGAAAATTTATTGATCACAGCAAAACTCAATGCTACACTGTTGTCTTGTTTCTTTTGATTCAATAGCATTTGAACATTTGGCAGATATTTTTTACAGTAAATATACTGTAATTGCGCGTATCATTCATAATGGTTTGAATGAATATTTAAAATACTACGTGACAAGATTTAAAAGCTCTTCTAAGAAAAAATGACATGGGAATTCTCCTCTCTACTTATCTTATAACACATTGCATGAGGATATATTTCCTCGTGAACATCCAGGACAAATTTACTAAATACTTACTTTAACGTGATTCGCACTCTACTGACAAAATTTTAAAAAGGTAAAAGTATGTTTCCCACATGCATTTTGGTGATAGTCGGTGGGTCCCTTTTTCCCATGTAACATTCGTGACTTATGATTCAATATTTAATATTTTGCATTTTGTAGTATAGCGAAGAAAAGTGTGATCGAATTTTCGATATCATTTTTGAGGCAATCAATAATTTTAGTTATGAAATAACATGTTAGATTTCATTTATGTCATATTTGTGATATCGAGCTATCAAGTTCATATATGGATAAGAATAAACAAGCATATAGATGATCATCCCGAGGAGATCTAGTCTAATACATTTTTCACATACATATATATTTCTTATGATAAGATGTGTATCAAATTTATTCATCTTGTTCTTTTGCTCTTAATTATTGTGTTTGCAGGCACATGAACAGGCAGAAAGACTTCTCCTTTACGGATTTCATCTAAAATAAAATGAAAATCTATTGGTGTTAATTTAATGATAAAAACATATACCAAATTTTATATAACTATGTTCGTTTTTTAATTAATTTTTTCACAGAAAGACAAAGAAGCAGATTCAGGCTTAATTCCAAAAAAAAATGTTTTCATCAGAGAAGTTAAAAACGTGAAAAATTCATCAAAATCATTGTACCCAATTTAATTCATATGCGAGGAAATAAACTATGGTAGACATTAAGATCATGAAATCTCTGAAATATCCATTTCAGAATTTTGGGAAATAATTACAAAAAAAAATTAAGAAAAAAATATGTATATGATATAGTGAGTGTGTTGTGATTTTCTACTGAACTGCCCGGTTTTAAATATAATATTTTTAATCTACACAAACACAGCTACACTACAAAATTTACAAAAAAAACACATAGACAAGTAAGTTAAAGTAAACAGTATGGTGGAGGGATTCCACCGTTTCCAACCGAAAGCATTCGGCGTTAGCGCAAGGGTTGCGCATAGAAAAAAGTTCCACCTCAGGATGCAGGTCTCCCGTTCAACTGCTTGTCTGTAAACTTCACAAGGAGCTTCTGTAAAATGCCACAAGGGGCGCTCTCTGCTCAAAGGGAAAAAGAGGTGGATAACGTACGCAATTGTAAAAATTATCATCGCTCCTTATGTTATTAGCATTGTTATATCATTTAATAAAAATTAACCTTAGAACTCTTCATGTTATTTGAAATTGTTTAAATTGATATTCCCGATAGTTATGGCAATTGTTATGATCTGCTGTACTCTACTCCAGTGCCACTTTCATTTCACAATTAATATGCCTCAGCGATTGAATTATTATTTGACGCTGGCTGATGTACATTCGTATTGGGAACTATTCCTCTTTCGTTTATTTGTAGAATTTTCGACATTTTCTTCTTATCACAATAAGAAATCGTTGTAATTTGACCTTTACTTGGTAGTTAGTTTCTCTCTCCATCCCTATCTATTTCTGTTCTACTTTGATCAGAATAATTTTCATTTTCGCGCTATTCGGTATTAAAGAAGAATTTAAATTGATTCATTTACAATTTGGTGATTAACTAATGCTACTAAACGGAAATATAAAGTCTATACGATTGTAAATATCGCAAATGAAACATACTGTTTATAAATACAAATTTTAAATATCAAGTTTTTTTATGTAATCCCTTCAAGAGTAAAGTATAAAATTAATGTTCATTTGATTTTACCTTCCATTTTTGGCATTCTACTACGATATTACTACACTTTGTATTATATTTCTATAAAAACTATAATATGATTTTCTCTTTCTTCTCAATTTTCTAATCAGTTGAAAGATCAATAATACATCTCAGAATTAGTTAGATTTTCAAAGAAATATTCAAATATTTTTAGCAATAGATTTTTCAAAATAATAATTTATTAATAAAAATGAAAAATCTTTTGCATTTTCATCATAGACCATTATAATATAAATCCCTTTAGATATTTGAACCCTTTGTTGTTTACTTCTGTTTATATATAAATACAGATTTATTTGTAAACAAACCTCTCTACAAAAAATATGGACTCGGCTTTCCATAAAACTGAAAGTTGGCGAACGTCCATCCTTTAAATATTTCAATTACTTTCTTAAAAGTGAAAAGATACCGAACTCCTCTGTGAAATATGGGTCTACGCTAAAAAAGTAAAGAAAATGAAAATGAAAATGAAAAAAAAAAAAAAAAAACATGTTTTTGTTTTCTAACTTTTAGCGTATCTTATATTGAAGAGTTGCCTAGAACGTTTCAAGAGAATTATTTCCGGAAAAAACATTTTATTCTACTGCCAGGGTTGCTTTTGTTACAATTTCTAAAATTCCTGAATATTCTCTTGCTTTTAAAAGTCCGTAGGGCAGAAAGAGTTTAATCAATGTCGAACTCTTTGTCCTATAATTTAAAAGTTGGCTTGCTTTTCGATGTGCTTAATTTATGAAAAAAATGGTATAGTAGCCATTTTTTTCCAAGAAATTTTTTTCACATATAAATTTTTTGATTATTTTCCATTTCTTTCAAGAGTCTAAACATATGAATATGATTAGAAATCGAGCAAAAGAGTATAAGTTTTCCCCCATCAGCTGAATAAGTTCTAAAATTGTGATGGTATATTTATAAAAAATCAAACATTTTCAATACATCACTTCTAAAATTATAAACATAGTAAATTAATACATGTTTATTATTTTTCATATCTTTCGGATTCTGGATAACGTAAGCCGTTTATTTAAAATGGATGCATCTCATAATGAAAAATCGTGATAATGAATTTTATTATATACTATTAATAGCAGATATACTGGTATTGTTTTATTAAGCTAAATCTGAATATGTGTCAATATTTAATATTCGTGATAATGAATTTTATTATATACTATTAATAGCAGATATACTGGTATTGTTTTATTAAGCTAAATCTGAATATGTGTCAATATTTAATATTCGTGATAATGAATTTTATTATATGCTGTCATAGCATACATGCCATCTATTTAAAATGGACGCATCTCATAATGAAAAATCGCGATAATGAATTTTATTATATACTATTATTAGCAGACATACTAGCATTGTTTTATTAAGCTAAATCTGAATATGTGTCAATATTTAATATTCGTGATAATGAATTTTATTATATGCTATCAATATATAATAAACAGTATGTAATTATCTATTTAAAATGGATTATTTCATAATGAATAATCATAATAATCAATTTTATTATACGCTATCAGTAGCAGACATACTTCATATATTTTAAATGGATGTATCTAATTATTTTACAATAAATTGTTAACAATACGATATACATAACAATACAAAATTTGAATTTTTATTCTCATTAGATCACATTAGAATCTTGGTGAAAAAAGTCGTAAAATTATGTAAATAAAAATGTAACAGGAAATATAAATTTTAGAATCCCTTTTCTGTTACTTTACGTTACATTTGCTTCTTTAAAAATATTGTAAAATTGGTATTTTCTACTTGCCTAATGCCGCATAAACTTGCAATTTCCATATTATTCGATGTAATTATATTTTAATATAACAATAGGCAAACTGACTTTTGCTAAATGTCTAAAATTTTTCAGTGATATTTTATGAGTTGGTTTTAAGACATCATTGGCTTTCGATAAATATATCAGAATTGCCACGATATGATTCTTAACTTACTAAACGTGACATGCTACTCAGTTGCATTAAAGCAAAATAAATCGCTTTAACATTTTGGCCAAAAGCTTTGATAAAACCGTGGAAAGAAATATAAACGATAATATTGAGAAATTTGATTAATGAAACCTTAAAAAATGCCTATATTATTTAGTTGTTTTATTTAATATAAGTCGATTTTTCTATTTGTTTACTTTAAAAGTATTAGAGAAGAAATATCTTCCTGAAAAATTAAAATTATTTTTAAAAGAAAATTCGGAATATTCAAAACCACATTTTTTTATTCACAATCAAAAAGGTTAAATTAATGTATTTAATTAAATTTTAATCTATTCAAATACAAAATCAGCAGCTGCAAGTAATTTTTGCATACATTCATCATTAGCTGCAAATCGTTTTTGTACATATTTTGCATCAGCTGCAATTAATTATTCAAAATTCCTCTGCATATAGCTATCAATAAATAACAGCAATTTCGCTAAAAACGCATGCATAATATTGATTCAAAACAAACAATACTTTCCCGATAAATTTTCTTTTTCTACAATGTAGCAAAAATCTTATCTAATAATTCCAGTAAAGGTCATTAAATATTACATTGCTGGCTATGCATATTATTCTATGGCTCCAATAAAAGAACCTTTATAATAAACGCCAGACAACATAAAAACTTCGCCATCTGCTCGCTCTCATGCGATAGATCGATGTTGTGAGTGGTAGACATGATTCCGCCATTTGGCGATAGGCATTCGATTTTGGGGGAATTTTTCCCCTGTCTTCTTTGAGAGGGAAATCAGATCCAATCGAGAATATGAGGCATACGTAACCAGATATTTCAGCTTTCACTTTGAATGCCTTTTTGCGAAAGAGCGCTGTCAGTCCGGGAAAGTCAGCACCTTTTTTTCCCCATTCCCTAAGAAAAAAGGTGCAGGAATTTTATTAGAAATGTACGATATTTAAGCCTTCTTTTAAAAATAGTAAACCTGCCTAGGGAGGGTTTTAAACGAATTCTCGTAGAATTTTAGATGCTGCTTTAAAAATATTTTTTGATTGATCTTAGAAAATGCGAGTTGATGGATTAAAATGCGGAAGGAATTAAAAGAATGCTTTAATCATTTAGCTTTTTTCATGCTTTATTATCCACGCATATATATGAAAGATAAACTTATAACTTTTTTAATCAAAATTTTATCATCAATCTTAGTAAAGATTAATGATAAACATAGTAAACAACTTTTCCGTAATTTAAAAAAGAAATATCTGGAAAAAGATTTGGAAATTAAAATATTTCTTTTTAAGTTGAATATTGTATTTAAATATCTTCATTCGTCTTCTAAAACAAAATGTTATTAAAACCAAAAACGTTATGATAAATAAGTACATTTTGAAAACTCAAATAAGTTTTAAAGGAAGAAAAATAAAACGAATAATAATTGTTTTTTATTAAAATGCAACATTTTCTGTTATATTGTACAATCTTTTTGTAGCCTATGTTTGGTGCCAAATCAAATAAATGAGTCATGAAATTAGTCCAATCAATTAGGAATCATATATGAAGTAAAATATAATGTCTCCGTTCAAACCCATGCGCAGTTATATTTCAATTAGCGTGTACAAAGACACTACTATGTCTAAGTAACATCATACTAAGTAATATTATTCATAAAACATCTGTTTCTAATAATTCAATGTATTTATTACATTTTAGTGATAAATAAAAATATAATAAATTATGCAATATAAAAGCAAAACTGAATTATTTTTTATATAATAATGAGCATTATTAACTTGAGGTAGTGCATAGACCAATTTCTTGAGATACATCGTCATTGAATGCAGTGAAAGCCATATAACATAGTGTCATAGTAAGAAAAAATATGATTTAAGCGGGGGAAAATTATGATAGTAAAATTATAGCTAACGGACTTTATAAATATGCCGATTATTATATACCAATTAAATTTGTTGTTGAATTCAACGTCATCTCAAAATCAATTTAACATGCACATTAAATAAAAAATTCCAGTGTGCAATGTTTTTGAATTTTATCTATAACACCAAAGAATCTTAAACATTCCTCTAGGAATTAATTTTTGAGAATTAAACATTTTGTAATGGAATTACATGAGAGATATTTAACTCATTGTACTGGAAGAGAACTTCAATATTCTTTCAAAATATATCATGAAAATTGCTTAATGTACTATAATTATCCTAAATGAATCCTAACGCATATTGTGTTTACTTCGTATTAGAAAAATATTCGTTCTTTTTGTCGTGTATAAGAGTTTTTTTTTTTTCAACTCTAAAATAATATTTTTTTTTTCCTATCAGAATATAAATTGTTATTTTAAAAATATAAATATACTTTGATAAAATATTACTTAAGAAATCGTTTTGAAATGTGAAGCTATTTTGGAATGCAAAAAAAAACACTGTATTTTTTTATCAAATCAAATAATTTTCAAATTTTTATTTACCATTTTGCTTTTTTATTTCATTGAGAGATCTTTTAATCATTTTTTAGAATTTTAATTTTTGAAAGCATCCTATGTTGCCGTTTTTTACATTAATCACAATTTCTTCATAGACATATAGCCTCCAGTTTCGAGATTGTGTTTAATTCATTTTTAAGTTTTCAATACTTTTTTTCACTAGCATTAATAAAAAAATTATTGGAATAATAGCTCAGAAATTTAAATTTTTGTTAGGTTTTCTGTAATTTCAAGTAGAATCTTTAAGGGAAAAATATGTTAGTCAAAATATATAAATCAACAAGTAAAATCATAATTATAAATTCTTTAGAACTTAATTTAAAAATTATTTTCAAAATATGATTATCAAATCAATTTATCTTTTCGATTGAATTCGCTCCATAATACGAGCTTCTAAAGAGTATATAAAAAAAATGTTTCTTTCTTTACCAAAATGGCAAAAGAACACTGAAACCAAACCACAACTATTAAACTAGTCATGAGAATAGATACAGTAAAAAAAAAAGAAAAAATTATAAATTAAATTAAAGTGAGAACTTGACAAGGCATGGCAGAAGCAACAGAGCTATAATTTTCGTGAAAAATGACTTTATCTACAACCGCAACTGTGTCTCCAGTTGGCAGACGATTCTTTCGAATCTTCATTTTTTTCTCCTATGATCATTAGCAGACGAAAATGAGACCCTTGGGTTTCTAAAGAAAAGAATTGCGTAGTGTTAAAGACACGATCCAACTGCTGTTGCTATACTTAAGGTTTAAGCATATCTTCCAAAGAACAAAAAAACTTAACTCAATAACAGGAGCACTTCAGTCGACTGACTGCTTAACGACTTATTGCCATCCTAGAATAAAAAAGCTTGCTTTTTTTATCGTTTGCAGCGCGATTTTTCACCACAAATGACTTAACGAAAATTTTGCAGAAGTGATGGCCCATGAAAAAGGTGCTTATAGTTTCATGTTAACAAACCCTTTCTTATTTACGAAAATTTTATGAAAGAAAAAGATTTTATGAAAAAAATAGTTTTTGTAAAGTATTATTGTTTCTTTCCGGTCTTTAGGCAAATATTTATCAAACAGATATATTACAAAAGTGGGAGGTAAAAAAAGTACTTTAAGTATGCTGCTAGTGATGCTGTTAGATATGCAAAATTTCATACGGTAAACACATTTTTAAAAAACTTATTTTTTTATATTTTTCTTTTAGTTCCATTCCTTTGAAATAAAATGTATATTTTAAACTTCACTTTCCTCATTATGGAAATTCTAAATATATATATATATATATTTTTTTCCCGTTAACTAGTTGTCATGTGTTTTTTCGGTGGCGTTGTCTGTGGAAGAAACAATCGTTTCCAGTTGTGTATGCTTCTTCTTTATGTTAATATATTTACTACGCAATCTCGAAGGCATTTAATCAAGTTTAGAGGGAGGAATTTCTGAAAAGCGTTACGTTGAAATTTAGAATATTATGAGATGCTAATATTTCACGTGAGATACAGCAGGAATATCAGATCTGCATGTAGGAGGCCAAATTAACTTACAAAATTATTGAATTTTTTTTTATTGATTTACCTACAGTTTCTTTTTTATTATTATTAAATATTCAATGTAGTTTAAAGTAAGTGACTTCGTTGAAAAGTCAAGAAATTATGAATTTCTTTTTAATTTAATATTCTTAAAGTTTGAACCGGTTGCTTAGTAAAATCTTTAGAATTTTTATCCAATTTATTTTTCCGGACGTTACAGCGATTTTTATGCTTGGACTTGCATATTCTGCTGTTTTTTAATTATTATTATTATTATTTTGTCGTGTGACTACTTAAGCCAAATTTCTGCGCAGTAGCTTCTGAGGGTAAAGTCCCCTGAGTACCCGAGGGCAGAAGTCTGACTTTCCTTTTTACAGGGGGGGCTCTTTCACGCACATCACAAAGAGAACAACCATGCCCGAACCAAGACTGAAACCCGGAACGCCTAGATCACGGGGAAGACGCTCTACTCCTAGGCCAGGACGCCGGCTACATGCACTGTAATACTATTTATATCGTTTCTCAAATTCTAATCTTTGATAGAAGTTTGTTACGAAAAACCTCATAAATTAAAATCTAATGAATACTTTTTGTTTACATTTTGATATAACAATTTCTCAGCAGTTTCTGATCTAAAGAATAAATATTCTATTCATTTAAAAAGCTTTTATAGTCGTTTTAGGGCTTCACAATATGAAAAAAATTGAAAATTTCGTGTTATTTATCAGTCGAATCCTAATCTTTAAAGAATGGATAGAAATGTAACTTATTTTTTAGTTCAAGAACAGGATAATATATTTCTTAAGCTTATCTGCAAAATTTTAAGCATATCATTTGATAAATCTCTAAACTAAAAGATACCTTTACCTCTTCTTAGCCGTATTTCTTCTTAGTCAAAAAAGGCCCTTTATTCTCAATTCTTTTTTTTTAATTTGTTACTTATCTGGTATAGTTTGGTTTCATAGATGTTTTCTTTAAATCTTTTTTATACAAATATGCTAAAAGAATTATTTTCGAACGTTTTTAAAGCATTCATTCCTAAAGTAATCGGGCCGCGGTGGCCTGGTGGTAAGGTCTCGGCTTCGGAACCAGAGGGTTTCAGGTTCGTGACACGATTCCACAGAAGAACCGTTGTGTAAGGGGGTCTGTTGCACGTTAAATTCGTCATGGCCAAACGTCCTCCCGCTGGTGTGGTGTGGAGAGGGGGTGCCAGCTCAGGTGTCGTCCTCATCATCTGACCGTGATTCAAAATGACGAGGTCCGTCTCAAAATAGCCCTAGTGTTGCTTCAAACAGGGCATTAATGTAACCAAACCAAACCGAATCCTAATGTAATTACATACCTTAACTAATATATTTAATACCTTTATAAATAATTTCTAATTAGGAATGGTATAATATAGAATAGTTATTTAGAATATTCAAAATTAAAACCTAATGCGTAAAAAAAACTAGGCTGGAATTTTAAATTAATAGAAGATACACATTCAAATATTTATTCTCCTAATGCGAGTATTCATAGAAATCTCCATTAAATCAAAACGTATTTTCCGAACACGGCTATTATTCAGAGAAAAACAACAAATGAAAAACATCCTCATCGATCTACCCATCGCGTGAATCCTAGACTGAAAATTTTAATAAGCAAACTCTACTGAATATATTTATATTGTGTTTACCATTTTCTGCATTTCAGAAATGTAGTTATTCCAAACAATATTCCGCTGCCGAGTAATGCTGATTTCGCGAGTAATGATATGTATGAACGCAAGATTTCGTGTCTTTCATACATATGGTAATACAATTTATATTTGTATGAATAGGATTAGTTAAAGGAGAGACATTCAAAATCCATTGCATATATGCTAACATTTACTATCTGCAAGAATGCATATGTAGGGACTATCAAACAGTTAGTAGGCTGCAAACAATGAGATCTTAGTCTGACTAAACAATGGAGACCACATACGACTGGTACCACAGGGAATGAAACTATGTATTAGATTTAACTCGGCGCCTCTATTAATGTAAATCAAACTGAGAGATTTATACGCAGTAATTAATTTTAACCAGACTGCCGATATTTGTCTCCGCATTACATGACTATGATCTCCAAAGATGCGAAATATGTAATTTATGACGTGAAAATGCAGTAAAATTGCGCTCGGACACATTCGAGAGGTAATTATACGACGTTATTCGAGCTCATTAGCAATCTCTTATATTCTTCGTGATTTGAAATAGTTATTATAAGTTGTAAGGTAATTTATTCTAGTTTATATTTGTTTGACTAATGAATCCATTTCAAAAATTATAAGTGGCTGCAATATCTCAGAAATCATAATTATACCTTACAATTTTAATATGTTAGCAATTTTTTGGAGTGGCACCGTAAAATATATTAGGTTTTAATTTAATTTTTTCTGATGTCTACCTTTATATCAATAAAAGAGCCGTTTTGGGGGAGATATAATTTTTGTCAGTCATGAAACTACCGTGCCAGTTTGTTGATATTGGGAATTTCAATGTGAGATATTAAATTCTTCGAAATAATAGTTTAATAATTTACAATTAAATTAGAAATATTTTGAATAAAATGATTCCAGGACAATTTTTAGAAAAAGTATTGTTTTGAAAGGTGACTTTTTTAAATGACGCTTGTGAGAGTCCCCAACCCCTCTTCATGTAATTTCTGGATGCTGGCGATCATAAAATCAGATGATAATATTGATTCATATTTATGCATAACTTTTTTTTTCAAATTATTCAACAAAGTTTTACTGTTAAATTAAGGAACCTGAACAACCTGTTTAGAGCACTCATTTCATTTATAAAGTCAGCATGAATCTTAATTTTTATATTGATTTATAAATCGTGGAATAATTCAGAAAGCTTTATTGTGAGTTTTTTTTTGGGGGGGATAGGTGATATTATAAAATTTTATTGTATAATTTCACGTTTATTTTAATGAATTCAGAATTTATAAATGAATTTGGAAGAAACTAATTTGCAACGATTAGAGAATCTTATATAACACACAATTATGTATGTAAACATATGAACGATGTGAAACAATAGGAAAAATTATGAATTTTATGTAAAAAGGTTCCATGCAAAAATTGCAACCAAGACGAATTTTCATCTTTACTAATAATTATTTTCAAAAATTTAAATAATTGAATATTATTTTTTTAATTGGTCTTATTTCATGTTGCCTTCTCTCTTTAAAGTTTTAAGACTAATGTACATTTTATTTTTTAAGTATATGAAGTGTACAAGGTGAAAATATTTTAATCATCAAAAATTCGAATTCAAGATTTTGACGAATCTGTACATTTCAGACTTCTCTGAGTCCAAAAAATCACTTTTGTAATTATGTCTGTCTCTTAAAATGATAGCTCAAAATACTTTGAACTAGACAATAAAAATTTTTTTAAAGCACTTTAAATTGAGTTTATTGATATCTCTCTCATTTCTTGTGAGATCTATTCAGAAGAAGCCTATCGGTTCGATTGTCCGAGTATGGTTAAGAAAATAACTACGAAATGAAGAGAGACAATTTGATAAAATTTGGTAATATACATAATTAACATCTACAATGTAAGTTCGCATTAAATTTAGAACCAAATGTTATAAGGGGTTGTCCGTCTGTCAGTCTATGTATTCAAAAGCATGTAGATCGCATAGCTTAAAAACACAATGTTTTAAATATATAAAATTTGGTATGTGATTACAGTTGCAGTTCTGTGTAGAATTTTGATTTCAATCGGTCAGAAAAAAAAGCATTTAAAATGCACATTTATTGTTCTTAGCCTTGTTTCTGTCTGTACTTTCACACGCTTGCAATTGTACTTTCACAAGCTTGTAATGGTACTTTCACAAGCTTGTAATTGCGATAATTCAAGCACGCAATGAATTTAGTATATGGAATTTGATAGGTGGCTACATTTGTAATTTTATGTCAAAAATGTTTTTAATTGGTTGAGAAAAAGTATCCAAAATATGCATTCAATGTTCTATAACTTATGTATTAATAGTATCCCAACAATTACTCTCCAAACAAAAACATCAAAGTTCGCACTCTATTAGGCTCTTTCATAATTGTTGTTCGTCAGTGCCAGCTGAATAATAATACATGAGTATTACATTTTTAGAGAGTATGCGAGAAAGTTTCGAGGAGCAGAACATTCCTGTTGGTTTAATCCGTTGCTAAAATTATTTTTATCTGATATTGTTTCTATTATGCTTGTCTTCATTTAATTTTCAATCATTGATTTTTGCTCCATTAAATCTAGACAATACAATGATTCAAGTATATTGAATTTGTCTTTTGCAAATTAATTGTTGATTATTTAATACTCCATAATAATACATGATTATTACATTTTTAGAAAGTATTCGAGAACGTTTCGAGGAGGAGAAAACTCCTGTTGGTTTATTCAGTTGCTAAAATTATTTTTATCTGAGCTTGATTATGCTTGACTTCATTCAATTTTCAATCATTGATTTTTTCTCCATTAAATCTAGACAATACAATGATTCAAGTACATTGAATTTGTCTTCTGCCAATTAATTGTTCATTATTTAATACTCCATAATAATATATGATTATTACATTTTTAGAAAGTATTCGATAAAGTTTTGAGGAGGAGAACACTCCTGTTTGTTTATTCAGTTGCTAAAATTATTTTTATCTGAGCTTGATTATGTTTGACTTCATTCAATTTTCAATCATTGATTTTTGCTCCATTAAATCTAGACAATACAATGATTCAAGTACATTGAATTTGTCTTTTGCCAATTGATTGTTGATTATTTAATACTACATAAAAATTTATTCACATATTACAGTTCCCAACAAATACAGTTTGCTAGCAAATAAATTTAAATTATTAACTTCAAAAAGTTGAAAAAAAATTTTAACTATTATTTTCAAAAGTTCAGTATTATCCTTTAATTATTTTTCTTGCATTTTGCTTATTTTTCTCTCATCTCGGATTTTGATATAGATGTACATATAGGAATTGATAGTTTTGTTGAAAAAATATCATGCAATGAATTTGCATTTGGTTATTTTTTTTCATGCATCAGTCATTGAATCTTCTTTTTTTTTCAGAACTTTTTATTCATTTCAAAAGAATTTTTCTGATAAATTATTTAATTTTCATTCTTTTTTTCTCATTTTTAGAAAATTAAATTTATGATGCACTACAGTTTAATCATAATTAGTTGCTTTTATCTTATGAAATAAAATTAAATATATGCAAAAGTTTTCGTAGGAATTTTAAGTTTGTAATTGTTTGCTTTGTTTAGTATTAAACCCTGATTGAAAAATGTGAATTGAAAAAAATATTAAAACTGTCCTTTATTCAAATTTATCTGAAAAACTACAGTTACAGTTTGAAAAAAAAATCCAAATTTTTTTATTCTGGGTTTTTTATTCCTTTATTTTATGGTTAGGATAAAATTGCAACTGCATAATATAAACTAAACATAAGTTCCATAACATAAGCATTATTCAAATTTAGTTGCAATGCTACAACTATACTCACTAGAAAATTTAATATAAAAAAAACTGCATAATTTTATCAACATTTTTATCCAGATGTTGTATAAATCATATTCAAAAACTATACTCGACACAATATTTTTATCATTTCAGCAACTGAATAGAAAGACGCTGGAAGAAAAATACAAATATTATGAATCAGTCACATCATAATTTTACATTTTTATGATTCTATACTCATATTCTCTTATCATAATCCAACAGAATTCTAAATAAATATTTATCTTCCGTCAAATAACACGAAATGTCTCAGTCATTGGCTATAAATGTTTGATCCAAACTCTGCTGGGGATTCGGAACTGCTCTACGAAGCTGGTCTATGCAAACAAGTACTTATTTTTACAGTCGCTGTATTTTAAAAGGAGATTGCTTGCATTATCTTTTTCGGTGTCGACGCTGCACTGAATTTATCTTAGTCTTCTGTATTCCATTTTGTTTCTATATTACATAGAATTGTTTTAATGATGTTTATCTCAATAATTTTATGGTTTGTGTCATGTTTGGCGAATTCATAGAATTTTATCATTAGATAATTAAAAGCATATTCGAGCACTGTTTGTTCATTGATGAAAATAGCAAAATTTCTTTGAAAGACAAATATTCGATTTCGTCGTATTATAGAGCATTTGTTTTAGTTTTATTGTTTCTAGTAGACTTTCCTTTGATATGTAAATGAAATCAGATGAAAAATTAATTAAGCAGAATGTAATTTACGAACATGTAATAAAGTCTTAGATTTACATTTAAATTCTTCTCAGTTCATAAATCTGAAATTTTATTTACTTTTCTGAATACGAATAAGATTTTATAACATATGGCTTGCATTTTAGATAAAATATTTAATATATTTCTGTAATTTTAATAACAGATGTTTTAATTTTAAATATGAATATTTTTATTAATGAATTTAAACATATATTATGTGATCTTTACATTTTTATAAATTTGCATAACGACAATAATAAGGAGATAAAAATAAAAGCAGACAGACAAAAAAATTATATAAGGAGCTGGAAATAACATTACAAAAAATCTTAAGACAAAATATGCAAAAATTACAGAATGCTTGTAAAGTTATGGCTGCTAATAATTAGCATATATATAATTAAGTACTTTCAATTCGGCTATATTTAAGACATCATTTCCTATTGTAAATTTTTAAAAAATTAATTAAATATGAGTAAACAGTTTATATTGAGCTATTTATGCGTTATTTAACTAATTTATATATAAAAGGAAATATTTAGATTATTGCTGTTTCTATGATATTATTCTAAAATAATTAAAAATATGGTTCCTTTATTATAATTACAAATTTAGTTTAAAATATTTGAATTACAAAAATAGTTAAATGAATAAGATTTTAATTCCCAAAGGCAATTATATTTAGAAGTCAAAAGTAATTAAAATATTTAATTTTAATTGCTTAGAATAACTTATTTTATTGAAATAAGATTCATAAAAATAAAGAGAATTTCTTCTTTTTTATTAATTAAATTTTTTTCCTTCAATTTTATTTGTAAGGAGAAACAGTAGTATTTTTTCTTAATTTTAAATTTTATAAAAGTAATAGTATTGCATCTTTATAATTAAATTTTTAAAGTTTTAATAAAAATGGTTTTTAACTTATTTTTTAATTGAAATAATTTTTTTTTAATATTTTTTAAGCATTAAACTTTTTTTTCCAAATTTCTAAAAATACATATTATATTTGTCAACAATAATTTAGCTTATATTTCTTTTAAATGTATAGAAATGTGTTAGATATGACTGCGCACATGGATTTAAAAATAAATCTAATATCCATTTGAACTAAAGTTTTTTTCTGAATTATTGTGCATCAAATGAGAGAAATGTAACCATACTTCATGGTTTACTTGCATATCAAAATAAAGTAATGCCTCTTGCATGCACCTGAAGGTAATCACATCGAAAAAAACCCGACTTTGTTATAAACAAGAAAAAAATTACAGCACATAGCAAACATAAATTGAAAGAAAGTGATTTGAAAACAGGAAAAAAAATTCGTTAGAGGGTCATTTCTCATTGTCAATAAAATTTAAATATATTCCAAAATATCAAAGAAATGTCTTTGATAATTTGACACAGTTAGTAGAAGGCTAAGTTGGAAGAATTAAGTCAGACGAAAGTTAAGTTAAGAAGAAAATCAATATTTTTAACAGTTTTTTGGATCTATTAGTAGAAAGTAATAAACAGATTCTGCAATATGATTACAAATAAAAAGTCTTACTTGCTTTTTATGATTACAAATAAAAAGTTAAAAAGGCTTGCTTTTTGTTAGTCTTTATTATTTCCTTTAGTATAAATAGCTAATTTAATTGAATGTCCTTTCTATCAACAAAATATACTCATCTGCTAGCAGTTGTAAGCAAAATATAGCACTCTAAATGTTGCCAAAAAACATCAGATTCGAAAATGACATTTTTTTTCCTTCTTTCTCTTGAATTTTTATTCTTTCTTACATTCTATTTGTCATATTAACAAAAAAATCTTATTTATATTCAGAAGGTAGCATATTTTGCTATCTATATCCACAGATAACAGTTGAAATAACGACTTTTCAACTAACCCGAATCTTTATGTTTAAAATTAAATGTAAAAAATAAAATAATCTTTTCCACCAATTCCCTCTGAGAATCCAAACATATCAGATAAGCCTTCCGCATAACTGGAATGCAAATGAGGTTCCAAAATTTATTTTAAGAAAAAAATACCCTGAAAATGAAATTTAACAAAAAAAATGAATTTAACGACTTATTCCGCTAGCAATTTTAAAGCTTACGACCCAAAACTTAAAGCAATGCTTCTGATAGCTTGTACGTGCAGGGAGCTTCGGAGTTTTTATCTCATGAAAACTTCCCTCCATAATATGCGTAATGTGGTCATTTATAGCTTTCGTAATTAATATCGATGTTTGAAAGGTGAAATGAGCCTATCGATTACTGTTATAGCTATTCGCCGCCCCATGGGATTCTAAATGGGAGTTCTTGCCCCACGGGAAACTATGCGTTCGTTAAGGCGCATCACTGTGCATGTGGCTATAGGCACAAATTGGTGACTGTCATTTCGATGCAGCTATACCATTTCAAATGACTTTGGTGAACCGTTCTTAATGGTGTTAGGATGCCAAGTTTCCAAGTACATTATAGGTAGCCTTTAATATTAGATCATTACTTTTTTATATATATATTAAGTTGCAGTGAATATGAAATGTTATGACTTTGGAGGATAGTAAGTGCAGATTTTTATGGAATTTCGTTGCATTGTTCTTTTAATATGCAGTACATATCTACTGCATTTGCAAGCCTTATTAATCCTATTCTACATAATTTTTTGTTTGTTTATTTTATTTTTCAATGTTTTTATTTTTATTTTTTTTAATTTATCTTTTCACAGTGAAACAAACTGCTTAGTAATTCAAACACTAACAGAGTATAACTTTGGAAAATCATTTAGATTAGAATTGAATTCAGATGCATCTTTTCTTTAATATTGTTATGAATCTGTGACTGCTTTTCTATACCATTAATCTCATAAAGAAGAAGATATGTTTTAGAGATATTTTAATGGATGCTGAATGGATGTCGGGTCAAATGCCGATCTTGACGACTGTTAAATATATTTGGTAACTTTGGCAATAAAAATGAAGATACTAGGGGGGAAAAAACAAAATTTATGATGATATTCTTAATATGACTCGAAATCTGGCAATCTTTCAAGAAGATTCGATACACTGTCCTATAAGATATTTAAGCAGAGACTTCTGTTCAGTCGATTACATTCTTTGTTTAAAGTAGTGATCACGGAGCGACTGCTTTTCTACACCATTAATGTCATAAAAAAGAAGATATATTTTAGAGATATTTTAATGGATCCTGAATGGATGTCGGGTCAAATGCCAATCTTGGTGACTGTTAAATATATTGCCAACTTTGGCAATAAAAATGAAGATACTAGAAAAAAAAATATGGTGATATTCTTAATACGACTCGAAATCTGGCAATCTTTCTAGAAGATTCAATATACTGTCCTATAAGATATTTAAGCAGAGACTTCTGGTAAGTCGATTACATTCTTTGTTTAAAGTAATGATCACAGAGCGAGCTCTCTGATAGTCTTCTAATCATTTGTGTTATTGCTAACGATTTACGATTTGTCTATATGTTATTGATTTTTGCAACTGCTGCCGTATACACTTCGATTGTATTTTCCTAACTGTATTTGTGGAATAATGCATTGTTATCGAGGTTTTTGGGTTTCTCATCATTCGCTCACCGGATAATTTCGGCAATAATAAGCACAGCGTATCTATTGTAATATTAATACTATCTTATTAAATTCAAATATTTTAAATTCAAATTTTTTTTTATCTTCTACTTTAGTAAGTCAATCTCTAATACATATCGATCGTTTCCTATTTATTTTATTTTTTTTAAAAAAATCATAAAAATATCATTAGTATTCTATGACACATAGACTGTTCTCTATTTTTATTCTGAAATTCTTTGTCATTTGAAATTTTAAAAAATATAACTGTGTTCTTTTTTTAAATGCAACTCAACACCAGAAGACAGATTCTTATACATAGTAATGTTACAAACTTTTACTTAGTGAAACTAACAGAAGATTGATGAATTGAGTGATTCTCGAATGGAGTATAAAAAGAAACAAATCGCGGCGTCCTGGCCTAGGGGTAGCGCGTCTTCCCCGTGATCTGGGCGTCCTGGCTTCGAGTCACGGTTTGGGCATGGTTGTTCTTCCGTTGTTCTGTCTGTGAGATGTGTGAATGTGCCCAACTGTAAAAATGGGTTGTGCAAGCGAAATGAGTGGTGCGTGAGTAGCAAAGTCGTACTCTTGGCCCTAGTTGGCGCTACTAAAAAAACAAGTGACTCTCCCCCACCGGCTTAAAACCGCTGTCTTCGTTACAGCGGGCTTGTCTGTGGCAAGTTCCATAAGAAATAACAACAACAAGAAACTAATAAAAAATTTTCTGACATTTTATCAATAATGTTATGCCAAAATGATTTTAAATTTTCATTAAAAATTACTCTTATATCGTTATACAGGTTTGTTTTAAAAACATTTTATAGATTTATGATCTCTCTAGCGAGTATACTGTTAGAAGAGATATAAAATACAAAGAGGCATAAATGAAGGTCAATCTGATAATCACAGTTACAGTGACAAAGTTTTTAAATTTCCGAATGAATTTTGAAGGGGGGTGAGGAGAAGTGATGGCAGAAATATGATCCTCACAGTAAAGTAGAATTGGAATGGTATTTTAACCCGAAATAGATATTGGCACTATATAGAGACAAGAATAAAAGAAAAAAAGAAAAGAAGACAGAAAGTCAAAATGTATATATTTATGTTTCACAAATTTTTAACTTCGTACTTTATGGTGTACCTTGGCATATACTTGATGAAGAACATTCTGCTGAATATCACATTTGAAAGCATCTTCCAAATCATACATCTATCGAATTTGATAAGCTCCCTATAAATTTCAGGAATTCACTTAACCAGAAATTCATTGATGTATGATCTGGTGATGTTGATGATGGAAGGACGAGGAATTGTGGGAGGTAATTCTGTCACCAAAATCTTGCGTTTACAAATGTTAAACAAAAGAGCAAGCAAAAAAAAAAAAGGCTTTTTTTATTATTTCTTGTCTGTTTATTATTAATAGTAGCTGTTTTCGCTTTTTTCCCTCCATTTCTGTGTCTAATTTGTCGTACCAAAAATCTAGTTACAGATCCATTTAAAGTTTTCTAATCGCCTTTCTCTTAAAATAAAAACAATATTGCCATTTGAAAACTTCTGAATCTTATCATTGTATCCATAACAGTAAGAGGTAGATTATTTATAGGCATTATTTTTGAGTATATGCTATTTAATATCATTATTCAAAAAAATACCTTTTTCCTGGAATGGTCTGCTCGATAGAAAATTATTATCGGCTAAAATTTATCTATCTTACAGCCAAAATAAATTCTAGCATTTTAATTCTGTATTCGAAAGTGTATCACTTTGAAGCAACGTCTTGGAAACAAAAAAGATTAAATTGTATAATAAAAATGAGTTTACGGAATACCCATAGAATAAAAATTTAATTATGGGATAAATGTTTTAAATAAACATTCATTGTTAAGCTTAAATTTTTTTCGGAATAATTTTAAGAATATAATTTTAATATTTACTATTATAATCTGGCTTTTCTAAGAGTGTTATTTTTCTCTTCAAAATAATCGCATTGCAAATCGATTAATTTTATACTACTACACATCGATGGAGAGATAACGATATTTTTTAATTCCTTTATATATATATTAAGTAATTATTTTTTAATGAAACATCGAGTCCTATCTTTCAAGGGATTGATTAACTGCATAAACCAGAAATAATGACAAGAGATTTTATCATAGATCCTCTAGTATTTTTTACCCTTGATTCGAATGAATATGTCTTTTTAGAAAATATTTATTTTCCTTACTTATGGTTATTAAATATCGTTTATAATCAGATTTCGAACTAGTCAACTGCCTAAGACACTTTGTTTGAGAAGAGGCCGAAAGCAGATGGGTTAAAAATTTTAATATGCTATTTGCCAAAAAAAAATTCTATGAATAATAAAGTGTTAGAACAATAATAACACTGACAATTATACCTGGCTAGGTTCCTATAAATTTCATTACGTTCACTTAGTAATTTGATTACTTATAAATTAAATCTCTGCTTCAAGTCACTGTATGCAAACATAGATAGCTGGCAATCTGAAATTGTCATAAAAATAAATACATATTCACAAAATCAATAACATAAAAAATATTGACAGAAAGTAAAACATTATTATATTAAAATATGCTGACGTGCGAAATTAAATTCACCATCTTATTAAAAGAGGGCCATCACAATTTTCATTGCCTAAAGCCACAGAATACTACTTAACGACTGTCACATCAAGTTCCATAATTTTACATTTCCCTTCCATAAGCAAATCCGAATCCTTGTTTAATTCCAGCTGTAAATTCCTTTTCCTCTATCGTTAAAAAAGAAAAGAAAAGAAAACTCCCATCAAACACAAAACTTAAACATAACTACTACTTTTGATATTCCTTTTCTTCAAACTTCTTTCAAAACTTAGAGAAGTTCTGACACATCCTAACTTTTTTCACTATAAAAAAAGTACCAACAATAAAAATCAGGTTGCATTCCGAACTCACTGCTGGAAGTTCAAAAAAAAAAAAAAGAGTCAGAACTTCGTGGAATATGTACCTTTTCCCGATGATGTCCTGATCAAGATGAAGTCCGCACCTTCGAAATCGGAAATTCACGATTAAAGTTTACTTTTCCGCATCACGGAATCTTGAAGAAGATCGAAAAAAAATATAAAAATCGGGAAGAACTTCCCCCTAGTTGTGACGTTTCATACCTGAGGAGTTATGAACCAATCACTTTTGAATGACGTCAGTGTAGAGGAGACCTAAGCCGGGACACACATTTCAGCTTCAACCATTAAAACTTTCCGAACAACTTCCATACTCAGAAACGGCTTTACCTTTTAAAATGAAGGCTAAGATTTATTGGCTCGTTTCATAGCGAGACTGTGGATGGGCCATTTTGGAACTCTCCTCCCATTTCTGGATTTTCTTCCCACCTTGCTTCACCCCCATCCCTTGTCGCCTCCTGGGAGCAGTCACAACCTTCTAGAATTCTAGTTTATAAAATTTTACTTTCATTTAAGGAAATCTCTTAAGTTCCGGCAAGGTTTCTCTCGCATTGATTGAGCCGGTTAATCCGTTTCCACTAGGTGTACTGTTTCTTTGGTTAATGTTTTGGGGAAAACTCCGCAGCGCATTTTGTTCGTAAATGGCGTAAGTCTAAAGGAACTCCATTTATAAACCATGGTCTCCCCAAAACTTTCTTGCATAAATAAACTTAAATAATAATAATAAATGATAAATAACTTGCATAATAACTTAAACTAAAAAACTTATACTTGCTGTAATAAACTTATCTGGCCAGAGAACGCTTTGCATGGTATGGGCTTACAATTATTACGAAATATTAATTTTTGGCATGAATTGAATCTGTCGAGTTATTCTTGGCAAGTTATTTGGCATCATTCCTTGACATGCATTAATAGCATGCGGAAATTTAATTTTTGTTTTATGCACGTTTTTCTCAACTGATTAGTCACAAAATCTCATACCGAATTTCATATGTTTAAGTCACTGCATTTTTGACTTATAGCGTTTGCATGTATCTGAAAGTACAGACAGACAGACTGTCAACTCTTCATTGGATTTGGCCAAAAATTCGACACATGTCTATAACACAGATGTTAAATCTATATAACAAATTTTATTTATCTAGATCTTTTCGTTTTGTAATTATTGTGTTAATTTATATTCGAACAGCTGGACAGATGGACTTTCTCTAAATAGATTTTATTTAAAATTTGACGTAAATTTGTGAATTTGGTGTATAGACTGTATACCAAATTTCAACCGTCTAATTCAAAGTGCTTTTGAATTATTTTTTTCACAGGCAAACGGACGGACATTTTCCAAAAAAAATGTGTTTTTCGAACACAGGGAGGTCTAAAACGTGTAAATTTCGATTTCGAAATTTTTTTGACGATATTATGTATGAGGACACTACAATGACTATACTTCGCATACGAGAAAGCAAAATAAAAGTATCAGATTTTTACTTTTTATATTCTCGTATGAGAATATAAAAAGTAATGGAATTGCTAACAAAGAAAAAGTAATGGAATTGCTAAAATAATTTGATCACGAGATTTTGATAAATATTTATATTTCAGACCTCCTTCAGCCCGAAATATATTATATATACTTCGGATATATAGTTACTTGTTGAACACAAGAAGGAAAATGCAAGAATTTCGTGGTATGACCTTTCAACCAAATTTGATTTCTGTTAAATTCTGAACGAAATCCATTTACAAAATATTTATTCTCTTATGTATGAACAGAAAAGTATCAATGAATGAATTTAACCACGTATACTTATCATTAGAGTTGTAGATCTATATTAAATTTTAAAATCGGATCCACCAATAAATTAAACCTTTCAATTTATATATTTCCGAGTATATCAACCCAAAAGCTGGAAGACGCAACGAGTAATTTTTTAAATGAGATTAATAAAATTTTCCCAGCCAATCCCACTTTATCTAACTTATCCATGTCCACAACACAAGTATAAGGGACCGCAGTGACCGGGTAGTAAGGTTTCGGCCTCGGAACTGGAGGATTTTAGGCTTGTGACCCGATTCCACCGAAGAGCCGTCATGTAAGCGGGTCTGGTACACATCAAAACCGTCCGTGCCAAACGTCCACCAGCTGGAATGGCGTGGAGTGGAGAGGGGGGTGCCAGCTCAGGTGTCGTCCTCGTCATCTGACCGCAGTTCAAAATTATGAGGTAGGTCCTAAAATAGCCTTAGTGTTGCTTTAAAACGGGTATAATATAACTAAATTAAATTAAACCCAAGAATAAATTACCCATGATAAAGATGAATAAATATGCTTTTGTTAATTGAAAGGATATTACACTGTCTGTTAAAGGATCTGTTAGAGTACCTAAGTAGCAGCTGAGATAGAATTCTAACTTAAATTCCAAGAGAAGATATTCCCTCTCTGTCTCCTGGAGAACATAGAGGTGAAATTGCTCCCTTTTTGTGTTTTACAGCATATATTTACCCCCCCCCCCCCCGTATGTGCAAAAAAAGAATGTTCTGTAATCGTTGAAAAAAATTGTAAAATATTTAGATCTCTCCGAGTCCAAAAAACGCGTTTTTAAAATCATGTCTCTCTCTGAAGGCAAATACCTATAAACGTTTTGAACTATATGGGTGAAATTTGGTATATGGTCTTTATACCACATTCGTAGTTTCCATCAAATTTTGAACGAAATCTGTTCAGCAGATATATTTTGTCTGCCCGGCTGTCTGAGTATAAATTAATATGATAACTGTAAAATGAAGAGAACTAATTTGATAAAATTCGGCACCCAGATTGGATATTTAAAAAAAACATGCATAAAATTTAAAATAAAATCTGTTGAAAGCTTGGTTGTCTGTCAGTCTGAACTTTCACAAGCATGTAAATGCGATAATTCAAGCACGCAGTGACTTTAATATAGGAAATTTGGTATGTGAACTTGTGACTGCATTTGAAATTCTATTTCAAATTTTTATTTCTGTCAATCAGCAAGAGACGTCCCCAATAGACATTCGGTGTTTTTTTACTGTATATTAATGGCATATTAGTGATTAATCGCCGAGCAAAGTCTCCAAAAATCCTTCTCTTATACGCACTTTTTGAGTTATTACTCGTTAATGGCATACACGTTAATTATGCATAAGTGCGTTTATTAGTGAATATTCGAGAACGTTTCAGAATAACTACTCTCATTCATTTTCTAAAATGCTAAGAAACGTGCATCAGCCAGTCATACAAATTTCTCAACTCCATATATATATTGATATATTGATGTTGTAAGAAAAGCAACAAGTGAAAGCAACTAAAAAAATTAAAGAATTCAAAAGAAGATAAATAAAATACCTGAGAAAAAATATAATAAATGACCATTTTTCTTTGATTGAGATTTCACAGTCAAGCGATATCTTATCTTTTTTATTTATAGTATACCATTATAATTTTGTGCATAAATAATAGTTAATTTGTTTGAAAAGTAAGTCATTTTATTTATTTAGCCAGTATCGAACTAAAATAATTACAAAAATAGTCCATCATTGGAGGCTAAGCTAAACTTCATCACAATATTAAAATTTAATCTTTAAAGAAAAAAATACAAATAATATGATGAGTACTTAAAATAAGGGAACATATTTTTAAATTAACTAGATATATTTTAATTTTCATTCTGATATTTTTAACTATGCTATAAATTCCTAATTTCCTATTTCCACAATATATTTAATCTGCATTAGAAAAATACTTAACAGAACACCAAAAAAAAAAATGCCAACTTTATCGCCGAAACTTCATCCAATGCCGGCCGATTAATCAGCGAGGTTTCCACTCTCAAAAACAACAAAAATAAAACTTCCGCGGAAAGCACCTTTTTCTCCAGAACTATCCCAGAATGCAAGCGTGGCACCATGAAGTGAATTCTAATCTCTTCTAATATCACTGAGAGCTTTTCAAACTTTGTAACAGCCTTCTATCACTTGATCAACAAAACTCTGCCGCCAGGAAAAAGAAAAATAAAACTCCACAGGTAATTCCACATAAAAATAAAATAAGTCGCCAGTGAAGAAAAAAAAATAATAAAAATGAAGAAAAAAAAAGAGGAAAACAAATTCGGAAGTTACATCCGTTGCCCGATCAACTTTCGGAAGTGCTGGGGAACGTGAGCTGCATATTGAAATGGGAAGTGCAATCAGCGCCAAAAAAGTGATTCGCCACGAAGCCTAACGAAGTTTTTAGAGTTGCCTGCCTTTTAACGCTCTGTAGAAGAGGCCTAAAGAGATTACCTCCCGTTAGGCCTTTTTCCTGGAATTCCCGCCCCCCCCCCTTTTTTTTTCTTCCTTACTTTTCCCGGCATTAGTTCCCATGCCGGGATTTAGTCAGTGATAAGTGAACTGCCGGAAGCTCTGCTGGTGTTAACTATTAGTTGATTATATCCGTCTCCTGACTTGCCTGATAGGATCAGTAGGATTCGCTGATGGTAAAGATGATTCTCGTCTTTTTTACTTCTTTGTCCTGTTTCTCGCAGGATTTTCTCGTACAATGCAGTTTTTGGACGAGTTCCCAATTCGTGGTTATGAGCTTTCCGAACGCGATTACTCCAGGAGCGGATGCAAGTTTCTAGTATAATGCTCTTTTCATGTAGCGAATGCTTTACTTTCTTTTATGTTTATTAAGAATAAAGAATGATTGTCATTATGCATACATTTTTGGTAAACAAGCGATCAATGAGGGTTTTTTTTTCTCAGGCCAATAGACAAGAAGAATTTTATTTTTCATCTGGCCTTTTTTCTGATCATTTGGTTTTGAGTAATTTTGCGTGAAAATGCGTCTAAAATTTTAAAATAATGGATATTTTGAATCCAAAAGTTTTATTTCGTTGTACTGTAGAAAGTTCTTTCACTTGTTATTTATTTAATTGTATAAATAATAAATATTTATGTAATACAAACTTTTCGTATAAAAAATACCGTCTCACTTCTTTAAGCTTTGAATAAAAATCAACAAACTCAGAAAATTTATTTTTATTTATTTCATTTATTTCTTTTATATTATATTATAGGTTTTATTTTATTTATTCATTTATTCATTCATTCATTTATTTATTTAGTTTTGAAAATTTAAACATTTCTCTGTAACACAAGTGTAAAGCATTTCTCTTCTTTGCAAATAAATATCTATCTCAGCTTTGAGCATCAAAAAAACGATAAACTCTAGAAGCGAATATAAATTTCATTATAATTCTCTTCTATTGTAAATAGAGCGTTCGACTTTGTTTTATTATAAAAAAACAAAGAGGCCATATTTAATATATATATATATATATATATATATATATATATTGTATATCAGAAATTTAGTATTCTAGAGACTTTTTTTTCCCATAAAGGTAAAAAATCTGGCATCCAATCCATTACGACTTTCGAAGATAAATTTCAGTATAATTCTCTTCTATTGTAAATAGAGCGTTCGACTTTGTTTTATTATAAAAAAACAAAGAGACCATATTTAATATATATATATATATATATATATATATATATTGTATATCAGAAATTTAGTATTCTAGAGACTTTTTTTTCCCATAAAGGTAAAAAATCTGGCATCCAATCCATTACGACTTTCGAAGATAAATTTCAGTATAATTCTCTTCTATTGTAAATAGAGCGTTCGACTTTGTTTTATTATAAAAAAACAAAGAGACCATATTTAATATATATATATATATTGTTTATCAGAAATTTAGTATTCTAGAGGCTTTTTTTCCCATAAAGGTAAAAAATCTGGCATCCAATCCATTACGTCTTTCGTTATTTCAATTTGTTTAATTGATAGTATGTGTTTACGGAAAAAAGTGTTAGCATATAAATGTGTTCTGCAAAAATTTAAAAAAAAAAACTCATGCAGAGCTTCTGCATTTAATACTTATTTATTGATCTATTTAACAGGAATGAATATTAAGTAATTAAATACCTAGCAATATCATATTTTTCGTGCTAAGTCATTTTAGTAAAAATTTTCGAAATGAGATTAGCATGCATTTTTAAGAAATAGAAATATTCTGTGCTTTCGCGCATTTTTTGTAAAATGTAATTATAAATTATCTAATTATAATCTCTAATTGTAAATATATGTTCCATTTTATTCATTTAGTTTTCACTTTGTAATTATCGTATTAATTCATGCCCGTACAGCAGGATAGACGGACTTTTTCTGAACCG
Organism: Argiope bruennichi; assembly: GCF_947563725.1. Taxonomy (NCBI): domain Eukaryota; kingdom Metazoa; phylum Arthropoda; class Arachnida; order Araneae; family Araneidae; genus Argiope; species Argiope bruennichi. The sequence goes on along the minus strand of NC_079158.1, from coordinate 40,565,396 downwards.
ATTTTACTCAAAATTTGATAGAAATCTTAAATTTTGGTGTAAAGACAAGTACCAAATTTCAGGTATCCAATTCAAAGCATTTGTGAGTTATCGTTGTCACAGATAGACCAAAAATGCGTTTTTCAAAATCAGGGAAATCTAAAACGTGGAGATTCGTCAAAATCTCGATTTGAAATTTTTTTGTCTGTTTTGTTACTGTACTTTTTCTGTACTAAATATATGAAAAAGTAATAATGATTTGTATTAATTTTAATATTTATTTAATGTAACCTACAGAATGGATTTAAATATACTTTTTTAAATTTTGTTACAACTCGTTTTCCTTTGAAATTTAATTTTGTGAAGATTTTAGCATGTCCGTAGTAAGAAATATATAGAATCTCATTACAATTATAAAATACCTCAAATTGCTATGTTTTATCAAGAGCAATATAATCTGGCAAATGTTCACAACAGAAAATCCTTTTTCATGAACATCTACAATTAACAAAACCTGTAGCAAATAGCAGCTAAATTACGATGCAGCTTTTCCTATTGAGAATTAACAATTCCTACATCATATTAAGCATTTCCTGCCAGCAGACACCCCGCGTTTTTAATAAATATTCATAGCAAACACCTTAACAGCTCTGGTTTACTCCTCGCTCCTCAAGATAAACTTCTTGAGGTTTTTATTCAAGCATAAAGGGCGTGTCTTGGCGCAACGGGCCATCTTTGTCTCCTGGTTTATAGCTCAATATCGCCAGATCCCCAACTGCCATCCTCTTGGCAGGATGTCAGGTCGGCTCCCAGAAAATACGATCGTTTTATAATTCAGAATTTGAGGTGTCTTTAACAAATCCCCCGCCTCGCATTTTAAGCGCATAATTACCCACGTTTTATGATTAATTTTTGGGACATAGCGAAGCGCCGCTATTAAGAACAGATGTTGGGCCTATCGCTCATGTTAATAGCCGAGCTGGGATTTTTGGAAGTGGAATTTTCCTTTGATACTTTTGGAGGGGGTCCTTTAAGAAGGGAGATTGTCGCCTGGTTGGATTTTATAGACTGGAATGTACCATTATTTTCATTAATCTTATTAATATTTCAGACAATCTCTACAAAGATTTCTTTACCATTTTCTTTTTCGTACGTTACAATGTCCGTTCCTAAGATTATCTTAAATTGTTCTCTGTTATAAGGAGAAAGAATAAGGAACAATAGAATGATAAAAAAGGGGTGGAGGAATGCCATTATTAGTTAAAAATGAAGTATAATAATGTGCCTGGAAATTTTGATGAATCCTCACATTTTTTATCTCTTTGGATCTTAAAAATCATCATCTTTGAAACGTCTGTCACTTCGTCCTTAAAAATAATTACTCTTTAAATCAGTTGAAGATGTTTTCAATAAACTCTTCAGTATAGATAGTTTATAGAGATGGTCTTAATCCCATTTATCTAATACATGAGAAAAAATAATTACATGAGAAAAAATAATTAATAGTAACTACTATACCTTCTGTCAGACAAAGTGATAAGTTTAGTTGGGTTTGATTTTGCTTGATTATTTATATTTAAGCTCCATTTCAAATAAACAATAGGACTGTCTTAGACAGATCTCTTATTTTTAAACTGGAATCAGATAACGAAGACAACATCTGGATCATTCATTATATTCTCTCCAAAATTCCACTTCTCATTAACGGAAAGGTATTTGGTCCCCACTAATTTAACATGCTTTTTAAGCAATAGAATAATATTTTGAATCTGTAATCCTCTTTGGATTGGAATATATCAGCACCGGTTAATGCTGCCCTTAAAAACGTAATAAATCTGAAAAGATAAATTTTTTGTATGTTATTTTCATCAGAATTTTAGAGTTTCACAAATTTTGGAAACTTGTCAATGAAAAGTCTTTTTTTTCCTTCCGTCCTTACCCAGAAGAATCCAGTGACGCAAAATCCCAATAAACCAAGCAGAAGTTTATCTTATTATTTTATTACTAAATTCGTAGGCCTGTATCAAATTTTAAACCAAAACTATCGACGTTTGATTGAGTTCTTATCTTTTAGTTTATGCATATGTGAATGTAATAGTTCAAAATTTCAGAGCTTTTGAAATGAAATTTGGTATGAATTCATTACATTAAATTTGGAAATTTATTCCAAATTTTGTTCTCAATCCATCAATGAAAGAAATGCTTATTTTATTTCTGCTTTGAGGAACAAAATCTAAAATTACTTTTTATAGGTATGCAAGAAAGTTAAGGTTCATAATTCATTCTAGTAACTTATGTGTTTGAAACTATATAGAACTAGGTTGTTATTTGAAAATCAATTTTTTAAAAAAATGTTATGAAATAAGTTATTAGAAAAGATAATGGTATATTATGACCAATAATTTTAAATTGTGGGTAATTCTTTAGTTGTTAAAGATTTTCCACTCATCCATTGGTACAACACAAAAATGATCATCAGAATGTTTACTGTAAATACCAATTACTACTAATGATAAATTCAGAAAGTAGTGAGTAATAAACAGATGAGGGATTTCAAATGATATTAAATACTGAATACTAAAATTCTAAGTAGCTGGAAGGTCTATAGTTTTTCTAAGTTCTTTCTGCTTCAATTCACCATATACAAACTATCTTCAATAGAATGCTTACAATAATTCTTAATCATTTCGGAAAATTCCACAATAACCATATATTGAAACACATGAAAAATACTTTTTTTTATGCCAGATTCTTTGAATTGTTAGTTTTTTTATAATCCTAAAATATAATGTTTATTGTGCATTTGCCGGAAAGAAATTGCGTGTTTATTTTATCCTTAGTTCTGTTATATTATACCCTAAGAATGCACAATGCTTTCACTTCTTATTCAGCTGTAAGTTTCATGCCAGGAAAATACAAAGTATTTTTTTAAAAATAACAGCACTATTTAAAACCATCGGGAATTTATATTATCGCATTCCATTTCAATTCCCAGAAGAATCTAAGCGACAATGAATTCTTACACATATATCCTGAGAATTGCATAGGATAGGATGTTCAAAGTTCTTTGTTACAAGAAGCAAAACTAATCATACTGCACGAAACGCGTGGTGATTCTTCCCTTCCCCTAGGAAAAAGAAACAAAACCATGAAAAATTTCATGATACCATCTTCAAGCAACATATTTATATCCCAAATTTATACTTTCATAGTCGAGTCATAATTTTTTTAAGTCGTTCAATTTCTATAGATATTATAAAACAATATTGCACGTATTGGTTGTATAAATATGACAGTGAGCATAATAGATGACGTTAGTAGTACAAGCTTGTCTACTTTAGGGAAAATGCATAAAAACAAAGAGTATTTGCTGATTATATTGTATCTAAAAACTCGATTTTTCCTTCACGAAATTAAAATTGTTACCCAAAAATTCTGCAGTTTCTGAAAAGAAATATTTTGACTAAATATATATATTTAATTTTTATAATAAGAAAGCATATTTTTTAGAAAGGACAAAATCTTGTTTATATACCAATGCATTGATACTAACAAAATAGAGTACAAATCACAATAAATAGTACAGTGCAATACAAAATATCATATTGTTATCACAATCCTACTGTTAAAATCTTTAGTTAATGGCTTATGTAATCGTGCTAGGATAGATCATTAACAAGAAAAATAAAATCTATCCCATCAATATCCACCATGTACTGTTATCTATTATTATTTATTAAGTATGCTGTATATGAATTTGTCTGAGCCACGGTGTCACCATAATCAGTAATTTCATAACTGATTCATAGCCATCATAGATCTTTTTTTTAAGTGGACATGACGCAAGATAAATCTGTTGCGTTGAAACCTATATTTTCGTGTTAATATATATTTCAGGTGGAAATTGAAGTATTCGGGATTCTGCCCTAACATTTATTCAAGTCGCAAAAAGTTCGAAATCTTTCACTAACTTTGCTTTATAACTTCAAAATGGAATATTAATCTAATAAGCAAAAAGCATTATTGTTATTATATGATGTTATTCATTATAGAAGAATGAAATTTAAATCTCATCTTGACTTCCACTGGTGTACAGATTTTTGTTCCATTTTTCAATATATTAAATTTTTGAAATGTTATATGCTAATCAAAAAGAGTTTTAATTTTTTAAAAAATTCCTTCAACAGAAAATACCTAATGAACTTTTGCTCTAAGAATATTCCAAATTTTTCACTAAAATAAGTGCATTTAAATATTTTGTTTAAATTCTTAATAAGATTTTACTGCATATTTTTGACTAATTAATATTTTATATTTTGTAAACAAATAAATCAGAAGCATTGGCTTCTAAATATAATTCTGTTTAAGCTTCTTTTATACAAAGTTTTGTTTTGAATATTTAAATGCAAATATTTACAATAATCAATTATCTTGGATTTTCCTAATTTTATTTTATTTTGAAATTTTATTTCTCTGGGATGGTAATACGTGTGTGAGCAATGAAATATTCTTGTCATTTTATTTTTTAATATATCGTCTTAAAATATTAATTTACCGAGGCTTAAGATAGGAAGTAATACAGAATTTCTTTAATATATTTTTAAAAATATGCCCAAAGTGTGACAGTATAATTCTTAATCTAAATAAATGGAAAATGTATAATAGAATGAAATGAAAGCATTTCAACCGTATTAGAATTTTGATAGGATTATCAGAAAATATTTTTCTTTTATCTTCTTGGAATGTACAAAAAAATAACTTTATTTATAAAAGATCACACTCCTCTGAAAGTAATTATAATATAGAACAGATTTAAAAACATTTTTTTATATTATAAATAAGTTATAAGAACATTTTATGAATCTATTGCAAAAATAAGGGAACTGTAAATTTAAATTATCTTTAATGTATTTTTCAAGAATTGTCAATATTTCACTTAATTTTACATTCCATTTTAAATTATTTGTTTTCATTTGCTTATCTATTTCTTTTTTAAACCGGTAATTTTGCTTTTATTTTTAATAAAAACGAGTTTGATGCAAAAAAATATACGCAGTAAACGGGAAAAATTAATAAAATTTAAAAAAAATAGCTGATCTTTGAGGAAGTAAGGAAATAAGTCTACCTCATTGGCCAAATAATCCTTACAGCAAAGGCTTATTGGACCAATTAGATACCCTTGGATTTAGTTTTATATTAGCTAAAGAAATTGGCAAATGTATGTGACTTTTTCCAACGACCACTGTTTGCATTCCTAAAATATATAGATTTGAAAAATTCCAGAGAAGTTTATTAAATGATCGATTAATTAATTCAAACTCCGATATTAACAAGACTTTGATGCATATTTGGCAATAATTCTCGTCTAGAGAAGTCACTGAATGGAATCAATTTGCAATTAGTATGTTTCAGTCAAGAAACTTTTGCTTAAGAATCGAGATGCAGTGAAGCAGTTCATTATGAATATATTTTGAACGAATCAAACTAAATTTTAAGGCATCATTACCTACAAGTGGCCGCTGATGTAAAGATATAATGTACAATTAGGTTTAAAGATTAGGAATTATCCATGTCTACTTATTAGGATAAAGGATGAAGTTCCGAATAGGGGATGCCAATTATTGGGAATTAAGAAAACTTTATCTACATCTGGTCATGACATTCTAGAGGCATGTTGAATAGATTTATTGAAAAGGAATATTTGGGTGGCAGCTGTAGTTTAGAATAATAAACTAGGTATGATTAAGAAATGATGCCAGTTTTATTAATGTGCTCACCGTATGCCACGGTAACAATGACAGCACTGATGATATTTGGGGAAAATAATAGATTTAAGCTTTTAAATGGATTTCCAAGGAATTTCGCATTTAATTTTGGCACTTCAGGAGTGAGAATTAGAAGCTTCTAGTATAGTGGATGGTTCTGGTGAATAGAGATGGCCACCCTGGTGGATAGAGAAATGATGGAGGTCGGCTCTCTTCTATCGATAACGGGACGGGCTTCCCACGGGCAGGATTGTACCGTTACCGGAGATGGCCTTAGTTCTCACCATTGCTGTTCGTTCAGTCATATCTTATCCGAATGCCTTTAATTAGGCGGGAGGAGTAGCCAATGAGGTTAATCTCAGCACTTCGGCGTTTTGATTTCCAAGTATTCATATACATCAAAGACATGGGACCTAAATTTGAAAAAAAATATGAAGGTATATTGGGAGAACCTATATATCTTCAATAAAGCCTATATAATAAATTGGGGGAAACCTCTCTGTAATGAAATAAAAGCTTGACATGGCATCTCTAGAAGAGGGAAAATTTACTTCGATGAATGTCATCAGCTGTAATTTCACAATCGAAAAAATTGTTGTTTCTAATATTGTTTCCTCAATGGGAGAGCCAATGAAAAGAAATCAAGAAAATGAAAGAAGTTGTTTTGGGAATAATGCAAAATCATTTCTTCAAATCAATTTTAAATCCTCTGTTTCCAAATTAAGGACACAGATTCGATGGAATTAGGTGAACACTGGATGTATCTAGCTATGATATTTTATATTCCCGAATGTTCCTAGTCGACGGGTCTGAAACTAGCTGAAAAAAAAGAAAACGACTTCTTGCAAAATTTGCCAATACACATGACTAATTGTGCAGATAGAAATCCAGAATTTCAATAAGGAATTAAAATCTTAATTCTAAATCCGATCTTTGTTAATATTTGATATAAGCACTTTATTTCTAAATTGTGTTTTGGTGTGTCAGTCTTCTAGAAGTATAAATATATTATTGGCTGCGACAGTTAATAATTATTGTAAACTTATACAGAAAATTATTAGGATCTCTTCTTTATTTGAACTACTCTTCTGAAGATAGGGTAGGTACTTATAGCTTCATTTCATTGAATATGATCGTTCACACATTTGCATTATTGTTGGTAATGCTGGCATTCTTGGCAGTTTATTGTTGGCAATGCTGACTGATTGTCAATAAGGGAACGTACCTCATAAGGAAGAGTTTTTGAATGGGCTGCTCATAATGGAAACTAGTTCGAGGAAATCAGAGCATTCGTATTGCTATCTGCTGCCAATCAATGTACCTAAATGCTACGGCAGATAGTAATAATTATCTTTTTGACTATCAGAGCTTCAGAAATCGTTTATAATTAGCTAATGAGCTGAACTACACATCTTCATTGTTGCAAAATCACCAGATAGCTTCAGGGGAAAATATGAGAATTCCTGGCTGTGGATCAGTATATTTGTAATAAAATTATGCGTTTAATCTATATAATACAAAAGTCAATATCAAATTATAATATACATAATGATCTCGTTTCTGCCGGCGTCCTGGCATAGGGGTAGCGCGTCTTCCCCGTGATCTGGGCGTCCCGGGTTCGAGTCCCGGTTTGGGCATGGTTGTTCTTCTGTTGTTCTATCTGTGAGATGTGTGAATGTGCCCTCCTGTAAAAAGGGGTTGTACAAGCGAATGAGTGATGCGTGAGTAGCAAAGTCGTACTCTTGGCCCTAGTTGGCGCTGCTATAAAAAATAAGAGACGTCCCCCTCAGGCTTAAATCGCTGTCTTCGTAACAGCGGGCTTGTCAGTGGCAAGTGCCATAAGAAACAAACAACAAACAATAATCTCGTTTCTACAATTAACATCAGTGTTCGATAAGATTACAAATCTGTAAGATCGTTTCCCTACAGAGTTAATCTCAGAGTCAGAAAGACAATTTTAAAAACATTTTAACTGAGCCAGATTTGGAGAATAATATGGCGACCATTTGATGATTTGGCGAAGAGAGATAAAAATATCCTTAAAAAGATAAAAGATAAAAAATATGCTTAAAAATACAGGAATTCAGCCGTTAACTCTATTAGGATTCGAGAATTGGCGATTCTTCGATATCTTTTCATGCCCTGCTGGCAAACCTATATAAAGCGTGAAGGTTGAGTGAGTGGAACGAGACAAGCGGATTCTTTCTTTGGATGGAAAATCCTGGAATGGGCTCTGTTAGTCGTTTACTCGGAATGCTACTTTTGTTTTCCATCTGATTTTGTTTTGAGTTTCTACAAGTTTTCTCTTTATAATGCTTCTGTTGTATTTTTCTGCCTTTCATCCGCATTTTTTTGAGGAATAACGTATCGTTACTCGCTATTTTGCGTATTTTATAACTATTACCACATATTCATCAGACAGATTTTCATTAACAATATTGTAATGTCATAATAGAAATGATAATTTATGAATTTTTGTGAGATTTGTGAAATGAGGCCATTTACAGGATGAAACCTATATTAGCATTGATAATATTATAGCACATGGTATTCTAATAATTATCTATTTTAGGATTAATCATTCTTCTTTTTTTTCTGCAATCTTTTTTTTTTCGCATTTAATTTTGGCACTTACCCTACCGGGGGCACTTCAGGAATGAGAATTAGAAGCTTTTAGTTTAGTGGATGGTTCTCGCCACCGTGGTGGGTAGAGAAATGATGGAGGTCGGCTATCTTCTATCGATAACGGATGTGCTTCCCACGGGAAGGGTTGTAGCGTGACCGGTGATGGCCTTAGGATTCTTTTCTTTTCAATCTTTCTTTTTTTTCAATCTTCTATCAATCTTTTTTTTTATCTGCGGATTGCATTGATGTCTAATAAATGGCATTTGGCGTGAATTTTGACAAATTTCATGCCAAATTGATTCATTATTTTTAAAATTTAATCAATAATAAGTAAATAAAAAACAGCAATAAAAATAGAATAAATACAACAAAAGATTTAAAATATATCCTTACAAAAAATGATTAAACCTTTTTTTAATATAATCAGGCTGCTTCTAAATCACATAAGTGTGAAGCAAAAAAAAAAAAAAAAAAAAAAAAAAAGAGAAAAAATAAGAGCAATAGATAGATTCGAAGGAAAGATCGCTAAATTCAATTTCAATTTTCCAAAACATCTTCACATTCATCGTAATTTGTTTATTTTATTTGCGCTGAAGACGGGTTGAATTTAAATACTAAGATTTGCTGTAAATTTTAAATTCAGTTAAAATCCAGTTTCATTATGTTCATTCTTTAAATAACAAGATGAGCTTACAATGCACTGAATAGCTAAAATAAAATACAAAATCCTTTATTTATGTTCAGACGAATTTAAAAGCTTCAATATATAATCGAATTGGGAAGTTCCATTCTACTACATAACTCCAAGCTATATTTTATTTTAACTTTCCATCCAAGCACCAAAGTAATTTGGTTCCTTTTTATTATTATTATTATTTTTCTTATAAAGGATCGTATTTCATGTAATGTCGCTCTCTCTTTTTCATTGCAATAACTGAAACGTAGAAAAAGTAATTTTACCTATTCTAACCAGACATCCAATTCAATAAATGTTCTAAATTGTGTGTCATTCTGTCAGATAGAAAACTTTAGGAAGAATAGCATTAAATCTTAATTTTTTATATTATAAAGGGTTTTTATTATATTATTTTTATGTTTCTTTTATGTGAGCTTTTTTCATGCTTTATTATACTTTGTCAAATCTATATATTAATTTCCAAAGAATTTCTTGCATTATTAATATCTGAATGTACGGCTTGTAAAATTAGTGATAAATATTCCGAATGTATATGAAGATAAAAAATTCATTCACACTGTAAAAACGTATTATGTTAACAATTTATAGCATTACATCAATTTTCATAACCTTATAACTTTAAACAGGCATTTCTTGTATATATATATAAATTTATTTCCTGTTTCGCGGAAACGGCTGTAACGATTTGGATTAAACTTTATATTTAGATAAGGTTTTGCCTTTTTAGTTTATCTGCATAAGCGTCTTCTCTAAAAAGACGCGATTTGACACACGCAAAAAAAAAAAAAAATTAAAATTAATTATTAGAATAAGTATATTCAACTTGCGCTTCGAAATGTGTGCAGTGCAGTTATTCACCAGAGCAACACGAATGACGCGTGTGTTGTGGAACCTCGATTCGACTCGAGTTTATTGCTTTTTTTTTACTTATATATTTATAGTTAATATTTTTGCTTTTTAAGTTTATCTGTAAAGGTGTCTTTCCTGGAAAAACGCACTTTCCCACAGACAAAAAAAACACGTTTTTAAAACTAACTATCAGAGCCTTTTGCTATCTGCTCTCATGATGGTAAAGGCCGCGGTGGCCTGGTGGTAAGAGCTCTGCTCATGAGCCATAGGGTATCAGGTTCGAGACCCGATTCCACCGTCTTGTAAGGGGGTCTGTTGCACGGTAAATCCGTCATGCCAAACGTCCTCATGCCGGTGTGGTGTGGTGTGGAGAGGGGGGTGCCAGCTCAGTTGTCGTCCTTGTCATCTGATCGCGGTTCAAAATTACGAGGTCCGTCCCAGTTTAGCCCTAGTGTTGCTTTACAACGGGATGTTAATATAACTAAACTAAACTAAACTAATCTCATGAAGGTAATATCATATAGCGCCATCTCGGGCCCAATTTCATCATGGTAAAACTGAGGTGCATTCAAAAGTATAAGTAATGATAGATAAACTGTGAAATCCATGCTATAATAAAGCAGATTGCTTCGAATAATATGTTAAACTAAGTGCATTCCTTTTTTTTATTTAAATGACATTCATATGTAGGGAAGATTAAAAAATATTAATATGTAATAAATATGTGCGCTGAAATTAAATATTTTTTCCGAAAAAAAACACGATTTTACAAACAAAAAAATGAAAGAGTTATTCATCATTACGAAGAGTGGTTCTATCTTAATATAATTATGTTGAAAAAAGGGAATCAGAAAAAAGACTGGTTTTCTCCGCACTTATTAAGTTTAATGCCTGTGGTTTTCATTTTGAAAATGTGTCTAAGATAAATTGTTAATTGATGAGTTGAAAGCATCCATTGATGGAAATATGTTCATTTCTTTGAATAATTTATGTTTGCATCGAACTCACGACCCTACAGTAAGACAAAATTATAGCATTGAGACACCATGAGTTCGTAAGATATTTTGAAGTTAAATTTTGATAATTCATCATATTAGCATTAGTTTCCTACTTGGGGAAATCATAGTCACAAATTATTACTTCAATCCACCCTGAGGCACACGAAAAACAAACTGAATGGCCGGACAGCCGGGACAGCAACACTGGTGGGAACTATGGTTTAGTCTAAGAGCCTTAACCGGCCATGGTACAACCTTTCCAGTGGGAAGTACGTCTCGTCATCGATGAAATAGCCAACTCCTACCTCTTTCTGTACCCACCAGGATGGCGAGAAACAACCACCATACCTGAAGCTTCTCATCTCTATTTCTGAGGTGCCCCTCTATGGGAGTCTACTTGAGAAAATACAACCTGTTAGGATACAAATTTTAGAGAAAGAAATATTATAATATTTTTAATTTGATTATTATTGGGGACAATCGCCAGAGCCCCATCTGTATGTTTAAAATTATTAGAAAAACCAAATAACCAGTTCCCAAGCTTCAACACAGATGAGATTTTAATAATTTTTATATCATATGAAAGCTCTTGATTTCTCGATATGTCATTCACCTACTGTCTGAACTATCTTTTAATTTCGAAAGAAGTCTCTAAAACATGACTTCATTTCACTTTCTGTTTGCAAAAAAGGAACGGCAATTTCCTCAGACGACTATATCGATTTCACCAATTTTTATCTCATATGCAACTTTAGGACACTTAGACTCATCATCGATGGTCACCTACCATCATCTTCCCTCTATTTTCTAGAGATACCGAAAATGACAGAGGTTCCAACCTTAATAACTGAAAATATTTTGCCAATTAGAACTGTTTTTATACTAACTAAAAGCACGCTCTAAGGCGTAGCTTACTGATCAGAATGCTATATATTAATGGAGCAATTATAACTTAAAATGCCGGCGTCCTGGCATAGGGGTAGCGGTTCTTCCCCGTGATCTGGGCGTCCCGGGTTCGAGTCCCGGTTTGGGCATGGTTGTTCTTCTGTTGTTCTATCTGTGAGATGTGTGAATGTGCCCTCCTGTAAAAAGGGGTTGTGCAAGCGAATGAGTGATGCGTGAGTGGCAAAGTCGTACTCTTGGCCCTAGTTGGCGCTGCTATAAAAAATAAGAGACGTTCCCCCTCAGGCTTAAATCGCTGTCTTCGTAACAGCGGGCTTGTCAGTGGCAAGTGCCATAAGAAACAAACAAACAATAACTTAAAATAACATTTTCATTTAGTGTGATACGATGTAGTTTATCCGAGTTGGCTGACATTAAAATATGCTATGAATATCTTGGCTGATGAGCTGATCGCAGAAGGCATCTAGTAAAATCGAAATTAGTTTACGAATTTTCATACCATACGTTGTTGTTTGTTATGGCACTTGCCACGGACAAGCCCGCTGTTACGAAGACAGCGATTTAAGCCGGAGAGTCGCTTGTTTTTATAGTAGCGCCAACTAAGGCCAAGAGTGCGACATTGCTACTCAGCCCCTGTTTACAGGAGGGCACATTCACGCATCTCACAAACAGAACAACGGCAGAACAACCATGCCCAAATCGGGACTTGAACCCGGGACGCCCAGATCACGGTGAAGAAGCGCTACCCCTATGCCAGGACCCCAGCATATGCGTTGTTACTTTTTCAATTACAATGATTTGAAATAAAAACAAAACTAAATGTCGACATCCGCTTTTTTTTTTATTTATTTAAATGGACTAATATAATTAAAATTCGTTTTCAAATATTGATTTTATTTTTAGACATTAAATTACCTAATTATTGTTATTAAATATTAATTATTCTCATTTATATATATTACATTTCCTTATGCATAAATATTAAGTGTCTCTAAATAATTTATACAACTAAAGGAGGAAATGATAATATTTTCAGGGTGAAAACTGCTTACTAAGTTAATCAAACTTAGTACTATTGTCACTTTCTTTTTGAATTTCATTTCTAAATAGAACAAAAACGAATTTAAGACCAGGAAACTCTATCTTCCTTCTTCCCCAATCTAATTTGGCGCGATCACTCACACAGGGGTTAGGCATTCTCCGGCAGGGTCGTTTGCAGAAAAAGTTTCGAACCTAATGAGTCACGTCTGCTGTAATAACTTCGTTCTCTAAAATTCAGGGTAAGCTCCACGGGGAGAAGTTTGTCCATTACCTGTGTGTACGGTCATGCATTTTAGAAATGGTAACGAAAGCAGGGTTCCATTCTAAAAATTGCTTGTCACAGGTTTACACTAACTAAATTTCCACGCTTTCTTCTTTCAGAATAAAGAATTTTCGGAAACTTTGTCGCATAGTATTTTCTTCCGACAAATGCGTAGCTTTGGTTCATTCAAAAAAATTTTGTTGTTGTTTTTTTATTGTGAAATTATACCGAATAAAAATTTTATTCTTTAACTGCTTACGAAAAAAATTTCAATCCAATTCATTAAAATGTTATTTCAGACATCATCAATTCTTCAATTCATAAATAAATCTTTTGGTTTCAAATAACAAAAACTAAATCTATAATATTTATGTGAAATCTTGTATTTTTCTAAATAATATTGTAAAATAGTAAACAATTCCCATTAATGTATGCTACCAAACAGTAATTATTCATAGAGTTTATGTTATAAAGTTATGATAATTAATAAATTAATACTATTTAGTTTAAATTAAATATCTTCATATATAAGATCTCTTTCAGCTACTAATTATTTCGGCTTCGTTATATTATAACAATAAAATATTAATTTAGTATTGTCTATCAACTACGATAAATTGTACCCTTATTACACAAAAAGAAAACACTATTTTATATTATGCTTGCACAAAAAACATGGATAATTCTTATTAGTTACCGATGCATGCAAAGAAGTAATGTTTTACATGTTTCTGTCAGAAACGTGTGGTGGTGAGGGGGGGATAGAAAATCAATGATTAAGTATCTAGTTTTTTGCCACTGAAATTGGTCTACTTGCATAAGGTCTATTACTATGTCAACTATGATATTTTTAGCTTCCAAAAATAATAATTTTATAAACATTTAATTAAGAAATTATGAGAGAAAATCTGAGCAAAATTGAATTAACTCAAAATAGTCAGTCAAACATTCATATTTTTCCTGCCTTCTAATAAATTTCCACCCGAGACTGTGAATGTTCTTCAGTGCAATGCAACCAATATAATAAGATGCTAAAAATGTTGTTTATAACCAATCTTGAAATGAATTTGTAACAATAGGATTTATGAAACTTTTTCACCCACCGGGGGCCCCTCAAATATATTATAAGACGCTTCTAGATGGTAGTTGATTCTCTCCCAACCGGGTGGGTATAGAAATGGTGTAGGGTTGGTAACTCCCTATTAATGATGAGACGTAGCTCACATGGGAAAGATTGTACTGTAGCCGGTGATGGTTCTTAAGACTTAACCTCAGTTCCCTCCAAATGCTGTTATGTTGATTCGGTCATTCAGATTTTTCTATGTGCCTCAGGGACAAATTGGACTATAAAACTTTTTATTATAAATAATAAATGAATTGTTAATAATAATATTGAAACCAAATAATTATTAAACCAGATAATTCAAATTAAGGAATATTTTGTGCTTGGAACTCAATGGATCAAAATTTGAGAGATCAATAATTTTCCATACATATAAGAACTAAACTGGACAGAGTATAGAACGCCCTTCAAAAAAGATTTTAGAAAAATGAAAACTATTACAAATTATTTGTAGTTATACGCATGCTCAGATCGCGATCTACAATTTAATACATGCACAACTGAACACTGAATAATCCTGTTAAAGCTTAAAGATTTCCCAGATGAAAACTTGTTGTTTTAAGACTATACTTATCTTATTAGAGATATTTATTAGTATTAATTGTAAGCATATGTAGCTTAGTACATTAAATTATATTGCTGAATAAAAGCTTTTTCCCAAAAAATAAAACACGAAGGAATATTTTAAGGCTCCTAAGTAAACAATTTGTCAAGCATTTTCGTAAGAATACTTCGCTTCTGTTTTTCTTATTCCGTGCTTAATACGTCAGACAAGCAATTAAGCATGAATTAATCCTCTTAAGTTATACAGCGTCTGGAAAGAGAACATTGTAGCTTATCGTAACTTAACACTGTAGCTTATAGCGAAGGGCATTTTATATTCTTACTATAAGTATCTTAATAGGTGAGATGCCAATTATTTAGCTGCTCTAAATTTTGCTGGAATACGTTTACTTTATAACTAAAAATCAAAATGATGAAATGAAATATTTTAATTTTCTTTTGCTGAAGATATGTTTGATTGTTATACATGAAGACATTTATATGTGAAGTTATATTATATATTGTAATATATATGAAGACATTTAACCTTATAATGTGTAATTTTTAAGTCAGTTAAATAAATTTCATTAATTAAAATATTTGTGCAAAAAATTATCCGTATAAATTTTCGAAAACAGAATTTGCTTGAGTGCAAAGAATAAAGAAAATAAGCTACTTATATTAACAAATTTTTCTCTAATTTACTCCCGAAGAACATAACTTCATAATCATGCAAAGCGATAAATATTTTGATAGATTTAATAGAGTTGTTTTACTTTTTATTTTGATAAAACATGACAACACTTTAAAAAACATTTGCAGCATATCAGCAAGCACTGAAAAAATATATACATAATAATCCTTTGATTTTGCATGATTTTATTTATTATGTGTGTATAAACATACCCGGAAAATTTCATATTGATACGATGAATCATTTTAGCTTAATCCTTCGCACAAGCTCTGAAAACGTGGTGTTGAGAAAATTAACTTTAAAATAAATGTTTCTGAGTGAAAAGTGAAGATTGTCCTCAACATTTTTGACAATATTTTTCAAATTAGTTAACTTACACATATGCGCAATACCAAAAAGTATTGAAAAGGATATCTGTTGTCAAATAAAATCATTAAAAAAATTTCGAAATATTAATGGTTTAAATGCCCTATAGGTCCTTAAATTACTTACCTCCTATTGGATTTGGTTTTAGTACTTTCAGCTCTTCATAAATGGTATTAAGTGGCCATTAAGTGGTTAAAGTTTCACTGTAATACATTACAATGCACTGTAATAACAATTACTAAATTCTGAGAAGCAAGTGATGCATAGTTAAAGTCAATTAAAAATAAATATACTAATGGATATTTTTGTGTTTACTTATCTAAAAGATTATTAAACGTAAAGATAAAAATCAAAAATTCAGAAACGAATACTGATAGGAAGAGACCGTTTGCATAGATAAATGGAAATAAAACCACATTTTAGCATAAGCCACATGTAGCATATTTTAAAGCATTAAATGATTTTTTTTAGTTCTTGGAGGTATTTTTATATCTCTATTAACATCAAATGCTCAACAATATCGTTACAACATCTTCGCGATTTTGAACAGCATTCGCAATGCCGAACAACGTCAAAAAATTGTCGTATAATATCTTGATAATACGAATATGGTAAACCACAGAGTAAATAATGTTCAATGATGGCAGATTATTACCATACTTTTCTCAATATTACGCACCATTTCTGATTGTATAATATAATATGAACAAGTATGCACTGATGAATACTTATTAAATAAGAATAAAAGAGCCAAAATTCGCCAAACGTAGCAAATTAACAAACATTTAGATTGTTTGTTGTTTGCTTTCGTCAACGGAATTATCGCCAACGAATCGTCAAGTCTTCACCATTAATTATAATGTGTGAATACTTGCCTGAAATCTGTTCACTTAATTTCAAAATAATAGCTTAACGTAAATATACATGGTGACCCGAAATAGACTGACATGCAATGCATGCATAATATGAAAACTTTAAAGATTTTTTTAAAAAATCTTGCAACAAATTCATATGTGACAGGACATAAATTTTTCCTCCTACTGTTTTTGGTTTTAATTCAAAAAATTAACAATAGATGGCATTTTCCTGTTGCGCATCTTTTCAAATCGTCAGTCTATTTCAGGACACCCTGTATCTATAATTTACTATAACTATGCAATTAAATAATGAAATGTGCTATTTTATCTTTAATATTCTATTTGATATTATGGTAATTATTTTCTGTTTCAATTTTAAAAGAATATTTTATTTTATTTTTCTTTGTTTCATGAGTTAGATGATAGTAAATTACTTTATTGAAAGGAAAATATGGCATGACTTTTATTTGAAGGTGTTTTACATTGTGACATCTGTGACATTTTACAGATAATATCTTTTTTTTTACAGACTGTGCATACAAATTGGTGTTCCTGGGTGATCGGGGTGTCTGCTTTTCTCTGCTATTTGAACAGCCTAACCTGTGGCTTAGTATTCGATGACCAACCAGCTATTAGAGAAAATATGGACCTCAGGCCTACAGCTCCTCTATCCAATTTGCTCTACAATGATTTCTGGGGAACTCCAATGAATAGAGTAAGAACATTTATTAGATTATTAAAAATGTTCCAGAATTTTTTCAGTGCATTTTGGGTACTTAATCGATTGGATATTTAATTGACACAATCATTTTGCTAGCCCATGATTTTTACTTATATTATTATGGATATTTCATGATTTTGATAATGACTTCAATATTTTAATAATTATAATCGTGAAGCTTATAGTCATATTAGAAGTATAATTATGCTAACAACAATAATTATCATTAATTAAGTCAGAAAATGATGACCCATAATTACATGCAATTAGAGAAAATGAAGAATGATATTAATATGAAGACCCAATTCCTTGAAATTGGAATGTTCGAATATTTTAAAATATTTTTCACATGAACTTGGGAGCAATTTATTGCAACATGAAATTAATTGTTATTATTACACCAGCTATCTCTTTTAATAAGTAAATTAACAATAGATATCCCGTTAATACAAACACATAAAGTTAAAAGAGATTAATGAAATTAACACATGATTTCGATCATAATGATCCTTTTAGCCCCAAAGGTGCAAAATGGTAATTGAACAATTAGTCATGTGATTGGTCCTGATAACCGGTCACCGGACTCATATAAATTCACACTTCAAGGTCGGTCACTTCACTTCGTTCATTGAGTGTTGATTGCACTATTCTTATGGATATATCTTCGGTGAATAACTCGCCAACATTTTATTTAAAAATTTCACTTTTTAAATTAGATTAATAAAAAAAATCTCAAAATAAACTATAATTTAAACAAAATATATAAATTTTAATTACTTTATCATTTTAAGAACATATCGTCTAAATATTCTGTGCGAAGACTGCCTAGTTGCTCAAATTATTGTCGCCAAATTGCTATGAATGTTTTTTATGTTTTTTTTTTCATTTGAAACACTAAACTCAAATGAAGTGGATATATATAATATTCTACCAGCAGCAAAATTTATAAATTAAGAGAATCACAGATACTGTTCTTATATTCAATCGGCCATTGAGTATTGATTGAAGCATCATATTTCATCTAACAAGGCTGATAGTTTTGATCAATTCCCACTGAAATTGTAATCAGTTCCATTTGTGGACCTGTTTCAAAACTATTATTTAAAAAAATTTCGAATTCTTTATTGATCTTAAGAGAGGAGGGGGGGGGAGGGATCAATGAAGTTCCTTGAAGGAAATTTAGTTGCAATGGTTATATCATTGCTATTGATTGAAGAGCAAAAACTTGTAAAATAATTCATTTTAATATTAAAATTAATATATAAAGATTAGTATAATTACGTAATCTTTTATGGAAACATTAAATTTTAATCAAGATCATAAATCAAACGATGGGTGACAAGAGTCATGTGATTCTTAATAATGTGTTGGACCTTCTTTCGCCCTGTGAAATGCGGCAACTCGAGGTGGCATGAACTCAACGCTATCAGAAATATTGAGCCAGGCTGACTCTATAAAAGTCCATCATTGCGAAAATATTGCACGAATTCATCTCACAATTACGACCCATAAAGATTCGATTGGATTCATGTTCCTCGATTTAGGTGACGAAATCATTCACTGGGATTATTGTTTAGAATGTTCTTCAAGCTATTCGCGAACAGTTGACATGATGCATTGTCATCTATAAGAATTCCATAATTGTTTGGTTATATGAAGTCCTTAAATGCCTGCAAGTGGTCTCCAAGTAACTGAACATGGTCATTTCCTGTCAGTGATCGGTCGAGTTGGATTAGAAGACTCAATCCATTCTATGTAAAAGCAGCCCACAGCATTATGAAACCACCACGAGCTTGCACAGTGCTTTGTTGATAACTTGGATCACACTCCGACCTACCATCAGCTCTTACCAACTGAAATCGTGATTCATTTAACTAAGCTACGGTTTTCTAGTCATCTAAGGTTCAACCGATATGGCCATGTATGGCCATGACCTCAGGAGAGGTGCTGCAGACGATTTCGTGTTGTTAGTAAATACACTTGATATTCGGCTACCTTAACCCATTAAAGCCAAATTTCGCCACATTATCCTAATTGATACGTCCGTCGTAGGCCTCACATTGATTTCTCCAGTAATTTTATCTAATGCTGTTTTTCTGTTAACATTGGCAAGTCTATCCATAGTCGACAAGTCAATCCACAGTGCTGGTCTCGGTCATAAAGTACAGGGAGAAAGCCACTGCGTTGTCCATGATGGGAGGATATGCGTGAAATTAAGTATTCTCGTCACACTCTTGATACTGTAGATCTCGGATACTTTTGATTTCCCTAAAGATTTCGGAAATGAAATGTCTTGTGCACCTAGCTCCAACTACCATACCCCGTTCAGTTTATTAAATCTCGTCGTGCGGCCATAATCACGTCATAAAGCTTTTCACTTGAACCACTTGAATGCAATTGAAAGTCCTGCCACCGTATTGCCCATTTATACATTTTGTAAGCGATATCTGTTATTTGTATATTGTAAATTTGTATATTGCTATTGCCACCTCAGTGTAAATTAAGCAGAACATTTCCACTCAATGTCTTTTGACACAATAGCTGCCCTGTAAAGAGAATTATTATAATTTGAGAAAAATTATTGTTAGCTCTATAATTGATGACAACATCAAGATATCGCTCATTGTTTCATAAAGGAGAAAGTAATTGTAAAAGTGAAAATAATTAGACGTTTTTTTGCCTATTGTATATAGATTAGAAAATAATCGTAATAAAATTATTATCCATTTAAAACAAAACACTGATACAATGGTATTAGATTGTTACAAAGACGAATAATCTAACTCCTTAATCAAAAAAATACTCACATTTTATATATTGCTGTATTAATTTTATAAAAAGTAATATTTATAATCTGGATATACTCTATAAATCCTGATAGGCATACAATAAATCTCTTTAAAACACGCTGGGAGTCAAATAATTGATTCCACCATATTTGGCACTTAGTTACTTCTTTGGTAGCAAATGCTTATTAGGAAATATATAGCCAAAATTTTAATTAATATTTTCATTAATTTTCTTCCTTGATATCAAATTTATTATCGGGCAATAACCATATTTTATACTATTTTTAAGATTTAAAAAATAACTTTTCAGAGATGCTGTTTTTGTTTTTAATTTTAATAAAATTTTAAAAATATTCTTAAGTTTATTTTATCCCCGGATTTTTCATTATTTCTGTTATTGCATTTATACAAACGCACATTGCAGCGATATAACGATACGTTTATTGTGCATGTTATTGCTGGTGTATAATTAAATAAATGTTAAAAAAATGATATTGGCACAAATAAAGCATACCTGAAACATATCATGCTTCGATGTTTAGAACTAGACATTCGAATCGCCTCTATATATTATTTTCTATTGTAAATCAGCAATTTCTGTAAAAAGATACCAACTCTCTCAAAGATACTTTTTAAATCGTTTTATAATAATTATTAAGGTTTGTTGATAAATTAAATTACTTTTTAAATGCTTTATTATTTAATAGAATGAAATAGAACTTTGAAATTATTTTGAGAATACTTTTTGTTAACATGTCGCATCGGTTTTCTACTTAAATCTGTAAAAGTTGTTCATCGCAAATCATGTCACTCATTTTTATGCTATCGAATTTGCCTTAAATTAGCTAGTCTTACTCTTAATTTCAAGGGGTGCGGTGGCGTTTAGTTACAATTGAAATCTGGAGAACTCTAGGTTCGTAATCCGGTTCTACTATAATTAAGACTATATATGTAACTTGATAGACTTTAAATATGAAGCCATGGAATAAACATCCGCTTGTTGGTTTTGTGTGGAAGCTTGAAGAAAATACACCTGTTTTTCTACGTCTTCATCATCTATCCGGGGCTCAAAATTTCTTGGTGCATACCGAAATAGCCCAAAATGGTTATTGCTTCCAAAATGGGTGTTACTATTAAATTAAACGCTAATTTTTCATACGATACTAACACGAGAGCTTTTTTTGCAAGCAAAAATGATGATTATATTCAGGCAATCCATCGTGAGTGGATTAGGCAGGTGTTTTATTTTTTAAATATGTTTCACTCAACTTATTCAAGTTTTGATACCAGATAAAGACTGATATGAAGAAGCAACCAGATGTACTTTATTGAAATGAAATTATTAATGTGAGATTTATATTTTCTTCAAAATCAAGATTACACCACTAATCTAAAGAAATTTTTAAAACTAAAATAATTTTTATGAATACATTTTTGATGCAAGTACCTCAGTACAGACAGTATAATGTTTACGTGGAGTGCTAAACAAGACAGCATATTATATCTCATCAACAAATGTGAATACGTACATTCAGCACTTTATTTTACCGAATTAACAGATTACCTCTTTCTATTTCACATAAATCACTAACTTTATTTCCGAATTTCGTATTATCTCCCTTGTATTTTTTATAAAAATCTTGAAGAAACAGTTAACTGCTCTGTTAAAAAAATGTATCCCCCTCCTTTTTTTTAATATGCATTTCACAAAATAATGACACATCTATATCACAAACACAGCAAGATTATTTCCCAAAATGAAAAATAGAATAATATAAATAGCTGCCAGCATTAAAATAATCAGAAATAAATTTAAAAGTGTAATATTTATTTTTGTTTAATGGCAACCACATTGAAATGTCCCCATTGATTGCTCATATTCTTCTTACTTCTCTTTTACGTGACATCGTTTTTGTAAAAATGAAAGCAAAAAATTTAAAAAAAGACGTAGCTCACGCGCGCAATGTACCACTCAATGCTTCTTTATTATATGGATTTAAAAAAATCCCTCTAACTAAAAGATAGTCACGCATTCGCGACAGAAAAATTAAATTCAAATCTAAATAAAGACGGATTCTCATAAAGTCTGAGAATCTTCGATTTCATCTTATATTATATTGGGTACAGCACAAAGAAACGATGCACAGCACGTTTTCATTTGCTTTTAAAAATCATTAAGTTGAATTTCATCTTAACAGAACAGTACTGATACATTTTAATTTAACAAAATCATTCGTAATCATGTTTACTAACGGAATATTTCATTGATTTAACTCTCTCTTGAGATCAATAAAAGCAATCTAAAGGACATTCAAATATTCATACAAATGAAATAATTTTGGAAAGAACTGCGGCATTTCAGATTTCAATAACATAACTGAAAAGTGAAATTTTTGCTTTACTGACAAACCAGTATTTAATCATAACGGACCTCATAACGTGGAATGTAAACAAAGAGAATATCAAATACGAAATGTAAAGCAGAAATATTAAATAAAACGTTTCAAATGTGATTAAGTATTCATGTTGTTTTGATCGAATTTCATTATTCTAAAAGTTACAAAGTTGTGTCGAAAAATAAAATATTTCAGTCTTCCTGATAAATATTGTTACAGCACTTATAACAGAGAAGGTAATCCATTCTCATTTAGAAATCTTTGTTGAGCATAAGTTCATCTAATTTTAATCTGCATCTAGTTTGGTTTAAATAATTAAATATGAGGGCATACAAGGCAAAATTTAATCTCAACTTCTCTGAATGATCTTAAATATTTGATTATTTCTTAAATCGATACAAATATACTAATTTCAATGCATTCTAATAAAGTTTTGTAAAAATTGGAAAATGTTTCTTTGTTTTTAAAGTATTGTTCCGTTATATTTTAAATAACTGCTTTGGTTGTATTAAAAAATAAAATGTTGGTATCATATGAATTTAATTTGGTCCTTGTTTAAAATCACAGATTTTGTGAAAAGTCGTTACAATAGGCTGCCTCACTTTGGAATAACTTTTCAGCATCTTAAAACCATTAAACGATATATATTACAAATATTAAAATTTTATTGCTTGGTTTCAAAGAAATCTGAAGTTTAGTATTAAATGTGTAATTTTGAGCTGCATTTTATTTTATTTACAATAAAATTTTCATCTCAATTCTTAAGACGAACTTTGTAGAAATATTAATGAGTCACAATTTTACACTTTTTATCAAACATCTCATAATGAATGTACGAAGATTTCTAGAACAAACATTTGAAATTTTTGTTGTAATATACTGAGTTAAAGAGAATACTAAAGGGGAGGTTCATCTATTAATTAAGAAAGTTACAACATTCATTTGATAGCAATATTCTGGTATATTTCAAACGCTATGAATATATATCTTTGATTTATTAATTTCCTTATTTTTGTTTGTATTTTTATAAAACTTTTGTGGTTTCGCGTTTTTTGTTTTATCACTGTTTATAACTGCAACATCGCTTTTTTCCATTATAAACCAATTTCTTGCTTTGTAAGGCTTATTTTTGTTGTAAATTATAGAAGTGAAAAAATTTTGAGAAGTGAAAACTTTTTATTGAATTATAGATTTAAATGTAATCAAAAAGCATATATACAAATAGCAACAAAATAAAAGAAAAACGTTTGAACACAGTAATTTTCCTTCTGATATCATGGAAAAAGAAGAGGCAAAAAAACTTTTTTTCATAATTTAAAAGTATTAAAATCCAAAACTTAGGCATGTGTGTGTGTGTGTGTGTGTGTGTGTGTGTGTGTGTGTGTGTGTGTGTGTGTGTGTGTGTGTGTGTGTGTGTGTGTGTGTGTGTGTGTGTGTGTGTGTGTGTGTTGTGTGTGTGTGTGTTACTTGAAATTTTTATAAAACTTTTGTGGGATTTTATATATATATATATATAGTTTAAATAAATGATAAAAGTTTAATTGTCAAGGAACGAAGCAAAAAAGCATGTATAAACCTACAAAATTATCATAAAATGTAAGCAACACACGAATGGAACAGAATTAACTATGGAATAAGAGCATTAATCGAGTAAAGAAAATTATTTATTTTCTAGCTGTGCAGCCAGTCTTTTTTTAACAATAGGCAGACTGATATGTGTATTAGCTACGAATTTTTGTCTCACTGGATAGTCAACATTTTATGGGTTTTCCTCTAACTAAACTCAAATGTGTGCTTCTTTTCCTTAAATGTTCTTCAGGAATAGCATCTTCTCCCCCACATTAAAGATAAGTCAGACTTCTACCTCATACACTAAATTAGCATTCCAATATCTGTTTGAATATATGAACATTTAATGTTCAATTTTGTTAAAAGCTCTTTATTAATTGTTCTGGACCTAATGTGATTAAAATCAACTCAGCAAACAGACATGGTCAAATTTCGCTTTGATGCCACTAACTCACAATTGACTAACTAGCAGCAAAATTACTTTTTATAGAGTTTTTATGACTTTCTTCTATAATAATGTCTATATCTAATAAATATTTTTGAAATTCATTCCTAAATATCACTGCGTTACAAGCAAATAAAAATAATAAGATAATAAAAAAATAATTTTTTATGAAAAATCACCTGATAAAAAATTTTAAAGAAATATTTTCTATTATTTTTTTAAAAAATACAAAACATTACATAATAAAATTTTAAAAAATAAGAAATACCTGAATCATGCTGTCTTTGAAATTTAAATCTTCAAATAATTGTATTTTATGTACTTAAAATATCGTCTGATGGTAATTTATTAGGAATTAAAAGCCAACTCAGGACAAAGTCATGCTAAAATTGAAAACTTAGTCTATATTCGAATATTACATTTTCGTTTATTGTTTAGAAGCAACATGCATATTTTGAAAATAAACTCCTAAAAATATTTGAATATTTTGCTCATAAATATCCTTGTTTGCATGCTGCATGAATAAATCATTTTTTGATCAAATTCTTGTGACTTATACAACAGGCCAAACTAATTTTTACTATCATGCATGAGGAAGCAACCTTAAAATTTTATTATTTTCAAAACTGTGTAACTTAAAACTCGACTTCTAAGACATTTTCAACTTTTCTAGAAACTATATCTTCAGCAGAAATGGCGAATTTGTTCCGGAAATGCAAAACGAAGTTACAAATAGAAACTGCCAGGCCCAGCAGGAAAGATTCCAGAAAAATTTAATGAGCTTGTTTCGACCATTTTTTTTTTTTTCTTTTTCTTACATCGTCTTTTTCCCCCTCCCCCCTTATTCCTCCTCAAATTACCTAACTGCATTTCTAGACTAGGATACAGGAATAAGAAAGAAAATGCGACTGAATATAACTGTTAAGTTTTATTAGAACATTTCATCGAATTCTACGAATTTTGATCGAATATTTTACTTCTTTTTTCTTTTTTGAAGAACTTGAAATTTGAAGCTTTATCTTATTTTAAAATAACTTCATTTTCGAATCAAAGCACAAATATCGCTTATTTGATTTAAAGACGGAAATGTATTTTGACTTTATATGTATTTTTCCAATGATTTTTTTTCTTATCAAGCAGAAAGAGATACAAACTTGACTTACAAAATTAGAAATTTAGAATTGGAATATTTTCATCACTTTGCACTGAAACTTTTTGTTAGTATAGTTATTTTATCATAAAATGTATTTTGAATATCTGAAAACTAGTTAAAAACTTACCAGAAAACTGAAGAATATAGGCATATACCTTAATATGTTGCGACGTTTATTGGCATTTTTGAATTGGAAAAGGTTATAAGCACATATGGAAAATTGACAACATGGCTATGGTATAACAGAATTGTGATTTCTAGAGCACTCGTTTCACAACAGATATAGCCGTTCAAAATGTTGAATTGTATTTCATTTTCCTCTTAAGCTAAACTAGATCTGTGATGAAGTTTCTAAAAGCAAAAAAATTATCAGCTATATGTAAGTATATGGCCCAAAAGCAGATAGTACTTTGTTGATAAGTAGAATTTTACAAAGATCATCAAAATGTCTATGGTGACCCTGAAGGCTGGTGCGATTTTGAAACTAAGAATAGGATTCCATAAATATCTCACTCTTTATTCAATGAAAATCAAAATGAATGACAGGTGGTTTTACTCTCTTATGCTATTCATTTTAGTGTTATTCGACAAATAGTTGTATCGCGGTTGCAGATATAAAGATCATAAAATACCGTTTAAGATCAGAGGATACCTTTAATATCCCAATCCTTGCTTGGTAAATTTCAAAATGTATGCATTTGAGTTTCACTGTTTAACGCCGACCATTTTAGTGCTTTATGACAAATCGTTGTGTCACAATTACGAAACTAAGGCGGCGTTATCCGCAAATGTCCTAGTCCTTGGCGGTCGTATATGAAAATATGTGCCAAGTGTTTTTTACTAATTTTACTGCTGCCCATTTGCGTCTGCTACATTTAATCCACTAATATTGTCTATAACCCTTACATTTGTTTAACATTTCGATAAAGGCCAAAAATTATGACACTTGCATCAAGCGTTAATGGAATTACATTAACATGATACCTCCTCAAAGTCATGACAGCGATGAAACATGGATTGTTCATTTTATCTCAGAAAGCAAGCAGAAGACAATGCAAGACAAAATTTCAAATTGGCCTTTTTTGGCATAGAAAAGTTTGCACAATGTTCAAATAAGAATATCATTTCTGCCATTAACTTTCTTCCATTAACTTCCTGGTGATATAATGAATGCTGTCTGTAACTGTGAAACCATTGAAATTACAACTAGTCATTCAAAACAAATGACAGGAAATGTCCAATACAGGTATTGTGTTGATTTACAATAACACTCATCCGTAAACGGATCACAACATATGACATCCTTTGAAAAAGTCCCGCTACACGATTCTTATTCTAGATATTATCATGTTGTCTGTAACCCTTACATTTGTTTAACATTTCGATAAATGCCAAAAATTATGACACTTGCATCAAACGTTAATGGAATTACATTAACATGATACCTCCTCAAAGTCATGACAGCGATGAAACATGGATTGTTCATTTTATCTCAGAAAGCAAGCAGAAGACAATGCAAGACAAAATTTCAAATTGAAAAGTTTGCACAATGTTCAAATAAGAATATCATTTCTGCCATTAACTTTCTTCCATTAACTTCCTGGTGATATAATGAAAGCTGTCTGTAACTGTGAAACCATTGAAATTACAACTAGTCATTCAAAACAAATGACAGGAAATGTCCAATACAGGTATTGTGTTGATTTACAATAACACTCATCCGTAAACGGATCACAACATATGACATCCTTTGAGAAAATCTCGCTACACGATTCTGATTCTAGAGATTATGAACTTTTTCTAACATTATTTCTATTTTGCCTGCATTTTTAAAGACCGCAATATATGAAAATATGAAGATTATGCTTCTTGACTAACTTTGAATATTCTTATTTTAGACTTGTCACATTGTCACATCAATCGCCAATCAAGGAATCAATTAACATATTTTGAGCGTAGAAGCGTTATTTACATAAAATATTGTATTTCAATTCACAATAATTCGTTCAATTTTTCTTACAAAAGAATGAAATATATTAATTTAAAATATTAATTTGTCAAAATATTTTTTTAAATATAATTTTTTTCAGAAATATATGTATTAATTTAAACATAAAATTTAGTTATTGAAGTCATTTAAAGTATTTTATTCATTGGAAGTATAACGGTTCAAAATTGGTTAATGAACCACACTTTGAATGAATATTATATATTAATCAATTACCAAATTTTAGACGTTGTTGTTTTGTTTGTCAAACGGAAGCATATATTATTTAACTGGTTTAATTAAACTGAAAGTTAATTTATTTATTTCATTAATAGCTATAAAAATCACAAGCCTTTATATCAACAATCACTGCTTAATTTAAAATGTCTGAAATATGTTATAAATTTATATTCCTAAGCAATACTATAGAATGAAACTGATAACTTTATTCAAGGTATATGAATATAAATTAATTTTAAAATACTCTATTCTCAATTTTTTTAAATTTTATAATCCTTCAACATAAAATTTATTCGTATAAAAAAATATAATTAATTATGCGTAAAATCATAAAAAAATTAGATAAGAGAAATCTAAAAATAGATTTCTTACACATAACACCATCTTTCTAGTGAAGAAATGTTATACAATAAATAAGCTTTTTTCTAAGCAGATTAATAAAAGTAAACAAAAAAAACTATGAAGGTAGTAGAAAATTAATCTAGATACTCTGTAGTAATTCATTAAGCATGTTTTTAAAAGGAGTATGCTATTTATATCATCTGTAGCAGGTAAAGCTTCATTCTCTGGCATTATATTTTTGCTACTATATCTAAAATTTTTCTTTTGTATATACCGACTGCATCATATTGCAGAAAGATATACATAAAAGTCGAAATGGAATAAATTAGTGAAATTTTCTTGAATTGAGAACTTAGAATTTCGGTGATATAAAATATATATCAACATTCAGAAATGTGTAATTCTTCATATTAAATATTTTAACTGAAAATCCATTATAAAATATTTTTTCAGTAGGCATAAAAGTATAAAATTTTTAAAAAATTTTGGTGAAAATATTATTTGATTACTAAAAAAAAATTCTTCACAATTTACAACAAGATCATTTAAATAAATGATATGAAAAAAAAGCCTTACAAGTGCAGCTTATAATTTTCTTGGTTCAGATTCTCGGACCATCTTGCTGAAACGTTTAGGAGATTCTTCCCAATTTTTTTAAGTAATTGTTGCAGATATATTTTTTATAAACAAGTTATTTTTAAATTTGGTCCAAACACAAGTTCTGAAGATTGAAAAGATGTTTCTAATATATGAAAAATAATATTAATATCTATATTTTGTTTACTTTCTAATATTATTATTTCACTCAAATTCCTTTTGTTGGCACTAGAAAATAATTTATAGATCTGATTTTAATTCACTGACAGAAAATATTTAATCTATTAATATGTTCACATTTCAGCAATCAGAATTCCTTCTGTCGAAGGTGAATTCATCATGTTGTTTAATAAGCAAATTATATGTCCAAAAATGATATTTTATTAATGCTTTTTCACAACAGTAATTTTATT
Source organism: Argiope bruennichi (assembly GCF_947563725.1). Lineage (NCBI taxonomy): Eukaryota > Metazoa > Arthropoda > Arachnida > Araneae > Araneidae > Argiope > Argiope bruennichi. The sequence goes on along the minus strand of NC_079158.1, from coordinate 40,536,042 downwards.
TTTTAAATATCACGACAATATGTATTTCTTATTTCAGACCAATGCAAGATCCCCGCCCGAATATGTAAATTTACTTTTGCCTCTGATATTCGCATGATTTCCAAACATTTAGCTGATTTTTTTTTTTTTTTTTTTTTAATAATGCTCATAATTTTTTTTTCAACTTATCGATTCTTTTCAATAAAATTTTATCTATTTACCCAATTTATATATTCGCTGATCAATGAAAAAATAATTTTTTCCTTTGACTTTTAAACACTGTTATACAGCAGTATTTGTTTGAAAAAAAATACAAGAATTTCTTTTCAATTTATATTATTGTTACTTATGGCACTTTACAAGCCCGCTGACAGATCTGTCAGAGATTTAAACCGAATAGAGCATTTCTTGTTTTTTCAGTAGCCCCAACTAGGGTCAAGATTACGACTTGGCTACTTCATGCGTCGCACTCGCTTGCACAACCCCTTTTTACAGGGGGGAACATTCACACACCTCACAGAAAGAATACAGAAGAAAAACAACAACCATACCCGTACCGGGACTCGAACCCGGGATGCCCAGATCACAGGGCATTACCCCTATGCCAGTACATCGGCTCCTTTCAATTTATTCATTACTATAATTGAGACATTACTCATTACTCATAATGCGAGATTAACTCTTGTAATTCTTTTGTGAGTGTTATCTGCTCCCCAAGTTTGTTCAAAGTGGCACATTCTTTGGCATGCACTAAAACACATGATTTCCAAAGCAACAGGTTCCTTATGACCAACATACGTGTTATCTGAGAGAGTGAATGTTGGACTTTATTCAACCCAAGCAACGATTCTTTACAACATTCTACTTCCCCAATTTCATATAATCCTCAATAATCATGAGACACCCTCCCACACTGTTACTGACCATACACATTTAATAACAGTTGAGAAATTAATTGCAAAAACTGATTGCTTCTGTTATCCATCAAAAATTCATAAATTTTATCACAAATTTATTCTTACATTTGACAAGAAAAAAAAGATATGATATGTCCAACATAGAGGTTTATATTCTCAAGATAACCGAGTCAAATATCTCCGAGATCATTTCTATAGCTACTAGCTTCAGGAAAGGCAACAGTAATAGATGTCACACAGTCATAGTTAAGCATTAATGCGTTTGTGCATATCTTAGTATCCAATATGATGATGGTGTTAAAAAAATAAAACTCGGAAGTCATTTATTCTGACTAAATGACTGGTGAAGATTGGAAACAAAATAATCATACCATTCTCCAAGGGCTATTTACATTAGCTACACCACATGGCAGGCTACAACAGAATCATTAAAAAACATTGAAATTTCATTTCTAAAAATACACAAAATTACTGAACGAATTTTGCTTCTTTAGTATTTGAACCAAAGATATGTCGGTATGCTTATATTTAGGAATTTTTTCAAATAATACTAGATTCTTGATTATGGATATTTATAGATAGTTAATATCGTAAATAAGTAAAATTGTAAACATTAAGTTGTTTATGTATTATATCATTTTTAACTAAATATACAGGGTGTCCCAAAAAAATGTATACACATTTTAGCAGCTGATAACTAAGTTATTTCTTCTTTCTTTACAAACTGAACCCATTGAACCGAGTGATGGCAGACAGACTTGAATTTGAAGAAAGGAAATTTATTCTAAAATGCTACTGGAAGTATGAAAATGCAGTAGAAGTGCAAAGACAATTTAAGAGGGAGTTTAACAAAGAACCATCTACACGAGTTACCATCACTCGAATTAGAGATAAGTTTGAAGCTGATGGAACTGTTCAGGACGTCCATAAACCTGCAACCGTTGTTCAATTGAGGGCAACCATTGAACATGAATGTACGAATATCCCAAGGGAATTGTTCCATCATGTGTGCTATTCCTTCGCTTCGCGTTGTCAGCAGTGTCTGGAGCAGAACGGACATCAGTTTGAGAACATGCGATAACAAGACAATAGAATGATATTTGTAGAATCTTTTACATCTTGAAAATTATTCGAATTATAATAAACCCCAAATTTACAATTATTTAAAGTATGTATACATTTTTTTGGAACACCCTGTATTTCTTTGGATATTGTCGTTGAAATATTTTTCTGTAATTGTATTTTTCAGAATTTATATTTCAAAATTATGTGCTCAAAATTATTATATTACTCAAAATTATGTGCTTTATCAATATTAAGTTTCAATTAACTACTTTAGAAATAGTCTCTTTAAAAAACATTTTGACTAAGAAAGCTATGCAATTTTAATTCAAGGATAAGGAAAGCAGAACTTTCAACTTTAAACAAAAGCTAAAATGAATTTCTCGCACATATGATCATATTTCTTGTAAACAACTTTAACAAATAATATGTACAAGTTTTTGTGATAGATTAATAAACATAAAACAATGTAATGTAATTTAAAACTTAGCAAATTAATTTTAATAAGATTTACTAATTTATTATCGGTAACTTTTCCTTTGATCTTGCCTTAATACTTTTAGTTTAATGAAAAGAACAAAATCTATTAAAAGCTTTTATTTTATTTTCTTGTGGTATTATAGATGACTATAGAACAAAAACAACTATAACAAAGTAACTACTTTAGAATTATCCTATTATAAAATAAAAGGGGGGAAAGGCTTGATTAAAATTCTAAATATAATTCAAGATTTAATCATTTCTTCTCATGTCTCTGATGTATTTTTTATAGAACTTATTGTAAAAGAAGTTTCGAGAAAATCTTCTTTCTTTTTGGCTTCTTAGAAATTATATGCATTCTTTGTAAAAAATCAAATATCACATTCATATTTTCAAATCCTGTTATATATTTCTTTTTATTTAAATTTTTAAATGATATAAAAATTTAAAGTTCTTTTTAGAATATTTGCATAAAATTCAGAACAAATGTTATTTATATAATGAATTCTAATGAATAAATTAAAATATTTGTAAATTAGCTGCCACGTGTAAACATTTAACTTTTAAAATTGAAAAAAAGATACAAATTCGACAAACATTTTTGCACTATAGGTCATGCAGTGTTGGAAATACTTCAAAATTATTGTGTAACGCAAGCTTAGGCAAGTAGCCAGTAATTATAAAATTTTATAAAAATAGGTATAACTTTCTAGTCATTCATAGTCAAATATATCGATTACTTTTTTGCATTAAATATCGATTATTGGTATGAAAAACTTCAATCCTTTTAAATATATCTATGGATTTTAAATACACTAAGAATAATAACAAATTTTCATTAATATCTGGTTTAACAATATTACTTAGGTAATATCAGATTTGTTTAATTGTTTAATTAGATTAAAATCCCGTTTCTAAATTACTTCAACGATAATTTGGGATCATTTTCTTTTAAAGTGAGTACAGAGGACTAAAACTTCCTTCCCAAATTTCCATACCACCTAGAATACATTTATCCCTGATGAAATTAAATATAATCGGCATAAGACATGGATCATCAGTAAAACTGGTCCCAAATTCATGATCCTCCACTGTAGAAACCTGGCCTCTCCCAATAAGCTACCACAACTTTTTTTTTTTTACGAGACAAAAGCGGACCTGAATTATGAAGATATTAAATTAATAGTATATTTTTAATTATGTTTTTGGCAGAAGAAATCACGAAATATATACATAATACAAAGAAAATTGTATTATGAGTCAATTTTCATTTACTCTTATCTATAAAAACAAAATTTAAACTCAAATTTTTTCAATCTAAACTGTTAAAAATATTTTTTTTTCCTTCAAATTCTGCTCACAAATGCTCTGATGGATAAGAAAGATTTTAGTGAAAACTTGGGTGATAATTAATTAAATAGATATATTTTTTTCTTATTTACAAATTATATTTTCACTTTTTATGCACAGTTGATGCTCTTCTGTTGAGGCATATTGAAGGAAATAAATGACTTAATATTATTGATATAAAAGAGAAATGCAATAGCAGTTTTTTTCACGGTAGAAATCATACTAAGTAGTTTGCGCTTTTTTTTTTTCAAGATTTTAAACACGTACGTTTTAATAACTAATATTATGAAAATATAATGAAACACACACAAAAAATTGTTTTGTGTACGTAGAATTAAATTAAATGAGGAAATAGTTGCTAATGACAAACCTCATTTGCTCGATCAGTAAGAAATCGACCATCCAGTTTAGAAGTTCCGAGATTCGATTCTTCGGTGAGCAGTTTCGTATCTAATAAGTGAGAAAACTCTAGAGTTCTGTGTATTTGAGCATTTAAATCAAAACTGTTCAATAGAATTCTTTAAATTGGAATTATAAATAATATGAGACATGTTTTCAGTAAAAATTTTGTAACAATAAATTAATAGTGTTTTTGTTTCTTATTGCCCTTGCCATGGACAAGCCCGCTGTTACGAAGACAGCGATTTAAGCCGGTGGGGGAGCATCTCTTGTTCATTTTTAGTAGCGCCTAGTAGGGCCAAGAGTACGACTTTTCTACTCACGCATGGCTCATTCGCTTGCACAACCCCTTTTTCCAGGAGGGCACATTCACAGATAGGACATCGGAAGAACAATCATGCCCAAACCGGGAATCGAACCCAGGACGCCCAGATCACGGGGAAGACGCCGGCATAAATTAATAGTTTATTTTTATTATTTTTCTAATAAATCTTTTAGAGCACGATTTACATTTGTCTATCAGTTTTCAGCAAGGAATTTGCCTTCCACTATCTTTCTGAAATTTTATTTAAATTTTTCCGTTCTTTTTAGTTAAGAAGCTTGCTCAATGAATTTTTAGAATATTTTTCCAATTATAAAAGTTATTTTTTAATTTTATTAATATGTTTTTGATACTTAGAAGAATGTTTATTAAGTAACTATCAATCCAATGGGGGAGGACGCCTCAAAAATGAGGATAAGAAGCTTCCGATATGGTGGCTGGTTCTCACTGCCCTGGTAGGTACAGAAAAAGAGGGGGGGGGCTACCTCCATCGATGACGAGACGTACTTCCTGAGGGGAAGGGTTGTACTTTGGCCGGTGATGGCCCTTAGGACTCAATCACATTTTCCGTCAGTGTTTCTATCGCTTTGGTTTGGTCATTAAGTTTTTTCCGTGTCTTTATAGCGGGTCGGAATAATCAATTTTTAATTGCTTAGTAATTATCAATTCTTTTAAAAATAAGTACCTGTATTTTATTCTCCGGTTTTTCCTGATTTTATTTTAAGGAAAGTCACCGATGATGAGAGGATTTTGTATATTATAATATCTTATATAAAACAAATTTTATATTAAAGGTATTAAATACTAAATTATGTTCTTCCAGAGCAGCGTCCAGCATTTCAGCAAGACATAAATATTATCTATTCAAGCATATATTAATTTTCTTAGTCAGTAATAACCCCTATTATCTTTGTATTGTTCAGAGCTATAATAAAACTAGATTTTTTTTAATGGTTTGAAGACAGACCAACTGGACAAAAAAAAAGAAGATGAGGCTTCCAACAGGCTTTCAACGAAATAAAAATCGCAATTTCTTATTTCTGACTTCATTTAATATCATCATTCCTTTTCTCCAGTGCACATTACCTCATAACTGCATCTCTGGACCAAGTCTAAGTAGCAAAATCTCTTCTAAGCAATACAAAAAAGTACCGAAAGAGGAGGGAAAAAATGCCTCCAGAAATCTCGCTTTTTGTTTCCCATCACTCCAGGGAAAGCGGGTAGATAATTCCACAAGGCCCAAGATAAAACCTCCTTTATCCAGCAAAGACAAATGTGGAAGGAAGGGGAAAAAATGTAACCATATGCTCCAGAAGGCACCTACACACACCGTGAACGTGAATTGAAAGTTAGATCTAATGAAAGAGTCAGCCACGCGTGAAGAATTAAATTTTGCAATGGCGCGTGTACCTCTTCATCCTCGGCTGAACATACTGAGAGAGGAGGACATTTTTATTGGCAGATGTTTAAGACGGTAGAGATATCCCTTGGGGGAGAGGGGAATGCTAAGCTCAACCCTCCTCCCTCTTCTAGGTGCTTGGCCTCAAAGATTTCGCATCGAGAAGTTAGCTGATAAGACCGTACCTTAGTAAAACCGTTGACTTTGCTTCTTAAGGCTGTAGAGGAATATTTTGCTGTAATAAAGTCAATAGGAAAGAGGTGGAGATTTCGTAGTATAGTTCAAGGCTTTATTGTGGATGTTCGATTCACCATATACTGTGAAGGAGTTTTAGACGTTTCTTTGTTATGTATTTGGGAATATGATGTATATTTATAGGATTTTTAAGGTAATATGTAGTAAAAAGGGATTTTGCGATTTAGATGGAAATTTATCTGTAACATGAGATTTAATATTTGATCATATTACTCTGCTTTGTTCTTGGTGGTACCCGGAAAGAAATAAAAGTTTCATTTTGACGTTATTAAATTTTTATTATGTAAGATGCCTATTTTTGCGTCTCTAAATTAGAGAATACGCTAAAGATGCCTTCAATCTGAAAAAACAGAAAATACTGTAAGGTCTGATTTTTATAAAATTTTAGATATGTGAGAGAATTTTTGATGTCTTTGTTATGGGACTTTCATATCTTGAGGCATAAAACTGACTTTGGGTCATGAAAATGTGGGTGAATTTTAATAGTTGTTATGTGATATCGGTGCATATTTTCAATTGCTCACCATTTTTTGACCTTTTATAAAATATCTTACACAGTTAAAACTAACACAGTACAACTTATTTAAAAAAGAGGCTATAAATGCAGAGGGTTAGAAATATAAAAGAAATAACCTTAATCAAAGGTATAAGGGCAGAGTACGGAAGAAATAAGACCACTAGTCATCTTAGAAGTTCAGTTTATTTTAGTTATATTAAAGTCTCGTTTTAAAGCTCTCTTTAACTCTAGGGCTATTTTGAGATAGACCTTGTAATTTTGAATCCCGGTCAGATGATAAGAATGATCCCCTCTCCAAACTTCCACACCACACCAACGGGAAGATGCTGCTTAGGAAGAACGCTGTAGTAAAATAATTGCTCGCTTTATAATCTTAAATTTGATGAGGGTCAGATGTGAAAACTGCTGGTGTCATGGAAGTTTATATATAGTGCCAAAAGATAGGTAATTTGTCATATGTTAATACATAATGTTAAATATCGAATAAAAATGAATAAGTTACTGTGTAATATTCTTGATATTAATCATCATTATAATAACTTAACATTGATTGCAGTCATTGCTTAGACTTAAAATTACATTCTGATTTCATTATTAAGCTCAATAAGTATTTGCTAACCATTCTAATGTTCACCAAACAGACACCATCCAAAATAGCGGCGATAAATGGTTTTTACCTGATTAACAGTGATTTTTTTTTAAATTGTAAGCAAAATTTCTATAATGATGTCTATTTTTTTTTAACTCTGACAGCTGTGCAAATTTATTATCATCACAACTATGTAAGTAATTATATGCAATCATGGAGTGGAAAATATTTTATCTCTTTTCTTAAACTGAATATATATTTTGTTATTTATTCCAAAAAAATTATCATTTATTTTTCATCTTGAAATATCAAATTTAACACGGCCTCTATATAAAAAGCCAAAATTTTATTTCAATTCTATTTCTAATAAAAAAAATGCACAAAAAATTAATCGGGAGGAGGAAATAAACACAAAAAATATTTGCAAATCATAGAATTAATTAAATTTTCTTAATCATTTATGAGTTTGGGACTGAAAACATTCGTTCTTGAAAACAGCAGAAGACTTATTGAAAACATCATTTAAATTTTAAAAAAAAAAAAACTTTACTAAATTTGTAAAAAGAAAATATTTTGAAGTTATATTAATAAAATCATTCTAATACCGTTTTCTATCTCTGAAGATTTGGGCTGGTATAAAAAAATGCATAAAACTGAATGTTTCAGAGCATTTAGTTATGTTATTAATGACACCATAGAAAAGTAATATACAATAAATATATGTACTGGATATCAAACTATCAATATTTTAAATTTTAAGCAGAACAGTGGAAGATATATCCCCAAATAAATATTTCTGACTTATCATTAGAAAAAGTAACACCTGAATTTATTTTTCATTTGCTCGAAATAAAAGAACTCTGCGACAATTTTCATAGTATAACTCCTAAATAAAACTACATATATATTCATATTTAATACAACACTTCTGAAATCTTCTCATTTGAAATGTCATAGTGTATCGTAGCGGAATAATTGTTTTCGTACGAATAAGTTGAAAATAATGAAGGTTTTACGAGAACAAATCAGAATATAACATTTCTCATCGTTCAGAAGTACTTGTTTTCACTAAGCAAGTAGTACAAACTGTCTAGACCTCTTTACAAAAGATTAGTATTAGTATAAGATCTTATAAGCCTAAACAATCTTATATTATTAGAAAACAAAAATATTCCGAAAGGTATTGTATGGGTAACACAAACTGCTTAGATCCTTTTGCAAATTGCACAAATTGCTTAGATCCCTTTGCAAAAGATTAGTATTAGCTTAAATAATGTTATATCATTATCAACAAAAAATATTCCGATAAATATCATATACAAATCTTTACTAACAATAAAAATGAGTGTGTGTGTGTGTGTGTGTGTGTGTGTGTGTGTGTGTGTGTGTGTGTGTGTGTGTGTGTGTGTGTGTGTGTGTGTGTGTGTGTGTGTGTGTGTGTGTGTGTGTGTGTGTGTGTGTGTGTGTATTCTTAATATTTTAATTTCAATTTGCTAAAAATTAAGCAAAGTTTTGATGTTTTTTAATAGAACTTCCAAAATTATTATTCTGATTTTTTCGTCAGCTTAACATTAAAAAAAATATATTATTTAAGTTATTTTAATTTAATATTCGTGAAATTTTTTCTGTATTTTGGTAATATATTAAAAATACTTTTATCTAAATTTTAACAATAGAATTACTTTGTTGCACTGAAATTAAAACACAGAACACAGGATAAAGTACAACCATGCTCGAACCAGGAATCCAACCCGTTACGCCCAGACCACGGGAAAGACGCGTTACCCCTAGGCCAGGACACCGGTATTATAATCGTTAATGAAATATGGAAATTTTCCGGAAGTCGTGTCATGAATACCATTTGCAATAGAACAAATTCCTAAAAATAATCTTTCTGATAAATCAGAATTTAATGTGATACACATCCATCTATCCATATATAAAAAAAATCTGAAAAATAAACAGTACATATTTAATAAATATATTAAAAAAGAACTTTTTAATTCATGCTTTTTAAATTAACTTATAAAATAATTCAAGATTTATTTTTTCAGATAATCAATTTGATCAGATTTACAAAATTATTTTGGGTAAAATGGAGGAGGAAGGGTGGGGAGGGGGGACATTTATTATTTCTTATTCTTTGACTAATAGTCGTGCTGTATGTCTCCAGCAATTATTTTTCCTATAGTTTAGGATTTGCCAATGTAACACTTTAAATTCAACATTACTAAAAATTCCATCAATTTACGTCCCACTGACGGGTGCTCAGAAACGTGACCAGCAGCGGACTAGTAGGTTGAACCATGGTTTAGTTTAGTTATATTAAAGTCCCGTTTTAAAGCAACGCTAGGGCTACTTTGGGACGGACCTCGTAATTTTGAATCATTATCAGATGACGAGCACGACACCTGAGCTGCCCCCCCCTTCCCTCCCCTCCCCATACAAAACCAAACCAGCGGGCCAGGACGGATTTAACAAGCACCATACCCGCTTACAAAACAGTTCTTCGGCTCGATCGTTCTTGAACCCGAAATCATCCGGTTCCGAAGCCGAGACCTTACCACCAGTCACTGCGACCTCAGGTTGGCCATGGAAATGCAGAGGAACGTGCATAGGAAGCTATGAGTTATGTCCTCTCTTAATTAGTCCTTTTCAAAAACCATCAGCTTGGCGTGTGCTTTAAAAATAAATCATTTGATATTATGATTGTCTTCCCTCAAATGTAACACAAGTATCCTTTGAAATATTTCGTGAATGTAACGTTCTCAGTATATAAGAACGAAGTCTACCCCAGGCGCTATCTATGTTCTCGAAAGTCACTTCGTCCAGATTTTCTATGGTTCGATAAAAATGCCTCGGCATCGGAGCCAAATTCTCATCGTTTTAAAGTTCAAAAATCCAATTTCATCCAGGGAACTCCGTGTATTCTGCTCGTTGAATCCATCGGAGTCAATGGATCAGCTATTGTTACTTACGGCACTTGCCGTAGACAAGCCCGCTGAGGAAGTCAGCGATTTTAAGCCATGCTTGTGCAGTAACTTCTGAGAATAAAGGCCCCTGAGCAACCGAGGGCGGAAGTCTGACTTCTAGCTCATATGAAGATGACACTCACTTGTACAACCCCTTTTAACTGGGGGACTTTCACACACCTCACAAATAGAACACAGGGTAAAGCACAACCATCACAAAACAGGACTCGAACCGGGGATGCTCGGATCATGGGGAAGACGCGCTACCCCTAGGCCAGGACGCCGGCTCAGTGGTTTTTCAACTGACATAGAACGGAAGTTTTAAGAAGGATTTGGTGACTCCAATATCGTCCTCGTCATTTGACATCTGTTCAAAATTACGAAGTCTGTCTCAAAAGATCTCTCCTATTGTTTCGAAATCTGACAGAAATGTAACTAAATTAGACTAAGCCAAATTAGTTCACTGACAGAAGATACAATACTTGCCATTAATCATTATCATGGTATATAATGGTTATATAAATTTTTATCATTTATCATGAATTCTCAATATATTAAACAAGTGGCGAAACGTTATCGGAATCCCTTTAATTTATTTTTAAAAAATTAATTTTCAGAATTTTTATCCTCTGAATATATCTATTATAATTTATCCATATTTGATTTAATTAAAAGCAATAAAGGAGTTAACATGATAATTAACAGCGTGAAAGAACTTTCTGACACCAATATCAAATATTTTTATTACTATGTTCGGAATCGTTAATTAAATTAAAAAGATATCGGAAAATTTCCATTCATTATCATCAATTAAAGTGATACCATATTTCATTTGCAGCTTTTCGAACGGAAAAATGCAACTTTGTTTAAAACAGCATGCTCAAGTAATTATTTTCTTTGGCAAATTTTTACAGATTTTAATCTTTTCAAAAATAACTGAAACTAAAAATCTGAATCACACTTGTGAATTTTAAAAATAACGGGGGTTTTTTTCAAAATAAAATGTAAAGTATGCTTCTAATGACTTTTACCAGACCCTAAGGGAATAACATTTTAAAGTGTCACACACAATTACAGAAATATAAAAGCTAGCGATGAAAATAAACTTAAAACAACGCTAAATAAACAGTAAGATTAAAGACTAACCTGACTTCATAATTGTTTTAGACAATATTTTTCATTTTTATCTTTTCGCGAATTCCTAGAAGTCTTGTGTTTAGAAAAACGTATTTCTAAATTTGGAAATGACAGTTTGATGAAGTGTAGTAATTGTGTTCCTTTGGGCAAGAATCTCTTTCTCTCTCTCTCACTCGCGTTCGTTTTTTCTTTAATCTTTATAAATACATTTTTTTCCATTTTTAAGAAAATGCACATCGGTTCATATTCCAGATGATAAACTACCAGACATAAAAGATGACGACACTTTTCGTAATTGCATTTTTCAACTTCTCCAGCTCCGGAAATATTATTCAAGAGAATGAGAGAAACACCGTAAACGTTTTCTTCTTGTTTTTAGTTCACTTTATTTTATTCTATTTATTTTTTTATTCTATTCTTTCAATTTTTCGTCTTGTTCTTTCTCAGAACACAAAATATAAATTGCTCATCTCTTTTAAAAATTGTCTTCGGAATTCCTTTTGTTTATTTTAGTGAAATCTGCGAGAATTACATTTTTTTCCCCTTTTATGATAGCAGCAGAGGTAAAAGCAGAGAACATGAGAGAGAGAGAAGAAAAGTTGAATGCTTCTTTGACTTAAAGAGTTTTGCTGTTAATGCATTTTTCGCAACGACCGTCCGAAATCGACGACGGGAAGTGATTTATAATACTTTGAAGGGATGCATACTGGCATTTCGGTCTTTTTTCACCACGCCAAACAATCTCGCGCAATCTCGTTTCGCTACGAGCTTTCCCATTACTGTTGAGTGTCGTCTGCCTTTTCGGAAAATGCCATTAGTGAATTTTATTTCGACCGAATTATTTTTGTTATTTATCTACTGCGTAAAAAGCACTTCGGTGTTTTGATTAGATTATATATGCATTTACGAAGCGTTTTTCGTCGCACGAAAAATATATTTTTACACCCGATTCGTAATAGAATTCGATTTGATTCCGCACTTTTTTTCTTTTCACTTTAAGTGTTTAAGCTCTTTGTACCGTGAATAATTTATTTATTTTATTCTTTGAACTATGGTAAAAGAAAAAATAATGCATTTTCGTGGATAATAACGCATTCCTGCGCTATTGGTACTCAACTTCTAAAATACTTTTAGAAAATTAAACTACAAAATGAGAAATATATGAAGAGCAACAGTAAATGGTTTGAAGACAGTTATAAAAGCGAAATTCATATTTAAAAAAGGCAAACTAGAGAATTTATAGAAAATGTAAAGCCATTTTCATATGATTGTTTTAAATTTAAGAGCTTTTTTTTATTATATAAAATAATTTTATTTGGAATAACGGGAAATTGAAAAAGGTAATAAAATACCGAAATAGGCAATAAACTTATAATAGGAATAGCTTCTTAGGGTAAACACCCTGAACACCCGAGGGCAGAAGTCTGCGTTTAGCTCATATCAGGATGACACGCATACACTCGCTTGCACAACCCCTTTTTACGGGGGGAGGAGCTTTTTCGCACACCTCACAGATAGAACATAGGATAAAGAACAACCACGCCCAAACCAGGACTCGAACCCGGGACGTCCAGATTACTGGGAAGATCCTACCCCAAAGCCAGGACGCCGGCAGAAGAATTCTTCTCTTTTAATGAAATCATTTTGAAAGGTTATTGATATTTTTTTTCTATAATAGGTGAAGTACCTCTTAAAAATTATCTAGTTCCAGTTAAATAGAAAAAAGAACACAACACAGGGAAGTACTTTAAATAAGGAATGGAAGCGAAAAGTCCGCAAAGAATTAATTCGACGTCGGACTTCGTTCAATATCCCACCAATGAAGGGAGAGATAAAATCCTCCTTCCCTTAATTATCATATCTTTAAACACTGAGTTGATAGTGAACGAGACATATCGTTTTTGCTTGGTTTAGTTTCAAATTCAAAAAGTAAATTTTTATAATACTTCATGTCTAATTGACTTAATCGGTAAAAGAAATTGATGAGAGAAAAATATTCCTCAAAAATTACCACCAAAATATTGTTAAGGAACTTTCTCCTGTAAGTCCGTAAAGTTAACGCGTTCGCTTGAAGTGGGTGTATGGAGATGCACAGGCCAACAGGCCTCGGTAACAAATGACGACTTTATTAACACGAAGTCACTGATACGCAGATAATACACATCAGCACTTCTCGCAAACAGCAGTACACAACAGCACAACAAACTGCTCGTAGCACTCAGTGAGTGAGAGCTTGTTCATCTATTAACAGAGTCCAACTCGGTCGGCCTTTTATAGTTCCCGGTCTCGAACAGCCAAGCATATCTCGGTAACTATTAACACTATCGCCAAAATTCTGGAAGTTTACAGTATTATCGATTTTGTTTCCAAAGTCGCCAAGTGCTGGGATCACTGATAGCATCCAACAGAACTGATCGTAAAGCGGTGTTTCCGGTGATTGAACTAACCGTGCTGGAAAACAACATTACAGAGTCGTAACAATATTACATAGACGTATTGATTGAAATAATAAAGTCAGATGAGAGATTAATATTTGATAATTGTTTCATGAATACTTGATAACTTCATCAATTTTCATCTTGTAAGATAATGGACTATTTCTGTTTCATGTTTTTGACAAATAAAAAAATTTAATTAAGAAGCATTTTTAAAAATAAAAATTGTTTCTGTTTAACATTATGACCAGAAAACAAGTCAACGCATACAAAGCAGATGAATTGCAGCGTAGAAATCACATTGATGCCATATTTTCTATGAAGGTCACAATAATTACGATTAAATTCTATGATTAAAATTGGTGTTTAAATTTAATTGCAAAGTAGAAGGAAATAATATTATCATATATCCTTGAAATGAATATTTTAATTCTGAAGAAATATTTTAGAACATTGAAGTTAAAGAAAATATAATTTTAATTATCAGAATTGTCATTTTTTCGCATTTCTATATCTGTGGGAAATTTCATATTTGCCTTTTAATTGTGTTCATAAAATTGAAAAGCAAAGAAAAATAGAAAATGTAACTTTAATGACTGATAAATTTCCCAGACAAATATTTTTTCCGTGTTCTATATTCCATTTAGGTTTCTCTTAAGTAAAGCATTTAATGTACTACCCTTAATGATTTATTCTAACAATTAAATTTCACGAAATGCTGCAATTTCAAAGGCCTTTTCTATTCCTAAGAAGTTATCGGTAGCAAAAGGCCGTTTATAACTCCGCAATTATCATGAATTGTTGCGAAAAATTTTATTTTGAATTTCATGTAAGAGGAAAAATATTTAAATTTTCTCTTTTAATCAAAATATTATTGATTTCTCTAGATCAGCACTTCTAAAAACTCTTTACGCACATGTGACTTTTTTTTATGAATGAAAGTTTTTTCGCGAGTTTTATTTTTTGATGGAAGATGCTTTTGTGACACCATATGTATGTTTAATTAAAAAAATAAACACATTAACTAAATATTATGATACAGAATTGTCAAATTATACGAATTTAAAATTAATATTATTGAATGTGAAAACTGCTTTTTCTAATTGTTTTTGAATAATGGTATTAAAATACTGATTAGAAACACATTTTCTTAGAACCCTCGTGACCGCAAAAAAATGTTATGAGACCCTCCCCACCCCCCATTTGAGATGAAAACATCACCATAAGAAGCCCAGGGATCTGATAAATAAGATTAATTAAATTAATCTTAAAATTATATTAAATAAATTAAATTAATTTAAATCAAATAAATTTAATTAATTTAAATCAAATAAATTTAATTAATTAATTAAATAAATAAATTTAATTAATTAATTAATTTAATTTAATTAATTAATTACATTTCTGAAGAAAATCTATTTTGCAATAACGAGAGGATTGAAGAATTTTATGAAAATTACATACAATGCATTTCATATAACTTAATAAGGTAAAACAATGAAGGCACAGTTAGTTGACTAACATTTGTACTTTAAACAAATTATTTTAATTCTTACTTGTATATAATGTGATATAAAATGTTTTCAAGATTCTAGAAAAAGATAAAATTTAGAATTTTGTATCATCGATATGACTGTTACAGATACAGTTAAGTTTGTTTGATTATTTAATACGATTAAAGTAAAGAAAGAGCCATGTACAATACTACTCACATTGTAGAGAATGCCGTATTAGAGTTAACAAAATCCTACAAGCATGATGGCTGCTTTGATGTAAAAGCATGTAGTACGATAAGAGCGACAAAGTGGGATTGCTATGATTCGTAAACTCTTTGATCATGCTAATTAATAAATAAAGGCATCATGCGTTTGAAATATGTCATATTGGAAGATAACAAATTCCACACTGTCATTTGTAACCCCGGCATTTCCTGTCTATTTTACAAATCATATATTAACAAATAACGTGGAACAGATTGGAAAATAATTTTGGCCTTGAGAAACCAGATACATATATAATGAAAAAGAAAGCCGAATTTAAGTATGTTTCGATACTTTATAACTTCCTTTTTTCCCCTTCATTTAAATATTTCTTAAGAAGAAATTATTTCAGAAAACTAACTCTGAAAGTTTATTTGTAAAGTTAGTCCCTCTTCAGTCCCTAAATACAAATAAGTGGTTCATTGAAAATATTCAGTAATAAGCGTCTTTTAAATTTTGTTACTTTGTTAGCTAAAGAAAATTCCGATTTTTTGTCTCCATGTCTCGGTTAGTTCTTTCGAAAAAAATTGCTTAAGGGTAAGAGCCTACATGTTTTGAATGGACCCTCAATATTATAGGTTGCTCTCAGATTTTGAACAAAATCCGTTCACGAGAAGTCTACCTGCACTTTCCATTCTTGCTTATGTGAGCGCTATAACACAAAAACGTAACTAATTTTTTAAAATGCTATATGATCTTTACACAAAAACAGTAGATGTTGCCTAATTTTGAATCAAATCCGTCCTTAATTAATTTTATATCATTCCTTCTATTAGACTGTGTATATTCGAACGAAACAACTTATAAATGCTAAAAGTTATATAAATGAAATTTGGTATATGATCATGCACTAAAAGGCAAAACCTTTATCCAATTTTGGAACCAATTAATCGAGAAGAAGAGATCAAAAAGATACCCTGTTCTTTTTCCTATCTGACAAAGTTAAACACAAAAATGTATTATATTATGGAAGTAGGCAAAGAAATAAAAAGCAGATTGTTTTCCGAAGATTTTGGAAATTATATCTAAAAGTTTAGTTCGCATCGCATCGATTCAGTTGAAAATAAAATTCAGTTCGCAAGCATCAATTCAGTTGAAAATAACCCAAAGCAAATTAATTTTAAAAGGCTTAGGGGCCGCTGTCTTTTCCTTTCATATTTTTATCGTTTGCCTTATTTTTTATTGAGGTCAATAAAGTGCTGCAAAAGAATTTTCCTTTAAAAAAATTTTTTTTTCCTTCTCTCTTTTAAGAAATCGTATTGAGCTCTCACTCTATCTCCCTGATTTAGAGCAATAAACCTGCTAAAAATACTTTTTGAAAAAAAATAAAGTGTTTAGCAGGAAATTTCATTATTAAATTGTCCTGAAAATTCTATTCCGAACAACTTCTTCGAAAGATTTTTTTTAATAAAAAAGAAAAAAAAATTATTAAAGGAAAAAAATGCTATTTTCATTAATTTACTAAACGATATTTTTTTTTTATTTATCTGCATTAACTTTTAGTATTTCATGCTTTTTTTTACAAAACGTAATGGATTTTTTTACTCTAATCGGAAAACAAGTTAACGTTAGAATTAAAAATAATTCGTACACGGAGTTTCTAATAGAAGTTTCAAATAATCAGAACATAAAAGCTTAATTTTTTTGAGAAAAATATTTTATCTTTCCAAAAATAAAAGAAACTATCACGAATCAGTTTTTGCTACTATGATTGCTCGTTATCTGTTTACTGGATTCTGATAAAATTTTATCCTTTTCTGAATTCTTAACGCCTACACTACGAACATTTTCTATTACACTTATGATTTATTGCTAATATCCCACACATTCGTTTTTCACAATTTTTAAAATACGTAGGATTTTATTCTTTAGAAAAGTAATGTAATAAATAAATGTCCATTAAAAAAACTGGGGTGAATATTAATTTGCTCCTTTCAATTTTTTTACACTTCTAATACATGTAAAATTTAATAGATTCGGGGGGTTTTCTAATAGAATTTTGGAAATAAAGTAAATAAGACACTTTTTTTTTAAAAAAAACTTACTTGTGTAAAAAAATAGAATATTTTCTGCATTTTAGTCTTTAAATTATAATTCATTATTAAAAATAATATAGAAATTTCAAACAAATTTTCTTTTTTAAATCCATTATTAAATACAGTCACTATATGAATTCAAAATTTAATTAATTTACTTATTTAAATGATAATTAAATTCTGAAAGCCTTAAAATAATTAAAATAAAATCGTCAAGCTTTCAAAATATAAGGATGGCATCAGTAAATACGCACTGCTGAAAATTCCATCTTTTCAAGCATGAAACAAATTATGTTAAATAAAAGTTCTAATAAGAGTGTGCCCATAAAGTAATTGAAATTTTTTATCAAAAGAAGAAAATTGAGACCCACAAATTTGTTTTTTTTTATCAAATTTTATAGTCTTTAGGCTTTAATATGTATTCCTTTTGGTTCTAAAATCTAGTAAAGAAAATGGGCTTCTTAATTCGTTCATTTTCTTCCTTCCTTCCCTCACCAATTAATTAGCAAAAATTAAAACACAAATTTTATCTTATAATAAAGCCGAAGGGTAATTTATTATTACGGATAAAATTTGCACGGCGGATAGGACTTCCAAAAAGCGCCAAGAAAATATTTTGCCAATTTGGCGATTTTAGTCTCCAAACTATTTAGCATGAGATTCACAAGTTCAGGATTTATAATAATGCACTCAAGTATATTTTTATAATTTGGCGATTTTTTTTGGGCTCTTATTGGTCGCCGTTAAAACCAAGTAAATAGTACCAAGCGGTGTCTCATTTGAAAATCAAATGGTAAATTGAGTGAAAAGAAACAAAAAGAAACACTTTTTTTTTCAATTTTCCATAATTTCATATATTATTTGAGAAATTTTTTATCCATAGAAATTTCAAAGATATTACTTTAAATAATTAAACTTGGAAATTTCTTTCACATAATCTATATGAATAGTATTGAAGTTTCGTTTTTTTACTTTTAAAAATCCTGTCATTTTTTTCAATAATGTAACGTAGTTTCCTAAAAAAAATTCTAAAAACAAGTAGTTTTGTCCATATTGGAGTTTTTATTAATGATGCAAACATTAATCAATTTTAAGTAATAAAACTTTTCTGCGATATCTTTATCTAAGAATTTTAACATCAAAAACTACACTAAACAAGAATGTACCCGTGGGTTTAGTAAAAAATATATAGAAAGAAACGACATTCATCAACAATAAGATCAATATAAATCTTTTTTATCATGTGAGAACATGATGGTGTTTTTGTTAGAGGATTTTGAAGCACGAAATCGCATAGGCAATGAATAGAGCATAAATGACAATTTTCATCATCCTCTTTTATTCGCATATATATTTTTACCTGCTTTTACCGGTATTGCATTATCATTATGTATGCTTCATTGACAGCAGGTGCGTTTTTAAAAGGTTGACTTTGAACTATGACATCCTAGCTGTTATTTCATCTCAAAACGGTTGATCTCCAAAACTTTGTTTGCCAGCTAGAAAAATGAAAAATGAAAGTTTAAAAAAATTATCATTACATATATGTATATATAGAGAGAGAGAGAGGGAGAGAGAAGTCTCGTGATTGTTTCAAACCGGTTTAAATTAGTTAATGACTTAAATGAATTAAGACAAATAATGACTTAAAAAATAATAATATTCTCACATGAAAACTTGAAATTTGCGATCGTAGATTTCATTTTGAATTTTACCCCATTATTTCATTCTGCTTTTTTTTTTTTGTTGATTGTCTTAAAACTTTTGCCAAACCCGCTCGGCAAGATTTCTTCAGCAATTAAAAACAAATGTAGCAACTTTCTTACGAAAGTTACTTAAAATATGATATAAATTGTTATTTTAGAATGTTATTTGTAGCTTATTGCAATGTTAAATTGTATTTATTTTATAATTTTAAATATTATTTAAGTTTTTTTTTCTTTTTTTACTTTTTTATAGGAGGAAAGTCACAAGTCGTATCGTCCTTTGTGTGTTTTAACTTTCCGTATCAATTACTGGCTTCATGAACTAAATCCCTTGGGCTATCATTTGGTCAACACAATTCTTCACACAATAGTATGCTTGCTATATTATAGGTGAGTATTTGAGTACTACGTTTTAATAAGCTTAATCTCACATTATAAGGAAATATCTAAAGATTGTATTTTCTGTACTTGAATTCATCGCCAATATGGTAACCCAGACAAAGAAGTTCTGCAAGCAAACCTTCGATTGAAGTATTTTTTAGTTGGAAATATGCAGATACTAGAAATCTTAAGATAACTGTATAAAAAATTACCAAATGATTATTGATTTAAAAATTAAATGAGGATATGATTATAATTTCTTTTAAATAATATTATATTGATTAAAAACAAGAACATTTTAGCATCGTTTTCCAAAAGAATTTCTAAAAGGTTTCTTTTTTCCGCTTGTTGTTAAAAGAATTCTTGAATTTATTATTTTAATAAAAAATCGTCTGCTACTGAGATTTTTGAAATTATTTGTTTTCATTTCAGAATTTATAACTTATTATAAAGTCGTCATTTTAATCTAATTTTTGAAATTATTTCCCTTCTTTTATTCCTGATTTTATGGGGATTTTTATATTCTGTTATACCGTTGATTTCTGAAAAATAGAAAAAAGGTGAGTACTATTTTTTTAACTAATTGATGGTGTAGAGAGAAGGCTACTAATAGCTCCGCTATTGGTGGCTAATGCTTTTTCTACAGAATCCTTACTTCCAAAGTTCTAGGGAAGCCATTAAATTTCCTCTCTATCTGTAAGCTTTTTCTAAATCGAAATTTTTTTCTAGTTAAAACGTGAACCACTAGCTGCTAATATGTTTTAACTATCATATGGATATAATCCGTATGATCAAGAGAAGTCATACATGGTATTTTTTTTAACTATGCAATCAATATTTTAAGCTTTTTTCTTCACAGTTTTAATTATTTACTATTGTTTTGAATCATTCTGTGTTTAATCGCTAGAAACAATTTGATTCTAAAAAATTCCGAATATTCCTTTTTTTATTTCAATATTTAAAATTAAGGACAGAATTGTTCACGTCTTTTTCACAGATTAACTAAAAGAATCGAGATAGTTCGAAATCTATTCATTCAATTGGTATCACGTTGCCAATCAAAGAAGTAGAAAGTTTTCAAGTGTAAATATAGCAGTTAAAAAAAACGAATTACAATTTTTACTAAAGAATATAGATACATATTCTTTTAAGTTTTGAATATTTATTAATTTTAATCATGGGTTTTTTAAAAAGGGAGCATTTTGAATCTTTATGCCTAGTAATGGTCCTCTCTCTTTTAAATTCTGAAAGTAAAATCAATTCATCTCCGTTAGCATTTGAACTTAGCAATGTAGAAATATAACAGATAGATCTCAAGATGTTTTAGGTTTCTTAAGAAGACAGCCACATCCATATTCATGCCTGTGGCTGCTTAAATCTTCTGAAATTAATTCATAAGTCGGAATTTCATTGGTGTACGTCGCAGAATATTTTAACGCCTACTTTGAAAGCAATTGTAAATGAATTGGTTTTCATAGAAAATGCTTCATGTTGTAGTAGAATACAACACGGATGTTGTCCGTTTGACCAAAAGAAATCACTTAGAGCAATTATTATGTATGCAAATAAAACTTTAAGTTTTCCTTGCATTGTTTCAAAAAAAATCTTTCTTTACAAGAAAGTTCCAGCTATTTGTGCTTATGTAGTTGTTTTGAAAATACTCGTACTATTGTTAGGCATGTACTAAAAGCAAAGTTTAATTATTTTTTCTTATACATGTATCTTTTTTTTAATTTTATTGGATTGAATCATTGTAGAACTTAATTATGGGTTATTGCTTAAATGTTATAAATCTGTAGATAAAGAAAGCTCTTTAATTTCTCTCTTCCTTACCTTGTTTGCTTGATTAGTATTGAGAATTTGGTATTTCAATATACAATTTTATTTTTAAGGCAGATCTAAGTTGGATTAAACTTTCAAGAAATGATTGTTAGATAATTTTATATATTATCTGATAAGTATTAAATCAATTTTTAAACAAACAACTTGCTATTTCTATATTAAATTGATGATATAAGTTGTATAATGTATTATAATGTAAATATGGAGAATTTGTAAAGAAAAATTTAGTATAAGAAATCTTTTTTAAAAAAATCATATTTTTAAATACAAGATTTCTAGATTTTTTTAGCCATATTTTAGTTATTAATTCTAAAAAAAAATCTCTTTATTCCAAATTACAGTATTTCATAGAATAAGATACAGGTACATCTCTCAAATATTAAAAGAATTTAAGTAGTATAAATCATTATTTCATACATTAATATTTAATATTCATTCTAATAAAAGTGATTGAAATTTTTTTTTGTCAAATGAAGTATAAAAATTTTTAAATACTTTTTTATAACTTACCTTGTTTTATATTCGCATGCAATTTTAGAATAGAATTTTCTTTCCTTTAAGTTATCAGAAATTCTGTATACTTATAAGCACTTGATAATAAAATTTTCTTTAGATTTCAAAATTTAGCAATATTAGATTTCAGGATTTAATTCTTGGTTAATTCATTAACCTGATTAAATTTTGATTCCACAAGAATAGAGCAAACTACTAGTGAATTTGAAAAAAAAATGAGTTAAAATAATAGTAATATTTATTATAACGAATTATAAACAAAAGAATAATAAGAAGAAAATATATTAAAATTTGAAAAATCTGCTTTTTAATCCTATAAAAAAAATGTTAAATTTATCAAAAGTCAAACTTGTTACTTGTAAGATTTCTAAATTTTTGAAATATCTCGATTATTAATTCTAGAAAATCTGTCTTAAATCTTTTATAAGATTATAGAGATTTATAAGATTTTTGAAGATCTTTGTTTCACGAATTCTAAATAGGTTTTATAGAAACTATTCACAATTCATAAGGAAAGGAATAGTGAATTTCTTAAGAAAAATTACCCACAAAAGATGATTTAAAAAATAGACTTGTTATATCTAAGATTTCAAGATTTTTAAGCTGCATTGAGTAAGTAATTCTAGAAAATCTGTCTTTAGTCCAGACTATATTGCTTCGAAGAGTGACTACAAAAAATTCTACTCTTTATTCATCTTAACAGCGGCATAGAAAGAGAGAGAGAGAGACAAAATCGGAAACAAGGCATAACGCTCAACAAAGAGTAGTTTTCAGATGAGCAATTTTACGTCTACGAGTGGAAGTAAACTGGATCGGAAGTGCTGGCAGGAAAGAAAAAAAGAGCACTTTTAGTACTTTTTTTCTCTACCGTGATTTTCCAAGTCCCCCCTCCCTTTTCATTTTTCATTCCAAATAACTGCAAAAACTCGTGATTTTCTCGAGAATCTAAGGCGAGCGAATAAGAGGAAAAGAGAATGGCAGCCAAAAATGCTTTATATATATAAAAAAAAGAAAGAAAGAACGCTTAAGAGTGTGTCTACATTTTGAATTTCATATGTGCTAAGAAAAATGCAAGTTTTGCAGAATTCCCGCGCACTGCAGTAGTTCTTGTTCAGAGATTAAAACAGAAGGAGCATGAGTGAAAACATATTTGCATGCATTTTTACCCTTCGGTTAGAACTGATACGAAACACTTCTTTCCGAGATTTTTATCAAAATATCCTTTTTTGGGGGAAAAAGACACTTCGGATCTAATACGTTGCAAACTGCAAAACGTTTTCAGTTTTGTAACTCTGAAAATATTTTTTTGTTCAGTTCATTCTTCGCATGCATGTAAAATATATTCAGAAAGAGATTTGATGCTGTAACAATAAGGAAAGGCACTTTTTAAAAGTGAATATTTTCTTTTGTCTGCCATATTAAAATCAGCTTACTCGTTCAATATAAAAATTTGGCAGGTTCATGCATACTTTCACATCGTAACGCATTTAGATTCAGCTTTGACATAAAGTGAAAATAATTGAATGTTTGTTTTGGAGAGGAATTTCTTCCCTTTGATCAAATCAACATTTATAATGAAAAAAATCAAGCAAAATGATTTCTCCAAAACTTTTCCGTATACTTTCTTTTAAATGTCCTATCCCTCTTCTCATTTTTGCATAAAATTAAGAGTCTTAAACAAGGTTATGAATAATATAAAATGTATAATTTATTTTCATATTCTCAGATAAGACAATCTTGAGCTTCGTTGTATAGTAAATAAAACTGGGCAGGCGTCCTGGGATAGGGGTAGCGCATCTTCCGCGTGATCTGGGCATCCTGGGTTCGAGTGAATGTGTGAATGTGTCCTCCTGTAAAAAGGGATTGTGCTAGCGAATGAGTGATGCGTGAGTAGCTAAGTCGTACTCTTGGCCCTGGTTGGCGCTACTATAAAAACAAGAGGCGCTCCCCCACCGACTTAAAATCACTGTCTTCGTAACAGCGGGCTTGTCCATGGCAAGTACCATAAGAAACAACAACAACAACAGAAAAGTGAAACATGTGTGTTATTAAGCGCAGGCCATTGGCGAGCAATAGTTACGATAGAGCCTATTAGCATGCGATCTTTGATTATTTGGAGAGACGGTAATTTATTACTAGCATGAGGCTAAAACACAAGCAACTAAAAACCAAATTTGAATTTTTGACACCTTTTTACTCACTGATTAAAATCAAAATTTGACACAAAACCATGTGTCTTATCTCATTTATTTAAGTCACTGGGTTTTTCAGTAATTGCGTTTACATGCATGTGAAAGTACAGACCAACAGACAGTCAATCCGTAGTCGGGTTTGGCTGCGAAATACTGACGGGTGCCTATTTTGCAGATGTTAATTCTGTGTGCCAAATTTTATCTATCCAGTTACCTTCGTTTTGTAATTATCGTGTTAACGTATATTTGATTATTAATATTAATGTATAGCGGACTTCCGCAGAACATATTTAATTAGAAATTTGATAAAAATCTCTAAATTTGATGTAAACACAATATTCCAAATTTCAACCATTTATCTCAAGGCGTTTTTGAGTTATCTTTGTTGCGGACAATACAGATGAACATTTTTTCTAAAAATGAGTTTTTCGAAGGTGTGAATCGAGGAAATAAATCAAATTCTAGAGTTCGAATTTTTTGACAATTGCTATACTTTCTTGTTACTACGTATACGAGAAAGTAAAAAATATACAGTGAAATTTCAAATTAAGTAGTCAAAAATAAAAGTAGAGATCACCTCCCCTTAGAATCCAGAGACAGTCTGATGACTTATTACACTCAAAGTGCTGCCTGATATTTATTTATTACCCACGCATGCTTTTATATGTCTTGAAGTCAAAATTGTCCCAGAGTAATTATTAAAAAAATTATTCAGAAGTAGACTATAATGTAAAGGCGCATTTAAGAGTTATAGAAAATAACACTTAAGATAAAAGCAAAATAATGCTTTCTTTGGGCCGGGATAACCTGATTGGTAGAGCGTTGGATTTGAAACCCTTAGGTTGCGAGTTCGAACCCCACCGGCCGAAGATTCCCCACGTGATTGGTGGATGACGCGCGTATAAATCTGTCTTGGCCATAAAGTCCTCCAGGTCGAGAGTAATACCACTGGGGGTACTGGATCAGGGGTGATCGTTCTCTGATTCAGGTCTAAATTACGATGAGTGAATGAAGTACGTCCCTTAAAAAGGGCTGTGACGTGTGTGTTGCTAAGTCGTTCTATTGGCCCTAGATGGCGCTACCATAAAAACAAGAGACGTTCCGCCACCAGCTTAAAATCGCTGTCTTCGTAATAGCGGGCTTGTCCATGGCAAGGGCCATAAAAAACCACAACAACATATATTTGCAATAATTCTCAAATTTTCCAACAATGTTAGATATATAGTAAGTGGATTCTTCTTCAGCATGCTTTTAATCGATAACAATATCAGTTAGTTCTAGCTATGCTGTTTCCGAATTTGTTTACTATTTAAGGTAGTTAAAAAATTATAAATTAGTGAACATCTGAAAATAAAGTTTTTTGATGCCATATATTTCAGCAAAAAAAAACCAAAAGAAGCAATTAAATTATATGAAATAATTCAATGCCTGATTTGAAATTCTTGTGAGACAAACTTTGTGTTATCAATTAATTTTATTGATAAGAAAGAGCATTTACTATAAACAGAATTTATACAGATTTGTATTTTTGTAATTGTATTTTTCAGAGCATAAATTTAATAAAATTGATCTGTGGCAAATTCAATTTTTTTTTTTTTTTTTTTTTTGAAATCAATGTAATTAATAGATTTCAATAAAATCTTTCTTGAAAAATACAATTAAGTAAAAAGTTGCATTCAATAAAAACAATCAAAATAATTTTTTCTTCAACTTCATTAAAATATATGTGACTTTTATGTTTAACAACGCTTCGGTCACTTTTCTTTTTCCCAAACCATAATTTTGTGTAATTTCAACACATTTCGTGCTCATACTTAACTACTTGTTGTTTTGCAATTCATTTAATCGAATTTTTTTTGTTTTAACTGTCATGTACTGCTTTCAAAATTATCTGTTTCATAATAAATTCATATAATTTATTCTAAATTATTTCTGGACCATCTGTTACATATTGCAAGAAACTCAAGCAATTTTTGTAAACTTGTTTTTCAAATATGAGCTATTTTTTTATTTAATTGAATAGAATGCTAGATGTGGCGTGTCGTACTCCATTACAATACTGCAATAACAGGATAGATACATACTCATCAATGCAAAACATGAAAAACATCGCTGAAAAACACCATTATGGTAATGTTTCTTCTATTCGAACGATTCCGAGTCGTTGCATAATCGTCAATCGAAATCATTGGAAATGTTTAATAAATATTAGATGCCTTTCATATAATATTATCTAAAGTTTTTCCAACTAAATTACAGTCACTGACATTTGAGAAATATTTTAATCAAAATTGAATTGAAACAAGAAAAGAAAGAATGGGAAAATGAAATTTGAGCACAATCCTACAAAACAGAAATCCAAATTAAATAATCTATAAGATGATAATTCTAAAATTTCCATATCAAAATTATGAATAATTACTGTAGCTAACTTAGGTAATTTATGTCAATAAAAACTTATTAAAAATAGTTTATGTTAAATTTAATATAAACAATTGTTAAAAAGTAATTTTATTAATGAGATCAAAAATACGAATTTCAAAGATTTTCTATTTTTTAATTTTCTTTTTATAGTTTATCATTATAAAAGTCTCAAAATCTTAAAATCATTTTTCAAGGAATACGACAGCTGAATTTAATTAAATGAATTGTTTAACTTTTTATTAATTTCTATAAAATGTTAAAATATTTTATTATCTTCGAATATAAAATTTAAAATATGTATCATGTCAGAATATCAGATTAAAACTATTTACAAATAAAACTATGTATAAAAATATGAGGCATTTGAATTGATATATTTAATAATGAAATTTAAACTGCTATATGAATCGTTTCTGAATTATTTGCCTCATGAAGTTAGGAAGCCAAACCGAATAAAAATAAAAACTAATTTTAAAATTATGCTTTTACAAATTTTCTCTGAAGATGTTGTTGCAAATACTGTAAATAAATAGAACTTGTCGTTAAATCCTTTGAATGTTTTAATCTTCAAATAATAATTAGGTTGTTTTTCTTTTTCATTCATTATTTGTTATGGTCTATCAATTTTTATTTACGATTTTTGTTTGACCACCAGATTTTTTTTATTGACACTTTCACTGACAATAAACATTTTGCTGAGCTATAAAAATAAATGAAATATTTATTTTTACTTTGAACTTTTGGGATGAAAAATCTAATACAATAGCATTCAATTCTTTGCATCCCAATGAAAAGGAATTCCTTGTCGTTTAAGTCTACAAATTTCTTTTCAAGTTCTTTTCTTAAGTACTCTGCAGAAACATATTTTATATATATGTATATATCAATTAGTATCCATCATTTTCTCTCTTTTTGTTGTTAATATATTTCACTATATACTACTATAATATGTAAGAAATCTTTTATTCAATATTTTTGTAATGTACTACCAGATGGCGCCACGCGCACAGAATAAACATTTAACTAAAATTAATGAATTACATGATAAATAAGTCCTGGAAATATTAATAACATAATTCATCATTTACATATGAAACTTGGGTAGAATTTCGTTTTTAGGCCATTAATATATAAGCAAAAAATAGAGTGTAATGGGGTTTTTTTTTTTGGGGGGGGGGGTTATAGTAATGAAAAATTTAATTTTGAAACATTTAAGAGAGATTCGAATTTTTATTCCAAAACATTGCTGCATAGTAATATTTCAGTCTTGGTTCGTCAATTAAATCCTAATTATATAGCAACGATGATGTCCATACAAATAAATATGCTGTATATTTTCGCAACATTTGTGGCAATAAAACCATTAACACAAATAATGAAATGCTACGCTTTAAAATATGCTTTATTTTATTAAAATCAAGCTCAAAATTGGATGGAGAGGTAATTTATATAATTTAAGAACTTTTGTTTTTTTGAATTTCAAAGTGGTATATAAATGATATTTCAACGATACTGTATTCTGAAGCTATAGAAAGAAAAACTTTTATCTTTTAATGATTTTTTAATTAAAATTTTGAATTAGCGTTTCCTGTTGAGCCCTTACAACTTAAGAAATAATTAGGTGCCTAATTTGGTCCTCTGGATCTAATGATTTGCCCGGCAGTACGTGTTGTAATAAACATATATATTTATTTATTTTCATCATGCATGTTTTATCGCACATATTACAGATAAAATTCCAGAAAAATTATTATAAATATTTAATATAAGCATATTGAAATATCTTATCTAATGTATATGTCATTAATTTTATTCAAGTTTTCATCCAAAATTTAATTTAATTCAATTCAATATTGTTCTTAATCCTATCAAATAGTGAAATTTTTTTTTAAACTTTTTCCATATTAATAGTTTTGCAGCCGAAAAATCACTACCTAGTTGAAATAAGCTGGTAGTCAAAGGCGGCTGCTTTCCTTTATACGATACAAAGCTTCAGTTAAACATCATTTCAACTCTTTCAAAAAATGTTCACATTTTCTATTAACTCCTTCTTTCTCTGTTCCTCTGAGAACTTATTTTATTTGACAGGACACTATTAAAAAATTATTTAATGAATTTAATTTGTTTTATAAAATTTCCCTCAATACTTAAAAACAGATAACATATTAGACCACTCATAAATATTTTTTTAAATATATTTATGATACAAATGATGAATATTTTTATTTTTTATTTCCTCGAATAATAAAAATAACTCGCGCATAAATATTTTTTTGTTTTAATTTTCTTTAAATATTTTTAATATTTATCATTCTACAGGCATATATATATATTGTATAAATTAGGATATAGAAATAAATGTAATAAGCACACGAAATATGCAATAAAATCATGTTTTTTCCTATCTTTAATGATTAATTTAAAAATTTAATTATTATTCCCAATACTATGTAATTATTGGAAAAAATAAAAATTGTTGCTTTTAAAGGGCGTTAGTAGCTTTAATTATTAAACTCAATTAATTAGCATTAGTTCCTTTAATTATTAATCTAAATTGATTAACTTTAGTAGCTTTAATTATGTAATAGTCGAAGTAGTTCATTAAAATTTCATTTATACTGCTTTTTATTTATTTACCTTTTCGCATCATAAAAGACGTATAAACAATGCTTTAAAGTATATTTAAAAATGTATTTACTTCATTTATGGCTAAATCTAGCTATTATGCTCCTGAACAAATTCATATACTCTCATTTCCAAACTTTTCCAGACACCATTTTAGTTTATCATAAAGAGCGAACAATGGCTTTGAAATCCATTGTCTACATGTTTCAAATGTGCAGCTCTACAACCAAGTTTTCGTCGAGGGTGCTTTGATGCCTCTTAAAGTGCGTCATTGCTTTCATATAGACGTCTGGAGAGATTCGACTCGAATCATGTTCCCAAAATCCTCGACTTATATCCTTTTAAAGTTTCGTTGCTATCAAATCATTTCTTCTTTTTGAATATTCCTCCAGTAACTCCAAAATCCATAAAGGAGTCATAGTTGGTTACTTTTGTTTGTGCAAATTGCGAAGAATGCAATACTCTTCTCGTTTAACTTTTCATATAAGAACTATGCATAGATAAGGCATTTTTAATGATTTTTTAAAAATTTCATATCTAGAAGTAGATACATCTCGATATATTTGATATCCATTATTCGAAAAAAAAACTTTTTAAATGATATATGCCTATTTAAATGTATTGCTACAACAAATTTAATTTTTTGTATATAGAGCTATTGCTATAAATTTAAAAGTAAGTAAAAAACTAAAAATAAACAGATTTTATTGAGGGAAGATTCTGCAAAAATCATGCATTATGGTGATAGAAAAAAAATCATGTATTGGGTTCATAAAAAAAAATTCACGATGTGAATCTTAATGTATGGTGATAGAAAGTACCATCATACATCGGCAAACAAAAATACAAAATACAAAGAATATTCACTTAAAAAGGTACAATGGACAATCCATATATTTTGTGATATGTAATACTCACCCGATAAAGTACAACGGACAGTCCAGATACTTAACTGCGCGATGGTGTATCGTTCCGGTTCATAATGTAAGAATAAAACTAGGATCTATCAGTAATTAATTTTTTTTTTATGTTTTACAGAATATATTTGATAATTTCTGTTTTATCACATTTTCCTATTCAATAAATTTTTCTCTGGTACAATAAAAAATTAGGAGTTCTACAATAAGAAAATAGTTTTTCAAAATAAAAGAGTGGTAATATATTTTTATAAATGCAATTATATTCCAAAAAAGCAACAGTGGCAAAAATTTTATAATTTAAAAAAAATATTTCACCATTGTTTACTTCTAAGGTTAAATCTTTTCTGAAACCAGAAACAATTTTATTGCAGTAATATTTTAAATAGAAGACTGCTCAGTAAGAAAAATAAGTCGAGTTTTCAGACTTTGATTATCGGTAATGGAAGAAAAGCGCAGAATGAGATAATTGTAGCAATACTGAAAGTGTTTTGAGATACATTACAATAATGAAATTTATTAGTTTAATATCTACTTAAAAATATCTTTATCTAAAATCAATTCGATGAAAAGTTACGAAAAGTTGTAAAAACTTTCTATAATATTTTCTTTTATTCTATAATATTTTAGAAAATTATAATGCTTCCAAAAATTTCAATTAATTTTTAATTAGTTTAAATCTAAAAAAATATCTTTTTGATGCGCATTATCCCACTCCAAAGTATATATTTTCCCACTTCCATTGTTCTAAGTCTCCCATATAATGCGCTAACGCATGCAGACAGTCTCCTTTATTATAAGAAATATCTATAAAACCTAACAATAACTTCATAATTTTATATCAAGATGAAAAGGTACAAATAAATCATCAATTAATTCTCATTTCACTGTAAATCCTTAACATATGTCTCATACAATAAAACGTATCTAAACACTGAGTGAGTTTCTATTTATTATTTACTAAATCTCAGAAAATCCAGTCGCAGACAATGCCAGTGAATCTAAGAATAAAACTTGACAATGCCGAGTGCAATAATACACTTATCGCAGACCGGGGAGGAAATCCAATTCCTAGGAATATGACACTATGCAACATGTGACATATCCCACCAATCAAATCCTTTGCTTCTACGGGAAATGGAAACGTCACACCATGCAATTCCTGGAAGGTTTGACAGACATGTTGGCAGCTATAATCATCTCTAGTGATTATAACGATGCCTTCATGGGGTTGCACGGATTGTCTTCAGGAATTAGTTCCTACTTTTCTTTGGAAAGACGATTTTCGTAACAGACGTTTCGAAAAATAATATTGCAACTCTGGAAATTCTCATTGTTAGCTCACTGTTAGGAAACAATTTATCTTGCTTGAAACAGGAAATAACATTTTTAAATTTCTGAATCGTGGAGATCTTTTAGAGTTCAATAAAAAGTTGATTCAACATAATAACACAATAAGGAGTTTATTCTAAACTTTATATTTAAAAATTGAACGGAAATATTGTATATATATGTGTGTGATATTTTAAAATTTAATTTTATCCTAACTAATTTACAAAGTTTTGTTTTAATTCAATCCATTAGATCCATTTTATACAAAATTTCGAAATATATTGATGCTAATATTTCAAAATAATACAGACAAATTTTCGATAGTTGTATTTTCTGAAATTAATATGGACGGAATGCTCTGGTAACATTTCTAACTTTAATACCTGAAGGTGGTGGGTACGAGATTCAGCTTCGTTAAATTTCCATGTGTGGACCTTATGCCGGTCTAGATCAGACCCCCTCCCCCATGATATAACACGAAACTTTTCTCTTTCTTCATTCCTTGTGAAGCTGAGAGGCAGTAATTGTCTCAAATGTCTCCTTCGTTCAATAGCCAAGATATCATAAGGTATTTTCTAATATATAGTATCATGTAAAATAATAACTGCAACTTAAGAACAGGCGATAGTAAGTTATTTTTTACAATTCGTGATATAGAATTTTATATTATTTAAAAATTAACTTATACATTTTATTCAATAATATAAATAGTAGGATAAAATATGATTCTGATTTAATTTCTGTAAATGTATTTTTACTTTGCATTTGATTATCTCGTTTTTAAATAAATAAAAAATATATTATTATTTTATTCTTTTTATATCGGTTTATGTCTTAATATTGAAGAACATTTGAAAATATAAACTGCAAAAAAACTCCTGCATTAATGATATACATATCAGGAAGTGAATGAAAAATAGATTATAAAATTCCATCTGTACAATCATGAAAGAATTCATATATATATTTATTATAAAACCATATTTTCAAACTAATTTAAACATTTTTATTTCTGTAAAAATAAGATCTGATAAAAAAAAATACCCTCTCTCTCTTTAAAGCAATCAGCTTTTATCAAAAAAAATATTTGTATCTATTAAATGAACTTAATAGCTAATTTATTGATTTCCTAATCATTTTAACCACATGGAGTGCAATTAAGAATCATAATATTAATGACTTTATTTATACACTTAAAGTAATTACCAGTTTTTATACGCTGCAATTAATATCCTATCCATCCTGTGACCTATCAAAAAGGCACAGTAATCGATTATCTGTCTTTAATGATGGAAGCAAACAGAAAAAAAAAATCGATTAATTAATCAGAAATACGTCAAACGATCAATCTTATGAATGATGAACATGCATCATTCTTAGAATTATCGATAGATTCTGCCATAACGACCTTAATGCTTATTAGATATCAAAAAACTATTAGAATGATTAGATAGTAAATGATTAATAGATATGAAGCATAATGAGTTAAGAATGTATAATATTTTTACTTTCTATAGAATATTAAATACATAATGGGAAAATCACGAAATAAAAAAAATCTATTTCAAGATTTTGCTGAATCTTTTCAATATAGAGCTTCGGTTTTCAAAAAAGCATTGCATGTGAACTCGATAATTCATAAACACTACAAGTTAGGCGATTTTTCATAAATACTACAAGTTAGGTAAAAAGCATTGCATAATTCATAAACACTACAAGTTAGGCGATTTTGATATATAAAATAAAACTATAATATTGCACCAGATATTGAATTAAACTTATCAAGAAGCAAGTTGTTTGTCGAGTCTTATGAAGTTGAAACTGATAATTCAAACTTCCTAGATAAGCTTGATGGATAAAATTTGGCATATTTTTTTGCGATTAGAATTTTAATAGTCTGAAATTTTGCAGCTGTTTAATACCTTTGAGATTGCTGAACTTATGCATGATCTTTTAAATAGAAACTAGAAATAACCATCATTAGTCAGCAGATAAGTATTTTATGGAAATAAATGCACCACAAATTCCATTGATGATGACGTGTTCGCAGACAACGGAAAGGGTATTGCAGTAGCCACTGAGGGTGAATACCCCTGAGCACCCGAGGGCAGAAGTCTGACTTCTAGCTGATATGAAGATGACACCTCACACTCGCTTGCACAACCCCTTTTGACAGGGGGGGGGGCGCTTTCACACGCCTCACAGATAGGATACAGGGGAAAAACAACTACTCCCGAACCAGTACTCGAACCCGGGACGGCCCGACCACGGGAAGACGTGCTACTCCTAAGCCAGAACGCCGGCTACAAATTCCATTATTCGGTCAAAGTACAAAAATTTTAATCTTCAGCTGGAGCTGTATTTTCCCCTTTGTGAATCTGCAAAGTCTAGCTTAGACCGTAGTGGGTGTATGATAAATACAAGATCAGAAGTTTCTGACTTGATGTAACCAGAGATCAATTGTACCTGTTGATCTCGTGTTCTTGAAAACTTCATCATGAACCAATCATACTCATGCTGATGTTGTTTGGAAGTTTGAATAGTGTGGTGTCGAATTAGAATCATTCGCATCAATTGATCTTCATCTAATATTGCGAAGTAAATTTCTGTACAATTCTTATAAAATATTTATACCGGGTCTCCCATAATTTTGTAAATACTTTAAAAATTCATAAAAATTGAAGGAATGAGTATATTTTAATGCGGTTTGCGAAACTGTTATTCTCATGAAGAGGGATTTTTTTTTCATACAAAAAAAAAGAAATAGTTCAAAAATTTGTCGATAGAGGGCGCTAAACACAAGCAAAACATACAATTCTAGGGGAAAAATACTTTTATTTGCATGCAAGCAATTGTTTACATGCGTATCACACCAGTACTACAGTACTTGTTCTATGTGTCCGCCATCACCACAAATAACAGTTTGGAAGCGAGAGACAACACTGGTAACTGCATCATACAGCATATCCGGATGAATGCATGAGATTTCGTGGCGAATGGCTTCCTTTAGCTGCACTAACGAAGTTGGCCTATTGCGGTACACCCGAGACTTAAGGTAACCCCATAGCCAAAAATCAAGGGGTGTTAAATCTGGTGAGCGTGGGGGTCATTCATGTGTAAAGTGACGGCTGATTATCCGTTCATCAGTAAAAGTTATTCTCAAAAATGCCTTCACTTCGGTGTCGATGTGAGGAGGTGCCCCGTCTTGCATGAATGTCACTGTGTCAAGGACATCGTGTTCCAATAAGGACGGTATCACTTCCTTCTGTAACATTTCCAAGTAACTTGTTCCATTAACTGAACATGTCTTCCATCCTGCTTTTTTACAGGGCTTTTCAAAGAAAAAAGGCCTACAATAATGGATGCAGTGAAACCACACCAAACAGTAACCCGTGGTGAATGCAGGGGCTTCTCAGTGTAAGCATGTGGATTCTCATGTACCCATATTCTACAGTTATGGGTATTAACTGCTCCATGCAAAGCAAAATGAGCCACATCTGTCCACAATATTTTCAGCAGCCATCGCGGATCACCTTCAATTTTCGCCAAAG
Source organism: Argiope bruennichi (assembly GCF_947563725.1). Classification (NCBI taxonomy): domain Eukaryota; kingdom Metazoa; phylum Arthropoda; class Arachnida; order Araneae; family Araneidae; genus Argiope; species Argiope bruennichi. Next base: position 40,500,950 of record NC_079158.1, on the reverse strand, counting down.
CCCAATTTGAGAATTCCAATCTCTTAGCTGTATCATTTTGTAAGAGCTGATGTAGCGCTTGCAATTTGTATGGGTACAATTGCAATACAGCATGAAGGATACGGTACACCGAAGTCTTTGGTATACCTGTTATTCGTGCCACTTCATTCCCTTAGCGTGTCCATTTGCGAAGAGACATCGGGGATACGGACTGTTGTTAAACGAGGTGCACCACTGCGGGGCCGATGACACAAACTTCCAGTTTCTTCGAAACGGCGTACTAGGGAAACAAGTCCAGCAGGAGTGATCGGACCTGGACCTCTCTTCAATCTTTTCTGGGTCCTAAACTTTCGTAAGGCTTCATCCGCCGATTCGTTGCTGAGATAAAAACAACTTTACCAATAGTGCTTTACCCACCAGTGTCAACATCTTAATACAAATCTTGTGCAAATCTTTAGAAATGATGTGTCAATCGCTCACTCTGCCTTTCATAAGACTTTAATTTGCATATTTCCACTGATTTGCTCGTGTGCAGTGCCCTCTATTGACAAATTTTTGAATTATTTTTTTTTTCTGTATCAAAAAAAATCCCCCTTCATGAGAATAATAGTTTCGCAAACCGCATTCAAATATACCCAGTCCTTCAATTTTTATGAATTTTTAAAGTATTTACAAATTTATGGGACACCCGGTATGTCTCGCATCATATAACGCTTATATTTTCTTTCAATTAGTGATTAAACGCTCTAAATTATACAAGAAAAAAACTTTTGAAACCCCATAAATCCGAATGGAGCCATAAATATCTTTATGATATTATTTTTAGTATTACCAACCCTTACGGTTCAATTTTTAGAATTACCAGGCCTTAAAGTTCAATCGTTATTTTCTCCAAGCATTCTGTGTTTAAAAAATTATTGCTTGTATTAATGTTTAGAAAATCGTTCTTATAAATTCGTCATCCAATATTGTGAAGTCAATCTCTGCATAATTCTCATAAAATTTTTATGTTTAGCGTATTGCAACTTTTAGCTGTTCTTTCAGTTAGTGACCAAACGTTCAAAACTACACTTGCAAGAACTTTTGAAACCCTACAAACCCGAATGGTGCCATAATTATCTTTATGGCACAATTTTTAGTATTACCGAGCCTTACGGTACAATTTTTAGAATTACCAGACCTTACGGTTCAATCATTATTTTCTCCATGCATTCTGCGTTTAAAAAATTATTGCTTGTATTAATGTTTAGAAAATCCTTCTTGTAAATTCGTAATCCAATATTGCGAAGTCAATCTCTGCATAATTCTCATAAAATTTTTATGTTTAGCGTATTACAAGGTTTAGCTGTTCTTTCAGTTAGTAATCAAACGTTCTAAACTACACTTGAAAGAACTTTTGAAACCCCACAAACCAGAATGATGCCATAATTATCTTTATGGCATGATTTTTAGTATTACCGAGCCTTACAGTACAATTTTTAGAATTACCAGGCCTTATGGTTCAATCATTATTCTCTCGAAGCATTCTGTGTTTATAAAATTATTTTGGAATGTGGAATGCTATAGATATCTATGGGATTTTATACAATTATTGTATTCATTCACGACGTCTATATATAGCATAATTTTGATGATATGTTTTCTATTTAACTTTGTAGCGTTGTGTAGAGAATCGGTTACATATTTTGAGCTCCTTTCTATAGACTGATCATATCTAAAATTTTATATAAATTATTATGTGCAAATTAATTAGGATAAAATAAAAGATATCACTCAGTTTTGAAAGCTATATTTTTGTTTCATACTGTGTTTTTTTATATCCTACTGTATTACTATGAAGTAAGACCTCTTTTAATAGACATTGCACTGAATTCGCTTTGGCATTGACGAATTTGAAACACATAATTTTGATTACATCATCGTAGAGTAAAACGTATAAGATTGACTTTCACACGACTTTTTTTTTATTGCATAGTTAATTTTTCTAAATACTCTTCAAACTAGCATGCAAGTTTTAAATTGGATTTAAGTCTAAAGAGATCCCAGGCCAAGCAAGGAAATTAACTTTGTTTTCCGGTTTTAAACTCATAACAAATTTTGAAATTTTACATGGCAACAAGTCATATCGAAAAAGTCTGTCAAATTTTTAAGAATAAAGCAATCTATTTTGCAGCTATAGAAATTTATCCTGCCTTGAATTGATATTTCATAGCAGAAAAAAAAGACAGCTCTTTACGAGAATGTTTCATAATGCATTGAGCTTTTAGGGGATTGAGATACGTGAGGATAGAACCTGGGACCTTGTGGTTCGCAGACCAGTAACATAACCAGGATACAAAAGCAATTGCTCGTGCAGCGTATTTGTTGTGGATTATAAGCTATTCACCACAAGCTAGTGTCGGTGTAAAATCGTTCATTCAGTTTAGTTACATTAACTACCCATTTTTAAAAGAACAGTAGAGCTATTTTAAGACAATCATCATAGCTTTAACCAAGGTCAGATGACGAGAACACAACTCAGGAAGTGCACCCTTGGTAGATTTCTGAGAGAACACTCAACCCCAATGAATTATTCGACGTTTTATTCATTGAATCGAGTCTCGAACCAATACCTTCCTGTTCCAAAACCGTGGTCTAGCCACCATGAAAACATGGCTCCATGTCTTACAACTACTAAGCGTCTTAATCTAATTACTATACATTGTAACCCTGGATAAATTTGAGATTCATCGGCGAAAATTAAGTTTTAATAAATCCTTAATAATCTGTGGCTCGTAATCTTTTCCATATAATTTAATCCATGCTCGTAATCTAATCTTTTCTATCTCGTCCATGTTATAAATGTATCATCGTTTCATCAATTAAATATCGTCTTTTCATTGATCTTTTTTACCTTCCGTCAAACGTTCAGAAGTCAATTCTAATGGTTGAACCATCTATTTCAAAATCAGGAGTCATAAATCTCTTTGATGGGTATTTTCTAGTTTATGTCAGATTCTTTTTATTATTTCTTTTTGGAATTTTGTCTGATTGTTCTTTATTTTCACTCAAATTTCCATCTTCCTTTCTAAGAATATGAATCACATTTTTTGTTGTGCATTCACGAATATTCATTTTTTTAATATACGAAAAGAATGCGTATCTGAAGGAGAGGCAAAAGTAATGCCCACTTTTTGAAATGAAATTTCCCAACTAAACCAATCAAAACCGTATTCTTATAGTCAAGTTGTAACAATCATTCCACTTCTAAGTAGACGGAATGAATTAAACCGCTTTCAGTTATCATTCGACAGTCATATGAGAATTCTGCAAAAATATATATCGTATACTAATTAATTTGAAGCAAATAATAGAAATAAACAACATAGTTTTGCAGTCAAACTTATGCGCTATATTTCATTTATCAAGCGCGTTATCATTTTTGCATATGCACAGTTAAAAAACCAGACAGTTTACTATTTAATGCAATTTGATTAACATTAGATATAGATCTAAATTTTTCGTTCAAATATTCGTATTCCATTCATTCATCTCGTTCGATGAATTTTCGAATCAATCGTGTTAGTATCACATAAATCAGTTTATAGAAAAAACACTAAACCATTATAAAGTTTTCAAAAAATCGATACTGCTCTAAAATATTAACTTTAAAATAAGTTGACAAATTTCATTTATCTAGCTCATTGATTTTGAATTATTGTTTTCATATGTATTCAACATAAACAAGTATGAATTTCTTGTGGAAGTGTTTCATCCAAAATTTGACAGATGTTCAGATTTTTGTATTATGATGACCCAACGAATTTCATCCATGTAGCTCTTTGTGTTTTTTGGTTATCTATCATGCATACACAGGGACGAAGAAATAGGCATTATTTCAAAGGTGGTTTATTGGGATTAAGTGAATTAGTTGAGTTGTCAACGGAATTCATTTTTATGACTTTATCAAATTTTAAGTTAAATCAAGCAAGTTTTACTAAAATGTTACTTTCTCAAGGAGAATCTAAACACAAGTAGGTGCCTTAAGCACCTTTTGAAGCACCCCAAAATAATCCAATTGCAAATTCAAATACTTCATAAAATATTCCTATACCCCGATTCTAACTGAATTAATATCTGCAAACATTTCTCAGTAACCATAATATCCAACTCAAACATTCATCATTCAAATACATACACGAATAAAAAAAATATGATTTAAAAGAAAGAAAAAAAAAGCTTTCTGAATTCACAAAATGGGCATCCACTAACATTCCAACACCATCTAGAATTCAAAAAATGAAAAACTAAAACAGAAAAAAAAGTAAGAAAACTTTTCCGAAAGTACTTACCCACTTTTCAAATGCTGAAAATAAATCTAGACATGAAAATTCGATCAATGTATGCAACTTATGACTAAAAATTCCGCCACATTATGGTATTCCGTAGTAAGGGAAACAGGATAGGATGGAAAACGTGATACAATGTGGGATTTCCGATTTGCAGTTTGTAAGAAATGTGAGCTTGTTGAGTTAGGCTGGCATTTATTATTCTTTACTCCGGCGAAAACATTTCCAAGTCGCAGACAGAACCGAAATTTTTATTTTATTGCTTACGAGGAGATAAAGTTACAGAGAAAGGCAAGATCAGTTCCGAGCTTGCCATCTTATACCCTTTCCTACTCCACGATGCAGATGGAAATGTTCGAGGCTTGTGAGCAAGTACTTTTTTACGGCAGTTGATACCTATTTTTTCACACTTCTTTCTGATGTTTCCTTTTTGCTTTCATTTATTGCTATCTGTCTTTCGCGACCAACCTATTTCTAGTATTATTCATTGCTCACTTTCAGAATTTTTATTACTTAGTTCTTTATTATTATTGACAATATTACCATGATTAAATTACAGATTCTAAAGTTCCAATTACAGTGACGATAATGGAGTAATTGTAATTTAGACTAAGAGAACGGAGTGGTTTTCCTAAAAGCTTTCTAACATTCTCTCTAATACATTTTTCTTGCCAGAGAATACCTTACATGGCGCTGACGTGCAATAGTTGCAAAATATTAACTTCTGGTATCGATTTAGCATTTTTACTGAATCTATCGATGATACTTGGCGAGTTATTTGGCGATTAATCTTTGCATGCTTTAATAATATTCAGAAATCGAATTTGTGTTTTAGACATGTTTTTCTCAACTGATCGAAACAAAATATTAACATAAACCTGCACTTGTAGTCACAAATTCCCATACCAAATTTGATGTATTTAAGCCATTGCAATTTTGAATTATAACGTTTACTTGTTTCTGAAAATATACTAACAGAGAATCAAACTGTAGTCGGATTTGGCTCAAAATTTGGCACTATAGATGTTAAATCTGTGTAACAAATTTTACCTATCTAGCTATCTTTGTTTTGTTATTATCTTGCTAACATTTATTTGAACAGCAGGACAGACAGACTTAGAACAGATTTTATAGAAATCTGCAAATTTGGTGTAAAGACCGTATACCAAATTTCAACCTTCTAGCTCAAATCACTTTCCATTATTTTGTCTCAAACATATAGACAGAAGAAAATTTTTCAAAAATGTGTTTTTTGAACTCAAGGAGGTCTAAAACGTGTAGTGCATGATTTACATAACGCTAATATTTTTTCCTACTTTTATAGTTTATTGATATAACAAATAAATAAAAAAAAAAACATCGAACAAAACATATGGAAAATTCAGATATTGCAAATGTTAAAATAACAAATGCAAAACGCAAATACTTGATTTAATAAATGTCAATTTTAGTCATTTTCATTTTATGCTTGGAAATAAAAATCTGAAATGAATTTTCATTCAATATGGTTTCAAATATCTTTTATTATGAAGCGAAAAATGCAAAGCACATTTGAAAGTATCTGAAAAAGCATGAAGAGCAAAGATACATTTTTTTTTCACAAGTTCTTTTTCTTTCCTTAATCTCTGGTGATTAACGCACTTAATTTTCGGATGTGAATATTTAGTTTGACTCCTTGTTATCTAAATTTTATTATAGTTTACTTGATTTGATTATAGATTATAGTTAAATATTTTTACATTCCTGTTCTTCCAAATACTACACACAAGAATCGAATCCAAAATTTTTGCTAATTTTTACTTAGGTAAATATTTATAAATAAAAAAAAAATCAAATTGTACGATTGCAATTAGTTTTAATTCTGCAACTAACGGAAAGAATTAAAAAATATCTAGTAACTGGAAATGACAATATAATGACATATTGATTAATAAGATAGTCACTTGTTAGCTTTTATTATTATTAATATTTATTAACTTTTACTTCCAATTAAATTAAGCATATAATTCAAGATTTTGCCATTGTTATTCATACGGTCAGTTTCCATACATTTCCATAAATTATAAATTTATATTATGCTCTGCAAGATATTGGTGTACATAACATGTACATAATATAAAATATGATCTTGAATATGAAATAAGTGATTCAAAAAATTTTGACACTCGTGATAACATGTTAATCTTTTTTGTTATATTACAGATTTTGCTGTGATTTTTTACCTTCCACTCCAAGCTTTGTAACTTCTATGTTGTTTGCTGTTCATCCTATACATACCGAAGCGGTGAGTGACTCTATTGACCATTATTATCCGTTTAAATGGTTTGAATTACTTCTATGCAATATTTTGAGAGTAAAATATTTATCATATAACTTTTCTACATACTTTATAAAAAGAAAATCTTACTATAAGCAAACTATATAAGCAAGCCAAGCAAACTATAGCACTTATTTAAATTTTAAAAAATTGTCATCAACTTTAGATATTTTATTGATGCTTTCTTAAAACACTTTTATAGAAAAAAATGTATGTCAATTATTCCACATAAATACTTTTTTCCACATAAAAATTTCATTAATTATAAAAGATTTTAAAAAATATTAAAACAGCTTTAACTTCTCACCCATTCTTGTGTGTGTGTGTGTGTGTGTGTGTGTGTGTGTGTGTGTGTGTGTGTGTGTGTGTGTGTGTGTGTGTGTGTGTGTGTGTGTGTGTGTGTGTGTGTGTGTGTGCGTGCGTGCGTGTGTGTGTTTATATACCAAGGAAACGAATGAAACAGTGAAAACAATCAACGAAACAGTGTTATAACAGGTAATTTCATTTTTCGCTATCGGAATATTTAATTTATATTTCCGAAATAAGTAAGAAAATAAGTGCTAATTATTTTCAGTGGCTATTAATTGATTGTGTGAGCAAAAATAACTGATTAGTCAGATTAATATTTAATTGGCATGCTTAACGAAACTTATAATTAAACAAATATAAAGATATATATAAATAATTTATCTTTAAGTATATTACAATTAGTAATTTTTTAACTGATAGAAAATAACGTAAATAGCATATTGATTCAAGAATTCAATTGTTCAAAAAAATATTTTCTAAACAAGTTTTCATAAAAATATTTTTAAATAAATGTTAGAATAGTTTTATTTAATCTAGGAAAAGACGATTTGTAAAATAATTATAAATAATTCACTTATAACGTGTTATTCTTAAGCTGATAAACATACCCGAATTTCTTTGAATACCCGAATTTCTATGAATATATATATATATATATATATTCTTTCCGGATTCTTTTTTAATATTTTTTTAATAATTTTTTTGGTTTAATTTTTATTTGATTTTTGTTTTTCCTTTTAACTTGATTCTAATACTTTTGTATATATATATATATATATATATATATATATATATATATATATATATATATATATATATATATATATATATATATATATATATATATATATATATATATATATATATATATATATATATATATATATATATATATATATATATATATATATATATATATATATATATATATATATATATATATATATATATATATATATATATATATATATATATATATATATATATATATATACAGAGAGAGAGAGAGAGAAACAGATCGATTCAATCTTAAATTGCTTTTTTTTAAAAAAAATGTAACGTTATTCTTATCTAGATTCTTATAGAAAAAATTGCAAGAATCAAGTGGATATTTCATAGAATATACTTTCCGATTTTAAAGAAAAGAATTTCATCTTCTAACAATGCAAAGCTACTTTGAAATACGATATTTTTACCACTTTTTTTCATCTCTCATCTTCCCCGTTACCTACAAAACTTGCGACAGGTGTCAGTTCTATTTTGCTCTCCATCCGTTTGAAGTTGAGTGGACATTCTTTTATTCCTAACCGGCGATGAGAATAAAAGGTAGCTAAGTCATCTATAAAGAACAGAAAGAACTATTTTAATTCAATAAAGCCTGCTTTTAATATCAGAGTGAATTAAGTCAATAATATCTCTTTCTACATATAGATGGCAGCACTAAATTTTTTTATATAAAAGAATATTGGAATTTTTTTTAAAGTTAATTTGAAATGATGAAAAGGATACTGTAACTTATACCACTTCTCTCCTTTGTGACTTGGGAATATGTTTCCTTTTCTAGGTAACTGGTGTTGTGGGACGGGCAGAACTGCTATCGTCCATATTTTTTCTTTTGGCATTACAGACGTACATACGATCGACGCGCCAAAAGGGACCTAATGGTAAGCTCTACGGATAAACACAATTTCCTTCTTTTTAACATCCCACGCACCTAATAACTCTTGCAGAATAAAAGAATCTACGGTTCTCCGTCTCTTGGAATTCCCAGAGAAGAAAAAAGTCTTTTGTGGGGCTTCAAGTTTCTCTGTGGTCCTTGCCTTTGTTTGCCTACCAGTGGTGTCGGTGGAGTGAGTAAAATTGGATGAAAAACTCTTAAAATTACTTTCTTTTCAGCGCCGTTCTTACCTTTGCTTTGGCAGACATTTTGTGCTAGTTTCTTATTAAAGTGAGAAGTTGAAGCAATCCAGTTTAATCACTTGCTGCTGTATGAAGCAGAGAAGAATCCATTGAAATACAGTTCTATTAGCTCGTCTTTTAAGAGTATTATTTTGTGGTTTAGAGATAATTTTTTATGTTAGGAAGTGCGTGCTTTTTTGCATTATGTGTAATATTAGTTAAGAATTAAACATTCTAAATGGTTCATCTAAAATATTAAAGTTTTAAGACATAAAAAAACGTTAGATATTAAACTAAAGTTATGGAAATTTTGAAAATAAGAAAAAAAGTTGATGATTATGATGATAGCGAGTTCGTGTTACCACGGAAAGAGGTTTCTGTAGCTTCTGAGGGTAAAGACCTCTGAGCACCCAAGGGCAGAAGTCTGACTTCTAGCTCATATGAAGATGAAACTCGCACACATTCGCTTGCACAACCCCTTTTTACAGTGGGGCACATTCACACACCTTACAGATAGAACATAGATAAACAATCCTGCCTGAACAGGGACTCCAACCCGAGACGCCCAGATCACGAGGAAAACGCGCTACCCCTAAACCAGGACGCCGGCATAAACAAAAGTAATATTTGTTATAAAGAAAATTACATTGCACATTAAAGCATGAGATAGAAAAAGTAAAATTTTCATAAAAAGAGGTAATACGTTGGAATCTTATGCCAATTATTTATAATTATAACTAGCTTTAAAAACAAAAGATATATTTCGCAAATTCAATACTCTTTTGATTTCTACTTTCAAGAAATTGAAAGAGAAACTAATGAAATATTAAATCACGAATTTTCTTAGTCGTTATTTTAAAATTTTAGAAGCGTTAAAGATAGTAGAAATAGCAAAATAATTATTTTTCCTCTAATTTGATTTGAATAGAAATTGTCTTGTGTGTTCGCAGTTAGAAACTTAGAACCCAAACACATCTAGCATGTTGACGACTGTAAATGTGACTCCACCCTTCAGTTTCTATTTCACCGATGGTAACTGTATCACCACTTACAAAGTAATCTCATTGCCATACCATTACTGAATTCACTAGTAATTCTCGGAGGTTAAGAACCTTGAGTTTGAGTACTTCGTGACATTCCCCTCAAATCGACAAATCGGCCTTCCAGTGGGCAATAAATCTTTTCGTGGGAAAGGTATATTATAAGAGCCAGTGATAACAACATTTCACTATTTTGAATGAAACTATTACGCATAACGGAATTTGGTTCTTCTTCTTGTAAAGGGGATGGTGCTCCAGAAAAGACTGGGAACTACTGACTCAGACGAAAAGATAAATATTTAACTCATGACTCAAGTTATGAAACTCTGTAACATAGAAAATGTGAAAGATTTTTTTTCTTATCTATTACCATATTTAAAGAGTCTTGAATCAGGAGATCATCCATGGAATTGTGATTTCAATTCAGAACGTGCTGAGACAGACGAAGAATACGCATATATTTAATTTGAATTGTTTGAAAAACTAGAATTTAGCAATCGGGTTTTTTCTACTCTCTTTGTAATGTGCTAGAAATTTTCAAATTTTGTTCATTTATGTGTTATAGTTGAATTTGTTTAGTGAATTTCTCCCAAAAAAATGCCTACAATGTTGCAAAGTGTGCGTTGTAATGTTATACTAATTCTTGTACACAACAAGATCCGACTTCCGATTAATCTACAGATGATGATGATGTACAGATATTTGAGTACAGTCTGACACCACCCTACGCATCTTGCTTTGATAACAGGAAGGACAAAAAAAAAGGGACAATTGCCTTTCAAAAGTTTTTTTAAAAAGGAAGATAGTAACAGGAAATTAAAAAAAAGAAATAAATTCAGGGGTTATTTATTTAAGTATAACCATAACGAGATTAAATCTCAGAGCTAAATAAGAGATTAAATTATATTATTTTAATGACTTCTGTGAATTTGTTAAAAAATGCTTACAGTGTTATAAAGTGTATGTTGTAGTGTTACATTCATTCTTGTACACAAAAAGATCTACTCATTCCGATGATGATGATGTACAGATATTTGAATACAACCTCACAACGCCATTTCATCTCCTGCTTCAATAACAGAAAAAGCAAAAAAAAAAAAAAAAAGACAAACTCATTTATATAAAAATGAATATAGTAATGCGAAATGAGAAGGTAGTAGATACAATGGGTTTTTTATTTAAGTATAACAATAATGAGATTAAAACTCCTTTCCACTTAAGAGGTTAAATTATATTATTTTAATAACAGCTGGTGAGTTTCTCAAAAAAAAAGCCTATAATGTTACAAAGTGTACATTATAATGTTCATTCATTCTTGTACACAAAAAGATCTACTCATTCCGATGAATCTTAATGATCTACAGATATCTCAAAGCAATCTTCATCACCTGTTTTGATAACAGAAAAGGAAAAAAAAAATGGAAAAAGTGTTTGAAAAGTTTTTTAAAAGGATATAATAGCATGAAATAAGAAGGTAGTAGGTCCAGTGGATTATTGATTTAAGTATAGTCATAATGAGATTAAACCTCATTTCTATTTAAGAGATTAAATTATATTATTTTAATCACAGCTGGCGAATTTCTCAAAAAAATGACTATAATGTTAAAAAGTATAATTGTAATGTTAAATTCCTTCTTGAACACAAAAAGATCTACTCACCCCGAGGCACCGCATATAAAGATGATCTACAGATATTAGAATACAATCTTACATGACCCTTCATCTCATGTTTCGATAACAAAAAGGACAAAAAAAGTTTTTTAAAAAAAAGAGATAATAAACGAAATAAGAAGGTAACAGATACAATAGTCTATTTATTTAAGTTTACCCATAATGAGATTAAACCTCAGCTCTATGTAAAAGGTTAAATTATGTCATTTTAATAACAGCCAGTGAATTTCTCAGAAAAAAGGTTACAGTGTTACCAAGTGTAGATTCATTCATTCTTGTACACAAAAAGATCTACTCATTCCGATGAATCTTAATGATCTGCAGCTATCTCAATACAATCTCACACCGCCCTTCATCTCCTGATTCCCTGAAGGAGGACAAAAAGCCCTCATCGCTCAATAACAAGATCCTCTATCGCTACCAGAACAGCTGTGTCCAACAGCTTTCGAACAAGGAAAGATCCTGTAATGACCCGGGTAACAGGACGACTAATAATAATAAAACCCACTCCCTGATGACCACTGCAACTGTAACTGAGATGGAACGCACCCTCCCTGCTACAGCAGTATCTCCTGTTGGTCGTAAGTCGTAACGTCCGTGTGTAATGAGGCGAGGAAGATGACACGAGTTGGATAATAAAACTGAGTTTGATTTTCTTGTGTACATATGAGTTACGCCCCAAGGTTAAATACATAAAAGTCGTGCCCGCCCTGCGCGGATGCGGGGCAACGGCGGACTAAATATGTCAAATGGAGGAGTGTAAAAGGGTGGATGTCCTAGGATAGAGACCCCCTCGTAAATAAAAGTGCATTAACTTTTATCTCGCAGAAGATTTAGTATTGGGAAGAGGTTTATGTATAGCAATTCCAATTTTTTGCCAGTGACAAAAGGTCAATTTTCCAAGAAGATGATTTTGAGTATCAGCAGTTGAGATGTAGATATGAGTTTATGTTGTATTGTAAGTGGTGCTTTTTTTGCTGAGGAGCAAATGACCTGGGGTAATTTTTGCAGGTAATCTGCCTCGTTGTATGCTAATCGTGTCATCATAAAGATTTTGAAGCAAGGTAGTTTATACGAAATGTGTAATGAAAAACGCTGTAGTGAAATGAGCCATTATATGGAGTCATTCTGGAAATAAAATATCTTTATTGCGAATAACAATGCATTATTTATTAGTTTTTGTCTGCAATTAAAATAATGGTTATTACATGTAATATTTCCATTTACGCACTTTTTTATTATTGCTTCACTCTAATACAGCTTATATACTTAATGATATGATTATCACGAATGGTGTGTAAATGTAAGAACTATTATAAGTATATTATTCTGCTATTAAACTTTTATTGAATTCCCTAAAATTTAAACAATAAAGTTTTAAGAAAACGTTTCAAAGTCATTATCTGAAATCTTTCCTTTTGGGCATATTATATACAATAATAAAAAATTCTGTTGACAAAACGCTGTTGTATAACTGTACTGAATATCAGAAGATAAATTTTATCGGAAATCTAGTGGTTAAAGCAAAATTGTAAAAGCATTAAGGCATTGATAAAAATATTCTATGTCAATGAGAATTTTATTCATAATACTATAGTTTCATCTTCAATGAATATCTAACCACAGTACCCATAGCTTAGCTTGTGTTTATTTGTTCTGTATATAAGTAAGAAAAATGAAAACACGAATACCTTTACGTAATACAATTTTTATGTTTAACTCCGGTTTCTTTTTTTTAACCTCCATATTATGTGAGGATAGTTTTTAAAATATATTTCTGAAATGGAAATTTTTACAGATGAACTGTAAAAAATTTTTCTCCCTTTTCAAGTTCTTAAAAATTAAATCTATTCTCTCTTTATATATCGTACCTTTCTTTTATGTAGCTCTTCTATTTCTCAAACACAGTAAATTTATTCCACTTACGCGATAATACATTGATTAGTGGAGTGTGGTGGATATACTTTCATCAAAATGACGTCACAGTTTAAGTTGCGTGATCCTGCAAGCGATTTATTATACGCGCACGAGATTTTATTCTACTACATTTTATTAACTGCAACTGCATCTTGTTTTTCTTCTACTTAATGTTTCGGTTAAATAAAGATGTTATTTTAGTTACGCCGTCATTGAATTTAAATATTATAACCAACATCCACATTGGTGACCCGGACGTGATTTTATTCTACTGCATTTTATTAACTGCAACTGTATTTTTTTTTCTTCTACTTAATGTTTCCGTTAAATAAAAATGTTATTTTCGTTACGCCGTCATTGAATTTAAATATTATAACCAACATCCACATGGAGTAAAATTTATCAAAGAGGAGATTGATTAGTTCTTTTAGTGGGAAATCTTTGAAGCACCTTTTGATCTAATAGGAGAATACATCTCGTACAGCAAAATGAAGAAGAGTATTTGTTTTCCTTTTAAAATAATGAGCTAAATAGAAAAAGGATGTTAACGATGAGCCATCTTTATTTCAGAATACCCATAGTAAGCGTCAATGACTTTTTAAAATATGAATGGGGTAGCAAAATGTATATAATAACACACTGTAACTAGCCCGAATGATCGACGTGATAATAACTGGACGATATCAATTCTGAATCGAGACGCATTGTATTCGAAAGCATATGAATGGCTATGAATCTGTAGTTCTTACTTTTAATTAATTCTGATAATCAGTGCTCTACGAGGTTTGAGTGATATTATATGAGCACGTCAATCACTATCAAAACCAAGACTAACAATATTTCTCCATCAATACCTCTTTCGAAGAAGGAAAATACTATTTTGAAATTATAATTGTTTTAGTATCAGCTTCTAATCTTTGCAACTTTGAAAACTGTTCATTTCCTGCGGGAAAAGTATCGGTTACCGGCTGTATCAGGTACAAAAGTCTCCGCTAAAAATATGATGGGCAATCGAATATCAGTATCAACTTGTATCTGATACAGAAAAACAGTGTACTAACCTAACACTGCGTTCAAAACATATGGTACTACTATTTTCATCAATATTAGATGTTCGAGCTAGCTCACATCAGAATCTGTTACCAGCTGTATCAAGAATAAAATTCTCCCCTAATAATAAGAGGTACAATCGCGTATCGATATCAACTTGTACCTGATACAGCAAATCAGTGTATCATATGATACCAATATTAGATGTTCGAGATAGATCAAATCAGATAGCACATTAAATGGCTCTATAAACCTGATAAGGTGTAACTCTAATTAGTCCAGATAATCCCTACTATAGCCGGATGATATCCGTTTTGCCGAATAATAGCGGTCGCACGGGTAACATCAGGTAACAAGGATTGTAATTTACTGGCTAATTAACGTTCCTAATGATAATAGATAAATTTAATAATGGAGTGAATCCACGATCACGTGATATAAATCAAATAATTCATTATGATTTAATTTTATAATGAATTAAATATTTTGTGGTTAATGATTAAATTAATGTATCTCAACACAGTTACTTTTGTGACGATGACAAAGAAAAGTGCATTTTTTTTTACATGCCAACAGCTTCCCAGGGAGCTGGATAAATTTAGGTATTTTTAATACATATCTATACTTCCCCTCACTGAATTGACACACCACACATATAGAATTGTTTTAAGAACTATAATATAGGAAGTTTCATATGAATTAGAATTCCTTTTTTATATATTTATAATCAGAAATCATTTTTCTTTATCTTACACAAAGTATACAAAAAGAAAATAATGCAATTGGCAAAACCTCTTAATTGGTATCTTAAAGATTCTTTACGAGTTAGAAGATTTAAAATCGAAAACACTGTTGTGGAATTTTGTATTTGTCTGCATATATTTTCACTCAGTAACTCGAAATACTGAGGTGTTTAACAAATAGCATTTGGTATTGGTTTTAATATCAAAATTATAGATACTGTATCTATCCTCAGACAAATTTACTTATATTTGAACTTTTTTAAATAAATCTCTCGGTGGTGTACAAATTGAGATGCGCGAGGATAGAACCTGGGCCTTTGTGGTTCGCAGTCCAGTAACATGATCAGGATACAAAAGCAATTGCTCTTTTAGCGTAGTTGTTAACTGACTTTTAAGCTTTCACCACAGACTCTCCCTCCAGTGAGTCGGAGGTTAGACGAAGGATATGGCTGTTGAGTGGTGATGTAATTATTAGCTGTTGATTATAATTCGCCTGTACCCATTTGATTAGCGCCAAGCGTTATGACGAGAGTGTGTCGGTGAGTGGTTGCTCATGCTATTGCTGCATCAAGTGAGTCTGACGACTTTGGTATGCTGCGTCAAGTGAACCTGAACACTTTGGTTTGCTGTGGGTAGATGGCGCCATAACAGCTGTACGAAGGTTGAAGGATCATCGTCCGAGGTCACCAGTGTGGCGAATTGTTATGAGTGAGGATAGAACCTTGTACCTTGTGGTTCGCAGTCCAGTAACATGACCAGGATACAAAAGCAATTGCTCGGGTAGCGTAGTTGTTAACTGGCTTATAAGTTTTCACCACAGTGGAAAGTAATTTATATATTTATATGAATATGAGCACGATAATTAAAAACAGTATTATGTTACAAGAATGATAATCAGCATAAGATTTTCATTCAAAATTGCAAATCTATATTAAACTATCTATCTTATCTATCTATATAAAAATCTATCTATAAAAATCTATTTTAAAAATCTATCTGTTAACTTTCTGTTTGTTTGTATATTTCCAAAAAACTAAGTTTATTAATGTTAATTTGGGATTTTAAGATCACAATTGTCAATCTTTTACAGAATTTAAATTAAATCTGACTATTGCTCAAAAATTCATACTTGATTATTTTGACTAAGCACAAAATGATCCATTTCATGAAAATAAATAAGATGGTGGAATAAAGAGCATATCCGTTGATTTTAAGCATGTTGTCAAAAAGATCCATGTAATATTGTAAATTAAATTCACGAACCAAAAATAACTATCTTTTTTAATGTAACTTGAGGCTAAGTTGCGATTGATTGCAGTAATGTTACAATTAAATAGGAAATATTTCATTCAACCTTAAGTTAATTTGATTGTTGTTTTAATATCATTATTATCATTTAATAAAAAGGATGGTATATTTCTTTAGAAATGATTCACATATTCATTAGATATTGTTGTTTTCCTAGATTACAAAACTTTGCTAAGATGTATCATGTTTGCTGGACTAGCTATGCTTAGTAAAGAACAAGGAATCACTGTTGTTGCTGTTTGCGTTACATACGACATATTTCTTGTGCAAAAAGTAAGTAAAATAAGTTTACATTCATTCATTTTTTAATTAAACAGTATAATAGATACATTTTTAATCTATATGTTTAAATTAGTTGGGAAAAAAACAAATTTTGCAATACCACCCTCAGCTTCAATCGTGAGTCCGATTTCATCAGTTTTTATTTATCATAATCTCATGTCTCCTAGCTATCAACTAGTTCAGCCACCTCCATACCCTCCCCTCGCCCAAACACATACGCTTTCGGATGAAATCTCAAAATCATTACTTGACAGTCCTCCGGATCTAATCATTGAACCGATATCACCATATTTTGTTTTACTTGCAACCTTTTCCTATTGCTTCTAAACAAATCATAAATGGCTTCTGTTTCCATTTTCAAGAGGTATCGCAAAGTGAAACTATGAAACACCACCAAGCCTTAACGACTGGAGCGATTTCGCCAATTAATTTTACGTTTTGAGTTTATACCTAACCAGGCAGAATTCTCAATGTTTATTGAGAGAGTATAATTTAAACTAATTCTTTCATTTGTTGTGATAAGATATATATCATAGAAGTTTGTTGACATCAATAAATTAATGATATTAACCTCTTGCGCTATAATAATGTGCTTGACACGTGCATCAAATTATTGAATTTTTAAAATTTAAATATGAAATTAAGTGAATAACATCATTTAAAGGACAAATGAATCATGATAAAGCCTCAATATCTCAATTGCCTTTTATTTCATCATAGTGATTGGAATTACAGTAAATATATCCCAAATAGGATGTGGCATCTAATTATGAAGTTAAATAAATTCGGAGGCGAAGTGGTTAATATGGTAGGTGAATACCAAGTCATTGACTGTGTATTGTTTTAAGTTAAGTGAATAATATTTCTCGTATCTGGATTTTCCGAAATCGAAGCCATTTTGTTTGAAGCCAAGCGACTTTTTTTTTCAACAAAATTTATGGAAATCTTTGCAAATAATTTTTTTTTAATGTAAAACAACTAGTTAACAAATAATAGGGCGTTAATTAATTAAAGTATTCATTAATTAGTTTTTTTAAATTCCATTTTAAAATCTTTTACTTGTTTTTTATTATTAAAAATGAAAAGACTTTAAAAAAATCGAAAATTTGAAATACTTCAAAACTTCTGAAAAATAATGTGTTACAGCTTGAAAATTTTACAATTTAAATTAATGAAGCAAGCACACTTTTTGCCTAAAGTAAAAATTATTTTTCCCTCTTAATAATAACATCTGTCTGACCTTAATTAAGCATCTTCACACGAATTGACATCTAAAAAGAATTCATTCAACTGTGATTACAAATTTATGTAAGGTGAAATCGGAAACCTACCATCATCTTCTTGATTTCTGTTTTTACTATTGAAAATCGAAAGAGTAATTTGCCGTGGAAACTTGAATCAACTCCAATCGATTACACAATGGACAATAATTAATTTGGGGACAAGGTAGCATTAGTATTTTTTCAATAAAATCCTGAAAAAAAAATAGCTATATCTAAAAATTGGCGTTTTGGAATTGGTTCTTTATTTTATGCTATATTTTCATGATAAAATGGAGGTTAACCTCTGAATCAACCTATCCAAGGATGATAAATTAGTTAATACGGTGGGATAGTTAAAATAACTGGTTCATTTGTTATAGTCTGAATCATGCAATTGTGAATGTGAAAATACATTTGTTAGTAAATATATTGAATGTAAAAAAGGCTGAATCCCCGTTAATATAAATTCCTTGTGATCAAAATAGAATGAAACGGTAATAGTATAATAGGTAATAATAATAATAATAATAAGTAATAGTAATAATAATAATAGGTATCATAATGTCATTTTGAAGTATCTCAGGTACCATAATGTCATTAATTTACAATGTCAGAACTCATCTATTCTATTTCTATTGATTTAAATAATTATTTTGTTTTAATATAAGTTACAAATCTTAAAGAAAATAGCAAATCAAAGGATGTACATAATATCAAAAGTTTAATAACAGATTACCGTTTAATATCTCTACTTTATCTATTTTACTATACTTTAACAATTAAAAACTGCAATTATAATTCCAAAATTATGTATTTGATGATTTTGTACCTTTTACCGACAGTTCCTCTAGCCTGTGTTGTACCTGTTATGTATAAGTGAACTTGCATCTGTGTTCATTTAACAATAGATTACGACATGAACAACAAACACCGTAATAAATATTAAATTACAATTATAAACAATGCACAATTATGAAGATAAATATCACAGGGCATCGACTCCATATCAATTAAAGCACTTTATCAAAATTGCAAAAGAAAGAAAAGAAAAATTGAGAATAAAAATTAAATTACAATTACAAATAATATACCATAAATGTCACGTGACATCGATACTATATGAATTAAAGTGCTTTCTTATCAAAGCTGCCTTTGTAAAACAAACAAGATGACACAAGATAAACAACAAACCTGAGAATAAATATTAAATTACAATTATAAACAACGAACAATCATGAACATAAATATCATGTAACATCAATTCCGTATCAGTTAAAAGAATTTATCAAAACTGCCGTTGTAAAACAAAAAAGAAAGCATAAGGTAAACAATAAGCCTGAGAATACACATTAAATTGCAGTCATGAACTTCACGTGACATTGATACAGTATGAATTAAAGCCCTTTATTATCAAAATTACCCTTGTAAAACAAAAAGAGAAGGCATAAGATAAACCAAAATTTGAGAATAAAAATTAAATTATAATTATAAACAAGAAATCATAAATGTAACTTGACATCGATATTGTGTTAATTAAACACTTTTTTACCAGACCTGGTCTCCGTACGATAAATATTTAACGGTCATTCAGATTCAGTCTGAATCTCATTCATCAAGGACAACCAAGAATAACGAAACAATGTACCTTTTATTTAAACCATAGAAAGTGACCCTCTATAGATCAGCTCTATAAGCTCCACTGACCGTTATGTTCTGTTTAGTATGTCCATTTTATTTGGCGCTTGTCCAAACGCCATCTCTAGAGTATTCTAAGGTATTCTATTTCCTTCCTTCTTTACAGGGCAGCCGTGCGCCCCTGGTGCCAGACCGGGCTCCCCGGGGCAAAATCAAGGGCCCCACTCCGACTTGGCGGAAAGATTTAGTCCTTCGATTGCTGGTGATGACAATAGGAACGGCCCTGCTCTTGGCTGCCCGAATGAAACTCATGGGGACGAAACTTCCAGTTTTTAACAAGTGAGTCGCTATCGGTTGCCGGACATTGCACCCCTGGGCCTCTGTACGGACAACTGTTATTTACTGAAGTATTATTTCAGCTGTTTCCTCAGTGAAAATGTTGCGCATTTCTTTTGCTAGCGTTGAGTTTTAACCACCATGTTAACATCAGCGTTTGAAGATACTGAAAATGTAGCGCATGGGAGCGTTAGTGAATCTTATGTTATAGCAGTATTCTACTTAAAAATTAACACTTAATAAATTATGAAATGGAAGGAAATAAATAGGAGTATTTAAATTTTTTTATGCTTAATTTTTATGCCTAAAAAAATGTTCAAGCAGTTGCAGAATCTTCTTTCTGCAAGATTCCGTTTTATAATTTTCTTCAAAAAATTTAGTTATTTTTACTTTCTCGTACACGAGTGAAAAAATAAATTATTATTTTGGTCAAAAAATTCAATTTTGTGAATTTGATTAATGAGTCCATTTGATGCTCCTTGAATTAAAACTTTACTTGAATTGTATTTGTCAATCTGTCTATCTGTCTTTGCACGTGAAAACGCAACAACTCAGTAATGGAAAAAGATAAAAGTGTAATATTTGGTATGTAGATTTTTATTTTAAATTTCAGGTGAAGTTTGTCATGGGAAGAGTATTTGTTTGTCTTGCAGTGTGCATATAAACATGATAACTGAGGAGCGAAACAAGTTAAACAGAATTGATTGAACGTAAAGCCCATCTTAGAACATGTGAATCGAGTTTAGCATCTTTTCAAACCCTCGAACAGACTGGAAAAAAACATTCTACTAAAGAAATAACTTCTTTATATGAGAATATATTAGAAAATTGAGAGGAAAACACTCCAACGATGTGGCGCACTGATCTTATTTTCATTAAAGCTTTCAAATTTGAATGAAAACGAATAAAATCACTTGTGCACTTGTCATAACCAAACTATATTGTAAATAAACAAAAAAAACTTTCCATTTCTACATAATTCAAACTCCAAACTCTGGTTCGTAGCATCGCCGAATGATAATATTTAAGATTTGATTCCTCTGTCTTGATTGCATTAGTCAATGCATTCTATGTGTAGCGCATGAGTATAAAAACATAATCATGTTCATGTTATTTGAATATAATAAGAGAAGTATCATAATTCTTCTTTATACTCAAATCAGTGGGCGTGGTCTCCCCAAACCTTTCTCGCACACTCTCTAATAAATTTGTCATGCCAGAGAACGCCTTACGTAGATTGGTACCCAACAGTTACTAAATATTAACGTTTGGTGTGAATTACTATTTTTACTGAATCTACCATGTCATCCTTGGTGACTTTTTTGGTGATTAATCCTTTTCACGCACTTAATAGCATCCGAAAATCGAGAGTGTGTGTTTTAGGCACGTTTTTTTCAACTGACTGAAACAAAAAATTTGACCCAAAACTACATTTGTGGTCATAAAATCTCATACCAAATTTGATATATTTAAGTCATTGCGTTTTTAAATTATCGCGTTTACATGATTCTGAAAATAGACTTACATCGCTTTTATATGTTTGTACAGACGGACAGACAATCAACCCGTAGTTGGATTTGGCTCAAACTTTGATAGGTATTTACACGATAGATTTTAAATATGTGTACCAAATTTTATCTATCTAGCTCTCTTCATTTTGTAATTATCGTGTTAAGTTTTCTTCGAACAGCAGGACAGACAGACTTCCTCTGAACAAATTCTACTCAAAATTTGACAAATATCTGCAAATTCGAGGTAAAGGTCATATACCAAATTTCAACATCAAGCTCAGTGTGTTTTTGAACTATCATTGTTACAGTTATACCGACGGACATAATCCAAAAATGTGTTTTTTGAAATCAGGGACATCTAAAACGTAAAGATTCGTCAAAATTTCGGGTTCGAATTTTTTGACGATTACTGTACTTTCTTTATACTAAGTATACTAATATACCAATATTACATATACTAATGTACTAATATGCTAAATCTTTATACTAAGTAAGTATAAAGTAAAAAATAACATTTATAAACATTTATAACTGAATGCACGTACATCAATCTAAGATTAAGCAACAAAGAAACAAACGTTCCCAGTGCAATATTTAATCATAAGCGATCAAATTCAAATTCTATCGATGCATTAATAAATTTCAGATTTAAAAGCATTCGACAACGAAAAAGAAAATTACCTCCGGAACAATAAATAGCTCGCTCTTTCATTTAGTCAAAAAAAAAAAAAAAAGATGAATCGAATTTCTATGTAAAGAAATGCGGAATAAATGATCGCTTAGGCGCTGTGGTTACCTTAAAGTTGCCCGGAAAACTTTTCCAAGAACCTGATGACAATCAAAAATAAATCCAGTAAATCCAAGAAGGATCTTTTCCATCAGAAAAAGATTACCGCGGATGGAAATGGCACCAAACGACTTGAATCCGAGTCTCTCGGATATGAATTGTTTGGACAAAGATTTATTTTGTTATGGCTTGACGTTTATTTTATATTGTTCTATGGGAGCTTAACCAGCCGAATCCTTTTGTTGGATAGAGAGCGTTATACTTTCAGGTCTTGTTAAGGCTGCTTCTTTTTTCGCTCCAGTTAACTCAGGAATATTATGAAGATCTTTGAGTGTAAATATTGACGCACTTGTGCATTAACTATTCTTAACATTTCTGGATACTTGAACTGGAATTTTTTAAAAAAAATCAGAAAGATGTGAAGATTTCACATTAAAAACTAAAGAAATTAAATATATTTTATTAATATTAGAGTTTATCAAAAATCATCTGAATTTTATTTTTGAATAGTAATTAATAGAAGTTGTCTTGTGTTAACAAATTTAGGACACCATATCTTTGTATCGTCCCTACTTTATTGATGCATTTAATCCAACTTTCCATTTTCTCTATAATCACTGTAAAAAGAGATTTTTCAAGGGTCCGTCGAAAATTAATGCAAAACATCTTGCATATTCTTTTCCGTATATAAGCAACATCTGCATAATACAGTTTTGAGAAGTTAAATTTCTACTGCAGCAACGTTTTGCATTATAGGGAGTAGCTACGATAGATCTCCATGCGCCCCCAAAAAGTGTGACGAAATTGGGATAACACAGAGCTACCCAACGAATATCCAACTTTTCCAAATTTCTTCACTTTACATCTTTTAAATGTTTACACGTTTGAATAATTGCGATTAGCTAGCATTACAATCAGCAGAAATGAATAACTGCTCTCTGTTCCTTCTTGATACAGTAAACAGCTATTCCAACCCACCTTAAAAATACACAGAAAATCTGAGTGGCCGGATTGCCTCAAGAACATTGGCGGGAACTAAGGGTAAGGGCTAAGAGCTATTACCGGTTACGGTACAATCACTCCCGTAGGAAACTGTCCCGATACCTTTTGTATATTCACCAGCAGCGGTAAGGTGGTTTGTGTGGTTTAACTATCTTTACTGCTTGGAAATAAGAGATAAGTGACGTTATCGTAGTTAAACACCTCTGAAGTTACTATAATATTATATACTTTAAGTAACACAACGACAAAATACTATAATTAAAAATGGTCATTTGATATTCGGTATGTTTTATTTAAAAAATATTTATTTTATTGTTATTTTTTTTACCAATGAATACGTTAGATAGGTTAGTTTTGTGAAGTATAGCAGGCTTAGTATATAAATTATTTTTTTTAAATAGAAAAAAAATGAAACAATGAGGAGCCTGCAATTCTATAGTACGGTTTGGGAGAAAATGACAGTAGGAATAGCTTTCATGTTAAAAAGCTGGTATTAAAATTAATACTCATTTTTGAAATACCATAAACAGATAGCATAGATTGCTTAACTTCCAAAGTTAGCGTATAAAGTCAAAAGATTTCATTTGGTCTGAATTTGCTAGACTTAAATAATTTTGAAAATGCATACCTTGGGCCGTGCGCTTGTATTGTAACGCTGTCTTATCATTATATTGTTAATTCAAACATTATCTCTGATGTGTAAACTTTTTTTCAAATTTTAAACAACCTATATTGAGTGCGCTGTCACAGAAGTCAATAATAAATCCGGTTCAATTTAAGATTAATATCTGGTCAAACAAAGCTGAATTATTTTGGAGCGATTTCTCTCCAAATATAATAATGCTGCCAATTTTTTATTTCAACCCTAACATTAGTTGTTATGATTTTTTTTATTATTATTATAATCCAAGATAGTGGACTTATGTAGTTTTTTTTTACGGTTGGCTCCATTTTTTGAGCTTGGTGGAAAACCAGACACCAGTCTTACGTCTTAATAGAAATCCTTTTTGCTTACATCTTTTTGATTGCTATAGGCTTTGTTTTGGTTGCGAAAAAGGGATCTTGACAATAGAAACAATATATAGGATTGATATGAAGGGATTATTTTATAAAAAGCATGCTGATAAAAAATTTTATGATACATCTAATAATAAATATATCTACGAAATATATTTAGTTTCAAGTAAAATCCTTCAACCAAACAGAGCAGCTTTTATTACTTATATATTTTTCTTCTTTTATTATTTATATATTATTTTAAAAAACTGAAAATACAATAGTTGTTTTTTGGAAATAATGCCTAAATTTCTAAATTATTTTTTTTTCACTTTTATTAGATCAAATTAAATGAAAATAATAAGAATAAAAATCAAATATTTTTCCTAATTATATTTTTAGTCAAATTCATTGTTTATGAATTTTATATATATATATATATATAATCCTAGCTGAAATATCACAACAATAATAAAGCTAAAATTTCACATCATTTCATCCAAAAATATAGAAAATATAGGAATAATTTTAACGTGATTCTTTCAAGATGCTATTCATTATTAAACCCTATCTTCAACGCAATTTTGAATTTAAGAGAATTTTTTGTGCTGCCAGACATGGTTATAACAATGGAGATTCCTTTCACAAACAAATTTCTTTTGTGGATGGCTAAGATTCTAATCTCTTTAAATAAAACACAGAATAAATTGGTGCAAAAGATTTTTTCCCTTCCAATATGCAATTTCAACGATCAGAAATTCTAATAAGTATAAAATATTCATTTTTTATTATTATTCTCACAATGTCTATTTACACCAAAAAAACGTTTTAAAAAAGGAGTTAGATGGTTTTTCGAAAAATAAAAGAAAATTTTTAAGAAAAAAATTGTCAAACGATCTTAAACCAAGTAAATAAAATAAATTTCTAAAAATATTTCGAAAATTGTATTTGCATTCATACATTCAAAGGGTTTACACTTTTAAAAAAGAGAGAGGCAGATTTTTTTTATTAATTTTTTGGATCTATTTTTCTAAGATTAATATAATAAGGACGTGGCTTTTGACGTATCTTACATTATTAAGTAAGACATTTTAATCTAAGCTGTCATACGAAATTGTAAAGGATGTAACAGTGCAATCGGGGAAATGATAAATTTATATTTGTTTGTTTTATTTGCAAAAGTAGAAATATTAAAAATTTTGTTTGCATGACATGAGACGAAGGCTGGCATTTGTAGTTTAAGAATAATCCAATTAATTAAATATTCGCTTTTATCGCGGGGTAATTCACGCGTTACAATCCTCGCTAAAATGTGAAAGAAAATTCTTCAACTAATAAATATAAAAATATTATGATAAAAATAATAATAATAAAAGATTAGGAATATAAATTAGTTTTATGGATTAACAATAGTATAGATTAGGTGAGCACTAATTTTAGGTCTTAGATTCCTTATAGGAAGGGTATGTATTGTAATGTTTCTTATGAAGCGATTTAAGAAAAATTTCTCTATTCATAATGTTCACGGTATTTGCCATTTTTAAAAACCTAGTATTGGATAAGGGTTAAAATCCTGGTGATATTCATAGCATTTACAATAATTGTATTCTTCCTATGGTAATTTATCTTTATATCTGATGTCTTTTTCCCCTATATTCATTTCATTGACATATTCCGGGTTCCTCATGTGTCTATCTATTGTGGTACATTAACTTTAATCGTACCGACACTTCACTGATGCCCTGAAAATGCTATTGGAAACCGGTAATTTGACCACCCGTCGGAACGCGGTCGGTCAAATGACTCGCACAGGTCATCAGAAGCCGTGTTCCAATGACCCGTGAACCTTCAGACAGGGTCCCCCCCCCTTGACCTTCTCTTGCGATTTTCCAGGGTGCTTTGATGCCTGTCTAATTTACCGACAAATTGTCGGTAAACTGAGTAGACATCAAAGTACCCCAGAAAACCGCAAGAGAGGGGAAAAAGGGAAAAGCGTGCCTCGTCTGCAGGCGGGCAGGTCGTAGGAACACGGCTTTAGAGTAATAACAGCAACTGAGATTGGCCGAAAGTGCCTAGCACTGATACTCAATACGCATAATGGTTATTTTCGGTAGATTTTCTTTTATTTAATGCGATTTTATAAATACATTTTGATATAATATTATTAACTGCTCCTTAATTCCATTTGACAACAGTATTTCTCAACAATATAAATACCACATTGCAAAAATTTTTATTAAAGTTTTAATAAAACAAAAAAACTTTTTTCAAAATCAGTTTGTGGCTGCCTTTTTCTCTGTAATTGAAAAAGACAGCCACAAACTGATTTTGAAATCCTATACCTAATGGTATAACGAATATATTTAGATCCAGAAAGCTATGAGTGGCGTAAGTGAACCATACCATAAAACTTTGCCACACTACAATTCTTTGAGTTGGATGTCCGAATTTCTAAATAAAAATTTTATTTGGAAAGAATCAGATATCCCAAATAATAGCAAAACTTTTTTTGTTTGTTTTTCAGATTTGATAACCCCGCCTCTGTGGAAAGTTGGCCAATCCGTCATCTTACTCACCATTATTTAGTTTCATTCAATGCTTGGCTCCTGTTTTTCCCTTCAGATCTGTGCTGTGATTGGACGATGGGAACTATTCCACTAGTAACTTCATTCTTCGACCTGAGAGTGTTACCTACCGTATTATTCTATGCTGTGATATGTATTTTTGTGTGGAAAATCTTTAAATCAGAAATCACGATATCTAAACGAATTATAATGGTAAGTCCAGATTCACAGATTTTTTAAATGCAAATTAATTGTAGATTTTCAATAAATATTCTTATGATATGATCTGTATAAAAAAAACAAATTTGTTTCCTAACAAATATTTCTTAATTTTTTTGATAACAAAATACTGTCTATAAAGGATTTTAGAACTAGCAATTGTAATTGATAAAAAAATCAGAAAGAAAATTTCGTGAACGATTGTGGAAATTATCTCAGTAGCGGATTTTCGACTTCGGCAGGCTATCTATATATTTATGTAATACTAGATAAATAAAAATTATATTCAAGTAATTTTAATTTTTTAAATTTATTAAAAATAAGAGTTGAAAATGACTTTTAAAGATATAAATGCATGAATAATATGAAATCAAAATTCTGTGTATAAATTATATTTTCCTTTGATTAAAGCAATATAATTATTACTTCTTAAATACAAATTTTATTTTTTGTAACATTAATAAAATATAATAAAAAATTTATGCTATTGGTTAGTTATACGCGCAATATAAAAATTACGAAAAATTCGATGCACATCTGCATGGAAGAATTTAAAAAAAAACGAATATTTTAACTTTTTTTTTATTTTGCTGTCAAAGAAATTTTTAAAAAATATTCAGAGATAAATATTGTTCATAAAGTACAGTGTACATCAAAATTTCAAGTATAACATTAATTTTAAACTTTAACTTTTTAATTAATTAAATATTTGACTTATATGTATATAAAACTGCAATTTTAAAATCCTACAAAGCTTTACTCTCTTTTTGAAATTTATTCTATAGGTTTAAAAAAACAGTGCAAGAATTACTACCCAAAAAACTTAAACTCTAAAAATAACTTTATTCAAATTAACGAAATCAAACAAGCGAATCCGCATGCGTGTAATATTTATATACAGGATTTAACAAAACTTTTATATACAAGTTAACAAACCTTTTATTATAAAATTAACGTTGTGCCTTGTGCATTTATACGCATTACAGTAATATCATTTTTATATAAAGTTGATAAAGAGAAACTCTTTGCTTTCAGAAAAAAATCTTGTTTTCTGTATCTCATCTTCTACAAGCATTGCTTATTCTACATTTTTAAACTTTATTTTTTTAAAAATTACCAATATATTTTTTAAAAATTACCAATATTTAGTAAATCATGAGGAATAATATTTTTTAGTTTTTTACAAAGACATTCATTTATATATTATTGACATCCAGAAAAATTCAAATCAAAATATTACATTAAATAATCATGTTAATGCCTATTTTTTTATATAATCAAGTTTTATTAAGATATAACAAAAAGACGTGCTGCACAGTATTTGCGAGAAAAAAATTCAAAGAAAAATACAAAATTTTTGCTTTTAGTTTCCTTTTTTGATTATTATTTATTCTTGCATTCTTTCATATAATAATAAATTTATCTTTAAGCATATAATCCAACCATTAAAAAATCCTACAAATTCTTTAAGATTTGTTTTATTTATAATATTATACCGCTTTGAAGCATTCCCAAGGCAATGTTTAGAATAGACTTTGTCATTTTGCATTATTGGAAGATATCAGAGACCTGCATGCCTACTTCAACTTTTCATAATACACTTTTGGGAAAATACTTCACCTTCGACTCAAATTCAATACCTATTTGGCCCACATACAAGTTAGATTATTAGGAAAATAGAGTTTCGAACCGGGAAACCTCCATTATTAAAACCGAAAATCTTCATCGGGCCGTCATAGCTTGAAAATAATGTAAAAAGAAGTGAGGATAACGAAATCCAGTTTAATGGATTTTTGCAAAGCATTATCGTTAATAGCACCCCTGATCGAATGAGTTATTAATTAATAATTTATGGGAAAACATATTGCTTCGGTTTACACATAAAATCCATTCTTCAAAACACATTGAGTGGTTTCTCCCTAACTATCCCCAATAAAGGCATTATCTCCCTAAGTCCGCGTAAAATTATGGGTATTGGCAGGACCATGAATACCTTGCATAGCATTGGCAAACAAGTGTTTACGAAATATGGATCCTTGGTGCGAATTTAGTGGGCGCTCTTTGCCGAATCTTGGAGGCGATTAATCATTGGGATGTTCTTAATATACAAGTACTAGAAAAACACACATTGAATGTTTTGAATACCTATCTTCAAAACATCCTATAACTATACCTATCTTCTTTTGTACACATTTTGAATACCTATCTTCAAAATAATTTAAAACAAAATTGGACTTAGAACTACAATTGTTGTCATAAAATCACATATTAAATTTCGCGTATTTAAATATTTTCAAATATTGAGTTTACATGAATGCCAACGTACGGAACAACTGACAAATTCCTTACCAAATTTAGTTCAAAATTCGGTATGGATCTACATTATACTGCTAAAAAGTCTAAAAAAAGTCTACTAAAAAGTGCTCAGGATCTTATTTATTTAGCTTTTTTTGTTTTGCAGTAATAATGTTCACCGTGTTTGGATAGCCGAACAGAGAGAATGGATTCCTCTGTGTGGATTTCATTCAAAATTTGATAAAAATCTACAAATTTAGTGTAAGGATAATATACCAAATTTCATCCTTCGAGTTCAAAGTATTTTTATTATTCTCACAGATAGACAGACGGAGAGATGGACAGATATAATTCTGAAAATATGTTTTTTAAGACTCAGAGAAACTCAAACAGGGAAAGTCGTCAATTCTCGAATTCGAACTATTACAATACCTTCTTTTAGTTTGCGTGCTATAAATGAAAGTAAAAACATTTTTCAAAATTCCTGATTCGAAATGATTGAAAATAATTTGCTTTTACTACTTTTACATCAAAAATGTTTTCTAGGCAAAATTTGTATTAATCGATTATTTTTGTCCTGATATATGTGCTGGCTAGAAATAAATGTAAAAATAAAAGAATGTCATGGTTTTAAGATATTTATCGCTTTCTCGTCACTGATTTTTTTTCACTTTTAGATATATTTTTCAACAAATATAAATATTCTTCGAAGATAATAAATGTGTTCTATCTTACATGACATTGAAAGAAACATTTCAACATATTTCATAAGCACTAAAGAACATAAAGTATAAGCGTAAATTTCCCATATATTTTTATCAGTATATAATAAAAATAAAGTAAGAATAATTTTTGTCAATTTTTTAATCACAAGATAGAAAAAATTTAACTTTTAATATGAAATTTAATATTTAGTGCTTATAATACGCGTTGAATATCGAGGTAAAACGGGAGAAAAAAATTTCACGAGTTAAAACTTTTAAACTGAAAAGAAAAATAATAAATAAATAATCCTAAAACTTTTTTTCCGACTTGAAAGAATGTCAATACCTGGATATGACATCGAGAATAACACCCTTAAGAATTTTATCTTTTTTTTTTTTTCTCCTGCTGGAGATGTTGCAACAAAACGAAGTGCAGATGAAAAAAAATATGTGACAAAAAAGATTAAGAAAAATAAAAGAAGAAGAAGAAACAGTCTGATTTTATCCATACGTTTCCCAAAATTTCCGACGGAGAAAACTCATGAAGTCCCTCGGGAAATATACTTACAGGTTCCATTTTTGGGTCCACAAAGCAATAATAATCCATAAGACGAAAATACCTTGTAAAATTGAACTTGGTAGAAAGAAAAGTAAAAAGAAAAAGATATGATGTAATTACTTTCTCGCAAGTATTAAATTAGACGACGTGTCACTTATTAAGAAATGTTAGAAAGTAACAAATTTGCTATCTGGAGAAATAATATGGTTAGAAAAGTAATATGGTTAATATCAATAGAATAAAAATGAAATAAATAGAGCGATGATGACATTGTCTATTATTTTAGGAAGTCTACTGAATTCTGTTCACGAAATGTTCAATTAGAAGTTAGGCCCACAAAACAATAATAATCCATTAAAAGAAATGAGTATTAAATTGGAAAACGTGACACTTCTTAGTAATATTAATAAAGTAATGAATTTATTCAACATAAAATAGAGACATAATCGACTGTGGTCAATTTTTGTCCAACTGTGTTCTGTGCTAACATTCTTCATTCAAACAAAATTCTTTTCATAAATTAACAAGAAAAGGCTTAACCTTTCAAAAAAACAAGATAATTTTTTTACTTTTTTGTGTGAATTTCGTTATTTCTTTCTTGTTTTATTTTCCAATTTTAAATCTTTATTTAAAGCCACAAAATTAGTAATGAAACTTTTGCGCTTTGTAAATTGATGCATTTATTTACACTGGAGGAAAAAAACATCCCAACACCAAGAAAAAAAATATTGTAGAGTAATGAAATTTGGACAATGTATTTGTCTAGTTAACATGTTTAACTGATTAAATTTTCACGATCACAGGTTAATTTAAGCTCAAGAAAATGCATTTCAAATGTGAAACGTTGTTACATTAGTAACCGGTGTATCCTCCAGAATTCTGAATGGAAGCCTGCAAAAGTTCATGCAAGCGTCAAATGTCACTTTGTGGTATGGAATTCTATGTTTGTTGTACTTGTTCTGTCAATACTGCGACGGTCAGTGCTGGCTGTGATGATGCTGGAGTTCTCGTCCAATGATATCCTATACGTGCTCAATTGGAGACAGATCTGGTGATCTTGCAGACCAAGGTAACAGGTAGACACTTTGTAGATCACGTTGCATTTCAACAGTGGTATGAGGGTGAGCGTTATCCTGTTGGAAAACTTCCCCTTGAATGCTGTTCATGAATAGCAGCTCAACAGGTTGAATTACCAGACTGACGTACAAATTTGCAGTCAATGTGTTTGGGATAACCACGAGAGTGCTCCTGCTGTCATAGGAAATTGCTCTTCAGTCCATGATTCCAGATGTCGGTCCAGTGTGTCTAGGCTGCAGACAGTTTGATTGCAGTGTTCTCCTGGTCTCCTCTTGACCAACATATGGCCATCACTTGCGCAAAGGCAGAACCTGCTTTTATCAGAAAACACAACAGATTTCCAATGAGCTCTGGCTTGAACAGTCCTCCAATGAGCTCTGGCTTGATATCACTGGCGTCGCAAACGGCAATGGCTTGGAGTCAGTGGAATGCACGCTACAGGGCACCTGGCTGAGAGTTGTGCTTGAAGTAACCGATTTCTAACACTTCGTTGTATCACTGTGGCACCAACTGCAGCTCGAATTTCTGCCGCAGACGCAGTACGATGCGTCACAGCCTTACACTGAATATGGCGGTCTTTCCAGTCAGTAGTACCACGTGGCCTCCCGGAACCCGGTCTTCTTCAGGCAGTACCATCCCTTGACCACTGCTACCAACAATAATGCACAGTGGATACATTCCGGTCAAATCTTTCTGCAATATCGAGGGAAGAAAATCCACCTTCTCGTTGCCCTATTACACGACCTCGTTCAAACTCGGAGAGCTGTTGATAATGGATTCTCCGTCTTATTAAATTCATTCTTGGCTAACAACAACTCAATACGTCAGATTTCTAAGATAAATCGCGAACTTTACAGCACGCATTTAAAGAAAACCTGACATGTAAATTCTGAGTGGCGCTACTAGCGCCACACTTATGGGGGAATCGCGAAATTTGAATTGATGTCATCTTTCAGATGTATAAACATGCCTACCAAATTTTGCTTGTCTAGCACAAATCCTTCTTGGTGATGGGATTTTTTTTTTACACCAGTGTATTTAATTTTTAAATGTCAGCTTTATTAGAAATTCTATCTTTTTTTATTAAAGAAAATAAATGTTTCATATAACTCAAAATTAGTTACAGATTATTTCAAAATAATAATAATTTCATGTAACTCTAAATTATGTATCTCTCAAAATTATTCAAAAGATTAAAACAGCACACAGCAGTGGAAATGGTCTCTTCGAAATATTCTCGCTTAATTTTCAATAAAACTATTATATATCTCTCTCTCTTCCCACATATGTGTAAACTGTGAATAACACGATTTTTTTCTTATTTTCACGAGAATTATATACTTTGTAGTATGCCGTGCACTTGTGTATTAATTTTCTTCTTTCTATAACATGAATCTACAGTTTCCACAGCTTTATTTGACATGAGTTTAATACACAAGTATCAGAAAAACGAAGCCGACGTCCTGGTCTAGGGATAGCGCGTCTTCCCCGTGATCTAGGCGTTCCAGGTTAGTCCTGGTTTGGGCATGGTTGTTCTCTTCCTTGTGTTCTCTCTGTGAAGTGCGTGAATGGACCCTTCCCCCATGTAAAAAGGGGTTGTGCAAGCGAGTGTGTGTGTGCTATCTTCATTTGAGCTAGAAGTCAGACTTCTGCCCTCGGGTGCTCAGGGGCCTTTACCCTCAGATGCTACTGCGAAAAATTTTGGCTTAAAATAATCACGATAATAATAATAAATAACACGACAAAAAAAATCAGAAAATCTAAGATATATGGAGGGATTTTCTTTTAATTTGAGCATACAAATTATTTTTTAATTTAACTACTTCTTATACTTCATTCTGAATATTATGGACAACGACGGCTTATTCAAATGTCGCTGTCATCATTTAACCATATTAAAAATTTCGAAATCTATTCCCAATAAGTATTTTATTGTATTAAAAAAAACTTTATTGTGTTAAAAAAAACTTTATTTTATTGTGTCATTCTGAGTATTGAGTATTATTTTAAAAATTTAGTTTTATGTCAAGTAGATACCTGAACAGAGTGGATCAAATGGGAGTCAGTAAAATCATTCATATAAAAGTGAAATATGAAATGCGTATTTTTTTTTTTTTCCGATCCACGTCTACATGTCACAAAACATTGTTATTCAAAACAGTTTCACAGGTTAGAAGTAATTATAACTTATGTGTGCACGAAGACAGGGAGAATAATTTTGAACACAATACTGAAGGAAGATTGAAGTTTGGTTTAGCAAAGTAATAAACGTCCTATGTACTTCCCTTTGATCATGCGGACAAAATCTATGCAAGAGTTCATTTCACTACCATGTGAACATTCTATTTAATATTTATTTCAAAAAATATGCTGTGTTTTCTCCAATTGATCAAACTAGTGAACTCACTCTTATAGAACTTGTTATTATCAATGGTTTTATCTGATAACTGGCAGCAACATCTTGGTTAATAAATCTGAAAGATATACAATTGCCCTTGTTCCACAATTGGGAAAAATTACTATAAATTTCTGGGCAATTTTTATCCCCGTAGTAATGTTAAAATTGAGTATGTCATTAATATGATATTTTCTCAATACAATCAAAAATATAAATTAAATCAATAAAATATAAAGCCCGATTTTTTATAAAACATAGTGTGTTACCAATCTTTAAGTAAATCGATAGTACGCGAAAGTGTGTAAAAATAAAAAAAAAAGTGTGTAGGTAGTTGTTACAAGTACATCTAAAATAAAATTTAGAATCATCATAGAAAATCCTTAGAAAAAAAATTAAATAATTTAAATCCTTTGAAGAAAATATTAAAAATATTAATACCTAAAGTAAATGAAAAAGTATGGGAAACACCCTGAAAGAACCAGCGCGACATCTAGACGAAAAAATAAAACAAAGTTGTATATGCACATGTTTTTCTCACTTGCCAGCTTCTCCAATTTTTTTTAAATATTAAATTTCGCTAATGTTGAGCAGGCATTAATATTTTCGAAAGGTATGTTTTTGAATTAGTTGTTTGAATTAGAAATGAATAAACATGTTGATAATCATGTCTCTTACAAATTCTTTTTTCTTTTAATAGCGATCATTTTTTTTTCCAACTGAAGTTTCAATTTAAAATAGTGTTTGCATTGAAACCTAACAAATACCAGAATCAAATATTTTCAACAAAATTAATCTTGTGATTAAAAAAAAGGACACTTTTTTTAAATTCTCGAATAACTTTGTGTAGAGATGAAAATCAAACAGATGTGCAAAGACCCAATGGAAATCAAACAGGCATCAAAAACATTATAATCACAACAGTTTTTGATTAAACAACAACAACATTGATTTACAAAACTAACAAAACTGAGTCCATAAAAGGATTTAATTTTTACAAAATTAAATTCGAAAATATAACATTGACGGATAAAGTTATAGTAACTTAGTAGATCGCAATTAAATGCCAAATATTTTTAATTCTTTAAAGGATCAAATTAAAATAGATGATTTTTAAAACACTTAATTTTACATTTTACTTTTACAAATTAAAAGAGTTCGCTTACTGCCAACTAAAAGAAAAAAATTGCGCTACGACAGAGCAAAAACAATGCAGTAGAAGTAAAAGCAGGTCAAAGTAATAATGATGCTCAAGTAAAATTTTTATGATTAAAATTGATCAATTACTGTACTTCAATAGACTTATAGCCCAATAATCTCATAGTCATCAATAAATTTGGAACTAGGGTTTAAGCAATAATGCTGTTGTGTAAACAGGGGAAGGTATAGACTATACCAAGGACTCGAAATCTCTCTCGACCGGCTCGACGAAGATAATATTGCTGAATTTCGTTCATGACTTTGTAGCCAGAAAACAATGGATGACATCGGAAGATAAGAGACATAAAATAAATACTATGCATCAGGCATTCGTTTATCTTCTGTTCAACACTGCCGGAGTCAATATAACACAAGGAACATATTAATTTTATGTTACAGTATGGAACGGAGGCTACGTTTTCAGTAATCTGTATTGTTTTCATAATGACGTATTAACTAAATCTGCAACAAATATGTTAAACTGTGAAATCCCTTAATAGATTTTGAAAGGGACGACAAAGGCACTTTTCATTATGAATGGCAAATTCAATAGGACAACTCAACTCAAAGTGAGTTTCACTCCATCAAGCCTGTTACTGAATATTGGCTTAATTTTGTCCAAAAGAAAATACGATGTTTCTATTACTCATTAAAAATATACTCAAATCATTTAAAAACATCTGTTATTTAGGAACTCATATCTACTTTCCATATCCTGTCCATATCAGTTCTATGAACCAATTTCAACTATCCATTTATTAATTCTCATTTTCATTGACCAGCTTCCCGCCTTCATATTTTACTTTTAATTCAATATATGAGTTATTTAGAAGACAATACAGTTAAATCCATTTCTTTATATATATATATTTATATATTTTAAATTTAATGAAAATCATAGTATTTGATTATAAAGAATTTACTCGTTGCATCTTTTTAGGTCAGTATACATTAATAAAAAAATATTATGTATTAATAAAATAAAAACATAAATTTTTTTTCAGTGTTTTTATTTCCTAGATTTAACCAAGATGGGTTTTTCGTGTTTTAAATCGCATTTTCCTTTTAAATGTGAATGAATATCTTGTGAATGAATGAATATATCTTTAATCCCACATTTTTCTTTTTACATAAAAAAATTAAAATTCTTTATACCATTTGTGGAACTTATTCTGATAGAGACATAAAAAATTTCCATATATTTTCAAAAGTTCGTTTTTACTAAGCGGTATACAACAATTTTCACGTCATTTTAACAATACTTTTTCACACTATTGTCTGCCGCAGATTAGTCAGATTTGGTTTTTCCTCAACAAAATCCCCCCTCCCCCCCAAAATTCAAATTGATTAACTTTGAAGAAACAATCCTTTCTCTGACCACTTATTGCTTATATATTTCATTTCAGTCGGCGTACTGGCATAGGGGTAGCGCGTGATCTGAGCGTCCAGGGTTCGAGTCGCGGTTCGGGTATGGTTGTTCTTCGTCTGTTCAATCTGTGAATGTGCCCCACTGTAAAAAGGGGTTGTGCAAGTGAATGTGATGCGTGAGTAGTTAAGACGTACTCTTGGCCCTAGTTGGCGCTACTAAAAACAAGAGACGTTCCCTTGGCTTAAAATCGCTGACTTCGTCAGCGAGCTTGTCCATGGCAAGTGCCATTAGAAACAACAATATTTGATTTCAGGCTAACGAAGTGATTCCTTTAAATCCATAATGATTATTCTTTACATTTTCCTATACGTGTTGTAATTATTATTAAAGAATTTGAACTCGAAATCTGACAAGTCTCCAAATTTCAAACCTACCTGAGGCAAAAAAGCACATTTTTGTGCTTTTTGTCTGTCTGTGAACACGATATCTCAAAAACAAATTTGGTACATGATGTAGATTTCTATCGTTTGAACAAAATCCATTCATAGGCAGTCTTTCTTTCCGGTTGTCCGTTTATAAGTTAGTACAATAACTACAAAAGCAGAAAATCATATAAATGAAATTTAGTACACGAATTTAACATCAAAAATGTAGATATATAGCAAAATCCACCAAAGGGCTGATCATTTTCGATCTGCACTTTAAGAAGCATGTATGAGCGATAATCCAAAATCACAGTAACTGTAGCGGATTGTTATGAGCGAGGATAGAACCTGGTACCTTGTGGTTCGCTGCCGAGTAACAAAACCACAAGACAAAAGTAATCACTCATGTCTCGTAGCTGTTATCTGGCTTATAAGCTTCACCACATAACGAAATATATGAAGTTTTATAATTTTTTGACTATGGTTGTAATTCTCTGTCAAATTTTGGTTTTGATCGTTCGAGAAAAAAGGATTTAAATTACACATTCAAAAGTTCAAAATACGCATTTGGTTTTCAGGTACTTGTATAATAGACCGATCCTAGCGATTGATTGCGAAAAAAAGTCGCCAAATATTCCCCAATCGCTACATTAATAAGTTCTTTCGTACCTATTGTTTGTCAATGATATACTGTTGATAGTATACAAGCACATTTATTAGAAAATACGCTAGGATGTTTTGGGGAGACAACTGGGGATGCTTTATGTTAATTTCTTCTGTTTTCATCTGGAGGAGAACTTCTTTGTGATTGTAATTTTTTTTTCTTTCTCATCCAGGGTGTCTCACTGTGTGTTTTCCCTTTCATCCCCGCTTCGAATCTCCTGTACCCCGTGGGCTTCGTCGTTGCGGAGAGAGTGCTGTACATACCCAGCATGGGGTTCTGCTTTCTAGTGGCTCATGGATGGCATCTTCTCTGTCAGAGAGAGAGGTAATTTTTCAGAAATAACGCTTTTTAACGTTAGACACCCATCTTGGTCTAGTGATAGTAACGTCTTTGTAAACGAAATATGAAGGACCGAAGCACGATCCTATTGTAGCTTAGTATTATATTTGGGGAGAGTAAATATCCTCATATCTAATATATGCATGCAGTCCATATCTTTCACTGATTATAGAGCATTGCAATTTGAATTTCTTTTCTTACTGCATACTCAGTTATTTTAGCATTGGAATTAATTAATATAAATGAAAATTATCTGAAGCGAATGAACATGTCATGTAATAATCTTTATTTCCGCAAGATACATTGCGAGCATTTAAGGATAAAAAAAATTGCTTAGGAATTTCCAAAAAAAAAAGGAATTTAGGAATTTCCAAAAAAAATTGTGTCGTTAATATGTATTCAATCTAATTTTAATGGATTCAAGCTAATCAATTCCAATTTTGTAACAAAAATATATAAAAATGGAGTGTCCATTCTCTCTAAACATTGCTTAGTAAATAATTTTTTAAATGATAGAGGAAAATATACACTCCTTGGATTGTTTGATTGGAAAAAAATCAAACTATTAAAGATTACTTTTTGCGTTGTTTAAGTCAGTAACTGCACAGCTAAAAAAAATATGAGATATAGATAAGTAGCCTCAAAGTTCTGTCAACCATATGTAATAAAATAACTTTGACGTTCTATGATTTTAGAAAAAAAAAGAGCTCCATTCTTCTGCAGAATTTATAGAACGTTAAGCTTTGGGCATCATTATTTTAAATGATTTTTAAACCAGGAGGAAAATTAAACAATCTGCGAATTCAGTTTACTCGAAACAGATATTAATTAGTTTAATATAATAATATTTGCAAGGAAAAAAGCAAATAGATACAAGGGGGGAGGGTTGGAAATTGAATTTACGGAGAAATAAATGCGTTACTCAAGTTTCGGACTTGAAAACACATCTAAACTTTTTTTAACGAAGAAATGCGGACGAAATATTTATGTTCAACGTTTCCGCATTTTTCTCATTTGTTTTTCTAGAAATTTCTTCCACTAAAGTATTTACTATATACTGTCATCAACATAGGAAGTCCGTGTCGATCCTGGTAGATTTTGTCGATAAAAAATTACCATTTCAAAGTCTTCCATTTTTTTCACAAACCTCAGAGCAAGAATACAGTCTAAATAGACATTCAAAATATTTGTGCAATTCCAATACTCACAAGTTTCTGAAATTCCTAAAGCATTACTTGTCAAAAACGAACCTTTTCATTGTCCATTTTTAAAAATTTGTTGTACTCAAGAATCAATCTATTTTATCAATAAGTAAAGCTATAGGACAAGTTTCTGAAATTGCTAAAGCATTACTTGTCAAAAACGAACCTTTTCATTGTCCATTTTTAAAAATTTGTTGTACTCAAGAATCAATCTATTTTATCAATAAGTAAAGCTGTAGGACAAGTTTCTGAAATTGCTAAAGCATTACTTGTCAAAAACGAACCTTTTCATTGTCCATTTTTAAAAATTTGTTGTACTCAAGAATCAATCTATTTTATCAATAAGTAAAGCTGTAGGACAAGTTTCTGAAATTGCTAAAGCATTACTTGTCAAAAACGAACCTTTTCATTGTCCATTTTTATAAATTTGTTGTACTCAAGAATCAATCTATTTTATCAATAAGTAAAGCTGTAGGACAAGTTTCTGAAATTGCTAAAGCATTACTTGTCAAAAACGAACCTTTTCATTGTCCATTTTTAAAAATTTGTTGTACTCAAGAATCAATCTATTTTATCAATAAGTAAAGCTGTAGGACAAGTTTCTGAAATTGCTAAAGCATTACTTGTCAAAAACGAACCTTTTCATTGTCCATTTTTAAAAATTTGTTGTACTCAAGAATCAATCTATTTTATCAATAAGTAACGCTGTCTGACCAAAGGCACTTTTATATTCCAAGTGCAAGGAAAACAACCAAACACTCCATAACATTTCCACCGTCAGCATGAATTACATTTTGACTTCAGGTATAAAACTCTGGTACGAACTTTTGTAATTAATATGATATCTATTAGTACAAATAGTATATAGTCACTTAAAAATATAAACCAATATATATACTGAGTGATTATGAAAAGAATTGCCTCGATATATGAAACCAGAACTATCATTCCTTCTCAGGAACAGAATAAAATTTTGATTCAAGGTAAGTATTTTGAGGTATGAGCTCAAGAATCATATGAAAATCAACATTTAAACTCTAACAGTTACTATTACAATGACAAAATTACAATATTTTCAAATTGCAACATCAACTTTTTTTTATTTGAATGCATTCCCCATAGCAAAAAACAATAGATAGCATTAGAACGGTACCTGTCGCACGAAAATCACCAACATCGTTAGACAGCTAAGAAGAAAAGAAAAACAATTGTAGTGTGCCTACCAGAGACGTGAAATTCAACAGATTCCTTTCGTCATGGCACTTGCTTTGGTTCTAGGCACCATCTGCCGCTTACCAAGTGGAAATGTGGTTTAAGTAGGCTGTTAGAGTTTTGATTCCCTCCGGTGGAGAAAAGGGGAAATTCTGTTCCCCTAATCAGATGTATTCGAGAAGCCGACGCGGCGACATGTACATACTCTCCCTCCCGTCTTTGTGTTGTAATGTGTTTGTGTGGTAATTTAGAAATGTCAGTGTCCATATATGCGTGAAAATAAAACCTATGAAAGTTTCAACTCCTGCTTCGTCATTAATGGAATTGTCATGCACTGACTGATCATAGGCCAAGTAGAAAATTTTGAAATACAATAAAATGTTTTGATTTCTATTGCTTCTTTTCTGTTATTGCTTCTTTGCTGTTATTGGTTGTTTTCTCTTTTCTTCTTAGTCTGTCTACCGCTGGTGATTTTTGTGATACAGATACCTTTCCAACGCTATTTACTGTTTTTTACTATGGGAAACACATTCCAATAAAAAAAGGTGTTGTCATTTGAAAATTTTGAAATTTTGAGACCGTAACTGTTAGAGTTTAACTGTTGTTTTTCATATGCTTCTTGAGTGCATATTTCAAAACACATTGAGTCAAAATCATTCTGTTCCTATGATAGTTACGATCTTATATATAGGGATAGTTTTTTTAATGTTCCCTGTATATATACAGAGAGAGAGATAGTCCTATTTTATATTGTTTGAAATACTTTAACTTCATTTCAAATTGAGAAGCTCAGTTTCGAACAAATGAAATCTAAGTTAAAAGTTACACAAGAAATTCCAACTTAGAAATCCTTCACCTTTATTTCATCGAATCTAAAAACCAGCAAAAGAGCATGCCGAAGCACTTTTTTTAATAATTATTTCTCTTGAAACTTTTAGCGAAAAGGTTATAACGTTGTACCAACGGAATAAAAAAAAGAAACTATCTAAAAAAGAAGAAAAAAAAAGAAAAGATGAAAAGAAAATTTTCACACGTTCTGAATTTCAATACCTTTGATTAAAAGACAGAGCAAAAAAAGAAGAAAAAAAATTCGAGGTAACTTACCTCGCTTTCTCTTCTACTACTTAATTAACATTTTTTTTTCTTTCATCCACCATTTTATACTTAATTTTCGAGCATTTTTTCCATGTCCTTATCAAATCACTTTTCTTCAAACACTAAAAGAAAGGAAAAAGGTCCAGAAAAAAGTTTTTTTCTTTTGAGCATTTTTTTCACCTCCTCTAAACCAAAAATCTGTCATTTAACGCGATGCTTGAGAGGAGAGCTCTTAAAAAACCATTTTGTGATTCCGCTTCACCGGATGCAGGAGGGCCATTTTGAGTAAGCAAAGTAGAAGGCCCCGAAAAAAAATATAAAATTCACGCACCAAGAGTTTGAAGGATTTAAATAAGGGCAATATGAGCGTTGGCAAGGTAAGCTTTATTCTCGAGACTCTGCAAATTTTGCACTCTGCTGCTCACATTCGATATTTTTTCCCCAACAGCAGGCTTCCGAAATAGAATTATTGCCAGTTGAGAAAACTAAGCCGAATGTTTAGTAATTATTTAATAATTGTAATAAGATTACGATAAAAGCCATCCATAGCAAAATGTTTGAATCTGGGGGTTTTTTATGCGTTAATATATTTAAAAAGTAAGAAAAGTTTTTGTCTTAGAAGAGTGTAACTAATGACCACAAGCCAACCAAAGTAAATATATATATGTAATATATATATGTAAGATTATTTTTGTTTGAAGCAGGATGCAGGTTGGAATACATTGAGGAGATATTTTACATTTTTAATTTCGTTTTATTCTCTCCCGGGAGACAGGTATGATTTATTTAGAAGGCGCAGCACGGCACAAAAGCAGAAATAAGAAAAGGGGCGAAACAAATGATCACTAATCTTATATAACATGTGATTTCCGGCCACGCGCCAATTCAATACACGTAGTGACCTTTGACAAGGGCCTCGAAGGGATCATTTTCACTTGATACGTAGAATGATGGGGCAGTAATTTTTACACGACTTCAGTGGAATGAGATCAGAAAATGAGAGAATGCAATTACTATGGACTAAATTAAGATAAAGCTTTGGAATTTAATTTGGTTTCAATTAAGAGTTTAAATTATCATTACACACACACACACACACACACACACACACACACACACACACACACACACACACATATATATATATATATATATATATATATATATATATATATATATATATATATATATATATATATATATATATATATATATATATATATATATATATATATATATATATATATATATATATATATATATATATATATATATATATATATATATATTGATGTCCATGAATTATTGCTTTCAGAACGGCTCGCAAAACAGAAGGTAAAATTTTAAATATAACAAATTAAAATGACATTTCAAATCTTAGTATTAACAATAATAGGTCAATCATAAATAATGCAGAGCTTTAAGCCAAAAACTGCAGAACTTTTCACAAAATCTTAGAAAATCCTCAAAACGTATAGGCTGTAATTAACACACTTCTAACTGTTCCTAATTCATTCCTTTCAAAATTATGCTAGGCTAACAAAAAATTCAAAATCGTTCTTAACGACAAGAAGTTCAAAATTATACTTAACAGCAAGAAATTTAAAATTACATTTAGCAACAAGAAATTCGAAATTATGCTTAGCAACAAGAAATTCTAAATTATGCTTAGCCAAAAGAAATTAAAGAATTTTCTAAGCAAAAAAAAAAAAAAAAATCACATTTATTTTTGGCAACAGGAAATTCAAATTTGTTCTTGGTAACAAGAAATTCGAAATTATATTTAACATCAAGAAATTAGAAATTAGCAATAAGAAATTCAAAAATATTGTAATGTCTTGATCTAGGCTGATCAAATAACGAAGCAGAATTTCCAGACAATTCTTTATTTTACAGTCCTATATATACAAAGAACAACTTGTTCTAATCTTGGTTAAATAAATAGTTATTTACACCTGTAGTAGAAGATACAACAGTCAAAGTCGAAGGCTTTCTTGAAACTCAGTTGGTTCTCGGAATCCGAACTCGTGGGCTTAATCCAACAGTCCGCCTGCAATTTGTTTCTTCTCTGCTCTTAAAAAAAAAATCTCCGCACTTTATTTCGCACTTTATTATTACAATCTCCACCTCTTAATTTACATTGGTCATTTGAGCTCTCTTTCGGCCAATCGGGGTTCAGCAATATGCTCTTTCAGCGGCGCCAGTCGGTCGTGGGAAGGTCCTTTGTGTGACGCACCTTTCACAACTGACGATTCTGAAACACGGAGTCCTTTCACAATGAGAAACATTTAGCATCCAGATGTTTGGACACCCCTTTCTCTTTGAAGGTACGATCAATACCTCTTTGACGAGGAATTCCACATGTGGTCTTTCACTGTAGTCGCTAATGAACAGATGCGGGACCACCCAGGTGAAAAAATCCACCATCTGGCTATCTCGAGGATTTAAAAGCGTCGACACAGCTGGCTGTAAATGTCTTATCAGTACTGGGAAATGGGGAATGTTTCAATATTCTCTGCAAGGAGAAATTCAAAACTACTCTTAGGAGCAAGAGATTCAAAGTTATTTACAAAGAGATTCAAGAAATTCGAAATTATTCTTAGCGAATCGAAATCTTCTTCTATTACAACAAATTCAAAAATATACAAAGTATTTAATCTTGAAAATACTTAAATACTT
Source organism: Argiope bruennichi (assembly GCF_947563725.1). NCBI lineage: Eukaryota > Metazoa > Arthropoda > Arachnida > Araneae > Araneidae > Argiope > Argiope bruennichi. The sequence continues at coordinate 40,456,580 of NC_079158.1, read as the reverse complement.
ATCTTAGAAAAAGTATTTAATCTAAGAAATTCAATCCTTATGCCAAGGGCTTCATAATAGGAAAAAAAAATCCATGCTTATACTGAAACATTTCTTTAAAAAAATTCAAACTTTAGCTGAATACTTACTCTTAGCTACAAGAAATTCAAGGTAATTCTTCATCTTAAAAGCACGAAATTCATACTAACGAATAACTATATATTTAAAATAATTCGGAAAAACCAAAGACACGGTCCCTCTGTTGCAACCGCTGTACCAATTTCATTGGCTTTAAGTTCATATGAAAACTTGCGGCCCTTAAATATCAATGATCTCTTGCCCTCCATTAATTCTCATTTACGAGAGATATCCCGAAAATAACACCTCGATATAACAACACAACAACTGGATTGTTTTCACCGATTAACTTTGCCATTTGCGTACATAGCTAAAGAATCAGAATACTTTACATTCGTTGCGAAAATATAATTTTAAATAATGTTTTCATACTCCTTGAAAAAAATATTGCCATCAAAGTTGGTTGGTATGATTAAATTAATCTTAATATCAAAGGAGAACAGAAATATTGATTTAGGTCTTTTAAATATTACGTAAAATCTGAAATCAGCTGGATTGGTGTACGGTAGAAAGCCCAATAGGCTCAATAACGGATAAAGATTTTTCAACGTGGAAACACGTAGAAATTGATAAATAGCATGTGCATTGATAATAAACAGCAGTAAGAGCAGAAAGAGGGAATTCGCAATATATCAACACTCTAAAGAGAGACTTCACTGACCTACTCACGTCTCTCAACTCTACAATTTAACTACAGACAGAATCTCGTCTGCATGCCACCGATTATAGAGGTCACAGGACATCAGAAGTTTTAATAGGACAGAAATATTCTAGAACAAACGAGGAAATTGAATCCCAATGATGCTATCGTCAAGATTCTTGAATATTCCGAATCCTTTTTCTTTGCCGCTTAAATAGCCTCAAGTTTGTCGCCAAGGGTCATTGATTAGACATCCATTCAGCAGCCATTATTATATCATCTTCCTTTCCAGGAGACTTATTAGGCAAGGATGCAATATTACAAATTTGTATTTCCTGGATGTGTAAAGATATTGAGCCGTTTGGAAGAAAGAGAATTATTTAATAGAAGAAGGAGAATTGTTTCGTCTGAAAGGAAGAATAGTACAGTATATTGTTGTACCTTTGATCTGCATTTATTATAAAATAAACATAAATATTTTTTTTAAAAAGTAAGGAATTTTTTTTTTACATAAAATGCTAAGTAATTTATTTTTAATTAAATGTCACGTTTTTATGCATAAAACTAAATTATTTACAAGAGTACCTAGATTTTAAAAAGTTCTTTCTTTTAAAACATACTCATTATGCTATTATTTAATCAATGAAGAAAATCTATATTGAATTTTATAATTTGAAAAAAAAAAAAAAAAAAAAAAAAAAAAGGATTCACTAGTTTTAGAATTTGTCTTTTCTGAACTTTTTTATTAATATAACAATGTTCATTTTCAAAACCTTTCTATGGGTGTTTTTTTTTGTTTGTTTGTTTTTTCTAGTTTAGGGACATTATTTGATTTGAAAGCCTGTGAGGCTAGTTTTTTTTTAGTCCAACATGATAATCTTTGATTTAACCTTGGATTTACGAAGCTCGTTCCAAAATAATATTCGTTTGATTTTAGACGGAGTAATATTATCGATAAACTACGTTAAAATCATAAAAATAATGCTTAAAAGATTGAAAAATTTTCTGTCTATTTCAATCAAACATGAAATTTGCACTTTATGATAATTACGCCTTTTCAACATTTGAAGCCAACAACTACCCTAGATACAGAATAAAATTTTGAATAACCTTAATGTTGCTCCGAAACGGGACATAAAAAAATTTATTTTCATCCCGTTTGTTAAAACTGTTAAGAAACTATTCAACTTACGATTGTTGTGGATTAGTAAGTTGCTTCAAATGATTTCTACATGGAAGAACAAAAGTCTTCACTTAATTATTATTTCCCAAGTAGTTGAGATTTCGAATTCGGCAAAATTATTTCTTGAGTTATCCTTAAATTAATGTAATGATGTCGCAAGCAGCCTTCTCATCAGTCGCTTTTAAGATGGTGTTTAATTCATTCAGCTTCCAGCTTAGTTCCTCTGAGAATAAATGTCTGCTTTCATCACAACTGAAGTGTTAATGTCTGTTTTATAGAAACAATTTCATCTGGAAATAATTTTCCAGAATGCCCATTGGATACCTATAGAATATTTACATATCATTAGCACGCTTCAGTCTTATATAATATATATATTGAATTCTAAATACAGCTTAGTGCATTTTTTTACATTATTATTTTCTACATTCCTAGTATTATCTAGAGTTCATTTTTAAATTTTAAAATTTCGCACTTAGGATATAAGACAGATTAAGACATATATATAACAAGGAACAGGGTGTCCCATAAGGTACGTAACGTTTAATATTTATAAATTCGAATGGAACACGGCATGACGAGTATTTTGATGTATAACATGTGAGGATCCCCGAAAATAGCGTCATAGTCTAACTAAGATGTGAAACTTGTGTCATGGAAACTTCAAAAAATGAGAAATAAAGTGAAAGTCAATGTTTATTGAGAACTTTCAATACAACAGATTTTCGAAATGTCGGCCGTGACATGGTTAAGTCTGGAATAGAAATTCGCAACTGCTTTCTGCAAAACATCTGTTGCAATTTCCTTGATCTGGGTTTCAATTGCTGATTTCAATTCGTCCATTGTCGAAGGCTGTGTGAGATGCACTGTGTCTTTCAAACGTCTCCATAAAAAATTCGTACGGGTTAAGATCCGGTGAGTAAGGTGGCCTCTCTATACGATTTCCTGTTCTCATAACGGAATCCAATCCGATCAATACATTGTGAAAATGTGCTGCTACGTTATCGAAGTTTCTCTGAATCTGGTGAGGTCTAGCACCATCTTACATAAACCAATAATCGCTTATCTTGTTTATACCATAATAGAATCAGATGACATAGTCATTCAATACGTCAAAATAAGCTTCACCGGTGACATTTTCGATTAAAAAAAAACTGTCCCAGTGATGCCTTTGGCAGATAACACACTTCAAACTAGGAGTCTAAATGGGTGCAATGAACGAACTATTGTATGATAAAGATTTTCAGTTGCCCAGAACCTCCAGATCTTTTTGTTAACATATTCTTGGAGGTGGAAATGCGCCTCATTACTGAACCAGATCCGATTAAAATCAATTTCCCCATATTCAACCTGATTAATCATCGCGCCTGCAATATCAAACCTCCTTAAACCATCCAAATCCGTCAATGGTGATTGATTTAAATTTCGTAAGGGAACAGAGCCGTATAAAAATTTACATATTCACTTACAGACGCGCTTTTTTTCTCATTGGATGCCACAAATTGTTGTGCAATCGTCGTATATAACGTAAATTATAATACTAATTGTCGAATTCGTAACTAACGTTCTAGAGTATTCGGGGATGCCATATGTTATACATCAAAATACTAGTCTTGACGTGTTCTATCCGAATTTGTAAATAACCATAATATATACTAGGAAGGATTCCACCGTTTCCAACCTAAAGCATTCGGCGTTAGCGGAAGGGTTGCGCATAGGGGAATATTATGAAGTAAACATTTTTGTTCAAAATCTCCAGAAAAACATCCGTGTTTAGCAGTGCGGATAATATATTTCTTTTGAAATTTTTTTATGCTTTTTGTATCAATAACCATTTTAATACTAATTTTTATTTTTAAAATATGTTGAAATTTCTCAAAACATATTACCTTTTATATATTTTCAGTAATTTTGCCTAATCCAATTTTCAGTTATTTTTTCTTTGGTAATCACAAAATAAAAAATGATTATTAAATGGAAATTTGGCAACTAAATATAAATTCAAGAGATTCGAAAATACGGGGAAAAGCTTTTCCATTTAAAATGTCTAAATCTCTGCGAATAATATTTTTTTTTATTTTGTTAAAGAAATGCAGCTTTAAATTCTTTTGCTTTTATTAATATGATAAATTTTGCATTTTAGAGCAGGCAACTCTTTCGTGGATTTTGAAAATTCTATTTAAACGCTTATGCTTCGGCATCAAAAATTTGAATAAATTGAAATAATAGTGGATAGCACGCTATTTTCAGAATATAACAGAATTCTAAAAGAATGACATATTTCAGCAAGAAAGAACATTTAGATATTCTGACGATTTATGCTGAATGTAATAGCCAGTCTAGTAGCAGAAGAATTCAAACGTCGTTTTCTGAATTTCCAGCATCCTTATTAAGAAGAGTATTTACAAAACGGTTTAGAAATCACAAACTACGAGTCCTTAATTCACCAGAGAAAAACGGAGAGGATAAGGTTTTATATACCTGATGCAGAAATTAGTTTGTTTCAAGTTATCTTCATGAGGTTCTATGAGCAATCAACGCAGAACTGAACATTCCAAAACCTACAGTGTAAAGAACATTTTGATATAGTAATTAGTTTCACACAATATTCGTCGAGTCCATGGATTCCACGATACCACAATTGCATGGAGAATTATATGATCGACATTTAGAATCTTACCGTTGGGCCCAACTTCAGATGCATTTTGGTCAGGTGGGTGTTGCTTTAACTAGGATAAAAACATTAACCTTCAAAATTATCGCTATAGGAATGGTAAAAATCGATTATTTTTTTTTTTTTGTACAAGAGTTTCATCGTTAGTGTTCTGTTTTCTATAAATATGGGATTAGACACCTTTAAAAACTCGTACCATTTTGTAAAACAATGTATTGAATAATTATCGATATATATTCAGCTAGATTAATTGTTGTTGCTGTTTCTAATGGCTCTTGTCTACACAATCCCATTGACTTTAAGAAATCATTTGCGGTTTTAAGCCAATTGTACGTCTCTTGTTTTTACAGTAGCACCATCTATGGCCAAGAGAACGACTTAGCTACGCACACGTCTCAGCCCTTTTTAAAAGGAGGACTTCATTCATGCATTTCATTCACTCATCCACAGATAGTAATTTAGACCTGATTCAGAGAACGATCACCCCGATCCAGTACCCCCAGTGGTATTATTCTTGCCTTGTAGGACTTTGTGACCACGACAGATTTATACTCGCACCAGCCACCACACACACGGAGAGTCTTCGGCCGCCGGGGTTTTAACTCGCAACCCAAGGGAATCCAGCTCACTACCAACCAGGCTATCCCAGCCTTTAGATTAACTGACATTATATTCGAACTAAGGGATGAATGCCTTTGACAATATAGTTCGATATATCTTTGCCAATAAAATCACAAAGCCTCTCTTTATGTCACAAGTAATGAACTGGTTCCCATCTACACAAATATTGTTATTGAAAATTTGTATACACGCATAAGAATAAATTTGAAATTATTATTTTTTTATTTTGCCCTTTTAATAACCTTTTATATTATATTATCTCTGAAAATATCATTGAAAGACAGGCACAAACATCAGTCTGAAGTATTGAAAAATGACTTTAGTCAATAAATTTGCAAATTTTGCAGAATTCTCTGCAAATTTTACAAATAGAATCAGGAAACTTTCTGTCCTTACAAAAGAATGTAAGAAAAACATTCTACTCATTGACATTTTCTGGCTGCGTAAGCACTATAAAAATTAAATTTTCTAACTTTTTATTGGTCTCCTTTACAAAATTCAAAATATTTTCATACATTTAGGTGTCTTATTTAAAGAAACTTTGTATTTAGAAATATACATATTTCAAAAGTTAAGAAAACAAACATTTGAGCCACTTTTTAATAATCCTAAATATATCATTGCAAAAAAAGTTAAATAGTAAGATTATAAGAATAAAGAAATTCCAATAGAGTATTCATTGAATAAATAGAACTTCTTCGTTTTTAATTAATTTTTATTCAAAGAGTCCATTTAGAAAATTCACTCATCGTAGGCATACTTTTAGATAAGGAAAAGAATGTTGCAATTAGTATTTACAGTTCATTTAGGCTTTCATTAAATGTTGCATTTTAAATTCCAAGCAGAAATTAAATAATTTTAATTAAAAGAATAGAGCTTAAATGTTTAACATTCCACTTTCATATCAAATATTTCTTCTAAACTGAAAAGCACATAATCGTGGAAACACAATTCTACTAAAACAGTTCAAGAGAAAAATCCTTGTTTACAATTTTTATACCAGTTTGATACTTTTCTCGTAAAGAACAGTAAACATGCATTCGATTTTAGCGCATTCGGTTTTCGAAATTTTATTCTTTGTTTACAGGCCTAGATTTCTCATCCAGCATTTCTTCTTCTTTCTTCAAAAAAAAGTTCAAAATAAATTTCGAAATATTCGCTTTCCAAGTAAATGCATTTAAATATAAACAAGTAAAGGTTGAAAATTTCTAAGAAGACGTAATTAAAAATAAATATGGCTTATTCTGAGTAAAACTAGTAAATAAATGAATTCCCTGTCGCTTCCTTACGCCTTAGTAGCATTCGAGAAAAGAATGGTAAACAAACGAACAAAATTTCTTTTAACTTATGGTAAAAGGCATTGTGCTTTGATTAAACATTCTAAAAGGTTAATTTCATTTCAGTAGAAATTCTCTAAATATTTTTTAAAAATGAAAATTAAAATGCAGGTTTAAATATAATTACTTAGAATTTAAATATATTCATTTTATTTAATTTTCTTTTTTTAAGCGTTAATTAATTTATATTAAAGATTTATTTATACTTTATTTTAGCGGAGATGTGCAAACTCGTCTTTTTGCCTTCACTTAATTAACAAATTTCAATTTCAGATAGTAGTATTGTAACCCTGTGGTTTCTACTTTCCATGCGATCCATGCGAAAATGCTCACTATATCGTAATTCTCAGTAGTAATTTTTGGAGGAAAAAATATTTTAATCTGTTGCTATTTATATCCTTATATTTAATTCTTTGTTGTTATTTTTGGCAAAAGAAGCATGATAATCTTGTGTAAGCCAGATAAAAGCTGCGAAACACGGGTAGTTGCTTTTGTATTGTGGTCACGTTACTGGGCTGCGAACCACAAGATCCCAGATTCTACCCTCGCTCAATTCAATCCGCCACATTGGTGATCTCGGACGATGAACCTTCAACCTTCGTACAGCTGTTGTGGCGCCGTCTACCCGCAGCAACCCACATTCATCAGATACACTTGACGCAGCAACACAAAGTCGTCAGACTCACTTGACGCAACAGCAACCAATCACCCACGCACGCTCGCTGCTACTCAAATGGGTACAAGCGCATTAGACTTAACAGCTAATACATCATCACTCAACAAACATATCGTTTGTATCATCTCCGACTCACTAGAGGGAGATTACTGTGGTGAAAAGCTTATAAGCCAAATAACAGCTACGAAACACGAGCAATTGCTTTTGTATTGTGGTCTTGTTACTCGGCTGCGAACCGCAAGGTCCCAGGTTCTATCTGTATATGCTTATAGCCGTATATTTGAAAAAATGTCATAATTTTCAATCCTTTTAGAGAAAATGATGTAGTAACATGTATTTATTTAAACTAGCCGCCTTTGGTGACCAGTATGTTAGCATAGATTATTAAGTTTTTAGGCTGTTTAATTATTAATTTGGGATGCATTTCTTTGAAGAAAGCTTTTCATCTTGTGATTCGATACGACTAAAACACATGAATTAAATTAAAACAGTTTACTGCAAGTTACAGAGTGTATATATTATAAAATATAGCGGAAAGGAAGGCTAAATCCTAGGGACGGGTACCGCCAAATTTGGCGCCAAACTTTAAAGATAAAGTCGCCAGCGTCTCTTGAAAATAGTCATAATATTGAGAAATAAAATTCTGAAGATTACAGCATCCGCGGGGCTTGGCGAGAAAAATTTGGCGGATAATCACCAAATGCTACCCTTCCTTAGAACTGTACCGAAAGGAAAATCTTACCATGGATTTAATGACTGGCAAAAGCACGTGCTTGATTGTTTAGGCAGAGAGTTTGAATTCCACCAAAATTTTAAAAACATCTTTTCAGATAGAGTATCAAATAGAATTAAAAATATTATTAAAGTTGCATGAAAAATGGTACTAAAATGAAATTTATATCATTGAAAAGGTCGTTTTGTTTAGTCTTAAGATAATGCAAAAAGCAATTTTTATATCGTAATTGTTTTGGAAGATATGAGTATCAATTTCCGTAGGCGAGTCATAACGATTACGGCTAGACTTAAATTTATTATAGGAGCGCCAAAAATGAAAACATTTTGGGGCGACTTTTACCAAATGTAAAAATGACAATTTTTTATTCTAACTTTAAAAGTTGTTTGTTTGTATTTCTGGAATACATCAGACATTTTTAGAGAGTTTTTGAACGATTGACACGATTTTAACGTGCTTTCTGAGAAATCGTACATTAATTTTATGTCTTTCCACGATGGCTTGTCTGGCAATGTTAAATCTATCTTTGAACTTGATTGAATTTTTTGTTGAAGTCAATTGTTTGATTTCTCTAATATCTTCTTTCCTCTGATTGAATGTCCTCTTTGGCGACATGGAAAACTATATCCAAAACACATCTAATCATATTTTGTAGCTCCATTAAATAGCTAAGAAAAGTGTTTGATTCAATACAGCTGCAAAACTGCTCAATGAATGTAACAGTCAGAAATTCGCATGATGTTTTGTTTATACATGACTGTTGCCATTCGACAGTTAGTAATAAGGTCGATTTCTGTGTCATGCACGTTAGCGTTTTATATCACCTTCGGCGACACTCTATTCACCAACCATATTAATATTATGGTTGAACCGGAGTTTAACACCCTTCTTCGCCAAGATATGATAACGCGCCAAAGCTGGCAATCTTCGTTTCCTCCACATTGGCAAACCTATAATATTTCGCCTTTACTATGCGCTATGATAGGACATCTGCTCCCTCGCTTTTGAATATTTCGCAAAACACGGCGCAAGACCGTTGTTGGCGAGTTGGCGATTTTTGAAAATTGCGCCAAACAGGGGGTTAAATTGCGGTCGTACTAATATTATTAACCTAGTCAAGTCCAATATCAATGTAACTATATTTTTTAAAAAACACTGTTTTAAATAAAACTTGAACAATTTTGATTAGTTAACAATGCTTGCAAATTGGTGACATCGGTCTATTTGTTAAAATTGAGCATTTTGATGAAATACATCATATCAGAATAAAAGAAAGGTGTCATCTTAAATTACATTTATTTGATAATGATAGAAAATTCGGAATGATTGTTTATCTTACAAAGTGGTGATATTAATATAAGAAATCAGTCCAGTTATTAAAGTTGGAGTCTAGGGGATATTTTTACAATATCTCTCAAAACCTTAGTACAATAGAGGGTTAGGTGACCACTTATAATGTATTCAGGAATCAAAAGCTATGATATAAAATGAAAATTTTCTAAATCAGTACCATATTCGGCGTAGGGAACTCTGTCGCAAGTATTTTCCATAAAGAATTTTTAAATTTCACTTATTTTGAAAATGAGGGAACAACCAACAACTGATGATAAATCTAGGGTTCATGAGTTTTCATATGAAACAAAATTGGCAAATCGGAGTGATGGCTGGAGGATTGATTCCCGATTATTTGAAATATATAGATGTTAAATAACATAATGTCTAATGATTAGGTTTGAGAATAAATATATATATAGCTCATATTTTTTTATGTGTTTGAGGTAATATTTAATGAGTGAATTTTATTCATTTACACTATCACTCATAAGACAGTGATAAAATATCGTGGCTTATTCGAAAGAAAAATACATACGATCTCAAAATTAAAGTAATATAATGTTATTATGACGCAATTGACAGAATGGCGTTACAGCTCTAACATGAATATTTTTTTGTTTTTTAAGGACAAATCTCGTACGCTCAATTGAAACAAAAGTACCATTTATCTGCTGTTGCCAACAAAAAAAATAGAAAATTTGGTGAAAAAAATGGCATTTCGACCCATAGAATTCAGGACCTTTTCTTTAAAAAAAAAAGCGTTTCTTTTTAATTCATTGGTAATTAGTTTCAAACCTGATTACCAATAAAACTACTTTCGAAAAAATGGCAATACAAATTTTGAAAATCGTGATTTCATAGCTCATATCGTTACAAACCTGTAATGTTGCTTCCCAGCACGGTTAGTTCTATCACCGGAAAGACCGATTTACAATCATCTGTATTGGATGCTGCTCGGGTGCAGAGCCAGTAATCCAAAATTTGGCGACCATTTGGTGACTTGGTGATGAATTTGGCGACAAAATAGATAACGCTGGAAACTCCCAGAAGGTTCTCGGCTCGCCTCCCGAGAACTATAAAAGGACGGCAGTCTGAAGCTACAATGAATTGAATCGTAGTCGGAGTCGTAGACAAGTAACGAGTCGTCGGGAGGATAACGAAGCAAGGCGGAATTGTCCAGCGTTGTGTGGAGCTCAAGCGAGCGCTGAAATGCTGTTTGCCTAGTCCTGTTGTCTATTGTAGAAGCAGCGTCGTGTCGTATGTGGAGTAGCCAATCGTGTGGTAGTGAGTCGGCAGTTGGATATAGCTAAAGCGAGGAGTCAGTGGAGAATTTCAGACGTTTGGAGAGACCGTAGAGCGAAGCTCCGAGGATCCCCTCTCCTGCTGGATTCTGTCTGACCGCTTTGTGTGCTGTGGTAGATTACTACTTGTGGGCTACTGTTTGCTGTAGTGTGCTGCTGTGTGATGTCCTGTGTTCGTCTCAGCTGTGTATTTGTCGTCTTATATTAGTGTCTTGGTGTTAACCCTTTCTAGGGCTGTGGAAAGTATGCTTCCCACCAAATTTATCAATCTTTGTATGAAATTATGTAGGTTGGCATAAGTTCTGACAAATATTTTTAGTAAGTCAGAAACTTAGATGCTTCAGTTCTTTATCTCAGACAAAATGACATGTCTTGATTTGTTACTTAATTATCAATTAACCAAATTAATTAATTAATCAAATTAAATTTATCTAATAAGCTAAATGAATCCCTTTTCTTATTCTAAGTTCAAGCCTAAAAATATTTTAATATAATATGATTAGAAAAAAAATGTCCTTTAAAGGGTTAAATAAACGTCGTTATTGTTTTCTACTGAGGCCTGCTGATTGTCTATATGTCTGTTTCCAATGTCTATATGTCTGTTTGTATAGATATATATGTGTCTATTTATAAAAAGATTTCTTGAAAAATCACAGATATTTCACTAATTCCAAGAAATGATCAAGCTTGTTTAACAACTCAAATAAAATTTCTTCCCACAATGCAAATTTCTTATCGAATAACAAATTTTATAATACAAAAAATACAAATTTTATCAAAAAGTTTTCCGTAACATATGAATCGACAAATTTAAGTAAATTAAAGCTAAGTGGAACATTTTCTTATCTGAAAACATAAATTTTGTTACAAAATAAGGTGAATTTTGTTACAAAATACAATGATTCAAAACTATACAGATTTTTTCTTTTTTCAGAAAGCATAAATTTTTTCTACAAATGTGTGTTGTGATACTCTTGTGCCTTAATATTTCAAAGACCATTAAACGCAACCTAGACTGGTAAGTTACATTTTTTAAATAAAACTGAAGAAAATCAAATTTTTAATTCATTTTTTATAACCTTATTCAGCTAACAGATTGCAAATTTTAGGAAAGACGAAGAAACCCTATTTCAGTCTGGATTACGAATTACAAAAGAAAATGCCAAACTGTACAATAATTTAGGACACGTTATGGAGGCAAGAGGAAAATATGAGGACGCCTTGCAGTTATTCCTGAAAGCTGCAAAGTAAGTATTATCTAAAATATTAAAAATACTGTTCTTATTCAATTGCAATTAAAGGCCTCGCTGGAGGCCTCGAACAGGAGGATTTCAGGCTCGAGATTCGATTCCACCGAAAAATCGTCGTGTAAGCAGGTCTGGTACACCCCAAATCTCTCATGGCCAGAAGTCTTCCCGCTGGTATGTTGTGGTGTGGAAGTTTGGAAAGGGGGTGACAGCTCAGGTGTCGCCCTCGTCATCTGATCACTGTTAAAAATTACGAGTTCCGTCTCAAAACAGTCTTTAAGTTGGGACGTTAATATAATTGAACTGAACTCAGCTCTTTGCAATTAAAAAACGGATTTCTCCACTTGATTTCGAATTACTTGTCCATACACTATTAGTAGAAAATGTCCAAAAGCATTGCTGCTATATCTGTGCGATAGTAGCAGCATTTAGAATGTCGGCCAACATCTTGGAGATATCGTATAATATCTTATGCTGATAGTGGTAACCCATGGATTGAAACAGCACAACCTTAAATTTATTTCAAAACGTTCATTTCCCTTATTATTGATTTCCTTGAAGATGTTTTTTATTAACCCATAATATTGCATTAATCTAAGTTAATCTAAAACTACAAGTATTTTACTTAGTTTCATTCTATAAATTAAATAAATTTAATTTATTTTAAATGAAATAATTAATTAAATAATAACTACTTTTTTAAAATCTCAATATAATTATATCAGCTTATGAACGTGAAATTCTTTCAGGTGGAAATTTTAATCATTAGAAATTCTTGTAGATAAGAAATTTCAAGCATTAATCAAATGATCATCGTCACGTGTAAAGAACACGTGTTCATTCTCGACTAAAATATCAATTCTCTTAAATAATTACGTGCTGCCATCTATCGGTTAAAATGTCACTAATAATTTAAACAAAGATCCATTTCGTAACTGGTAAATTCCTAAGAGTAAAAAGAATATTTCTAAATGAAAGGGGGGAGAAGAAAGAATTAAATGGAAATTGAATAAAAGTCTTATAGTGTAAAAGTCTCATAAATAAAAAATATTATACTTTTTAATTTATTAATCATTAATTCAAATAGAGCACTTCAGAGAGAATAAATGGATATCTATAAATAAATATTCAGGTGGAGGATTATGAATATATACCTATAAATAGTTTATTATTCTTCAATATTATATGAATATATACGTATAAATAGCTTATAATTCTTTAATATTTGTGAAATTACATGTTATTATGTTAATAAGCAGAACTAATAATAAATATTTTAAATACATATCAGAGAAAAGAGTCACAAGCAAATATTCTAAAGCGAAAAAAAGCATTATTATGTTTTAAAAATGAAAAAAAAATATATAAAAATAAATTATGGATGGATACTCATTATTGTAATAAATGTTGATACTGAAATCTCAATTTAATGTACCCCCAGCTAATTTATTTAAAACATAGTTTGCCTGTATTCAGTTTTCCAGTGGTGCATTTTGACTTGGCAACTGAAAAGGGCGATTAAAAAAAATCGTCAAATAAATAAGTTTGCAGAAAAAAATCTATAAATTATAAATTACAAGATTAGGATGTTGCGTTTGCTTTTAAGTGTCAAAATGGTTATTAAATAAATTAAAGGTATAATAGTGTTAAATAATTAAAAGAAGAAAAATTAGTCAGTTATTTATGATGTATTGAGATATTAATTATACATTTAACTAATTATGATACAGTGTTCTTGAAATATCCCATAAAATAATAATTTTCAATATTAGATTTATTTCAAGTTCATTTATTTCATTGTAACCTCATCGTAATTATTAATTGCAAGTAAGGAAATCGCTAGTAATAATTATGGTTAATTTTATTAATAATAATTAATCATTATAATTATTTATGATTAAAAAAGGCATTATTTTAGTTACTTTTTCCTTAAAATTCAATTAAAATAAATAATTAACACGCAGATTAAGTTTGTTGGAATATGATATTTGTTGAAATTTATTGAATTGTGAAAATAAATTAACATTAATAAAAGAGAATCATGAAGAAATCTAGAGCCTCAAAATCCTAAAATCTGCCTCTGCGCTTATCCTATATTCTGCTAATGGCATTTGAACAAGAAATTTGTATTAAATATAGCACTATTTTTAAAAAGCTTTAACAGGAACATTTCCTGAAAATATTATAATTTCGACTGATGAGTATGATCACATTTACTTTCACAATGTACATGTGAAATGTAATTAATGTGTGTAAAATTAATTGTGTGTAAATGTGATCACATTTACTTTCACAATGTAAATGTGAAATGCAATTAATGTGCGCAAAATTAATTGTGTATAAATGTGATCACATTTACTTTCACAATGTAAATGTGAAATGCAATTAATTTGTCTAAAATTAATTGTGTGTAAATGTGAAATGTAATAAATGTGTGTAAAATTAATTGTGTGTAAATGTGATCACACTTACTTTCACAAAGTAAATGTGAAATGTAATTAATGTGTGTAAAATTAATTGTGTGTAAATGTGATCACATTTACTTTCATAATGTAAATGTGAAATTTAATTAATGTGTGTAAAATTAATTGTGTGTAAATGTGATCACATTTACTTTCGCAATGTAAATGTGAAATGTAATTAATGTGTGTAAAAATAATTGTGTGTAAATGTGATCGCATTTACGTTCATCAAAATTATTTAAAATGCTTTCATCATTAAAAGAGTTGTAATGTCAGAGGATATGTCAGAATATTGATATCCATATGTTTATGCAAACGTATAGCAATTTATAAAAAAATAAGAATTTGAAAATAAAATAGATATTCATTTCATTTTTTCCAATGAGTAATGAATTGTTCCCTTTCCGGAATTTAGAGTGACAAACAATTTTATAATTGGAAACCCACCAAACTTTATTAATAATAGCATTATTATTTAATACTCACTTCTCTCATGCATATTTTTTTTCTGACCACCATATTTCTCTAATAATGTACCGTACATTTTTCAGCTGCGCATATGCATAAGTGCCCTTGAAAGATGCAGATGTGTGTTAGAGGTCGAGCGTAATTGCGCCTCCGAACATTGTGCGGGCCGAGGTTTCGAAAGTGTCACTGTCTCATCAAACAAATGCAATCTCTTCAGCGTATTAACAGCTGTAAACCTTAATTGCGAGATATTACATGAACAGCTCAAAAGAGGAAAACAAGATATTTTAGCTCATATAAAGAAGGGGAAATATTGCCAGCTGCATGGATAAAGTGAAAATGGAAACTGTATCCGTGCAACCTAGAAACAGATGGTCGAAAGTTATTATGTAATTATAAGTACGCCTTTCCTGAGTTTGCCGCGATTAATTCGTTTTCTATTTGGTTGACCCTCTCAGAAATATTTCTAAATCGAATGCGTTAGCTTATAAACTCCTTGTATTGAAGTGACCAGATTTTTAGGATTCACGAATTCTTGAAACTGTTGATTGAATAAACGGTTTTTATAATGCCCGGATTTTAATAAAATTAGTATTATTATAAATATTATGCTCCGGTATTATTGAGAAGTTAAATTATAAGTAAATGTCTCATATTTAAAAAAAATATAAATTACCCCGATTTAAATTGCAAAAATAGACAAAAACATTTATCATAAAAATTCAGCTTTTGCTATGCTAATTTAGAGAACAGATGTCCCAGACACTCAAAACAGTCTTAATTTTTTTTTTTTTTTTTAGCGATCAAAATGTCCAGTATTTGAAATAAATGTCCTAGGCGACCCGCTTTTCACTTCAGAATCAGTGAGTAATAAATGAGCATTTGCGTCGTCAGTAAGTAAAATGTGCTGAGAACTCAGTCAATAAGATATTTAAAAATGCTATTAAATTTAATTCTTTCTAAAATCTGCTTCTGGAGAATTATATTTCACTGCCATATTATACAAAAAGATATGACCGATCTAATTCAACCAATATAAACGGAATCAGTAAAAAAAGTAGTAAAAACAAAAGACACTTCATTTTTTGTTTCTTTTTTTATCTTCTTGGATTTTTAAAATGTGTTATAATAATTAACTAATTCAGCCTTTCCTTTTTTTTTTGAAGTGTATGTGTGTGTGGGGGGGGGGGGGGTAGAGAGGGAAAACATTGACCTCTTATAATTAAGCTGGATTGTATGTAGAGTTCCAAAATGAAAGTCCGGGAATTCAGTTTATTTAAATTAACTTACTCTTTTATACCCTTAAATTCATTATTCTTCAATATTTTGAAACGAGATATATTTTTCACTCACTATTTTCCAATTTTTTTTCTTTTTACCTTAAATATTTAATTTACCATATAATACAATAATTCATCGTGTAAATGGAATTGACTAATTATAGGTGCACTCTTGATATTAAATATTTTAAAGGACATTTACTGTTCGATTAAAGGCATAAAATAATAAAATTTCCTGACCTTGAATGGGAATAGTTTTGAAACAGAATCTGGAATCAAACTCAGGTAAAGAATAAAAGAACAAATGCAGAGACATCTGACCACATTCTACCACGAAACGGCTCTTAACGGAAATCAATACAGATTGCCCCATAAGTCTAGAAACATGAGGGTATCATGATCATAAGGGAAATATTATTGGAGAGGTGTGACAAATCATACCAGCATGCGCTAGTCGACATGCATGTTCTCCGAAAATTAGTGATAAGTTTCGCACGTGCAGCAGAATAGCCTGAAATCGAACATATTCTGTAGATGCCTATTTTCTCCGACATCTAAATATATAAAACATCTTATAATATTCGAAATATCACGATGCTCAATTGCTGTTTTTAGCAATATGGTAAATATTAAACTATATTATCTGTATCATTAAAGTTATGATTAGATTAATTTTACTATTTAACGTCCCATTTGGGAGTAACAAGGAATAAACGTTAGGGAGATACAGCCTTCAGAAGACAATTTAACCCTTTCATTACAGTTCCGGCCGAACCGACCGTACAAACTTTATACTGGTGTATATTTACGTTTCAAACGACAAGTGTTGGATGTAAAGCAAGGATATCTTCGGTAATAATTCGCTTTACATCATACACCCGTCGTTTTAAATATAGGGTGTTCATTAATTATTGTCGGGGTTTCCGTACCTCATAACTTTCGAATAAAAAATATTACGCAAAAACCGATTACGTATTCGCAAATTACAACTCAAAGAATTTTATTAATGATATTAAAGTGTAAAGCTTGCACAATTTGCACTTTGTAGGCATTCAGCTGAAGGCGATTATGTATTCGTAAATTCGCTGAACAAATTTTGACTCGAATTGAGGATGATGGAAATTACCTTCGGAAATGGTTCGTCAGTGATGAATCCACTTTTCATGTGTCAGAAAAAGGGAATAAACATAACTGTAGAATATGGGGCTCGGAGAACCCGCACGATTATCAAAAGTCAAAATTCGTTCAGCGAATTTACGAATACATAATCGCCTTCAGCTGAATGCTTACAAAGTGCAAATTGTGCAAGCTTTACACTTTAATATCATTAATAAAATTCTTTGAGTTGTAATTTACGAATACGTAATCGGTTTTTGCGTAATATTTTTTATTCGAAAGTTATGAGGTACGGAAACCCCGACAATAATTAATGAACACCCTATATAAACTGGTCTGTCAGGATAAAATTTGCATGGGCGACTGGGCCGGGCCAGTAGTGAAAAAGATTAAAATTACTTATTTTTTTATCTAGTTTAATTAATTTTAAATCTAATTAATATTTTAATGATAACTATTCATCTTCTAACATAAAAATGGCAGCGATGAGGAACATTTATTCGATCAATTAAAAGTGTCAGAAACAGAAAAAGCTCCCGTGTGCCCGAACTTCTTCGTCTTAAACTAAACATAGAAATAACCTAGTGATGAAGTCTCTTCATTGTTCGAGAATTCCGGATTCGAAATCTGATTCCGGTACAGATTTGTCATGTTTGGTTGGCCTGGTGCATATTAAATCTAGTGTCGTGGATTAATGCCCTCGTTTCGATGTAGTGCAGGTGTTATTTAAGTCATCTGACCAAGGTCCATAATTGCAAGCTCCAATGCAATTCTGGGAAAATTCATGTGACCTAAGATCCCCCAAATAGCTGCCATTTTGCTTCATAAGGTCAAATTAATCATGCAGTAAATATTATTCTAATACCTATGGCAAAATTTAAGACTTTTCTATTCTTTCTCTTTAAATAACACAAATCAATTTGCTATTTATGAGTGGAATATCTTCGAATGGCACATTGTTTTCATGAAATGCATTTTCATGTGCTTTTAAAATATGACAAATTGCGTCGTTTTTACTCATATCATAATTTTTATTTACAATCAAGTCTTAATGTCACTAGTTCCATTATACAATGTCCTGAATATTTCGTTTTTTCCAGTGTTCAGCCTGATGACCTGGGTTCGCATCTCAATGTGGGGCGGATGTACAATCTCCTGGGAAGGACAGAAGAAGCTGAGAAAGCGTTTTGGATGGTAAGTTCGAAAAACGAGAAATTCACCTAAAGAGAAAAATTGTGCATAATGAGATACACTTTTATGCAAAGGTATTGATCAATCTTATTTGACTTTTCCTCTTTCAAGTGCAATATCAAATATTTTGTATTATCATTCTATTTACATCGCCATTACTGGTATTTAATTTTTTTGGCATTATTATGGAAAATATATGCATAATAGTACTTTAAAGATTAATTAGTTTTCAAAGAATACCACTCTTACATTTATAACGTAAATGCTTTAAAAGCAGCAAAGACAAAATGTAGTTATTAATTTCTTAATTTAGATATATCCTCCCGCTGGTGCGGTGTGGTGTGGAGAGGGGGGTGCCAGCTCAGGTGTCGTTCTCGTCATCTGACCGAGGTTCAAAATTACGAGGTCCGTCCCAAAATAGCCCTAGTGTTGCTTCAAACGGGACGTTAATATAACTAAACTAAACTTAATTTAGATATGGTGTTCATGTGATTTCAATTTACGCACATTCTAAATATGGCAAAAAATTACTATTTTTTAAACTCTCAAACTCAAGTTTATACTTTATATTCTCAGTTGTGAGGGCTCTTATTTTCCCACGCCGATTGTTTTACTGCTGAAAGCAAAATACTTCCTCAGTAAAATTTCCTTCTAAAACTGTATAAGTTCTAAATGCTTCTACAAGTTTTCTGCCTTCCTACCTGGCTTACACAGGTGCTTAGTCATAGTTCTAAGAAAAAGCCTTTCCCAGCACACTTAAGTTTTTCCTGAATAATAAAGGAAAAGAATAAAAAAATATATGCCTATGCTAATTTCTTAAAAATACAGTTTCTTGTATATATATACACATAAATATTTCAGGATCGGAGATTACGTAGCTGCAAAATCGATATATTTCCATCATCCTGAATTCTGATGCATTTGCATCGATATATCAAAATATTGCACCTCACTATTGCCCGTCACTATTTGGGCAGAATAATCAAAAAATGAACTTTTTTGTTGAATATCCAATAACAGTTTTAGTAGAAGAATTTAAAGTTTTGAATGACTACCAGTTAAAAAATTATTTATCTCTCTACTAAATTACTAAAACAAATTTAAATATTTGAAAATCAGGATACATTTTGAAAATATCAGAGAAATAATTTTTTCATTTCAACTTTCATTTAAATGGATCATAGATACATGGTAAATGTAATTAAACATGTCATATAGAAATTTATTGCTTCTTGCTTTGGTTATATTGCATATTCCTGTATTCCCGCCTTTTTTTCTCCAAAGAATTCTAAATAAGAAAGAATAACTTGTGCTCAAATTGGTTCCTTAAGTTCATAAGAAATTAACGAATTAATTTGATTTTGTCTCTATAAAAGATTATTTAATTAATTAGATAAAATTACAAAAACATATAGTTAACATTAATTCAATTTTGGAAAGAAATTAAACTTTTAATTAAGCAAAATATTATAAGTAATTAAACGTTAGTTTTATTCGTCCTTTAAAGAATGTACTAAAGATTATTTTACAACTGTATTTTTAGAAGAAATACTCTCAAAAAGCACTTTTCTGAAAACTTACCCCGAAACCGATTTCAATTCATATTTAACCCCTTACCTGCCGAGGATAACTTGCGAGATTTGGTCCCCAGTGCCACGTATATATATTGTTACGAATCTGTGATGCTGCTTCCCAGCATAGCTGGTTCCATAGGAGGTCCCAGAGCTTGGCGGCAAACTTGGCGACCAGTTGGCGACTTGGTGATGAATTTGGCGACTTTGGCGCCAAAATAGATTATACCCGAAACATCGAGAATTTTCCCGATCAGTCCAGTAGGAACCGAGTTACGCCTCGAACGTTCCTGATTCGTTGAGAGGTTTCTAGCCCCGCCTCCTGAGACCTATAAAAGGAGCTGCAGCTGCCGGGGAGTGGTGGTGAATTGAGTAGACGGAAGCGGCAGAGAAGAGTAGTCGTGGACCAGTGGAGTCGAAGAGTAGTCGGAATCGACGGTAAAAAACGGGCCTTCCAGAGATAAGCTGAGCAGCGACGGAGTGAAGCTAGTGGTGAACTAAGCTGTGCGCTACTGTCTGCAGTAGACTCTGTTGTATGCTGCACGTCTCGGCTGAAGATAATCGTGTTCTGTGCTGTATATAGTTGTCGTCTTTGTGCTGTCCTGTGTGTCTTCGTATAAATAAACGTCGTTGTTTCATTTTCTACTGCCGACTTCTGATTGAGTGTTCTCCACACCATATAACTCCCACTATCCAAACGAACCCCGTAAATTTCGTAACAATATATATACGTATATAGTTGTGAGACGTATATATGCGCTAGGGGCAGTTAACACGTTGACTTAGGGAGACGTATATATAGGCCCGCGGCAGGCAAGGGGTTAAAATTACTATTGTATATCGAAAATGAATCCATTGAAAATACATTAATCCCAATCGTTAATCCTGATCATCATTTCAATATCTTTCAAAAAACATTTCCCTGAAATTTTGCACTTTACTTCCCCACGAAACTGATTATCATCTATATTTAAAATTGCTGCAGCTCTCCTGAAAACAAATTAAAATCCATTAAAAATAGATTCATTTAAGTTAGCACGACATTTTAAAACAGCCCTTTACACAACATATTAATGAAGTTTTCCTATATCTTTATATAAAGCATCCCTCCTGAAAAACAATTTGCATTCATTTTTTAAAAATATTCCTTCTATCTTTTCATACATCCCTTATATTTTCCATTTAACCACAGTGAAATCCATCTAATAGTAATGATTTTTTTGTCCTAATAACTACCTTTGAAATAGACTGTGTTATGTTTCAGGCCAAAAACCTTCTTCCGAAAGTTCGACCAGGCAAAACGTACCAGACGCACATCGTCCCACGGCATTTGGACCTCTTCTTAAACCTTGGAAACCTTCTTTCCAAAAATCATTCCAGATTAGAAGAAGCACAGCAGGTACTTTTCATATCTGTCATTAAAAAAAGCAGTTATAAAAAATTCAAATTCGGAGAAATATGCTCAAGGCCACTTTTAAGTTTTTCGGAATCACAGATGGAATACATGTAATTATATTGATTTTCGAACTTTTTTTGTCGCCGTGTTTTTAAAGTACTTGTGTAAAAAAAATGAAGGAATTAGAATGTTGGCGACAAATTATGGATGAAAATATTCGTTCATTTTGCAAGAACGAAACGCTATATTTTTATCCTAGTTCCAAGCAATTATGTCTTATTCAGCAAGTTGTTTATTAGAAGTCTTAGATATAAAAAATAGCGAGTGAAAAAAAGAGTTATCTAAAGTTTTTTCCAAGTTATATAACATGAAAATATCATGTGAAAAGAAAGGAAAAAAAATATCTTTTTATGGCAGCTATATATTTACTATATTCTCTGAATAAATAATATTCATTTTATGTCTTTTTAATTTTTTAAAAAAATAAAAAGAATTTTAAATATTTCATGCAGTAAACTTTATTCAGTCTACTAAAATGAAATAGAACCCAAAAAGATTTTTATATGAATCTTAATGGTCTGGTATCTTATGAATATCTTTTATATGAATCTTAATGGTCTGGTATCTTATGAATATCTTTTATATGAATCTTAATGGTCTGGTATCTTATGAATATCTTTTATATGAATCTTAATGGTCTGGTATCTTATGAATATCTTTTATATGAATCTTAATGGTCTGGTATCTTATGAATATCTTTTATATGAATCTTAATATAAAATTATTTATTTCATCTTATGGTGTATACGACATATATTCCAATCGGTCTCTGTATAGGAATATAAGTATCTTAAAAATTAAAGTCAAACTTATTCATTTTCGAAACACATATTCTGTATAAGTAAAAGTATCGCTATCAGTATTGCTTTACATTACACACTTCTTACTTAGTTTTGCATATCCACTACATATATCAATCATCATTAGTATTAGCAAATAGTTCTCCTTTTGAAAATGAAATTTTATCAGCAATACATTTTTTCGATTTCTGCTTACTTTTATAAAAATTTTCTAAAATTAATAATAATTTTATATAATTAAAAATATTTTAAAAAAGCATTTTTATTATGGCACTAAACAGCAGCAATTTTTTATTTAATTATTTAGTTTCATTATTACTATCAATTTTTTCCAAAACTTATCATCAGGTGGCTCTACTTTCGAGAAATAGCAATTTTAGTTAATCATCTATTAACTCATAATTCTAAAAACAATTAAAGATTGCTTTGTCGCCAAAAACACACAAGAAAGCAAAATTCCAAATGACAAAATTTATGATAAAAATTCTTGAATGAAGTGAACTTTTGATGATGTGGTGTAAAAATTCGGGGAATTGGAGTATCGGCTCATATGAACTGCCGTCATCATTTTTATTATTGCACTAAACAACAGCAATTTCTTATTTAATTATTTAGTTTCATTATTAGTATCAGTTCTTTTTTTTCCAAAACCTATCATGAGATGGCTCTACTTTCGAGAAATCACAATTTTATTTCATCATCGATTAACTCATAATTCTAAAAAAATTAAAAATTGCTTTGTCGCCAAAAACACACAAGAATGCAAAATTCCAAATCATAAATTTATGATAAAAATTCTTTATTGAATTGAACTTTTGATAATATGGTGTAAAAATTCGGGGAATTGGAGTATCGGCTCATATGAACTGCCGTCATCATTTTTATTATTGCACTAAACAACAGCAATTTCTTATTTAATTATTTAGTTTCATTATTAGTATCAATTTTTTCCAAAACTTATCATCAGGTGACTCTACTTTCGAGAGATCACAATTTTAGTTAATCATCTATTAACTCATAATTCTAAAAAAAATTAAAGATTGCTTTGTCACCAAAAACACACAAGAAAGCAAAATTCCAAATCATAAATGTATGATAAAAATTCTTTATTGAATTGAACTTTTGATAATATGGTGTAAAAATTCGGGGAATTGGAGTATCGGCTCATATGAACTGCCGTCATCATTTTTATTATTGCACTAAACAACAGCAATTTCTTATTTAATTATTTAGTTTCATTATTAGTATCAATTTTTTCCAAAACTTATCATCAGGTGGCTCTACTTTCGAGAAACAACAATTTTAGTTAATCATCTATTAACTCATAATTCTAAAAAAATTAAAGATTGCTTTGTCGCCAAAAAACACACAAGAATGCAAAATTCCAAATAATAAATGTATGATAAAAATTTTTGATTGAAGTGAACTTTTGATGATGTGGTGTAAAAATTCGGGGAATTGGAGTATCGGCTCATATGAATTGCCGTCATCATATCATTGTTATAAAATTTTTAAGTCAGTTCCTAATACCTTTCGTGCAATTTAAAACAAACTTAAATTTAACAATTTCATCAATCAATCAATTAAGAAGTTTTCAAATGATTAATTGATTTAACTATTAAGAATTAACTACTGTTTGTAACTATTCATTCATATTTAAACAAATTGTAGCAATTTTTCATTCACTAAATTCGCCCACAACTCTAGAATTATTATCAAGCATGAAATTAATTGCTACATTCTGACCACAAATATCTTCATTATATTTTTTTTCTCCACAATTTCACCATAATTGTGTGCGAAAACTTAACATCATTAATAGCAGTATTCCGCAAATAGCTCTTTTCCGATATACTAAATATACAATATAGATAGTCATGTTCACTAACTATCTGCAGCAATAAATCGTTCAACTGTCATTTTCTTCGGCACTCTTTAAATACATACATGCCTCCTTTCCTAAGATTAATGAACAGGTACTTGAAGATCCGTTGAGAAAGCGTTAATTAATTCCTTCCTGTAATAATTAAAATGTTCTACAATGGAGAAACATTCAAAATCGCGTTCACCGTATCATCATTATTAAAATTCAAACACTGAGCTGTTCTTCGCACCATAAATCATTATCTACTGCATCATTTACTGAGCTGTTTATTGTTGCATGTAAATGATATGTACGAAGGAGATTTTCCATTTGCATGTAAATGAAGACTGTTTATAGCAGATGCGTCTCTCTCGCTGGTAGCATTTATTGATTTTGTGTTGTTTCATTTGCCTCTCGTTTCAGTTGTACAAAGAAGCTATCAGCATGAAGACTGATTATATCGATGGGTACATGCAGAGGGCGAGTCTGTTATTGAAATTGAACAGGTAGGTTGTTGCGTTCTGCTGGGAAATGTATTCATTTTCTAATCAGTGGCTATTTTTTATGAAATTTAATTTATTTAGTTGATTCGGCTTTAATATAATAGGTCTAGATGATACGCCCGTCTAAACTTGCCGTTATCCTGTAAACAATATCTCGAATATGATAATCACAGATTAACTAACGAAGACTATTGTTACAGCTTCACGCCGATAGATGGCGTATCTGTCTAGTACAAAGTTTTGTTAATTCTTTTTTGTATCTGAATGTAGAGTGTGTAAGATTCTTTGACCTAGACGTGGCACCAATTGTAAGGGGTGTTCTAATCTGTAACAGTCTACCTGAAGAGGCACAAAAAATGTGTCCGAAAATAAAATGGTGTTCACCAACAAGAAATGAGTATTATTTGAAGATAATTACAACTATAATAGAAAAAGTTTCATGCATATTCTTTAAGAAATGTGCTTTAAAATAAAAATAAAAATATTATTATGTAATAATAATATTTGTAACTGTAAATATATAGTAACATTAAAATTTTGTTTCTTTACAGTGAGAATTTTCTCTAATACTTCTGAATACTCTAATCAAAATTTATCACCAAATTTATTCTGAAACAAATAGTGATCCATTAAAAGAAAGTCAAATAAAGAATTAAAAAAATAATGCTGGAAGAAATATCTCCAATGAATTAATATAAATATAAAATTATAAAAATTACAAACCTCAGCTCATCAACATTTTCTACACTCTAGCCTCGAAGAAATGTAAATTTTGTAGATAAAAAAATGTAAATAATGTGAAGTTTACGATCGTGTACTAATTTTGATTCATGATTAGCTTTATTCGCACACCGATAAATCCATCAGTTTAAACATTATCAGAAAACTCTCAACATTTCAGAAGTGGCATTTCGCATCCGACTATGAAGCGGGCCAAATGGGCTGGGATGTTTTTAACTCAGCCCATTGTTACAGACTGATGTGGACCATTATATATCATATTTATAAAACTGTCACAAATTATTAATTTGAGAAAATAAGTGAATTTATGAACGTAAATTAAAACTTTCTCAACCTTAAAAGTTTCTCTGACTTTGAGAATTTTTTGCAACACTTTAAAGTTCATTTAATTTTCTGATTTTATTTGATATGTAAGGGTTGAGTTCTCGTACTAATTCAAATTAAAATCAGAAATCATTTAAAATTCAGAATATAATTCCTAAAAAATTTTTATGCGTTTTAGAGATTTTTCATAGGTGGATCAATGTGGCATTTTTTTTTTCAGTTTCTTATCTGATTTACAAATAAATTCGGTGGTTTCAAAAGATACAAATTCTATGAAAAAAGTATTCTACCTACGTCCTAATTTTATCTTAATAATAAGAATGATAGAAGCTTAATTGTAAAGCAATAACTTGTTAAACAAATCTTTGAATCTTAGGGTAATATGCTTATCCCATCCTGTATAAAAAAGCAAAATATTCAAAAGCATTGTGAACATTTATAATCCTCAATTATGTATGAGAAGCAAATTCCTTCCCTGCTTAAATTCTGAATTTCGATGGCACATGGTAATAATTCGATGGCACATGATAATTATTCGATGACATATGGTTATAATTCGATGCCACATCATAATAATTCGATTACACAGGGTAATAATTAGATGCTACATGATAATAGTTCGATGGCACATGATAATTATTCGATGACATATGGTTATAATTCGATGACACATGATAATTATTCGACGACATATGGTTATAATTCGATGCCACATCATAATAGTTCGATTACACAGGGTAATAATTAGATGTCACATGATAATTATTCGATGACATATGGTTATAATTCGATGCCACATCATAATAATTCGATTACACAGGGTAATAATTAGATGCTACATGATAATAGTTCGATGGCACATGATAATTATTCGATGACATATGGTTATAATTCGATGACACATGATAATTATTCGATGACATATGGTTATAATTCGATGCCACATCATAATAGTTCGATTACACAGGGTAATAATTAGATGCTACATGATAATAATTCGATTACACAGGGTAATAATTAGATGCTACATGATAATAGTTCGATGGCACATGATAATTATTCGATGGCATATGGTTATAATTCGATGACACATGATAATTATTCGATGACATATGGTTATAATTCGATGCCACATCATAATAGTTCGATTACACAGGGTAATAATTAGATGCTACATGATAATAATTCGATTACACAGGGTAATAATTAGATGCTACATGATAATAGTTCGATGGCACATGATAATTATTCGATGACATATGGTTATAATTCGATGACACATGATAATTATTCGATGACATATGGTTATAATTCGATGCCACATCATAATAGTTCGATTACACAGGGTAATAATTAGATGCTACATGATAATAATTCGATTACACAGGGTAATAATTAGATGCTACATGATAATAGTTCGATGGCACATGATAAGTATTCGATGACACATGGTAATAATTCGTTTCCACATGATAATTATTCGATGACACATGGTAATAATTCGATGTCACATGATAATTATTCGATGACATATGGTTATAATTCGATGCCACATGATAATAATTCGATGACACATTGTAATAATTCGATGGCACACAGTAATAATTTATATGGTTTCAATTTAACTTTAATGTCTTAATATCTCTTTTAGAACGGAAGAAGCACATGATATGTATAAACAAGCCCTGAAATATGACCACATGAATCCGGACATTTTTTATAATGTAAGTTGCATCAACAAATTATATTTTACCCAATAAATGTTATATTCTTTATCATTTTCTATATGCAGATTGTTAAATTACGGGATATTACAATGATTATCAACCAAAATTCACATGACTCTAACTGAAATTCATTTCAGGAAATTTCAAAATATTCATGAACATGGTAAAAAGGTGGTTACATCTTCAATTTGCTTTTATGTATTGTGATCATGGGGTTAAAAGATGATTTCCCTGATCTTATCCAAGCTATAATGTAATGTTCATCGGCAAGTACTGGCAATAATGGTTTTTGTTTGTTTTTAAAGAAATCTTATATATATCTTTAATATCAATAATTGGATACAACTTTGTGAAATTGTACAGAAAAAAAATGTTTTTTTTCTCAATAAATGACCAACGTGTTAAAACACTTTTAAAATATTATTTTTGTCTGTTAATGCATGAATAAATGTATAATAATTCATTTATACATTAATGAATATGTCTGAATAAATTATTATGTATTTAGTGCATTACATACTGGATGTGTAAAATGAAAATTGAATTATATATTGTGCAGGCAAAATAGATTACATGTATATTGTCTGCTTACTGTATGAATATATATTTAGTATTTTAAACGTTTATTCATTATGTTTTAATTTTTAAAGCTTGGATCACAGACATTATCTTTCTTGTATGTTGATTTTTAAAGTCCCAATGATCTATAAATTTCGCTTAAAAATCCAATGACTACTATAAAAAAGAGGCTTTAATATATAATATAAAATCGTTTTAAAATTTCCCTTTCAAAAGAAAAAAGCCAAGAGATGTTTTTAAACATTTTATCAATATTTTTTTTCTACCTCAGACAAGTTTTTTTCACGAGTCAGAAAAAACGCATGCTGTGTTTTGTGAAGTTTTTTCCATTGTTTATTTTTCAGTAATTGAAGTTTTAGAAAGAAGGCATTTTTACGCATCGTTTACAGCCTATACTCAAGAAAAGCGTTTTGCAAGGTATTTAGAAAATTTCCGAACATTTTAAAGTAATGAATAGGATTTCAAAAAAAGAAATTTCCTTTAAAAAATGTTAAACGCATCCAATACTGTTCAATAGGGATTACATTTTTTTTTTAATTTTCAAAATAATGGAGGTATTTTTTTGCTGAAATTGTTTGCATATGAAAAACTGTTGGACAGGTTTTTTTTATGACTGAAGGTACTTTTTTGAGTAATAAAAAATTTTACTAATTTTTTTTTTTGTTGTTTACTAATTATTATCATTGTAAATTCTGAATATATGTTTTAAAATAAGTAAGAATTCAGAATTCCCTCAAAAGAAGTAACATACATTTCCCATTTCGATTTTCTTCTATTCCATTCGTCTTTTATATCTTGCAATTCGTTTGCAAATATAAATTGCTTTTGCTCAGTTCGTGAGATGAACTATTCTTACACATTGTTTTAGTTTGAGCAGATTTTTTTCATCAATTAATTCATATGTATGCAAAAAATCTTCATTTTAATAATTTCCATTTCTATACATTCTGTACTACAAGAAATCCGTGCCGTTTTATGAATTCAGGCATTTTTTATTAGATTTTGCAAAAAATCTAGACATTTCTTTTTTTTTGTCTAGTTAATGTATATTTTATTTTATTTGAAATGTCTTAGAACAATTGTTTGAATAGCATGTTTGAAAAATTCTATTAACATTTGCATTACCATTTTTGCCTTTTTTTTCAATTGAGTAAAGTAATAATTGGACCTTAAAAGGATTAATTTTTACATAAAAAAAAGGAAATATTTTAATTTTGTAATTTTAATTAATGAATAATGGTTTTTAATTTATTTATTCTAAGTGAAAATGAAGTTTAAATTATCTGCAGTACTTTTTTTCTACATTCGCTGAACTCATCTATATTCACCAATAGTTTTACTGAAAAAAAAAGTAAAGTATGATTTTTTTTTAAATATTTTAATTACATTTTCCAACAAATTATTTGGCTCAAAATGAAAATAAAATTTAACTTGCACGAACAAATTATGAGTGAGTGGGAAAAACTTTTTTACCATCGTGTTGCCAGCATGTTGACAAAAACTCAAATTGAAAGATTAAGCTAACTCTTACAGCAAATTAAACATAAAGAACACGTTTTTATATGAAATGGAATTAAACTGAAATGTGGTATTTTCTGGAAAGAAGGAATGCGGAAAAAAATTTCTATGACGTTTTAAAATGGCTCTATTATTAATTCAATAATTCAGTTTTATTTAAGGTTACATAGTTTAATGTTTACGTGATATCTACTCTAATAAGGACGCATCAGCTAATTTCTAAAAGTTTATGAATGGGTGTATATTGTTTGTTTGTTTCTTATGGCACTGACAAGCCCACTGTTACGAAGACAGCGATTTAAGCCTGAGGGGGAACGTCTCTTATTTTTTATAGCAGCGCCAACTAGGGCCAAGAGTACGACTTTGCCACTCACGCATCACTCATTCGCTTGCACAACCCCTTTTTACAGGAGGGCACATTCACACATCTCACAGATAGAACAACAGAAGAACAACCATGCCCAAACCGGGACTCGAACCCGGGACGCCCAGATCACGGGGAAGACGCGCTACCCCTATGCCAGGACGCCGGCGCAAAAAACAAATAAATATTCAATGTACCTAATATTAAAAAAATCACTATAACCATTTCAATATTATATAATTTCGCTCTTAAAATCTGAATATATGTAATATAATAGTCAGTTGTTATAATGCATAAAGCTTTAAATTATTTGGCAGTATTGGTGAAACTTCAAAATTTCTTTACTGAAATCTTCAATCAATAGATGATTAAAAAAAAAGAAACTTGAGTTGATCCGTGTTGAAATATTACGTGCAAAGGCGGCTTGTATTATCAGGAACTGCCAAGCAATAGAGGAAGAGCATGAAAAAAAAAACGGTTATAGCTTTGTGTAATGTCGGGATGATAAATTCTCTACATGATTCCTCATTTTTAGAAAGCTTGTGAAATTTTGTTCTTATGTTTCAAAAATTAAAGTAGAAGTGCTTTAGTTAAAACAGATGTGCTTTAATGTTTAAAATAAATAAAAATGAAAAAGGATCTTCAAATATATTTTAGGAAGAATTATCTGTTATTTGCATAGTATGGGAGAAACCGATTAATACTTCTATTAAGTTACGATATCTTTATTTAGATGGGCGTTCTGCTGTTAGAACAGGGGAAGTCTCACCAGGCATTAGCTCGCTTCGATCAAGCTCTACAGGTGGATCCAGAACATGAAGTAAGTTTATTACTCATTGAATAAATTCTTTTTATTATAATAATAAAAATATACGGATTCTCAATGAAGATTTTTTGAGTATTAATATACCTGATATTAATACTCATATTAAAATCAGGTATGTTTGGGTATTAATATAACTCTACATATTATATCGAAATTCATATTCTAATTTTAAATTCTGATTTCAATTTAGCAAAAAAAAACAAATTCCTGCGTTTCCATGGAAAAAATTTTTTTAAAGAAATAATATTAAGTAATAAAAAAATGACTTAATAATAAGATAATAAAAATAATTTAATTAATAGAAAAATTAAATAATTTTTGCTGCCTGTATTTCGGTTTCATGCTGATTTAAAATATTATTGTAATAACATATTTTTGCAGCTAAGCTCATTTTTTTATTTACAGGAAAAAAATTTTAATGTTTAAAATATTTCAGATGCTGGCAAACAAAATTTTTGAGATTTTTCAGAAAATTACGGAAATTGATACAATATTTGGTGAGTCCACATAAAAACTAATAGAAAATAAGATTTGACAAAAATATGAAACACGCTTTTTTTAACATTTTGAACAGAAAGACAAATAGTCAAATTGAATTGAAAGAATTGATTGATTGTCAAATTGTTCAATCTATTCAAATCAATTGTCAAATTGATTTGAATAGAAAGACAAAAAGAAAAATAATTTATAACAAATAGTCTATATCTTTCATCAAAATATGATAAAAAGTATTTTTTTTTTAATTTAAATAAATCTTAAATAATAAGTAATAAATCTTAAATATAATTGAAAATAACTTTCTCTAAACTATTTTTAAATGGCTTTTTTTTTTCCTATTCTTTATGAGAGTTAAATTATTTGAAATAAAAATACATTGTGGTTTTATATAAATTCGATTCATTAAGCAATGAATTAATTTCACTTGCAATAAATCCTTTTAAAGACGCTTAATTTCATATTAAAGTTGTAGCATTTATCTTCATCTTGAAAGATACTTTTTTGTGGGATGGAATTACTTTTTACTCCAGAACATGCCATTAATCTTTTTCTCATACAACTGGAGGTTTTTTTCCTTCAAACAATTAATTTTACTTAGCTCAGACCAATCGAATCTGCCCAAATAATTTTTTATCAATTATAAAAAAAAAGTATTTATCATTGAGAGATCATTTATATCATGAACTAGAGAAAAAAAAATGCATTTTAATTTTTTCCCTTTATTTTCCCAGTTTCAATTCATTAAATCCAATTAATATAACGCTACAATAACTACATGTACCATCTAGTATTTAACAATACATTATCTTAGATGTAAGAAGATGTTCATTTATCCCTAAAAGGTGGGGAATGTATTCCAAAATTAATTTTAACACAACACCTTTGGCATGTGTCATGAGAACATCAATAAACTCAATTGCACGATACTGAACTAATATATAATTGGTCGCCTGCGGAGATTAGCTGTTCGGCTATCTTATTTATAGCATTAATTCAATAGTGTTAACCAACTTTAGTGAACTACAACTTATTACACTAAATAAAAATAAATTTTTGATGAAAAATTTGGAATGAATGAATTTTAAATTACAATAAACTTGCACAATAATAGCGTAATATTAGCATAACACAATAAACGTAAAATTAGAAAACTTATTAAAAAATATATTAATAGAACTTATTTTAATTTATAAAATACCTTCATGGAAAAACAGATGTTTTGCTATTTTCTGTATGTGAATATTTTAATATTATTTTTAAACAAATACCTTGAGACCCCGTTTAAACCGTCAGATTCAATTGACTGCGATATAGAGGAATTTAGTCCATAGATTTAACATCTAAAGTGTAGATCTATATGAATAAGAATTCTAAACAACAAAAAAGTCAATATCTTGTTATATAAATCTACATCTTTAGATCTGTTTAACAAGAGATTGGCAGTCCATCTGTTTTTGGTGTTGCATATAAGTAAACAATATTTTTAATAAGTTAAGTGAATGAAATTTGGAAAGTGACTTTTGTAGCTACAATTGTAGTTTTGTTTTAAATTTTTTTAATTGATTGGAATAAACTTCCAAAATACAAATCCGTTTTCTGATACTTGTATATTAACTGTATCCCAACAATTAATCGCCAAATACGCTCTTACTTAGCGATTGTTCGCCAATGGCATGCGATTAAAAATACATAAACTTCTCTTTCTTTTATTGCTGTTTATATCGTTATTATGAAGTACAGAAGTCTCATAAGCAGGACTCTGAAAATAAATATCTGAGCATTCATAATGTTCACATTCTTACCCAAAATTTCCAATTCTATGCGGGAATGGAATACTTTTCGGGTATGTTTCTTGCTGTCTTTGACATGATAATAGGTTTTGAACTTGGTCAGGATGTGAGAAATCTGAGGTATATCAGAATATGGGAATAAGCTCTTTGGACTTTTTTGATAGACTTCATGGAAACCTTATTTAATTTAATATTTAAATAGGATCTTATTATGTTGCTTCATATTGCATAGTATTGTAATTATGTGATGATAGAGAAGAAACAGCAAAAGAATGTTTTGCTAATTTTTCTTAATGTTAAATCTATTGGACATATAGCTACTGAGATGTTCAGTGGAGCACCCGCTTTACGAAGCAAGGCTATCTCTAAGTTTCTGATAAATAAAAAGCCCTGGCATCGTAACTGCCCTGAACTGTGTCTATTCGACGTATAATAGTTTCTTCATTTAAAATGCACTAGACGCCTATTAGAATATTTGTTACGTTTGATTTCCATTCATTCTTTTATGCATCTTTATATTCATGACTCCTTCAGAAAAGCATTTTTAAACTTTGAGGTAGGAATGTAATTAGCGTTATTTTAGTTGTCTCTTACGCCTTTTCCGCTTTTCTTGCACATGAATTTTTTAATGGAATCATAATTTCAAGAAAATCGTTACATTTCATGTTATTATCGAATATTCTCTTATACGGCCGAATTATCGAATTATCTCTTATACGGCATATTCTCTTATACAGCCAATTTCTTATTCCTTATTCGCTCTTGATTGGCGCAAATATGAACACGATGTGGTGTATTATGTGAACACATCCAATAGCATTTTGACTGGGTTGAAGCAGGCTGATAAAAAAAAATACCATGAGGTTCAATCATTCAGCATGGCAGGTTTATTTCTAAATATATTTAATATTATGAAATCGTTTAAAAATTTATAGATTCAACAGAAAATGGGGGATAACAAATAAAATCGGAAAGCAAAATTTCGTTGCAATATTGCCAAAGGATATGAAAATATAAATAGAATTTTCATGCTTCTGCTTTTAATATTAAAAGAAGCGCACTCAATTATTTATTTGGTAAAGCAAAGAAAAAGGTTTGAGTTTTATTACAAAAGTGATAATATTGTTTCAAATTATGCATAATATTTTTTTAATTTATTAAAATTAAAAAAATTCGATCTGAAATAAAATTGATATGGTTAAAAAGATAATTTTTTTAAGTTGTAAAAAAGCAGTAATTTTTTTTTTTTTTTTTTATGTACAATAACATTTTACTGCATCGAAACGAATCCAAATTCTCACTCAGTTTTTCTTAATTAATTCATTAATTCATTCATAATTTTTTAATTCGTTCATTCATCACAGATTAATAATCTGACCGCAATCAGTAATAACGAAAAAATTCTATTTTATTTATTCACAACCCTAGTGTGTAGAGACGCATGTTGCTTCCACAACTAATGGCCTTTCCTAAATACGTATTTTTTAATAATTGCATTGTTTAACAATAGATGGCAGCACGACAAATTAGATTTCGTCAATGAATGATTAGCGGCTAAACTGTGATAGCAGGCTGCCCAAAGTCTGACATTTTAAGATCGACTTCAATTGAATTTCATATGTTTTAGTCGCAAGTGCTTTAGTAATCTGGGGATAATAGAGGTCCTGGAAGAGTATTTGGGAATACTTTACCAATTAAAATTAATGGTTTATGTCGTATTTTTTTAATAATAATCAATTGAACATGATTTATAGTCGAAAATATAATGATATGTTTGGGCGTAGCGGCGGATTTAGGTATTTTGAAACTCTATGCAGTGTATATTATGACATTCTTTAAATAAAATTTGTTTCATATTTTAGCTTATGCTTAACGTATTAATAAATTGTTTTAATTCATTAAATTTTTTTATACTAACTTTGTTAATATGTATTTGCTTTTATTTATCTGTTGTGTTTCCAGACTGCCAAATAATCACGTTTATGCCCAATGTTATAGAAACGAATGTTCTCTTTTCTAAATACTTTAGTAATTAAGTGAACGTAATGGAAATCGGAACCTAGCTTATTATAGTTAAAAATTTTAATATTCAAATTTTTTATCATACATACTCTTTGCAAACTTACTTAATTAGAAACTAGGAAAATAAAGTTTTTTAATCGCTCTGCATGTGACTACTTCTCTTCTTACACTTGCTAAGCCTCTAGTGATGATTGGAGGTAAAAAAAAAGTTACATTACACTTCTGGCGCGCCAATTACACTCACTACGCCACTCGCTAGTGTTCACCTTCTATCGTAAAATTTGGTCTAACATTTTGTTAAATTAATTGCAAAGAGAAAAAAAGTTTTAGGCGGCATTAAAGCCATAGAACAGCGAATTGATATCTTGTTTTTGATTTGATTAAATTCATCGCTTGCATTCCGTTTTAACAATTTACTTAAGTCCCAAATATGTTTCTCTCTTAAGACTAATATTTACATGCTGTTTTAGCAGTTTAAGTGCCAGATCCATCTATAGCTTAAAACTAGTGTTTATATGTCATTTTAACAATTTAAATACCAAATATATTTATCTTTTAAAATTATTGTTTGCGTGCTGTTTTAAGAATTTAAGTTCCAAATATGTCTATTTTTTAAGACTTGTGTTTGCGTGCCATTTTAACAGATTACAAGAGCGATGTTTGTCTATATCTTGAGAAATAGTGTTTATGTGCCTTTTAAATCATTTAAATATGAAATCAGTTGATCTCTTAAGATTGGTATCTGCATGTCGTTTCATTTTGCATCTAATACTTTATGCTTAAAATTTTGTTTTTTGATTCAATCATCGAATTGTGAAATACACAAGGATTAATAGAAATTATTTATTTGATTTTGAAGCAAGACGATTCCCCGGCTGTGGGGAAACTAATTAAATTTCATTTTAAAACTTATTAGAGCATTCCTAGTAGCCTTATACTCACAAATAATGTGCACGCGACAATCTATGAAACTAACCGTCATCATCGTTAAAGAGTGAAACTGAAATTGCTACTGTGTCGTCACTATCTACCAAGAGGTCATCTCTTATATTTTGTATAAACAAACTATGTGAAATTCACTTGCACCTTTATTATTATTATTATTATTATTATTATTAAGCATTGACCTACTGCCGATAATAGTCGATTTTAGGAGTGAGCTAGAGCACGCATATGAACACGAAGTTCTTAATCTAAGAACGCAGCAGATAATCAGCGCAATAGCATAACAATGAAATTACTTAGGAAATGGTTAAATGATAATAGTCAAATGATCATTCAGGATAATGAGTACAAAAGTGGCCTCCATATGACCTCCTCCAATGGATCATAAGTCCTACTCACATATGAAGAGAACATCACCTTATTCACATATAATGCTTTGTTGTGTTTGTTGTTGTTTTTTTTTTTTTTTTTTTTTTTTTGCTCAGATTTCACTCTCTTCGTCTGAGCATGAACATGTATTATGCAAAGAAAAATTCCATGGAATCGCATTTCGAACCTGTAATCCTCCTATTTCAAAACCGAGGCTCTTCCAAAAGGTAACTATCTCATAGGCTCACCAGAGCTAAAAAAAATGTCAATTTCGCATAAAAAATCGGATTCTATGCACCAATTTTGGCCATTTTTCTCAATAATTACGAATAGAAAAGATCATAATGTTATTAAAATTTGAAAAAAAATTACTGAACTAAGAATTTAGTACATTACAAGTATTCTCATTCTACAAGAGTAACACGTATTCTCAAATTACTGGCACTATTAATTCAACACAAGTATTCTCATTCTACAAGAATAACAAGTATTCTCAAATTACTGGCACTAAGAATTCAGTATATTACAAGCATTCTCATTCTACAAGAAGAACAAGTATTCTCATTCTACAAGAAAAACAAGTATTCTCATTCTAAAGAAGAACAAGTATTCTCATTCTACAAGAATAACAAGTATTCTCAAATTACTGGCACTAAGAATTCAGTACATTACAAGTATTCTCATTCTACAAGAATAACAAGTATTCTCAAATTACTTGCACTAGGAATTCAGTACATTACAAGCATTCTCATTCTACAAGAAGAACAAGTATTCTCATTCTACAAGAAAAACAAGTATTCTAATTCTGAAAAAAAAACAAGTATTCTCATTCTACAAGAAGAACAAGTATTCTCATTCTACAAGAAGAATAAGTATTCTCATTCTACAAGAAAAACAAGTATTCTCAAGTTACTGGCACTAGGAATTCAATACATTACTACAATAACAATTAGTCGAATAGTAAAAACAGTTTATTAAACCGAATCAACTAAAATAAAAATCACCAAAAACTGTGACCTGCTTTAGCAATACAGAAAATATTACCCAAGCAATGGATATCTCTGGTTTTAAATCATATGAAGTCTTATCGCGATTATTTTACAACGAATTATGGCGTGAGCATCTATTTAAAAAAGAAAAGCCTGATTGTGACATACACGTGTTTTCCTTAAGTTTTTGTGTGTCTGTTTGCTAACTCGCATGACGAATGTAGAGTAAATATTGGCTTTGTTGCGTGTTGTGCTCTACTACGAGAAGAGAAAAAATATTTGCCCAAGACAAATCAAAACAGTATCTGCGGTTTGCGCGGAATCGCACGTTCCTGTTTTTGCATGCTGAACTATTTTAAATTAGTCATAGGTAAGTGAAACGAAGATCTGAGCACGGATGATAACAAGTTTAAAATATAAATGGAAATCTGATTAGTTGGGTATTTTTTTCTATGTTTTAGAGTTTAGAAATCAATGCACATTTATGTTAACTGCTGATTCTGACATCAATACGTTTCTAATTGCAAATTTTGAAATTGGATATCACATTCAATCACTGTTCATAATTGACCAGAATTTGTTGCAATTGTTTAAAAATCCGTTTATTATTTTTTTTAAAAAATAAAGGGGAAAATGAATAACTGTGTTTAAAAAAAAAATCTGAAATAACTCTATTTTATTTTTATTCGTAAAAGATTTTGAAGATTGGTGCTTTTATTAAAATAAGGAATATGTTTTCTCTTCTGTTTTTCTGTATTTGCCTTTCTAGTCAACGGATCATGTTCCAGAACTCTGAAGCATATTTCAAAATAGTCTTTGAAGTATTTTGTATTTTAATTTAGTTTAGTTTGGTTTAGTTATATTAACGTCTCGTTTTCAAGCAACACTAGGGCTATTTTGGGACGGACCTCGTAATTTTGAACCGCGGTCAGATGACGAGGACTACACCTGAGCTGGCACCCCCCCCCCCTCTCAACGCCACACCACACCAGCAGGAGTACGTTTAGCATGACGTGCAACAGAATTACGACGGTTCTTCGGGGTGGAATCGGGTCTCGAATCTGCAACCCTACGGCTCACAAGCCGAGACCTTACCACCAGGCCACCGCGGCCCTTTGTATTTTAAATAATGGTAACTAAATCTATTACGCAGCGAAATGAAAATCTCTCGCAAAATGATTAAAAAAAAATGTAAAAATTTTACTCAATACGCTTTTATTAACTATTATGTTAAACTGGGTGGCATAAACTTTATTCATAAGTTATCCCTTTTTCATTAAAATAAATTACTTGGCTATTTTATTTTCATTCATTATAATTTGGATGATGCCAAATATCTATCCATTATTTCAATCACTGTAGCAATCCAATACAAAGACTAGATTTCAATTCTATAATCGTTGCTGTTCTAGGAAAAAGGTCCCTTATTTTGTAGCTATACAAGTTAGTAAAGATTTTGTAATTTTGAATCGAGGAAAAACCCAAAACAGCAAAATTTCACGAGTTCTAGGCCCACACATTCGGGAAATCTTCAATGGATTCTAGTATGAGCGGCTACATAACAGTTGAATGAAGTAAATACTTCATACAACACATCAAGCAATTTTAATGTACTCTACATTAATATTATTATGAATTTCTAATATTACTTCGCTTCGTAATAATTCTTCTGATAAGGAAGAGATTTTTACGGAAATGGCAATGGCTGATAAGCTCTAAAAAATTAATGACTTTAGCAACAAATTTGGCGATCATTTTGGCGACGAATTTGGCAGTGAAGAATCCTAAATATTGAAGAATCTTGCCAAAAACCTTATTAGGATTTGAGTTCCATTGTTTGTTCTAGAATCTTCGAGCGGAAGCTCACATACGAGAGTTTGCCATGGTCAAATGAGTCAAGAGGCATAAGCAGATAAGCGAAGTTTCACTCTGGAGTGATGATCTCCTGCGAGTTCCCTCTGATTGCTTTGTGCTATTGTTTATTACTGATTTATGGTTAGCTGCTATTTATTGCTATCAATGCGTGTTATTCTTTGGTTGCGTTTTTCTATTGTATATTCGTGTAGAATAAAGCCGCTTTAACTATTATTGAGCCTATTAGATTTTTTACCGTACATTCATCAGAGGTATTTTGGACTTTTCTGTAACAATATTTCATAACAGTTAACCCCCATTGAAGAGAGATAAATATCTGAATTAAGGATACATTGATTTTAATTCAATAGCCACCGTTCTTTTATAAATTACACTCTATGAGACACTATTAAAATTTTCAGATAGATGTGCGTGCCTAGATTGATTTATGCCAAACTCCATCATGGAGTTCATTTCATAAAAGAAAAGACAATGGTCATTTGTATGTACAGGTAATATTTAAATACATACCAAAATTAGGCGGTAAATAGCAGGTTTTCGCATGACGATCAGAAGTTCCTTTTTCCAATTTTTTTTTTTTTTCTTATTATTAGTATAATAATTTGAAGTTGATTTTGAGATCTTGCTAAATTTTTCTTTATTTGGCAGTTAACTTCTTTAATCTTTGCTTCCTTTACTTTTTTTAGAAATCTTTATTAAACTATGCGATATTGACACAAGACTCGGGAGATTCAAGTCTGCGTCGACTGGCTCATGAAAGGTATTGACACCTTTTTTTTCAATCTTTAAAATATGAATTGAAATTTTGAATAGAATTGCATGAAAATATCGGACATATTCTTTAAATTAATCATTTAAAAATTTCTCTTAAAATTCTGAAGTCATAATAAAAAATTCATTAATATTAAAATAAATTCATTCGAACAGAGCAATATACAAGGTGGTCAAAATTAAAACATTCCTACTCTGAGTTCTCAATATAGAGAACTACTTAGTGTAAAGGCTCCAAAATTCTTGAACAGACTATTCAAGAAATGGAGAAAGGATTACCCATCCCCAAAATCCAGAAACACCGATAGATGGCGCTGTACAGCAAAAAAATGTGCTGAAAAGACTCAAAAAATACATTTGTAACACATTCTATTCGAACGTATCAAACATTCAATCACAAGGACCTTATCAATGCAAGGGATATTGCTCAATATGGTTCCCATTTTCGAGTTGTAAAGTTTGCATTCTGTGGACAGTTTGTTCAAAAACCTTGTAAACCAGTACTCCAAAGCAAGTTGTTGATTATTTAGGATCACTCCAAGCCGTACTAATCGAATTTGTAATATTCCATATTATTCTGTTTTTAGTCCATCTTTTTGAATCATTCATTCAAGTGCTCCCCGTGTCTACTAAACGCAAATCCAGTAAGTGGACGCCTTACCAAAAAACATTTCGAGCTACCTTCCATTCCACTTTCGCATTGACGATTGATTTGGATGCGTCACCGTCATTTGCTTAGCAAGGGTAAGTGGCACCCCGAGCAAAACATGGATATTTTCACCCCTTGTCACATTAATTATATAGCAAGGTATCAGTTTTTCGTTGCTTCATCATATTTGGCTTTAAAAATGGAATAAATATACTGAACTTTTGTTTTTATGGCGCCTTCTAAAACTGGTGCCAAGGGGGAACTATGACTGGGAAACCTTCCTTTGTTTCCCAGTCATAGCGCCAATGATCACCTTGTATTAGCGTTGGTTTGAATGATGGTGAATGCCTGGCTTTAGAAGAATTTCTTGGCTGCCATCAACTGAAGCATCAAGGAAATGTATCATATAGGAATTCCACATTTGATAGCTGTTTTAAATCTGTTTCAATTTCCATTGCATAAAAGCTAGACAATTAATTAATGCAATATTTTCAAAAAATTAAAAATAATATAGAAAAATTCTAGTAAAAAAAATGTTTCTTTGCCAATCTGTTTAAAAATTACTGCAAAACTTTCAAAATCATAAAATAGGAGTCGCACCAACTTCATATTCCATTTGAAGAATTACAGTAACGATATTTCCCTTCCAAAATTAAAACATATTTTAAACACAACAGGAAACTTGATACATTTTTTCGGATGTCACGATTCGAATAAGTTTGAAAAAAATGAACCCTATAATTAAATTCGCATTACACTCTTCAGTTAAGAAGCAAACTCAGCCATGTCTTAACTTTGTTAAGATTGATGTGTTTTAGGAACAGAAGTTGAAAATAAAATAAGTTCCTCGCAATTATTTCTGTTGAGAAATCGGAATCCTTTTCCTTAGGGGGAAGCATACGAAATCCACTTATGTATTCTGCAGATGCGCTTGCGATTGGAACAGATTCTAGAATAAATCGTTTTCCAATGACTCATGAAATGATCATCACCTTCATCAACACCATTGCACCAGTGATCTGTGTTCTCGAGCGGAATGCTAATGAATTAGAGCCTCGATAGGACTCGAACTGAGTTCTGTTGGTAGTCGAGAGCGGAGATCCTGTTTTTGCCAAATCTGCATTCGCTTTTTTTTTTTTTTTTCCTTTTTTTTTTTACTTTCTTATGTACGAAGTGTATTAAGAGAAAGTATTGTCAAAAATTTCGAACTGCAGACTTTAACAAATCTCCACATTTCAGACCTCTCTATTTTCGAAAGAATACATTATGACCGTCTGTCCGTCTATCTATGCATTGGAATACAATAGTTACGAAATACTAACCTTTGGCGTGAATTTAGCATTTTTACTGAATCTACCATATCATCCTTGGCGAGTTATTTGGCGATTTATCCCTGGCATGCAGTTAATAGTACCCGAAAATCGAATTTGTGTTTTATGAG
Source organism: Argiope bruennichi (assembly GCF_947563725.1). Classification (NCBI taxonomy): domain Eukaryota; kingdom Metazoa; phylum Arthropoda; class Arachnida; order Araneae; family Araneidae; genus Argiope; species Argiope bruennichi. The sequence continues at coordinate 40,414,577 of NC_079158.1, read as the reverse complement.
AGTTTTTTTTAAACCGATTGTAGCAAAAATTTGACACAAAACTGCGCTCGTAGTCGCTTAATCAGGCACCAAATTTGGTATATTTAATTCATTGCGTCTTTAAGTCATCGTGTTTACATGTTTTTGAAAATGCAGACCATCCGACCCTTTTCCAATCAGACCAATCCCTTTTTGGATTTGGCTCAATATTTTATAGGTGTCTAAATTATAGATGTTAGATCTGTGTATCGAGTATTTTCTGTCTAGCTGTTTACGTTTTATAGTCTTCTGTCTAGCTTTTACGTTTTAAATTATATTCAAACAACAGAACAGACAGATTTCTTCTGAGCAGATTTTGCTCAAAATTTGATAGTAATCTACGATTTTCTTTCCTCTGGATCAAATTTTTGAATCAACTTTGCCACAGACAGGCGGACGGATGGACAGTTCCTAAAAATGTGTTTTTCTAATTCAAGGAGGTCTAAAACGTAAAGATTCGTCAAAATCTTGAGTTCGAATTTTTTGAAGATTACTTTCTCTTTATTACAAATACGAGAAAGTAAATACAAGTCTGTACAACGGTATAGTTTTACATGGTTTTAAATGTTATTTTATTTATTACCACTTAAAAGTAATATTTTTGTAATAATATTTTTAATAGTTATACTGATTTTCACCAAAGCTTTCAAAAAACTTAATGATGATGTTGTGTCCACGTTACCACGGAAAGGGGGTGCAGTAGTTTCTGAGGGTAAAGACCCCTGAGCACCCGAGGGCAGAAGTCTGACTTCTAGCTCAAAGGAAGATGACACTCACACATTCGCTTGCACAACCCCTTTTTACTGGGAGGCACATTCACACACCTCACAGAACACAGATGAAGAACAACCATGCCCGAACCGGGATTCGAACCCGGGACGCCCAGATCACGTGGAAAATGCGCTACCCCTATGCAAAACGCCGGCAAAAAAAAAAAAAAAAAAAAACTTAATAAAATGTTTATAAAAAGATTCAACATAATAAAGTTTTCATATTATCTGAAAGTTCTACCAGCAGATAAGTTTAAAATATTCTGCTTTTAATAAATTCTATGCGCTTGTATTGTACATATACTGGTATTAAGTAAGATTTCTGGGCGTGTTTTTTACTTCATTGAGATTTATTGCCGCTCCTGTATAAAAGGGTGTAAGCCTGCATAATGTTCGAATACTAATTCTTTCTTTACAGGCTGCAGGTGTTGCTGAACAAAGGGCGTCAGCCAGAGAGGACCTACTTCAATATGGGCATGCTGGCAATGCAGGACCGGGACACTGCGAGTGCAGAGAATTATTTCCGAAAAGCACTGCAGGTAATTTATTTTATTTCGGCTATCAATACTCAATGTGCCATTTGTAAAGAGAAGAATTTACAGTGGAAAGATATTTCAACATTTATTATGATCAGTCATTGGTTGAGTCTGTTTTCTGACGGAGGCGTCAAACTGCGGTTCATAAGCTACATGCGGCTCTTTCAGAGATACATGCATTTTGTTTCGAAATAAAATTGGAAATGAAAACAAAATCTTCATTGCTGTATTTATAATTTTTCTTCGTGATTTTACTCGTCCAGTAGCTATTTAACCCTCCTGTTACGTAATTCTTTAACATCACAATTTAGATGCGATATTTCCAAATAAATTCATATATTTTTCAAAGAAAGTGAACTGATTCTATATGTTACACAATAATAATATAATATAATATAATATAATATAAATCTGTACTCGTAAAAATACATACTCTAAACTACGAAAGACGCGGTATGCAACAGAAAACAGAATGATTGCCAACCCGCGGAAATAGCGAGATACGCAGTTGGAGAGTTAAAGTGTTTATAGATCTCGGGAAACTCTATTCTTCCCATCATATCAGCAGATGACGTTGAAAACCATTTTTGAGAGAAAGACATCTCACAATAGGGCAACTCCTGCTCAACCATTGCATTATTTGGTCTATAAAAACAAAGCATGCATTTAATAAGAAGTAGGCTAAAAACTGTAAAGCGGTTGTCCAATGATGTTGGAGGATCTTGAAAAGAGCCTAAACTCAGGGATCTTTGATCTTCCGCTTGGAACTGTAAGGTAATAATTAGGGACATCTTGCGCCTAAAGTTAAGTTAACCAAGCAAACAAATAAAAAGTTAATTTATGCGTATTTATTCTAATGATAATCCTAATTATGTAAAGCAGTTGGCGGCGAACTGAGTTAAATGCGGTTCTTTAAGTTCATACATGTGTTCTGGACTGAAACTAAAATGAAAATAAAAACATTCATTATTTCATTTTTAAAATATTTTTTTCCATAATCATTTTCCAAGCTTTCGTGCTATACAGCTACTCACTAGAGGGATTTGTCATATTTCACGTATACGATAGACCCTTAGAGAAATCGGGTTTCGAGCCTGAAAGTCTCTGGCTCTCAAACTGAGACTTTACTACTAATCCGCGCGGTAACCAAAGCGGCTTTTATTAAATATACCCAAACCCTACAGATTTTTAAGTGCAAGCATTTCTTAATAAAAATAGTTCCTCCTCTGATCTGTAGGACAAGTAGTTTTTAAGCATTTTCAGTCTCTCAGTTTTTTCCCAACGTAACTTTATTAAAAGAAAATTCACAAAATTACTGATGTTATATTAAGATTACATATACTTTGTCGGATAATGAAGGGTAACTGCATTTGACAATTATCGAAACCGCAAAATAAATTTTTGTAGAACATCTTTCGTATTATTACAATGATAATTAAAATTAACGGCGTTTAAATACTGCACAAATAAATATTACTCATTTAAATTTTCTTTTTCTGCAAAAAAATATATTTACGACCTTCAAATAATTTTTAATTCATTATAAGGGTAAAATCCAGCTGTTTCATGTTTTTTTTTTATTTGCCGCTTCTTATTCTACTTATTTCAAGGAACGTTGTTAAATTTATTAATTTAAATTTGGTACATAACTTGAATCATCTTCTGTCTTCCTTTCCATTCACTTTTCTAGAAATTTTTTCAATGCATCAGAAATCTCATTCATAAGATTATTTCAATTCCAGTCAAATTCAGTTTTGAAATTGTTTGTTTTATTCATTTAGATCTAGTACCTCAAAGATCAAATTAGTCATACATGGGAGTACTTTTTAATCTTGCATGTTCATATAGCCATAATATTCGGACGAATTTTAAGTGTATAAAACGGAAAACAGGTGTGAATTAAAAAGAATGTAATTATTGCTATTTTAATGCAGAATTTTGGCGAAATCGACGATTTCTGAAAAATAATCTGAGGCTTACAATTTGAATTTTTTCCTGTGTATCCTAAGATATATCAAATGATGTTACTACAAGCATTGAAAATATTTCCAGTAACGTTATAATTTCCAATTTCTAGAATAGTTTTAAGTAAATCACGTATCAAATAAATAAGTATTTACTGAATCCAATTCACAGAATTCAGATAATCCTAAGCATACTACGGACGTTAGATAATACGTCCTGAAATTTCACTTTTTTTTTACCAGAAAAAGTCTAATCAAATCGAATTTTAAAAGTCTTTCTGACACGTTTGAATCTTATGTTCTCTGCACCTTTGTCTTTTTTTAAAAAATTTTCATTATTTCAAAAAAATGCTTAAGCCAAACTTTTTGCTCCATTCCCAAAATTCATCATTTTGCTCCTTTAGACCATCTGACGTTTCGTATTTTTCCTTATTCATTGTTTCATTACCTCGGGAATTTACATTACAGATCAAAAAAACAATTTTTGGCAAAAATAAATGGAAACAAATTAATGGAATCTCTAATTTTGATCAGTTCTTTTTCTGAACTGACATTGATACGTTGTAAATGAACTCTCTGGATTAACCAGGGTCACTTCCAATATCTTGTTTTTAACAGTGACCACATTCATTTTCCGTGAAATACCAATCGATGAACCCTTTGATACACGTGAGACTGACCAACGATGAATCATCTTACCTCCTCCCCTCTGTTATCGATTTAGAAGGGGGTGAATGGCCTTTTGGAATCAATCTAACTGGAGCTGACTGATTCCACTTCCTGAACAACGATTTTAAATTGGTTTCATTTTTATTTTTCATTGATTAATGCTTCAGTTTTATTTTCTCGTGTACGTAACATAGAGAAAGTATAGTAATGTCTAAAAATTCCATGAGTGTTTTTAATCTGATTTAGTTTTGTTTCCAAGAATCTTCACATTTTAATTTCTCTTAAGTTTGAAAAATGCATTTTTAAAATTGGTCATCTGTCTGTGATCAATATACCCCAAAAACGCTATGAGCTGAACAGTTGAAATTTGGTTTTACGATCTTTACCCCAAATTACCAGATTTCCATCAAATCGTGAGTAAAATTCTTTTGGAGGAAATACGTCTGTCCGGTTATTCGAATATAAGTTAAGACGATATTTCCAAAACGAGGAGAGCTAGATAGATAAAATTCAGTATGCAGATTTAACATTTATAGTGTAGACACCTATCAAATTGTGAAACAAAATCAGGTACGGGTTAACTGTCTGTCGGTCAGTACTTTCAGAAATCTGTAGGCGCAATAATTCAGAAATGCAGTGACTTAAGTATATTAAATTTGGTATGTAATTTGTGACCACAAGTGCAGTTTCGTACCAACATTTTGTTTCAATTTGATGAAAAAAACGCGTCTAAAGCACAGATTTGATTTTCGGATACTCTTAACCGCATGCCAGGAATTAATCACCAAATTACTCGCCAATTCTGTGGCGATAGATTCAGTAGAAATGCTAAATTCACGCCATATTTAATATTTCGTAATTATTGAATACCAATGCCATGTAAAGAGTTCTCTGACATGACGAGTTTATTAAAGTATGGGAGACAATTCCAGCTGGTATTCTTTTTGTTTTCCGCTTTTTCGGTGTGAAAAAAATGTTTCAAATGAAAATGGGTTGTGGTCACTTTTTCTTTTAGAAAAGAAAGGGTCATCAACCGAAAGTATTTAACTAACCACGCCCGAAAATAAAATATATAGATTGAAATAACTATTGCATCGCGTGAACTGTTGCAGTCCCAGAATTTAAAGACTAATTTTTATGTCCTAATAATTGATTTCCTCATTTGTGCTGGCGATGGCAGGATGAGGCTATTAAAATTGCAGTTTCGTTTCACATCCTGATTATTGTGGATTATTTTCTGTGCTAGCATTAACAAAAATTTCATTTGTGTATAGTTTCCCGTTTTTCGAATTCTGCATTTTGATTCATTTCCCTTTTCTATTATTTTCCTCTCTTCAAATTAAAGCACTAAAAATTTGTTTAAAATTTCTTAAAATTCTAATTTTGTTTTAAATTAAAATGCTTTTGTTTTATTAAAACACTATTCATTTACTTAAAATACAAATATTTAACTACTAACTTAAAAGGAAGTCAGAATTTGTGCCATGAAAATGTTTAAATGCGTGTCTTATTAATGAATTCAGCGTCATAAAATTAATTGTTAAATAAATGACTTCTAAATAGAATTTAATTACCATAGCTAGCACGCTTAGGCAGTTGCTTTACTTCTTTAACGCCTTTCTTGTAATACAACTGTTAGTTCCGGATAAATTCAACTTTAGAATTTCTTCTAGAATTTTAAGGAGATAATAATATCTCAAAAATCATTTTTATTGGTTATTGAATGTACGATTGCATGCAGTTTTATATCTTATGAATTTTTCTAAAAAAAATGTATTATTCTGAAAAGGAATACAAGTCTCTCAGATATAGAGCATTTTAAGAAGCTTTCATATAGATAATGAATTTAAACGAAGATTTTAGATGGCATTTTGATAATGAAACTCAATGACATCCTTTGACTCAAACCATCAAATTTGGCTTTTTTCTTTTAATGAAACGATTGTTTGATTCGATTTGATTTCGATTGAATGAAACGAAAATTTGACTCGAAACTACAGTTGTAGTCACAAGACAACATATCGATTTTTATTGATTTAATTCATTCCGCTTATGAGTTACGTGAATGCGAAAGTACATACGGTCAATTCGTCGACAAATTTGGTTCAAAATTTGATAAGAACCTATATTTTGGATGCTAAGACGATGTACTATATTTTATCTATATATCTCTTTGCATTTCATAATTATCGAGTTCGCTTGAACAGCTGGGCTGAAAGATTTCCTCTAAATGGATTTCTTTCAAAAATTTGATTAAAAAAAATCTACACATTTAGTCGATAATCCATATACCAAATTCCAGTCATCTAGCTCAAAGTGTTTTTGAATTATCGTCGTCATAGACTGACATAATGCTAAAAAAAATGTGTTCTTCGGTTGCAGAGTGGTCTGAAAAGTGAAGATTTATCAAAATCTCGAGTTCAACTACAATACTTTCTCTATACTACGTATACAAGAAAGTTAAAACCATTAAGAGAATCATCTGAATTTAAAATTCTTCGCCCAAAAAGTTGAAAATTAAATTAAAAATTCCTTTTAAAGATGAAATTTTTGTTCACTGTTTATTGACTACTTTGTTTCCGTGTGCATGCTTTTATCATGAGAAAGTGGACAAAATGATTAAGAACAAAAATAATGAATTTGCGATTTCCCCTTCCACCTAAACTGTTGATGAATGCAAAAAAAAAAAATTTTTTTTTTTAAATTTCCAACCTACGCCAAATTTATTCTACTTTGCCCCCCCCCATTACCCCCTCGCATTTAATCCTTGACCCCCATCTATTACCCGATTACTCACCCATTTGACTACATGCAAATATATATATCTTTTTTCTTTCCCCCTCTTCTCAGCTGCGAGGCGACTTCGACGCCGCCCTCTTCAACCTTGCCCTCGTTCTGCACGAGACCCGACGGCCCCTCGAAGCAGTCCCCTATCTGCAGAGGCTCAAGAACCGGCATCTCAAGGGGCTCGTACTCCTCGGAAACATCTACTTCAACGACCTCAAGAACTACACGGCGGCACAGCAAGTAAGGCAATGCAACTTTCACCAGAACGAATTGCAAATACAGCGTGTGAACGGTGAACTAATATGATAAAGATGCGCGCAAGGGCATTGTTATTTTTCTAACGATTATAAATGCTGCCCAGAGTATGTTTTACTGTCGCCAACAGTTAGCATCAGTTGGCATTACTTGATAATACATTATTTCTTCACAACTTGATCATATTAAAGTGTGACATAAATGTGACTAACATTGGCGTCTTGTTGACGTGTGATTCTGAGGTATCCAACATACTTGTCTTCCTTTGGCAAAAATCCTTTTGTTTTCGCAGTTATCGATTACTTCTTCCTGTAATTTCAATTATAAGGTTTTTTTTTACATAAATATTGACAAATTATGAAAACTACTAAGTAGTTTATGATTATATATTATTATTATGATTAGCTTATGATTATATTTCAATTTATAAACAATGTTTTAATCAATACCATACGTTTGGCGCAGCATAATCAAAAATGGTTTTTGCGCCATAAAACTCCACTAAATCAAATCAAATCAAATCTTCCTGTAATCCATTTCCAAAAACAATATGAAAAGTTTATAATCTCTTTCTGCATTGACTTATATGCAATAGTAATAATAAAAATATTTCTAAATACATATAAATATGTATCTATATAAAATAACATATAATAAATATGTCCATTTATGACATATGTTAATTATATATGACCTACAACCTTTTGCATTTTGAATCGCATATCATACTTGAATATGACAGATGAGTGTATAATATTTAATCTCCTTGTTAGTACTTATTTTTCTCATGTTTTTTTAAATAGATATTTCAGAAAAGCATTTACATTTAACGAGCAAGAAGGAATTATGCAGAGAAGAATGCATAATGCACATGTATTTCTCTCTACATGCATTATTTTACAGATCATGCATAATTTTCAGAAAGATGTTTTGAAGTATATATATATATATATATATATATATATATATATATATATATATATATATATATATATATATATATATATATATATATATATATATATATATATATACGCACTTTATTATTAATTTTTATTGCTATTTTAGCATTAATTAAGTAATTTTCATTGCTATTTTAGTATTAATTTTATCTTATATATTCATCTCTGATAACCAGATTTAGCACCAATTTATGATAGTGCCTTCATATTCGTAAAATTCTTGCACATTCGTAAAAATTTTCACTCTTTGGTGAAACTGTGGCTAATGTAGAAAAGAAGCTTAGTTGATTTTCCTCCAACGAAAAATAAAGAAAAAAAACTACTATAAATGTATTGTTAAAAAAATGGTTTCACCGTTTATTACTTGAAAACAAAATCCTGCTTGACAGTTTTAAAATTTTAAAATGATTACATTCTAACACCAATGAGAAATAAAACTGTATAATTAAAAAATATCATACAGTTTTACGATTATTACTTTGAAAGTAAAAAATTATTTCAGCCATTCTATTTATTGTCCACTAATATAAATATATTTTGAAACTCGTGGTGAATTCATATTTGATACATTCTAATTTTTTACTCATTTTTATTACGCATTTGAAACATAATATCCTAAATAATAAACTGAGAAGTGAATGCAATTATTATGTTCTTTAACAACAATGGATGTAAAATAAAAAATAAAAAGTCTGATTTGCCTATAAGAACAATGACTTCACACAAAAAAACTAAATTTCAGCAGGGAAAGCTTTTATTTTCTTTGAAGTTCCACCAGCTTGTAGCAAATTTATGGAAAACAGTTCGCAACATCTGCAAGACATAAAAAAACAATTAACATCTGCTTTTAGACTTGTGGTACTGTGTAAATGACACGAGTAACAGAGTTTTACATTAAAAAAATAACGTGGTGTATTTTTTTATTGAATTTTCATCAAACATCTGTTAAAATATATCGTTTACAAATTTTAATGCTCTGAAATTTGAGAAATTAAAATTTATTGTTTCAATTCCTTTTAATTATTCGCTTATTTTGTGTTGTTCATAAATTAAATTTTGTAACAAATTCATTTTATAATGAATAGTTCTGATCAATTTAAAGAAAAATTATTTTTTCAAAAAAAACTGATTGAAAGGAAAAAAAAATAACATTTTAACATTCATTATATATCTCATATGCTGAGATTTAAAAATCTTGCTTTAACTATCGTTGTTTAGTCTATTTCTTTCGTGCAAAAATATAAAGTGATTAGCATTAGAAAACAAAGAATCGTTTTGTTTATATGATACTGATGGCATAAATTGATATAGGATACTGATTGAAATATGATACTGGTGACATTAAACCCTAAAACCGAAAAAAAACAAATAAAGGAAGAGGGGAACTAATCAATACATGTAAAATTAATAGCATAAAAAAAATAAACAACTTGATTTTTGAGTTTACTAAATAGTTTTAATTACTTGTTGTATCAAAAAGAATTAGCAGTTATATTGCTCCTATTAGGCATTTTATATAAGATCGTTCCGACTTTAATTTCATTAGAATAACATTTCATTTTCGAACAACGGCTTTTAAGAAAAGCCGTTTTTCAAATCACGGAAAATTCTTAATTTTGATCTCAAATATCTCAATCAATCTCACAGATAAAGCCATGAAATTTCTCCTGTGTTTTCATTATGGTATATAGCGTATATAATTAATTGGGCTTACTGACTGATTTGCTTTATTTTTTATTTATTTTTGTAATTTCATTATTTTGGCCGTTAGCGGTGCTATTACCTATCTCAAGATATTCAACATAGTCATTTTACTACAGGTACATGTTATTTTTCTGGCTATACGAGACGCCGTTTTGAATATAGACGGTTTAAAAGGACTTTACCAATCGGCCTGTGCCTGAATATGAAATCAATAGAAAAACTACCTGCAACATATAAGAACTCGAAATAAGAAAATTTATTCTGTCACACCTCGTATTGCTGAGAAATCTCTATTCCCAAAATAATATCATATTTATTTATGATGATAAGAAAACAATTTTCAAAAATTAAACAAGCTTTTATTAGAACCCTTTTATTAATTTACTAAAATATATAACAGAATAATATCAATATGTGGGCGTTAGAATAAAATCGTAAAAGCGTGAAGTGCAGAATGAAATACTTGAAGCAAATCTCAATTTTAATAACATTTATAAGGAATTTCTCAGAAATGTTTAGAAATTTTCTTCCCTTTGATATCCTTTATGGTTTAATATCTTTGTAGCATTTTTTAAGGATTCACCTTTCAACGATTTTGTTTTAAATTTCACATCGTTGATACTTCTGTTTTTTCCACATTTTAACACTCTAATTAACGGGTTAATTTTGAAAACTTTTTTATTTTTTTATTATCTATCATTTGTTATATTTATTATATTCCATTATTCATTGCTATATATATTTGTCAATTTCTCTTGAATTTATTGCATGATGGCACCTCACAGAATGATTCAAAACTGAATAAGGTGGTTAATCCATAATTAAGTTCACAAATTGTTAAAATATGTTAGTATCAGAATCACACAATTGAAAGAAATTTCAGAATTCAAGTATATTAAATAAAGTAAGTAAAAATCGATTATAAAATTCTACCTTTTATAAACATAAAAACATTCAAATTAAACAAAACCAACAGGTATGGTCTTCCCAGCGAATGCCAATAATAGAGTTAACCCTTTATTACTCCAACATAAAATTATGGACTTTGTGGCAAAGCTCGTGCATGAGAGATGTGTATTCCGTAGTACAGAAAACCAATATTTGTGTAATAATTGCATTGTTACATTGACGAACAATTGTTATTAAATATCATCTTTGGCGTAAATTTAGCTAGGCATCATTGGCCATTTTCTTGACATGTGATAAAAGGAACTAATGCACAAGAACTAGAAAATCGAATATGTATTTTGGAAGCTTTTTTTTTCTGAACGATTCAAACAAAAAAATACTGACCAAATAACTACAATTTCAATAACAAGATCACATATCAAATTTTATTTGTGTGAGTCATAGTGTTTTTGAATTAATTAGTTTATATTAATTCGAAAGTACAGAAAGATAGACGGTCAACTCTCCTATACATTTAGTTCAAAACTTGATTTTTAAAAAAAATCTACATTTTGAACTAAATTTGTATGCTAAATTTTAACTATCTAGCTTTGCATATTTTGTAGTTATAGCTTTTCTTGCATTCGGACAGGTGGGTAGGCAGATTTGCTCCCTACGGATACGATTCAAAATTTGATTGAAATATGCAAATTTGGTGTTTATTCAATATTCCCGATTTCACTCGACTGCCACAAAGCTTATTTGAGTTATTCTTTTACAAACAACTTCCTCCCAAATGTTTTTTGACTTACAGAGGTCTGAAACATGAAGATTCACCAAGATCTCGAGTTCAAATTTTTAGAAAATTACAATACTTTCTTTTTGGACACTTCGGTCCGAAGTGCAAAAAATTATCTTAATTAAAAAGTGTAAAAAATTATCCTTATCTTTCACTATGGCAAATGATTTCTTTCTCTTCCCTTTTAGTGTTATGAACTCATCCTTAAGAAAGATCAAAACCATATACCTGCTCTCCATAATCTCTGCGCCTCGCTGTTCCAGCTGGATCAGCTGGAGGCCGCCGAAACCTGTCTACTGCATGCCAAAAAACTGGCGCCACAGGAAAGGTATATCGAGCACCATCTTAACATCGTACAGCAAAGGAGGAAGAAATTAGCTTCAAGCCCTTTCAAAAACACAGCTCCTGAAACTGCGTTCTGTACTGACTCCAAATCAAACTGTAACGAACCCATAGAAACGGGTAAAACGGAAAATCCCAAATTATCGTTCTTTTTAGAAAAAAGATAGGCGATAACAAGGACGATGTGAAATTGTGATAAACTGGAGATTTGTGATGCCAGCTATATATAAATATATATGATACATATGCTTGCCTGTATGGAATTTTGCTTGAATATTTATTGGTTGAATGTTGACTACAGATGTTTTTATACAAAAAATATAAATAAAATGCTAAATGTTGTTTTATAATAAAATATATTTGAAAAGAAATGTAGTCTAAATCTTTCTGTGTTATCCTTTGGCGAAAATTTAGTAAGAGACTTCTGTAATCCTGAATAAATAAGTCTGGAGACTTTTTCTCTTAGACATTTTTTTTATACTTAAGAATTTGTAATTTGGCTTTCTTGCACAATAAGGTTAAATGAACAATAATACAGTGAATTTAACATTGTGACAGAATTAGAGGAAGACGTAATTCTATATATAATTAATTAGTTTTAGCAAACACAAGGACTAAAACTAAATAATTATAAATTATTAATTTAGATTTCGAATTTTTTTAAGAATGACTTCATAATTTGATCCTTTGTTAAATCATAAGGATGACAATTGAATTTTATATTGGGTTGATATCAATAAAAACAAAAATAAATGAAATAAAATTGGTTGTAAAAAGTTTCCGTTTATCATATAAAATACATTAAGTTTAGTAAGACTTTTCTTTATAAAACTGAATATCTCATTTACGCATGTACATAAACTTAAAAATCATCAGTAATATGAAATTTCTTTTAATATTTTAACCTTTTAAAAGAAAATTTATTGAATTGGCATTACCATAAACAATTTATGCATATACCAACAAATATGAAAGTTTTCAAGATAAATAACTCATGTAATTTCAAAATAATTCATGTAATTTCAAATTAATTCATGTGATTCTAAAAACAATCACGTTTCTTAATGAATTATTGCATTGGATCATACATCAGATTAAATCAATTAAAACATAATCCGTTAAGGCAGGAATTCTAATTCATATCTTAAATTTTAAAAAAAGAACATCCTCGGTGAACTGTTTTTCACCAAGGATCCGCGTAACAGATACTCCTAGTCTCTTCTAAATGGAAGACATTAGAGCACTAGTTTTCCTCAAAATTTTAAATCCATAAAAAATTTATTAATAAAACATTTATTAAATCCTTATTGAAGTTTTTCTACCTCACTGAGATCTCAAATGAAATGTACACAAATATCAAAATAAAATTCTTTGACGTTTGTATAGACCTTTTTTTTTTTAATATTTCATAAGCGAAAAAGTAAAACTCCATAAGTTAGCACATTATAAATATTATTCTTATTTTGAATTGCATTATTATATTTTATTCATTTTTACTTTAGTTTATGTATTTAATTTTGAAATTTCAGTTTTTCTTTGAATATTTTTTTATGAAATATTTTTAAAAACTGCCAAAAAGAATATTAAAGTAAATATTCTTATTTCTTTTAATAAAATTGGAATTCGAACTCTCCAAGGAAAAAAAAAAAGATATATTTATTCTTGGCAGTTTCGTAAAGTGACTCAAAATACTCCGCACTAAATCCGCCCATATGGTGTACATTTCATCTTATCTCTCAAATTCCTTTCCTACAAATTAATGCAACAAAAGCGTAGCCAGATGTTATTTACTTTCTAACGCTAAAAAGGAAAGATAACTTTCTGACACCAACTCATTCTATTCCAGAAACCCACGCCTTAAAAAAATAAAGTAAAAAAAAAAGCTTATCGGGACTTCTAAAAACGAAACTACTCTGGGACGGATTCACTCGCAGATTTAAAAAAATAATAATGTCTTATTCCCAGTAAGTGAAAAGGAATTTCAAAATAAAAAAAAAGTTTTACAAAAATTATTGTCGCTGTGTGAGATCGGTGAAAGAGATCTGGTTAAAACGCCCATGACATAAAGTCTACTTCTACAGAAGAAACTGATGATTGAAATGAAAATAATCTGTAAGACTGAGTATTATATAATGAAGATTTTTCAAATTTATTTTTAATTTTCAACATTATTTTTTTAATTCTCTCTCTCTGATCTTTTGACAAAAAAAGTGGTTTCGTATTGATTTTATTTGCATAGGAGCTATTATTATTATTTTTATTTATAAATCCTCTTGATACTGCTTCGTTGAGTGGTGGCGGAGTGTCGACTTGATACTGCTCTTGACTTCTAAACAAGAAGTTTTTTTTAGATTATGAACTAATTAATGGGCAGTAAGTGCAATGAAATAAAGCTTTTTCCCTATTCAGATCACTAATATCCTGATTAGATTCGATGGTTTTTAACAATTCGTTTAAGAGCAATGGGCAAAAAGTATCGGAAACACTCAATTTTATCAACTTTAAAGTCTATTGAAGTTGTTTTAAAATGCTCGAAAATTAGAATACACTATCTTGTTTATAGAGATATTTTATGCTATTTTACATTCTCTGTAAAATAACATAAAATATTTTGTCAGCGCGTTTTATTACTGCGTCCAAAATTTTGTATTTTGTAAAAAAAATTATCCTAAGTTATTATACAACCTGTTAATTTTTTTACCGTCTTCAGAAATTCTTTTGATAAAAACTTTCGAGTTTCACTTAAATTACTTTATAACATATTATACATTATATTATCTGAGATCCCTACAGAAACGCGAAATTGCACCACATTTGTTAAAGAAGATTTTTTTTCAGGGATCCGTTTTTCAGGTGATATTAAACTTAGGTGATAAGTATCATCACATTTGTCATCCAATATCTGTGTTTCATATGTTCATGAGCTGAATAACATACACCTTCGATTGGCATTAATCATGGCAAAACCTTACTTCAATTACCAAAACCGAGGACAAAAAATGGGGGCTTTGTTTCTTTTTTAACCATTTTAAAGAATTTGTGTAAGACAATTTTATATAATAGACCACAATTATTATTTAGCAAAAGAAGTTGATATTTAATTTATTTATTGCATAGATATTATTATTTATTGCATATGTGTTTAGAATTATCTAATAGTTTTAATCTTACTAGAAAAACTGTTTAAAATTTCAAATATATTATTGAAAGTAATTATAGCAACGCTGTTTTTTCATTATAATAAAGACAAGCTCTGTGGTCGGCGTCCTAGCCTAAGGGTAGCGCGTCTTCCCCGTGATCTAGGCGTTCCGGGTTCGAGTCCTGGTTTGGGCATGGTTTTTCTCTTACTTGTGGTCTTTCTGTTAGGTGCGTGAACGAGCCCCCCTTTAAAAAGGGATTGTGCAAGCGAGTGTGTGTGTGCTATCTTCTTTTGAGCTAGAAGTCAGACTTCTGCTCTCGGGTGCTCAGGGGTCTTTACCCTCAGAAGCTATTGCGCAAATATTTGGCTTAAAAATAGTCACACGCACACGACCAAAGAAAAAAAAGCTAGTTATGTGAAATTAATTGCAATATATTATAAACTGGAATAAAGTTCATTTTTTACAAGCTTCCAATAAAAGGATGTTGTTGTTTTAATTTTAATATATAGAAATTTCGAAATAAATACGACATGAATTTCAATCGACAAAAGAATTTTGTAAATAGTTAAATTGTGACAGTTTTATCTATTCAATAATTTAAAAGAGAAATTACAAGTAAATAAAAATGTTTTAAAGGCAATTTTGCCTTGTATTTAAAAAAATCATTCAGTTGGTATTATTACGGATATGTTATGAGAAAACTTTCATAGATCCTTTCAGAACTATTCTAGGAATGTATTTAAATTTTTTAATTTAAACATAGCAAAATTAATGTTCTAAATGTGTGTTGGCAATAATTCTCAGGTTTAAGAAAAAAAGCATATATTATAAGGTTATATTACGTACGACGTAATATAATCGAAGATATTATATTACATCGTAATTATCTTGGACAGTTAAAAACTGTCTTTGAATATCGCTGCAATGTCTTTGTTCCAGATAATCATCATTTTGTCCAAATAACAAATTCTAGTTATCCATTACCAGGCGTTTAATTTGGATGAAATAAGCACCTGTTGCTCTGAAAATTTGCAGTTAATAAATTGAAGCGAATTTGAATAAATATAATTTAAATAGGTCTGTACGAATAGAACGTGAATACTTGAAATTTTTTTATAAATCTAGAAAAGATTTTACCAGCAAACTTGAAAGCTTGGAAAAGGCATTTTTTGCCATATTTTTGTTTTCCTAATGCCGCCAAACATCATTGGTTTCTTTTTGAAATCCATAGTTTTTCCTCAAATATAAAAACCAAAAAGTCTTACTTGCTGTTATTCTTTTAATCCTGATATTAAAAAAAGGGAAGACTTGTCACTTTCTTCTTATAATCAAAAAAGAAAAAAAAATATTCTTTGATAACTTTTCTCACATTCGAAAAAAAAAATCAAACTCTTGAAAAAGTCAAACTCCCTCTCTGACTTTCTGAAATACACTACAATCCCTCCGACACTTTAAAAAAACATGTAGAGGGGAAAAAATCCCTATATAAGGGCCTCTTTTAACGTCTTTATAAAAGGATTGAACAGAAAAAATATGAAAACTAAGTTTGGTAGGTGCGTGCGAAAATTACAGCAGACAAGAACAAAACTGAGCCGCATCCAAAGAGATGTAAAACCAACATGAAGAAAAAAAAAGGAATGAAAAAAAATACTTTAAAAGGAACATGTTCTCTTGTTTTAGCCATCAACAGCCGCTCTTTTTCTCTTAGTCCGGAAGCAACGTTTATCGAAATGATTGATTTCCTTAAAAAAAACTGACAAGAAAAAAAAGTCTGAAGGGGTTTTCCCTTCAACATATGAGAACCCTCATCTAACCCAAAAACCGTTTTAAAGTTGTTGGTCTTTTTTTTTTTCATACCTTTTTCTGCATATTCTGTAAGAAACGTTGAAGGGAAGATAAAGTTTGCGTGGGAGAACTTATTTTTTTACCTTCTCTAGGAGTCAGGGACCATATCTCCCCCTCCAGTTTTCCCCCACTCTTATAAAAAGAAGACTCTTCCTGTTTCTTGACGTCTGCACGTTACCAGCGAAACAGCTGTTTTAGTCAGGAGGGGAGGATGGATAAGGGTTTAAGTCATAAAACGATTTTCCAGATATCATCCGCGGAAATTTGGGGCTTCCATATTCTTCTCTTTTTGGATTTGACGTTTCTCGTTATTGTAAAATTTACAGCCTACGTATCAGTGATATTTGATTCGCCAGTCGGCATCGTTTAGTTTGCCCATGTAAAGAAGCGTTTAAAAGATAAAAGAGATCTTAAACGGAGTGTTGTTTTTTATCTGATATTTATATTTTCGCCTTTCAAATATTTCACTTTTCAAATATTTCGCCTTTCAAATATTTTCGCCTTTCTCTTTAGGTTTAGATGCGTTTTCATTTTTATTTTTCAAGAAGTTTTTTTATTGACCTATTGACCTACATCAAATATAACTATAATCGTTTATATCTATAAGTAATACAAAGATTATTTATATATATCACGGAACTACCAAAAAAATCAACAGCGCGGTGGACAGAGCGAATAAGACCTCGACCGCACATTAACGAAGGCTGTAAACTTAAACAAATAGCGCGAATCAACGGTCAAATGAGATCAGTTAAATGAAAGCCATGATAGCTCAAAATGCCTGAAATGTTTTCTCCCTAATCATTCATACAATTTCCACAATAATGCAATTAATAAATGGATTTAATCATAACGGTTTTTAAAAATTCTTATATTATTATTTAAAAATAAAATTTGTTTCATTTTAGTTATTTTTCCCTTTTTAGGTAAGGGTTTATAAATTCGTCATTTATTTCTACATATAAAATGCTTACGTGGACGCAAAATCAGACCGAATTTGTCAATCGCCGTTTGGCAACACTTCGACCTCGCCTGGGAATATCAACGCGAAGTTTCATAAGATTTCAAGTGAATGCTATTCTTGCATCGGTTTGAAAATGTTTTCAACTAAAATTTACGGTCAAAAAACGGACAAAATTTTTTACGATGAGTTTAAGTCGTGCCGTATCGCTTTTAAAACAAAATCGTCGAAAAAGAGAACACATGTCGAATGAAAATGCTCAAGAATCGTTCGTAAGAAGATCCAGTCATAATGAACGAGATAGAGTTAAACGTTTATGTGCACGATGCGAAGTTTCCAACTACAGGTGCATAGTTACGGGACTTTCAGGACTCTGTTCCTTTTTCCAGGCACGTTACTGGGAAAAAGAAGTAAATTCAAGTGGCAAATACAAGAAATGTTGTCATGATAAAAAAAAAGTTGTTTTGGAACATCCATTGAATCCACCGGAAATATTGAAAGACTTACTGATCAGTGATTCAATCGAAGGAATGATGATTTTTTTTTTCTTTGGTGGATGTATATAGTTATTTAAATGAAAGGTTATTTGTGCTTACAAAGAACTTTGATACAGGTGATTTTTGCGAGTGTACTGTTTGCTTTACATTTTTTATTTCTTTCATTATCTTATCATAATTTGGAATAACTTGAATTTGAATATATCTGTTGCTAGACTAAAGTGGTTTAGTGGATGGCGAGCAAGCGAAGCGATTCGAGATGAACTGCGTTCGCAGTTCCTGGGGGTTGGCGAGCAGGAGGCGGAGCCCCCTAGTTATAAATATTTTGGAATCTTGAAATCAATTTTTTTGCAAATACACTGCCAAATGATGCTAGTAATATGAAATTAAATCGTTATTAAATTAATTGGTTAATTTATAACAGAGTATCAATGAGATGAAATGCAATAATATAAATCTTCAAAATATTAGCATTTCAAGAAATTAATGAAAAGTCGATTGTAAAATTTCATCTTTAAAAATATGAAGGAATTCAAATTAAATAGAGATGTGTAAAAAAACAATTTAATTCACATAAAAGGAATTTATTATATATACAATATTTCTGAATGTTTTTTTAATTACGAAAAAATCGGAAAATGCTCATATTTAGCGACTAACATATTTGACAGCTACAGGTAACATTATTGAATTACTCCAGCTGGCACATGTTATTAGTTCCCTTTTCAGTGTAAAAAAGTCTTGATAAATGTTGAATATAATAAAAAACAGAGCCAAATAGGCGTATTAGAGCACCTACGACATTACCTTATTCTAACTATATTACGAAATATCTGAATGTATTAAAGAAACACATATCCTCTTCTTCGTCATTGATAACGTTTTGAGAACAGGTTTTATCTTATCTTTTCTCTATACCGACGTCTCATGTTAAAATAATATGAAGGGATCATAATATTTAAAACGTGATTAAATGATAAGACTCTGCATATAACTTCCATGTTATGTCATTGGAAGAGCATCGTGAGTAATATGCCAGTGGAAGAGCATCATGAGTAATATGCCAGTGGAAGAGCATCATGAGTAATATGCCAGTGGAAGAGCATCATGAGTAATATGCCAGTGGAAGAGCATCATGAAAAGAGCATTACTGAGGCCTAGTGCACAAGTTTGATTAATTTTGAAAAAATCATAAATGCCTTCTTGTCAATAATCTTCAGAGTGTCTTCTAGAGTGGCAGAAGGTCAGAAAAGTGATTAGGAGCGTGAAGTGCATTAATAGAAGTTGGATGGTGCATACACCCTTCCCACCGAGATGCGAGGTTGGATATATAGCGGCATTTCACACAAGAATTTCTCCGGAGATCGGAAGGCAATCGGATCAGAATTGGAGGTATGTGTGCACTATCAAACTGTTAATAATGCACATTATGCCACTAATTGTATCTCAGACATTATACGTCGCTAATAATATGGCTGATACAAATCCTTGAGTATATCGGGCTAGACTCCGGATGGGTCTTTGGGAGGGATTGGATCAAGAACACGGAATCCTGTGGTCTCGAAATGAAGGTACTACCATCAAATCACTATGTGTGTGTTTGTTTTCTGTTATGCTTGGAATTATCGCTTAAGGGTCATTTTTCGCCAGTCATTTATAATCAATTGAAATATTTAAAAAATGGGATATTCGTCACTGGAATATCTAAGATACTTACACAAAATAGCAACTTTGTAGAGAGTAAGCCTCTCAATAAAGTAATTTTTTTAAGCAAAAGTAAAGTTAAAAGTTATTTAAAGTTAAAGTTTGTCTCTACATTGCCTACATTTCTGTTAACTCGGCGTAAATATTACTTGCAAAAAATGCATATTTCTATTCACTCTGTTTCTGCATTTTCGGGTGTTATACAGAAAAATACAATTCTTTAAAAATGATTTTACTGGATTTTGAGGCATTTGAAACATGGATATTCGTTAAAATTTTTTAAGTCTTTTTTTTTTATTTCTACAATATTTATTTTAGTATACTTCGTATAATAGAAAGTAAGAAAAATATTTCTACAAATTAAATTAACTTCTTTCTTTATTCATATATTGGTCATATTTTTGATGGGTTTCTGATTTTCTTGTTATATTTATATGTCTTAAAAATACACATCACGAACATGAGTCAGCTTGAATGATCATTTTTTTACTTTTCTCATATACTTACACATTATCACACGTTTGTACTTTATCGTACTTACTATAGAGAAGAAAACTGAGTAAGAAGTTTAAGATTTTCCTTTATACTGACTGATCTCAAAATTTGATACAGATATACAATTCTAAAGTTAAGTGTATATGCTTGATTTTACTCATTTAAATAATTTCATTTTTGAATTATCGTGCCCACATGGACTTGACCGGATCATCAAATGAACTTTTCTTTGGTATTTTCGTTCAAAATTTGAAAGACATTTGAAGATTAGGTGAAACGATCACAAACCAAATTTCATACATACAGCTCGTTGCACTTTACAGTTATTATACTTTTCACAGACCATTCTATAATGCCAAAAATATATTTTTCGTTTTCAGGGAAACTGAAAACAAATCGATTCATCAAGCCTTCGAGAACAAATTTTTTGACAATTACAATATTTTCTTCTTATATACCTCGTATAGAAGAAACTAAAATTACCAAAATCAACAAATAAATTCTTCTTTTAAATCGGTATTCAAAATATAGGGTGTTCATTAATTATTGTCGGGGTTTCTGTACCTCATAACTTTCGAATAAAAAATATTACGCAAAAACCGATTACGTATTCGTAAATTACAACTCAAAGAATTTTATTAATGATATTAAAGTGTAATATCATATCACTTTGTAGGCATTCAGCTGAAGGCGATTATGTATTCGTAAATTCTCTGAACAAATTTTGACTCGAATTGAGGATGATGAAAATTACCTTCGGAAATGGTTCTTCAGTGACGAATCCACTTTTCATGTGTCAGAAAAAGTGAATAAACATAACTGTAGAATATGGGGCTCGGAGAACCCGCACGATTATCAAAAGTCAAAATTTGTTCAGCGAATTTACGAATACATAATCGTCTTCAGCTGAATGCCTACAAAGTGAAAATTGTGCAAGCTTTACACTTTAATATCATTAATAAAATTCTTCGAGTTGTAATTTACGAATACGTAATCGGTTTTTGCGTAATATTTTTTATTCGAAAGTTATGAGGTACAGAAACCCCGACAATAATTAATGAACACCCTATATATAAAAAAAACTGACAAATAAAAGAAGACACTAGACAATGAAAGGAAACTAAATCTATTGACCTCTCAATACATTTTTAAACACTGACCTATACAACCACCTCGACACATTTTCATCGTCATTTTCACCATACCATACCTCCTCCTACTTTTGATTCATCAGTTTACCGTTATCAGTTTCCAATAAACCAGACGGAGCGAAGGATGCAGCCTCCGAAGGTAGACCTCCTCCTCATCCTCCTCCCACACCTTAAACCAACATCTCGCAGGATCTATATTTAACATCCGGTGGGCATTTCCGCCCGCACACCCTCCCGTCCATATGGCCCAAAGGTGGTGACTGCCGCCCCCTCCTCGCATCTTCCTTTGCCTCCCCCCTCCTCCAGACAGATGGGGGTTCTCAGGATAAAGTAGATAAGAACTATTAAAAAATGTCGGCGTCTTCCTTTTTTTATGCCTTTTTTATTTCCAGATTTAAGGGTTACTTTTGCAGGATGCGAGAAATGTTTCGTTTCCCCCCTTTAAAAAAAGAATGAAAAGGTGTCTTTGGTGGGAGGCTGGGTGTTAGAGTTCTCATTGGATGTTGAAGGGTTCTAAGCTAGGGCTTCCGAATTTTTCCTTTCTTTTTTTCGCTAAAAATCTTATATTTGTCAGAGAAGTTTTGTTTTTCCTGCAACCGATGACTATTTTTATTAATATTTTTGCTCATAAATACTGCAGATTTTGATAGAACAAGGCTCTCCTTTTTTTTCTTGACCCTAATACTCGAGTAGAAAAAATTTGAGACACCATTTCCGCTAGAAATAATTTTCTAATATCCCATTTCTTCTTCATAAGATTGTTATACTACAATATATTCGACGTTAAGACACATATAATTAGACTATTCCCGCATAACAAGATTATTTTGCATATTTTTGTTTTAAAATTATTTTTATTTCTTTGTGATATATGTATTTAGTTACAATTATTAATTCTTTTAGAAACAAATAAACGCATGCAAGTAAATTCGTTGATATTTTATGAAACTATTACATTTTACTGTACTGGTTATGAGATTTAGTTGTCAAATATATTTCACTAACAAATATTGTCAAATATAATTCAATCATACTGCTTTTCTTATTAAAAAAATGGTGGATTCTGGCAACCATCTAATACGCCATTATATTTAATTTTAGCTAAATGAAAGGCACTGAAGCTGTGTTATTTTCATTGTTTTTAAACTATGTTCTGTTTATGCGCTATTATTTTTATACCAGATTTAAGATATTCTAAGCTTTTAAGTGATGTATTGCGTATTTAATGACGCCAGAACAACATTGCAGATATGCAGTCAACTTGCGGTTAATCGACATGACTAACAAACATTATTACTATCTTATTTTGAGTTGTATGCCATCATCAAAATTTTAGTAAGAAAGAAGCGGAAGGAGTAACAAGAAAAAATTCTCAAGGATGCTGAAATTCTTAATTCATAATGAATGAGTAATATCAGCATCTAAACAGCGAAAAACGTTTTGGAATCAAACATCAATATATGAAGTAGACGAAAAGAAAATGAAAAATGAAAAGAGAGCATTGAAAAGCCTGCAGAATTGTTTCGAATGATGGTGGTGGTCCAAAAACAGGAGATGCGCTGTAAACAAATCATCCACGGAATTAGATGGCTGAGCGAGAGCAGAAATCTGAAAAATGACCAAAAGGGAACATATCATGGAAGTACTTTTGAACAATTTTTATTTCCAGTAGGAGGTTTATACAGTTATGACTTAATAAATAACATATTTCTGTACTTGCATATTCATAGTTCACAAAACAATAATATAAACAGATGGGTAAAATTTGATACACAATTTTATCATCTAAATTGTGTCAAATTTTAAACCAAATTTGTCGAAAAATGATAGTCTATCGCTCAATACTTTGAGCAATAATTCAATGTAAATGCAATAATTCACAAACACGATGTAATAAATGAATGAAATTTAATTTATGATCTCATGGCTAAAATTGTAATTCTACATCCAATTTTGGGTTCTGTTGGTCAAAAAAAAAAAAGTCCAAAACCCACATTTTTCTTTTCTTTCTTTCTTTTTTTTATTATACTATGAAGTACAAAATTCTCATGAGCACTCACAATATTTAAATTTCAAGGTGCCGGCGTACTGGCATAGTGGTAGCGCGTCTTCCCCGTGTCCTGGGTTCGAGTCCCGGTTTGGGCATGGTTGTTCTTCCGTTGTTCTATCTGTGAGATGTGTGAATGTGCCCTCCTGTAAAAAGGGGTTCTGCAAGCGAATGAGTGATGCATGAGTAGCTAAGTCGTGCTCTTGGCCCTAGGTGGCGCTACTATGAAAACAAGAGACACACCCCCATCGGCTTAAATCGCTGTCTTCGTAACAGCGGGCGTGTCCATGGCAAGTGCCATAAGAAACAACAACAAGTTTCAAGGTTTATGTGGATGTGGGATACAACTCTTTTATTAGAGAATATGCGAAGAAGTCTTAAAGTGACTGAAAAATTTTTAACTGAAAGTTTTACATGATTTTGAATACGAAAAACTGCGGATAATAGAGTTGACTATGCTCAAATGGAATCTAATGAATAAATATTTGTCACGAATTATATAAACAAATATATTCTAACACCTGCACCACATGGATGAGAAAAAAAATCACTACTTGTTAGCTCATTTTAAATGAATTAATACATAAAAAAATAAATATTTTGCTTATGAAACAGATTAAATAAATTGATTTTAAATCCATTTGATTTGTTTATTAAATGTCTTAATATTTCACAGCCTACATTAATGTCAATAAATGCATATTAAAGCAATTCGTTGACCAATAAGTTTAATTAATATCTAGGTCCGTGAATTATTATTTTGGACGTCCTTTTTATACCATCCATGTAAGAAAGTAAGGAATCTCTGAGAAATGTAAAAATCATCAATTTATTTTCGTCTTATATAAAGAAATGTTTTGAATTTTGCTTATTTATTTGTATGAGAAAAAAAAAGGAAAGCCATAAATTGTTTCAGAGTTATTTTATTTTATTTTTTAACTGAACAGAACACTGAAAAAATAGTATTATTCAGGACCCATAGAAATTCCAGTTATTCGACCTACTTTCAAAAATCATGGTCAGCGATCGGGGGAGGATAAAAAAGAAATGGCAGAAGGCTGATGAATGATTGTGTGGTGAAGAAGTAACCATTTTGAAGGTTGGTTGATTTGTTCCAATCGGAAAAACGATGTAAGAGCGAGGTATTATAAAACTTTGTAACCACACCAACAAACGAAACGCAATAAGCTCGGGTAATGCTTTCTACAAAAAAATAAAATACAAATTTAAACGAATTGATTACTGGGAAAAAATTATTTTTATGTTAAATGTCATTTTCTTGGAATATAATTTTATCTAAATTATTATACATTGTTTCAAATAAATAAAATTTCTTATAATTTTTATTCATAGTAACTCTATTATATCGTGACTTTTATTTATTTAAAGCGATACTTTATTAAATGAAAAGTATTTGGAACAAAAGTTTAATCATTACTACAGTAAGAAGATTTAGTTTGGTTTGGTTATATTAATGTCCTGTTTGAAGCAACACTAGGGCTATTTTGGGACGGACCTCGTCATTTTGGACCACGGTCAGATGGCGTGGACGACACTTGAGCTGGCACCCACCTCTCCACACTACGCCAGTGAGAGGACGTTTGGTCATGACGGATTTAGCGTGCAACAGGCCCCCTTACACGACGTTCTTCGGTGGAATCGGGTCACGAACCTGAAACCCTTCGGTTCCGAAGCCGAGACCTTACCACCAGGCCACCGCGGCCCCATTTAATAGATTTAAATAATAAATAAATAATAATCCAAAAACATTTGTCAAACATTAATTGACAAATGAAGATTAGAAGAGACGGCCTTAGAAAAGAGCCATCATTAGAGGAGATAAAGGGGAAATAAATTTTCTACAGTTTATTTCACCCAATTTATTATTTTGATTAAAAAAGCGTTAAATGATAATAAGATATAAGGCGAATTAATCTTACTAACCAAAAAAAAATTATAATTTTTATTTACTTAGTGCAGCATTTTCATAATTTATTAATATAAATTCTCTATTCATAACATTTAGACAAATTAGTTTTAGAGTTCCTATTTTCATAAAGCCTTTGTCAATTTTCGTTGGAAAAAATAGCATAATCTTCAAAAGACTTCAAAGATTGAAAGAATTAATTGTTGTACTTTCTTCCCTTCACATACAATTCTGAAAGAAATACTGAGAAATTCAGTCCACTTTTCTTAACACTTTTCAAAGGTTTCTCAAACTTTAAATAAAAATTGATGAAATTTCCAATAAATACCACGATACATATGAAATATTACACCTTATACTAAACTACCTCAGCAAGTGACAAAGTTTGACAGATGACGAATGGATTTTCCTATAGATACTAAATCCATCTAGAGAGTGAAGAAGACCATATTTTATAACTTTCTAAGAAAAGTATTGAAGAATTTAAAACGAAGTGGCTTTGCAAGAACTTTCTATCACCAAAAAATCGTTTTACGCTCTCTAATTAAGATTAAATGGTTAGAAAGCTCTGCTTTATTATCCACAGCTTATGCGTTATAAATATCATTATTAATATAAAAAGAAACCGCAAAGAAAATTTTGCCAAACCATTTTATTTAAGTAAAATACTCGAATAATTTAATTTTATCAGCTTTGCATATTATATATGATTATTGTATGTTATCACAGAATGCTGTGACGCTATGTGTTACAATTGTTCTATCAATTATGAAAAATGCAAAAGATGATTTTTCCTCCCAAGTGTCCAGGGAAAAAGTGATGTAACTTGACCTGCAGATTTCGAAGAATCTCCCCATTTTAGAAATTATGTCTATTTCCTAATTTCTCCGATTTTCACATCTCCCTGAATCTGAAAATAAGATTTTAGAAGTTATGTCTGTTTGTCTGAAAAAAATTTGATATATGTCTTTTTCATCAAATTTATAGATTCCTAACCAATTTTGAACAAAATCCATTCAAGGGAAATATGTCTATCTGAGAAAAAATGATCAGGATAATTACAAAATGTAAAGAAATAAAAGAAAGGATAAAATATAGTATACAATTTTAATTTTAATAGATAGATTCACATCCTGAATTTTTAGAAACAAATCTGTGAAAGTATTGACAATCTGTCGATCTGTTTATTCGCAGGAATGTAAACGCGACATCTCGAAAATACAACGACATAAAACAATGAAATTTTGTATGTAATTTGAATGCTAAAATTGTAGTTAGTGGCAAAGTTTTGATTTCAATCGGTCGGCAAAAAGACATCCAAAAAGCATACTTGGTTTTCTTCATCTACTACAAAGCATAAAATGCTCATATGCAAAAATTTGAGTACTCGCTCGCTCTAAAAACAAAAATTTGTGTACTCGTAGGAATCCCTGTCTTCACAAAAATCCACAATTTTTATGTGAGGACTGGAAACATGATCCTTTATTATGGAGTATGCGAAAAAAGTATGATAAAACCCCTCCCTCTGATTCGAATGAACCCATTTTAATACGATAGCAACAATATTATGCTCTATAAGTAGAAGGATATAATTTGTTTATTAACTTTCATCTTTTTTGCCATTTAAAAAGATGTAAAGCACTTCAAAACAGATGGAAAGATTCAAAATAACATAAATTAATACCAATAAAATATAAATGAATACCAATAAAACTGGAATAGAATTTAAAACAACATAAAGTGGAAACATAAATGACATTAAATTAAAATTTAAAAATCTTATACAAATCCAATAATACTTATACAAATCTTATACAACTAATAATACAAATATCAAAAACAAAATCGTTCCACAAGGAACAAATGCAGAATTTTTTTCTTCAGAAATTTAATTTAAATAACATAAATTTCAATACAAATAAAATAACTGCAACTTTTTCTTGACATTAAAGGTAATAAAACTCCAACAGGATAAAGTATTTCATCCATAACAATGAATGCGCTCACTTTACATTTATTTTGAAATGGTAAAGTCAAAAATCGTTTTCCTTCGTGAGTTACTATCAACTTATTTATTTTTGCTCATTCTAAGTCATTTTCTTAAGTGAATTTTTTTCAATTTTTTTTTTTTTTTTTTTTTTAATTTAGCAGTGAAGAAAGATATCAGAAATTTGAACAGCAGGTTGAAAAGCTAATCCTTTAAACTCCAGTTCAGAACACTATAACTTATACAAAACTCTCACCACCGTAGGATATAAATACATATTTGCCTTATTTACTAAACAGGTGGTTGATATTCATCTTTTTAAATATTGAAAGGCAATAGAAAATTCGAAATAAAATTTTCCCCCCATCCATGTATCAAAACAAACCGAGTGGAAAAGGACGAAACGTTAACCGAACGAAAAAAGGCGTTCCACCCCGAATAGTGTATTTGAAAATTTTAATAATAAACGCAAACGACCTGCAAATACCTGTCGAGGCCACCCACCAAGCCAAACAAAAGCGGCACGAGGGGCCAATGGCACCTGTGAATGTTTGTTTTTACCTAGATCCCGAAAGGAGGCGTGCACCTCTGCAGCTGCGCCCACAACCCCAAAGGGTCGATAACACTTTCATTCGAAAAAACCACTGCGGGATCCCATCCTTCCGTGTTGCAGGGGAGAGAAGGATCCTTCCTCTTTAATTGGATGGCGCTGTGTCATTAAAAATCGTCTGCTCTAATGAGTAAACGAGATAGCCAGTGATCGCTTGGAATGGAAAAAAAAGAGGTCGACGGCCTAGAAAAATATATGTACTGTACATTCACACCAGGGTGAACGTGATGAGGGGAATGGCAATATGTACGGGTGATGAGATTTAAAGGTGAGGCAGGGTACCTGTTGATTTATAGCAGTGGTGTCCTGCTTGTGATTGCGATGAGGTGAACTTTATTATTTTTAATGAATGGCATTGTAATTAAGCGATGATACAGAAATGAGATTTAAACGAAAGTCCATCGTTTGAGTGCCTCCTAGATGCACAAAGATATTGCAAAATTTCGTAAGACAAGATGCAATGTTTGCAGTGTTATAATATTGTATAATATCGAAAAATATATTCAGGGTTATACAATCTATTGCGCTCCTAGATATTAATTAAAAGCTATATCTGGCCATGAGTAAGTGTAGATATTTGGTTTGAATAAATGGTAATTAATAATTCCAAAGATCTGTGAACCCTAGAGAAAAAGTTTCGGCCTCGAGTTCAAAAGAGCCTTAGCAGTTTCGGCTTCGAGTTCAAAAGAGCCTTACCTCGAGAATCCATCTAAGGCACTTTGAAAATTTACGAGATATATAGGCTTGACTAACGATAAAAATCTTGTGGAGAAACAAATTTTTTTGTTGGTAAGACAGGGATTTTAGATGGGAGTGGCTGGTCAACTGCTGTATTTATCATACAATAATGGTTTGAAATTAAAAACTGTTTGAAATGACCCTCTGGGAAATAGTATGCAAATCTGGCCTCATTGTGTGTGAGCATGAAAGAGAATAAAAGAATACACACACAAAAAAAAAGATTGACTATTTAAAAAGAAAAAGTCTTTAAAAAATTCATATCATTAAAGATCATATTAACTCAATTATTAATAAAACTAGCCCTCCTGCAAGAAGAAACCAAGAAATGTCCCTAGCCCAAGATATGTCCACTTGCAAGCCATGCCACTAGCATGTTGATGTCGCCTTCTTTCATTTTTTCCAGTATATTTTTATAAATACCACTGAAACAATTTGCAAAACATTCTTTTTTTTGAAATTTGAAAATTTTAATTTTATGATTTATTTAAGCTTTTTATTTTTGAAAACTCTTAATAATTAAAAATATTGTTCGAAATTAATGAATAAAAATTCATTCTAATCCTAAGTCTGATCATATGTCATCTGAATAAATGCTATGAGTCTGAATAAAATGAAGTCATGTATGACGATGAGGAAATATCTGAAAGTGATTCTGCTGATAATGAATTAAAATAATGCATTTTTAAAATGATGCAAGAGAACAAAAAAAATATGACTTTGTGATATTTGAATTTGTTTAATATTTTACCGTACAATCAGTCATCTGAAGGTAAAAATATATGTATACTTTTCCGTTCTTCCTTGATTTTACGAAACATTCGAAAATAGAATAGAAGTTCTACAAAAGAATAATTAATATTTAGTCATAAATATAAAATAGGAAAAAAGAAGCAGGAAGAAAGAATGCGATGAAAAAACTTATGGAAATTATCAAGGTCAAATTAGAACTGGATAATATTTATTACCTACCTTGAATAAAATGATTATAAAAAGAAAAGTAAAAAAAATTCTTAGCAAATAAAATGCATCTCTCAAATAAATAGGAAAAGAATATAAACTTTCCTTTAGACCATTTTATTCGAAAATCATAAGGAACGGTTTAAATGCCTATATTTGGAGAAGAAAAGCCGGCAGTATTTTTTATTGACCTACTAAAAAATGTCAATAAAAGTGACATAAAGTAAGTGGGACAGTTATTCCAAAAAGTAAACTTTGTTAAGTACAGAGTATTCAAACACTGCGTGCCAGAGAAAGAATTTCCCGAAACATAACGTCACAGCTTTACATCATTATGGAATACAAAAATTCGAAGAAGACTCAACAAGAAATAAATGTATCCGTTTTCATTGTTTGCTGAATACCTTGCGTATGCATTAATTTAACATAAAACAGATTAATTTTGTCTCTTTTCTTTTATGGATATGAATAAAAAAAAATAGAAGCTAAGCAAAATCCCTTCAATAGTTTTTATTTAAATGTAAAATTTCCACAAATACTGTAGAGTCTGAAAGATTAAGAGGGTTAGTATAAAATTTAAAATATTAAAGAATGGGCGAATAAAATTTAAAATATTAAAAATGGGAATATCCGTGGGCGAATTTCACACATCTAATTTAACACACATCTCAGTAATTCTGATGATAAAACTACATGCTTAATTTCATCTACCTACTCTTGTTTACCTTAGATGTCATGCTCACATAGACAGGAAAGGATAGACAAACTTTGGGCTTCTAGGCTTAGCCCAAACATATCTATAGTTTTGGTGTAAGGACAAATGTCTTTTATCATGTGAGAACATGATGTTGTTTTGGCTTAAAGATTTTGAAGCGATTTGAAGGTAACAAATTGTTTAAGCCTCAAAATGCGTAGGCAACAGATTGGAGATTTATCCCTTTTTTTTGGAGTCGGCTTTCACAGTATAGATTTTTGAAATATCTATCGTCTGCTAATGTATTTTTATTTTGGAGTCGGCTTTCATAGTATAGTTTTCCGATTATCTATCGTCTGCTAATGTGGTTTTATTTTGGAGTCGGCTTTCACAGTATAGCTTTTGAAATATCTATCGTCTGCTGTTTTTTTTTTGTTTGTTTGTTTCTTTCATCTATCCAGGCCTTTTTTTTTTGTCATTTTTTTAGCTGCATTCCGCAGACAAGATTACAAAAATTAAAAGTAGTATCTCGAGAATGTATCTTTTATCATTTACAGTGCTTTTACCTCGTAGTTGAAAAAGCAAACCAGCAGATGTGAATGAAACTCCCTGAAACTTTCTCGCATGCAGTACTTTACTTTTATATACTTTAATTATAAGAAAGTAAAAATATGGCATGTCATGAAAAATGCATAAAGAAGGTCAATGCAACCATCCTGTTTTATAATAATGAAGAAAACTATCTACGGAAGATAAAAAATATATTCACTTCATCAAATACACGAAATTTATAAACATTACAAACTTTCTAACACGCAGAAACAGAGGAGAGTAAAGCAATAACGTTTTATTTAATCTATGCACCGCTGCAGATGGTAGGAAATATTTTTATGGCTTGAATCGAAACATATTCTTCTACCGCGGCTTTTAATAACCCGAACAAAAATCAAATACCATATAAAGATCTGTTGATATAAAACTGAAGTGAAACGACTTCAGAGGAATTCCGCGCTTGTTTGAAAAGAGCAAAGATGTGTGAGAAGCATGTCCCCGGAATGTTTGGTTTAAGTCAGCCTGTGGAGTAGATTCCTGAAGTTCCAACGACAGTTTGGAAAGTGCTCGTAAATTCTTTTTAACGACGTTTTCCAAAGCAGGAATAGATTAGATGTAATAAAAATATGTCCTGACCTATACTTCGCGTAACAACATCTACGACTTGGAAATGTTTGTCATCGTGGAAATAAATTTGAAGCACGCGCCGCTTTTCTTCTACGCTTATGTATGCTTCCACGCAAATAACGCATCACGTGCGTATCGTGGTTTGCGTGGAAGTGAAACTTTCCATATATGGCTCAAAATAACAAAACACCTGCATTTTCTGTGTATTTTTGTTATATAGAGAAGTTTGGCTACTCGAGGATACTCGAATCCTAAAAAAAAATGATTAAGGCAAAAAAAAGGAATTAAGAAAAGCTGCTTTTAAAAATGCATGCAATGAAAGATAAAGAGGGGTTTTAAACCAAACAACACAAGAAATGTTTTATTTTCAGTATTTAATAATTTTAATAAGTAATAAATTAATGAGCAGCAAGAATGATAGTTGATTAATAAATAAAATGACGATAGATATATTTTTAATTAATAATTTAAGAATTAAGTAAATAATTACAATAAAACAAACACGCAACACTTTAAATAGCAAGTATACACTCAAACTGAAAAATATTAGATAAAAGCTGCATTTAATGAGTACAAAACATAAAATAGGGAGTATTTATTGCCTTTTCACTGAATACTGGTTTTCGTTAATATCTTTTGCAGCTGCAGTAAGTTCAATAGTTCGTAAATAAATGAAGGTCTGGATAAAACTTACCAAAGCTATTCATTCAAAGGAAAATGAGATATAAAAGGATAAAAATTAGATATCAAACTAAGTTTGATTGTGAGCGAAAATAGGCTTGCAGATGTGTAATCGCTATTATTTAATGATGGTTACTGATGGAAATTGATGACCGTATCCATAAAAAAGAAAAAAAAAATTCTTTTTAATTATATCAATTCCATATCTGCACAATTTTTTTTTACTGTTAATCATTTTTGTAATATAATAAGCAAATTGTAAAAATTAATTATTAATCTTATGAAATTTAAACTCATCTATCAAAAGATTCAATCGCCCATATTAAGATAAAATATGATTTTTTCGCATATTAATTTCTAGTATTAATTACTATTATTAATTACTACCTTAAATCGCGTTTTTATTTTGGAGTATATGCCTTTTTTAAGTTGTACGCCTTATAATTTGTTTTGATTCATTTAATTAAATTCGCATTTTTCGTTTTTTTTTTCTTATCTAATAACAAGGTGAAATTAAAAAATATATATATGCAGTGCACATTAATATTTAAAAGCCCAGAAAGTATGTAATCTGTGCGAACATGCTGGTTGCCAAAGGTGGCTAGTAAATTAGAAAAAATGCGAGGCAAATCACAACGGAAACCTATTTACAACATCAGTTTTAGATCCCTGAACAATGAAGTACAAAATAAAAAAAAATCTCAAACCAAGTACAAGATGCAAATATCAGAATACTAGAAGAGGTTGTATTAAGCTAGGACAATGAAATAAGAAAAATCAGTGTCCCGTTCAAACTGAGGTTCCATTCATCATTATAAACTTATAGCGACAGCATAAAGGAAAAGAATAATATTAAAAAAATAATACCGAATTGATATTATTGCGAAAAAATAAGAAAAACCATTCCAAATTCTATTTTGAATGTATCCTTATATAATCTTATTAATTTATTACTAATAAAAGAACAATTTTTTGGTGTTTAAACTTCTTCATTTTTATCTTCATATTTGCTTAAATAATATAATTATAGTTTTTTTCTTAGAAATCATTAAAATAATATTTGAAGCAAATTCAATTTTCTCCTCTTTATCCGAACTTTAAAATTTCTCAATTTTGAGAAAAAAAAAACGTCCGGATTATATTATTAAATTCTAAATAGATCGATCATATTAAAAACATAGAAAACATCTGATTTTGTAAAAATTAACCAAATTCTAATCAGTTTTTTCTATACACAAAATATGTTCACCGAATTGTAGAAAATAAGGGCAAGTTAATACGGTAAATCTCTTAAGTGCTATTAATTTCTCTTGTGCGTCAGCTCGTGCTATAATTAATCACAGTAGTAAAGCGACAGCGATTAAATGTCCCAAAACGGCTTGAACTATCCCGATTTAGTCTTAGCTCTCAATGTCTGGGGCATCCAAGTTAAAATTTATAAGAATTGGTCACTTATAGGCCCATATTTTATATCAATCAAATAATTACACGTTAATATTAACAGAATTTAATTTTTAAGGATTAAAATCTTACCTTTAAGTGACTCCCCCCCCCGGAGGACCTCATACGAGGATGAGAAACTTAAGGCATGATGGTTGGTTCTCGCTACCCTGGTGGGTACCGAAATGGTGGGGTTGACAGCCTCCTTCCGAAGATGGGACTTGCTTACCCCAGAAAGGATAGTACCGTGGCCGGCGATGACCCTTAGCGATGTCCGGCCGCTTGACCGGATTTCCCGCCAATCCAGTCAAGCGGCCGGACATTCAAATTTAATCTGAATGCCTTTAATTAGATGGAGTGGAGTAGCCTTCTCTGGTCATCTTTATGGAAACTAAAGAAACAGAATAATGAGAAGATCAATCAATCCACGTTTCGAAAATGATGGATGTTACAAACTCATTCGGTATCAACTGCATAACTCAACTGGATATACTTCTAACTCAACTGTATAACAAACTATTATTAAAAGATTATATATACATTATTCAAAGATTATATATACATTACCCAAGGTGGACTCTAATTCTGTCCAGTCCGTCGAAGCATTTGGAACTATCAAAATAATCAGCTTTAATAATCAATCAATAGATATATTCATCAGCGCTCATATTACAGATTTTTCATGTATGTTCCTAGATGGTAACATCATCTGTATATAAAAGAATAAAAAATTAGTAGTTTTAATTAATCTATCTGTATAAAATTAACATAACTAAACAAAATTTCTGAATTATTCATTTTATTAATCTTTAATAACATAATTATAATTTTGGTAGAAAAGGATTAATGTATTCAAAAAATGAAGAATATAATTTCAGAGATAATAGCTGTTGTTTTTGTACCATTTTTTAATATATTTCTCTAATAAGAGTGTATTTTTATAAGCTTTTTTCCTCATTAATGTCTTGTTTTATTTCTTATTCAGACAACATGCAAAAAAACACATTTTCGGGCAAAAATAAGATCTAGAAATTTATATTCAGACCAAAAGCATGTCAGAGAAATTTGTGAAGCACTTTATTAAACAACTTAAATAGAATTTTTCTAGAATGGGAACGATTATATCCGTCAGGGGAGTGGCAGATTTACTTGTCCCTTTATGAACTCGAAAAACTGTCAAATTTTTTTTGTAGTTTCATAAAGTGAACTCGCATTTCAAGAAGACATATGGAAGGCATGCTTTTTCAACAAGCATATTCTTTATTAGACTAAATTCACATTTTATGACTGCTAAAATAATGCACCACGATATAATTCGTCTATTGTCTGATAGTTAACGATTCCTGGAATGGTTACAATTCACGGTTTCTAGAACATTCGTAAAAAACTTTTATGATAGTTAATTCCTTTCTGAGTAAAATGGTTAATGCTACTCTGATACATGGAATTCGTTGATATTTTTTCACTCGAAGCAAAGATCGCATAAAGATAATTCAAAGGGAAGTGCTATCTTTTTTTTTTTTTTTTTTTTGTGATTACCATTATTTCAAAATCTTGAATTATCCTTTATTCATAAAAGTAACAAAGTGGAATTTAGGCGTTTTTCTGGTTCTCTTTTTCCTGAATAAATGATCGTCAAAATTGTCTGTTCAACAAATGGAACTGGTTATATAAAAATCTCTCTCAGTCATGATTTTTTTGTGTGTGTGGATGTGGGTGTGGGTGTGTGTGTAATGATATCTCTTAATCTAATTTAATTCCTTATTAATAGCACGATTTTTATCTTAATTTAGTCCATACTAATTTCATTCTAAAATGATTCTCTTATTTCCTGATCCAATTTCCCCTTTTTATTTAATTAATTCCACATGAGCTCTATAAAACTGCTAGTTTCAAAATTTTCTCACGCTGGGATAAGAATCCTTAATGCATTCAACATTCTTTTAATCATACCTAAAATTTCCTTGCCTAAATCGGCACCTACCAAAGAACTCCGTATCAAGATATCATAATAAGATCACCGAAGGGAAAATTTCGGTCTCTTTTGCTTTTCTGCTCTTGTGTCGAGATGTAAGCGGACATCAGTTTTATCGTCGCTTCTTTTACGTAAATTATGCCTTCAGCGTGAATTAAGTCGAAGTTTTAAAATTTCAAAAGCTTCTTCGATTCCGATTCAGCCACGTATCTGCTAAATCTGCTAAAATCTGTTGTGTGTGTGTGTGTGTGTGTGTGTGTGTGTGTGTGTGTGTGTGTGTGTGTGTGTGTGTGTGTGTGTGTGTGTGTGTGTGTGTGTGTGTGTGTGTGTGTGTGTGTGTGTGTGTGTGTGTGTGTGTGTGTGTTGTGTTAAAACTTCAAAGGAGCTGTTGTGCAAATTCAGCAATCGACATCATATGTAAAAATTTTATACTGTTGAAACACAAAATTGTTTTTTTTTCCATAAATATTTTGCAGAGTTGATCGTTTTTAAATAGGCTAGCCAATTTTATACGTATCACTTTCTTTTATACTCATATGATGAAATATAATTATTTCATTTCACTTTAGACTAGCAATAGTTGTTCGTTCTTTCTGTTTTACCGCTCAGATAGATGTGTCAGTCAGCACTAAACTGCACTATTTCACATCATGTAACTGGACTGAATCATTTAATGCAGGCTCATTAAAATGATTGTTTAGTATCCTACTAACTATATTTGTGTTCCCAGATATGATTCAAAATCCCGAATATGTTGATTCAGCATTGAGGTGTCGTGCAAAGAATGCATCCAAGTGATAAAACAAGCGTGCATCCTAATAATTGAAGTTGCATATTAAAAAAATAAAGTGAAATGAATAAAAAGAAGGCAACCACCTTCAAAATATCACTGAACTGTAAAAAAAGAGTTTATTAAAACCAACACAGATGAATAAACTTTTAATATAATAAAATAAAATAAAATAAATTTTGTTGATAAAACTGTTTGGGTGACGCAGATGATGATTCACTGATGTTATTTTTTTTTATTTCTGCATAATAAATCCATAAAGAAAACAGAATAAATTAAAATAAATAATAATAAACAAAAAAGTTTTTATAACGCGCTTTTTAATATACATAACTAAAAATTATAAAATAGATTATTGTACTATAAATTAATACTCCAAAATTTAAAAAAGCAAAAAGGTAAATGTCCAAATCACTGATAGAAATAGTTGTAATGTGAAAGCCGCTTTATTATTTTTTTTTCAAACTACGATTTCCACAAAAAAAGACAGGAATAAAAAATAAAATGAAATTATTATTAAAAGTTATATACGAACATGATTAATTTTCGACATAATAATATTTTAAGCATTTAAATTATTTCGCACACTTTTATTTCTTGTTTGTAGAGATGGAATTTTTAAAATCGTTATTTCATCACTTCCTGGTGTACTAAACATTCCAACATTCTGTAGATTTATTTCTTTCCGATGACAATCATATATTTTAATATTTAAATATTTACTTATCAGATCTGGATTCATTTTAGTTTAATTTTGTTTAATACAAAAAAACACCATCTGGTGGATATTTTTTTTAAAAAAATAATTATTAATATCTGAAATAATAAATATTAAAATGCTCTGAAATCTAATTAATTTAAAATAAAATAATAAAAATATTTTAATATGATTTTAAGAATGAATAAAATAAGTAGAAAATAAATTTTTATTCATGAAATATTTGGAGATCAAAAGAAAATTACCCTTGACGAAGAGCATATCATTATTTGGAAATTAAACCAAAAGTAATATCATTGCAAAAAAAAAAAAAAAAAAAAAATACCGAAACACTATATGAGAAATGGTTTTTTTTTTCAAGCTCCGATGCATCATAAAAAAAAGAAGACTAGAAAATAAAATGAATTTATTTCAAAAGTTATGTTTGACACAAAAAAATAAATTGAAGCTCATATCACGTCATTGATGGTAACCTTCTTCGTAAATAGGAGACAGAAATTTGGTCTGCCGTTTTGACAAATAGCTAAATCATCAGAGCTATTATGTTAAAAAGTAATCATATATGTACGTAACTTTCTATAGTAAATGCATTATGTTCTTATCTACGCGTGTCTTTCGTATGATCCATCGGAGCTTCAAAAAAAATATTGCGCTCGTATATTGTTTCGGCATTTTTCTTCTAATGAAATTCAATATTGCACAATTTCCAAATACTAAAATGTTCAACATCAGAGATATAATCTCAGGATTTTTGAGGAAAAAAAATTATTTTCTATTCTTTTATTGATTAATAAAATCGTATTATTTTTTTTATTATTTTAGATTAATTAGCCTTTAATGCATTTCATTTTTACAAACATTAACAGTGAATTGTTCGTAAAATTTATCACCAGATGGCGCCATGGATATGGAATAAAAATTTAACTAAAATGAATTAAGTGCCTGATGAATAAATATTAAAATGCAGTATTACATTCAGAAACAAATAAATCTACAAAATGTCAAAATTCTAGTACATAAACTCGTGAATGAAAAATAAAATTTAAAAATTCCATCTTAATAAATAGTAATTAAACTTTTGTAAAAACCATTTAATTGGGATAAAAGGGATAAAATTGTACGAAACACAAATGTAAATTTACACTATTTACACTGTATTATTTATTATATAACTTTATTATTACATAACTTTACCAAATAGGCAGAATTAGTAACTGTCACGGATGCTAA
Organism: Argiope bruennichi; assembly: GCF_947563725.1. Lineage (NCBI taxonomy): Eukaryota > Metazoa > Arthropoda > Arachnida > Araneae > Araneidae > Argiope > Argiope bruennichi. Next base: position 40,376,114 of record NC_079158.1, on the reverse strand, counting down.
GGCGTTTTCATTATGCGACAGGAAAAGAAGAAGACGAACTGACTTTTAACAATTTTTATTTCTGCTTGAGTTAAAGAAAAAAATTTTCATTATTTTATATAAAAATATTTTATATAATTTTTTTTATATATATATAAAAACTTTCAAAAATATATAAGTCTTCTGTAACATTTTCTCAAAAAAAAATACTTCCAAACATAGTCACATATTTAAAAAACTAAAGCATTATACGTATATCACTTCAAATTATTTTTTTAATCGAAATCGGACATATCAGATGCAATTTGAAAAAAAAATCACCCGTCAATTGCAATTTCTGAAGAAGCGGATGATAAAAGCAAATATTTTTCAAATAGAGTATTTACATCAGCACTGCATTTGGTGATTGCTTCACTGCAAATATCCTGTTATGACAGAGACAATTCAACACAGCTGATGCGTAGTAATAAAATATTTTGACCTTCATTATCTTTAAAATAACAACACACCAATTTTTTGTACTTGCATTGCGAAAAGTGTTTCGCCATATCCTGCATTTGATGATAGTTTATCAGCACATATTTTAGTTCTTTCCTAAACCTAAACTAAATGAACTAAAGACTTTCTTTCGTTACCTTCGTAAAGAAATGAATGACTCATTTACAATTCGCTTCTTGTATGTATTTTAAAATTTATTCAGTTTCCTTTACTGCATCAGGAAATTATATAAAAAAGAGATATGATTCCTACGATTTCTGAAAATTGGCTTTGGCATTCTTATTGAATGAAAATAATACGTACAGTTTTTATTTTTTTTATTTTAATTTATTTAAGTGACAAACGTCTCCAGCAGAAGATTCGCTGGAAATCTATAGAAAAGTGCGAAATCCGGTGTCGTCCACTTCATTTGACCATAGTTCAAAGTTAGGAAATCTGTCCTGATAAACAGACTATGTGTTGCTTCAAAGGATTTGATATAATTGCAGTAAAATGATTTTATATATTCATCTATGTAGCAGAAATTGCATGCATGGAAATGTTATTGATATTAGTTTTAATAACATTCAATACAAATTCAATAAAAAATATTTAAAAAATTAATGCTTTTAAAATTGTCTGTGACAGAAAACTTTAACAATTCTGAACAAAAAAAGGAGTATAAAAACCGCCAGTGGAAGTTGTAATTTTGATGCCTCTTAAATGATACTTAATACGCCAGGGGAATTTATGATTCTATATCTAACACATATAAAAATCTCTTTGGAGATACTTAGCTAGCGAAAACTTATCAAAAGAATACAAGAAAGAAATAGGCAAAAAACTTCGAATTCACTTTTATTCAACAATCTTTTTATATCAGCGTCATTTAATTTTGCAACATGTTTTTTGCTTCCTTGAAGATTAAAGTGCAGAGATTTTGTACAGTTTCCTCTTATCGATATAATAATATTTCAAATTTTTTTTTATTTCAATATTTTTTTATTCAAGATTATTTTTTATTCAAGGAGTTATTTTTTCAGGGGTGGATTATTTTTTATTTCAAGATAATCAATAATTTTAATTATATAGAATAGGAATACTATATGATTATGAATTTGCACAAAATTTGAATGAAAGATTCTAAGATACTTCTAAATATAATTAGGAATTCTAAGATATTCTAATATATAATTAGGAATTATGGAATACATTGAAAATAAAAAATAGAATATAAAAAAATACAAAAAGCTTCGTTACTTTTCTTGGAATTCAAAAAACGTTTTTTTTTTTTTTTTTTTTTTTGTCAAAAATGGAAAATTTGAAATAAATTTTGTTGATAAGAGTTGATCTTTAGGTAATTTACTTTCTTTTCCCTTTGAAATATTATTAGTTTAGCAACACCCAGTTAATATTCAATTTACAAAAAAAATTTTTTTACTCTTTCTCCATTCTAAATTTGTTTATCCTTGAAAAAAAAAGAAAGGTGAAAAGATCTCCCGAAGTCAGCAAAGGTAACTAAGATAAAAAAAAAAAAAAAAAAACGAAAATTCTTTGAATTCATTATCTATTAACTATGGATTGAGAAAAAAGAATCTAAAAATGCTCTCGGGTTAACGAAAATGATATCACAATTCCTTGAATTTAGTGATGGTGATGTCGCGTCTGCGAAAAGTGCTACTTCTTCCGAGGGTAAAGACTCCTGAGTACCCAAGGGTAGAAGTCTGACTTCTAGCTCAAATGAAGATGACACACACACTTTCGCTTGCATAACTCCTTTTTACATGGCAGCTCACAGTCGAACACACACCTCACAAATAGAGCATAGGGGAAAAGTAACGATGCCCGAACCAAGACTCGAACCCGGGACGCCCAGATCACGGGGAAGACATGCGACCCCAAAGCCAGGATGCCGGCGTTTGAAGTTGGTAGAATGAGAATATGAATCCTGTTTCTATTAAATTTCGAATAAATAAAATAAAAACTAAAATTACCTTGTCCAATGACTGTAAATGAAAGAATTTTTCGCTTGCGTGAAGAGCAAAACCGAAATCAAACCAAAATAAAATCGTCATCAACATAGCAGTTGTCGTATGACTATTATTTTGAAAACCAAGATGAAATTAACTATTGCACTTTTTTTTAAAAAAATGCATCTTTTTTGTTATTGTGGATATTAATTGTTTTGGTTTATTGATTAATCAATTTATTCATTCAAATTAGTTTTAAAAAAGGTCTTTCGACTCTATTTAAAAGATTATAATTTAACATTCTTATCTTTGGCGTTGGACATTTACTTGAAGAAGAAGGCAATCAGAAGAATATCTCAGAATAATAATTTGTTAGATAAACTTTCAAAATTCAGAAAAAAAAATCTAATTTGGCACTCTTAAATTGTTTCCAAGGCATAACAACCTGAAAAAGTACATTAACCGTAGAAAATATTTCGAGTAATAAATCGAGTAATTTACACAAAATGGCACATTTTATATTTAACTTTTATATTAAAAAGAAAATGAAGTATGCCTTCGAAACTTCTTCCATCTGATTCGTTGGATTTAAAATTTGACAAAGGTTTCTAATTTTAATGTCGAGGCCATAAAACAAATTTCATTTATCTAGTTAAATAGCACTTTGGGTTGCAATGTTACCATACAGACATGTAGATAGAGCAACAGATATTCAAATCTCACACAGATTTTTGACAAAATTTCATGCATATATATAATTTTAGCGTTAAAACAATGCACTAAATTTCATGAGTCCCGAAACTGCATTTTAGATTTAACAAGTTTCCATATATGCTTGCAGATATACTCGTTGAGAGATTGCATTCAGATTGAATTCCGATCGATAATGTTGATATAAAGATCGTGCAAGAAATTTTGTTTGTTAATTCAGATACGTGTTTGATATATAGTGATTGCTGATAATGAACAATGTTTCAAAAAAAAAAGAAAGAAAGAAACTAGAAGAGAAATTTTGAATTTAGTTAATCCTCAAAAACGGAGAAGTTTCAAAATCCTGAATTAAAATTTTTTGGCAATTACAAAACTCTCTTCTTATATAATTTTTATGCCCGACAGAATGTAAGATGTTTCAGATACTCCCTAATTCTGTGAGCCCGTTTACGACAAGAATTCTAGTGTTTCAATAACCGAGGTAATTTTTCTTGCATGAAAACAAAATGGAATTCTATATGATCAGCTAGTCACCAATTTATCGAAAGTCCACCTCAGAACGGCAGTGTGGCGGTAACTTCTTACGACCCTGCCCTTTATTGGCCAGACAAGAGAATCGGGGAAAAGGCGGACATTCGCGCCAGGTTATAACCTTTTGTTGGCGATAAGTCGCCAAATGTGACAACCTTCTTTATCATTTTCTAATGACCCTAAAAGCGAAAAATTGATATCTCAAAAGCGACAAATCGCTTCAAAAGCCTCAAACCAAAACAACAGCATGTTCTCACATGATGAAAAATGCATGTTAGTATCAGATAAGAATCTGTAATTCCTGAAATCCAATGCCACTTATTGCAAGATAGGAAGAAAATGTCGATAATCAATGTTATAATCTCGAAATTCACGAAATATATCCTTCATAGATCAGATTTCATTTAGTTTCTGCAATTTTCTAATTAAAGAAATCATGAAGTGAGAATCGAAACTAACTGCAGTTAGACTCCCATCTGGACTGTAAAAGTTATGGAGACTAAAGTTTTCCTCAGTAAGCTGTGTGCCTTTTTCTACTTTAAATCACAATTTGTTAAATTTTCTAAAGCTGGTCTAACCATTGAAATCGCTTTAAAGTGGTAAACAAAACCTTTAAATAAACAACAGAGAAAAAAAAATTTCTTTTTGAAGTCTAGGAATAGAACAGTAGAAAGTAAAACAAAACAATAAAGGCACTACTTTGAATTTCACTGAAAAGAAAAAGAAATTTCCAGACCACGCAAACCGAACTATTTCATGCACAAAGGAACAAATCGGTTTTACTATAGTGACTAAGCCACTCGTGTAAGCCTTCTGGGAACGACAGAATGGACGCTCAAAGATTATTGAACTCATATTTTACAAAAGAACCTAAAACAGTCTGAAAAATTAGGGTTCTTGACCCATGCCTTTTATTTTATTTTTTCATCATCATCCTATTGTGTGAAAAATGCATTAGACCATACATTCCTCGTTCGTAGATGAGACACGCGATGGACGCTACTGTTTCGTGGCCATTGTAATGGAACAATGACCGCTTTATTTCCATATTTTCAAATCCTTTGTTTTTTTTCTTTTTTTCCCATGCCAGTAAACAAAATTAGAAAAAGAAACAATACAGTTCTGTTTGTCTCTATGCCAGTTAACGTGTCTGGCAGCTTATTAAAAAAAGAATAATGGGGGAAATGAAATACGCCTTCTGCAAGGAAAACACTAGCTGACCCATACAAACTGGGGCATGCATGTGGATGCAGGGAACGGCTGAAAAGCACAGAAACTGAAAGAATATTTTTGCTACATCGTGCATTATTCATGATTAAATAGCCTTTTGTGTGTTCAGTGGTGGTTCTACGAAAACAGTAAAGTTCTTTACTTGTATGACCCGTATTTATTTCAAAACATTTCCGTATTCATTCTTGCCGCTTGGTTCAGAATTGAACCAGATTACAACTATGAAATTAAAAATTTCTATCGCCCATGAGGCAGTTTTTTAAACAGGAGACTTCATAGCAAGCGAAGTATTTGGTTTCTTAAGAATATTTAATTATGAAATGGATTAATCTGAATGCTAAAAGCTGTTACTTTATCTGTTTGAGATACATATTGAAATATCAATTGATAACATTATTATTTCTCTTTGATTCAAAATTCAACTGGATTCCGACAATATCAAAAAAGATATATCTTTCTGAACCATGAAACGAAATTATAACACTTTTTTTAGATATTATCTTTCGCGATAAGTAAATAAATTAAGGAAAATTCATACTTATTTGAAACAATTTGAATATTAAATATAAACTATGTTTAGTTAGCTTTCATTATCTTTCTTGGCAAAATTAATTATTTAAAATAATATTTTAAATGGTAGAAAAATCTGCAGTGTAGTAGCACTTAAATACAGTAATAATAATGCAGTAATAATTAAATAATTACTATAATAGTTAAATAATTACTATAATAATTAAATAAATACAGTAATAATTAAATATAGTAAAATAAAAATAATTTCATTTTGACTAGAAATCAAAAAAATTCGATTTATCCTAAACTTAATATAAAACTTAGCATGAAAGAATATGAGAAAAAGGCAGTTTTTCATCTTACAGTAGCAATAAAAATTATTTTTGACATACAACACATAAATACTTAATATTATGTAAAATAAGTGATTTTGATATAGTGGTAACAATTACGATAAAAAAAATTTAAAATATTAACTTCGATAAATAAATAAATAGCTCTAGTTTTACAGTATTTTTGGTACAAATATTGCACATTAAAATTAATGAAATAATACAATTCCTAATTAACCAGTTCAAATTTTTTTAATAAAATGCTTTTTTTTATTATTGGATACATTGCCATTAAAGTCTTCGAGTTTTGGTACAACTCTAGCACATTAAAATTAATGAAATAATACACTTCCTAATTAACACATTCAAAATCTTTTGACAAAATGATTTTTTTACTGGATATATTAAGCATCATTAAATTCTCTTCCAGTAAACCAAGAGCGCTAAAAAAATTTCATTTATAATGAAAGAGGATACGAAGTAAAGATGAAATAAATTAAATGGCAAAAAAATATAAAAATGCAATCTCTAGGTTTGACCTCAAATAAACCAAAATAAATTTAAATAATCGATGCTATTTCAGTGTCATACTTAATGTTATTTCAATTCAAGGGAGCAGAAAGATATTCGAGTTATCGACAAATCAGAATAAACTTTGCAAATACTGTTCTTGAAATTGAAATCCGCCACCATGTCTCCACAGCGCCATTTTATATTAGATATAGGCTATAAAAAACTGATCAAAAATTTTATATTACGGTTCAAATATCCTTTTGAGAAAAAATGAAACAATCCAATCGTCTAAAATGAAACTGACATGGAATGCAAATGCATAGAAAGTGAATAATAATAAGCACATGTACAAATTTTAGTGAAAATAAATTATTTCTACATTTTCAAATTAAGGAAAATAAAATATGTATTTAGCAAAAGTTCCTATTCCATCGACAGGTGCTCAAATTTCATTCATTCGTCTCACTCGTTGTGCTACTGAGTTTTATTCGAGTGTAAATTGACAGGAAATCTTGCAGACATACTGGCATAATTTCAAATGTCTTCTTCGATCTCAAGATTATATAAACCATTGAAATTCCTCACAGAATCAAATTTTTATATACTAAACTCTGACTTCGTACACGAGAAAGCAAAAGAGGGCAAATTTGTAATAAATAGTACAAGCATCTTAAAAAAAACTTTATGTGAAATGTGCTATTGTACATTCAGAAAAAAAAAGAATGAAATTCTTACTCAATTCTTTTTCTTTCATTTATATTATAGAAGTCGTGCGGGAATCAATAAATGAAAATTACTTTATTTTATTCTTTTATCGCAATTGAGCATTCAAAAATGGTGAAATTTTCATCCTTTTGTAACATATTTCTTTTTCAAAAGAATTATTAACTTCTAAAATAAAAGAAAGAAAGAAAGAAAAAAGTCACAAGCATAAACGTGGCCTGGATATAAAAACTGTAGGATAAGTACGGGCGTCCTGAAGACATTTTAACTATGTCATTACTAGTATAAATCCAGCTGCAAAAGCAGCTGGAACAAATTCACATGATTACTGCATGGACCTCAACATAACTAGATTACATCAATAAAATAATAATGTTAAATAAATGATGTGGAAAATAAATGACATTAATTATTGTGTTGAAATGTAGGTCTGTCAAATAGATTGCGCAAACATAGAAAAAAAATTATAAAATTAACATTCTATTTAACTCCTTATTTAGATAAGAGATGTAGCAAAACAGTTAAAATGTTCGACCAAGAAGGAACAGTGTTTTTGGAGGTGCACAAGTCCCAGTACACCCCAAAATATAAGGAAAATAACTAATCTGTACTCTTTATTTCTCCCTTTTTTTAACACTGTTTAACTTTCTTTGTGTCGGAAAAAATTTATTATTATTTATTTTCATTATTAGACTTCAATATTCATAAGAAGAAAACACTTTTGGTTTAGTACATTTTCCCAAAATGCTTCCCTTTAATTTCGTTGTACCAATTATTTTGATACAGATAAGCTATTTGGAGCATTTTTACCAGCTCTCTTACCTTATCTTGAACGTAATTACCAGGTAAAGCACCATCATGGCGTAAATACTGTATTATTAATGCAACTGGAGTTAGGAGACATCATTTATATTTTCGTAAAACTAAAAAAAAAAAAGAAGAAGAAGAAGACTAAATTCATTACAAAAAAGAATCTAAGAATTTTTTTTAGTTCTGTAGATGGAAAGTTTAAATTCAAGAGAACTGTAAAGAAATAAAACTTACAAAAATTTTCTACCCAGAAAAAATTAAAGAAAATACATCCAAATCTAACATGTATATTCTATTTAAAATTTTCACTCAAGATTTTATTCGCCAATTTTGAAAACTTCTCCCAATTTGCTGCTGCTTTCTATTGGCTACTGAACAATAGTAGAAATCAAATTTATTGATCTTCTTTTAGAACAATATGATGATATGGCATGGATTGTTAATGTGTTGGAATTGGAATAATTGGCGGAATTTTACATTCTGTCATTTCCCTTTAATTATCTTGGTCCTTATACGGCCACAGTGATTTATGATGCATATAATGATTCCTTACATTGCTACTCCAATTTGTATATTTTCTTTATGCTATATATTTTCATTTAATATGAACATTTGTCTCCCCATTCTCGCTGCAACTGTTTTCTATGTTGGATGATTTTTGTATTCAGCCTTTTTATCTTTACTTTAATTATTATTTACTAGCCGCCTTTGGCGACCAGCCGGTTCGCCAATCTCAATGTTCGTTAAAATTTTAATAATTAAATATTTTATGCAATTTCTACTTTAATAGCTTCTTCATCAAAATATTTGAAAACTTCAAATTTTGATTGTCATATAATTCATTCATAATATTATAAAAGCCTTCAGTCATAACGTAATATGTATCTCTCTCATTTTCTGTTAGCACCCGTAGAATTTATGCTTTAAATTAAAGTGGAAAGAATTAATCTTCAATTAATATAATAATATTTTTTACTGAAACAAAGCATTTTTTTTATAATCTGATTACTGAAAATAGAGTCACTCAGCGTTTAAACTTTATGGGCACTAAAGAATATCTTTTTTAGTTTATGTAATATCTCAAGAGTTTGTCAACAAAATTTTCTTAGATTCATTATGAGCAGATCGATTCATTAACAATGTTTGAATTTAAATGCATCAAACACTAAGAAAATAAAACGAATCGTTTAAAATAAACGGTTGAAAACAGGCTTTAAAAAAACTACTTAAAAAACGATGTACTTAAAACTATAAGCATATACAAAAAATATATAACTGACATAAATACAATTTACTTACAAAAGCATGCAACTAACCCAAAAATAATTTAAATCGTCCATTGATAACGGTTGTCATGGCAACAAGCAGAACAGAATGCGCATTTTCTTCCCCAGTTACGTAACGCAAATACGTGATTTTTTCTACGCCAGTTGGGGTAACGCTATGCGGATTAGACATTTTTAATTTCCTTTATTCTGTTTTATTTTAATTCAAAAGTACTTCAGAATGAATCTGAAAGATCGATTAATTAACAATGTTTAATTTTAAATGCATCAAACATTAAGAAACTAAACAGAATCGATTGAAATAATCCGCCGGGAAATTTTAACCCTAGCCTCATTACTGTTGGGAGAAAAAAAAACTGAAGCCTTTCTCATTTGGCGGTGGGGAAAATGGAAGATTTTTTTGGCGGAAAAGTTGGCGGTGGGGAAAATGGAAGATTTTTTTGGTGGGAAAGTTAGTTTTAAATTAATAATTAAAATTCTAATTAAAAATTCGAAAAAAGGAACCCCAGGTGCACATTCCCAACCTCCAAGGTATACATGTACCAAATTTGGTAGCTGTAGGTCAAACGGTCTGGCCTGTAGAGCGCCAACACACACACACACACACACACATTGAGCTTTATTATAAGTATAGATTAATGTTGCTTTGCTATTAAATAAGAATTCATATGTAAGAGAGGCAATATGAATTGTCAACTTCCGAATTTTGAAACTGCGATTGCTTAATTCTGCATATGTTTGATGAATTTCCAAAATGTGATCTATTTCGAATGTTGATTAAATAATACTTCTTTTTTTGGGGGGGGTTAATATCGAGATTCATTTGTCTATAATAATCATTTGATATGTCATTTTGATCTGGATTTTTTTTAGTGAAGGAAATTGTATTTCAGGCTTTGCTAAACAATTTTTACAACAATGCTGAGTTCCAAATTGAAGAATTGAAATAGACTGTCTATATGAGAAATATCCCTGAATAACATAGAAAATATTTGGAGACTTGTGAGATTAGTAACATTTCTTCAACCTTTTTTTTTTAATATTTAACATTTCATATTAACTCTACTGCTTTTGTTGTTCCTATTTTTAGATAATTGACTTCTTAATTAATCAATAATGCTGAATTAAATCATTTCTAGAAGTAAATTGGATATCTATTTTCCTTGTTAATTTCCTTGACTAACTGGACTGATTGGTAAATTGGACTTAACTTTCCTTGTAAGAATTACAATGTGCATTTGCCTGAGCACAATAAGATACTTTTATATATTAATACGACATGATATGTTGATATGCATGAACAAATATTTGTATATCTTTACTTGTTACCCACACATGATAGAAACTAACGACTATTACTCAAAGTTCTGTTACATCATAAAAAATAGAATATAATGTACAAATAAAACAATAGCCCTAAAAATTTGTAAATAATTATAAATAAAACAAAAGAACTCTGATATTTATTATTTAAATTAACATTTCTTTAAAAGAGGATTCGAGTTAAAAATTAATATAGAAATTGAATATCAATAATAAATTAAAATAGTTTATAAATTATACCCTGAACCAAAAGTGTTCATATGTCATAATCAAGCACTTTATTTTTTCTCATCCAAAGACTGTAAAGCATTTATAAAAACAGTAAAATATGCAGAAAGAGCGCGGTGATTCAGATGCAGAATCTATATGAGAGATCACATTTACCGAATATGCACCTGTCAAGTCACATCAGCTTCTGTACACACATATTATTTAAACATTTCATTAGCAACACTTCTGCTCAACATTTTCCTTGGAAGTCTCAAGAAAATCGGAACGAAACCAAAGTTATGTAGTTATGTATGGACTATTCCATTACAGACAATGTACATAATAGTATTTATAGCTTCATGGACATGAGGTGCCTCTAATTAAGTTGTCCGGTACAAACTGCATGTGTGCAACGGACTCAGAGTCAGGAGGGGGAATGTGATCATGACTCCCAATTCTCATTACTCCAACTGAGGTTTTGTTATTGTAAAGAGAAGAGAACTCTCTCTTCCTGGATATGTTATATATAGATATTGAACTAATTGAGAATCAAGAATCATTCATTCAGAATCAGCCATTTATAGTTCAGCTGGTATTTATTTTCTCAAACCCAACAAGTGAAATTTGCTCGATATATATATCGATGAAAATGGTCAGCAGAATTTAAAAAGAAAATTATTTAAACATCCGTCTCAAACATTCATGCAGCTTCAAAACAAGACATTAATTTAACCAAATTAGCTAGCAAAAACCATAACAGCAATGGATTCGACTTATTGTTTTTTATATTGATTTGATATAAAACATTGCATTTCACTTAAACATCAAAATTCATTTTAAACTGCGAATTTTTTTGTTTGTGACAAAACAAGATACACGAGGAGAACCACCTATCGAAAATTGAGCAAAATATATCAACCTAGGATTTAACTTCAATCCGTTTACAAAGATAACATCATAATTTATGGCCATCTGTTATTTCTGAATTAAGTCATCAAAAGCGAGAAAAATAAAATCAGCACGAGGTTTTTCTCAGCGTCTGAAGATGATTCATACTGAAATCATTCCAATTCAGGTATTCACCTACTTGAATTCGCGGAAATGATCGCACCAGGTAAAAAACACATTTTTCATTCGCATTTAAAGACAAATAATAAAATTGTTCCCAAACCAGTTGAAAATTCTTTCATAATGAATCATCATCAAATTTATTTTTTCCTGAACTTTGTTAAGAAACACATTCACAATGCCTCGTTTAAATGAAAACAAATCTAATAGAGTCCTTCTTCAATAAACTCATATTTCAAACATTATTCAAAGCTTCGAAAATTGGAAAAGGGAGCATTTTGTATAATAGTTGTTTTAAAATATGATTTTTGTGATAAAAAATATTTCATCACTTTTTTTATTTAATTATAACTTCGATTTGCTATATGCTGAAAAGATAACATCTAATTATTTCTTATATATATATATATATATATATATACATTGTCTCACAAAAGTGATGGGACACTTGTGCTTTACAAAAGGAAACTGTAATAAAATAAATAAATAAACATGTAGAAAAATTTTTTGGGTGTGTTTCATATTTAAAGTTAGTAACAATTATTACATAACATACATTTTGTCAAAATATTAAAATATTAATTTAATAAAAATACAATTGTTTAGAACGGAGCAAAAAATGGCTCACATAAGTGATGGGACACTTACTTTTCCATCAAATATTTATCCAAAAATTTTACTTTTTAAAAGGTTTTAATATTTTGTTGGATTTCCTTTTACTTTTAAAACATGATTTAATCTTCTTGGGATGGTTTCGACTCATTTTTTTTTTGTGATTTCTGGAGTGATTTTACCCCATTCTTCTTGAAGCATCGATTTCAATTGTTGTTTTGAAGAAATGGTGTGTTTGCGAATTCTTGATTCCAATTCTTGCCAAATATTCTCTATGGGATTTAAGTCTGGAGATTGTGGTGGTGTTTTAATTATTTCAGGATAGTTATACAGCAGCCAGCGTCTAACGTTCAAAGCAGTGTGCTAGGGGTCATTGTCCTGGTAGAATTTAAAATCTTTATGAAGGTTCAATTTTCGTGCTGAAAATTTCAAATTTTGCTTTAAAATGTCAATATACTTGTACTGATCCTTTATACTGTCAATAAAAACAAGATTACCAACGCCAGCGGACGACATACACCCCCATACCATAACTCCTCCTCCACCATGTTTTACTGTTGGCACTAAGTTCTGTTTGCGAAATTCTTCCCTGGGTTTTGTCCACACCAAGATTCTATCGTCAGAACCAAATATATTAAATTTACTCTCATCAGCAAATATAACTTTATTCCAGTAGTCAGAATTCTTATTTATGTTGGATTTTGCGAAAGCTAGTCTGAGTTTTCTATTCTTTTCACTTACGAAGAATTTTTTCCTAGCTACTCTACCGTGATAACCAGCAGATCGAATTATCCTTCTAATAGTCTGTGGATTAACAATTATTCCATATAATGCTTGTAAATCTGCAGCAACTTTAGGAGCACTCTTTCTTGGATCTTTTTTAATATTTCGAACGATAATTCGCTTTATTCCATTGGATAGCTTTGATGGTCGGCAGGTCTTCTTTTATCCTGAATAATATGATTCTTTTTATATCGTTTAATGCTATTGAAAACTGTTGAATGACTCAAGTTAACTGTTTCAGCAGTTTTTCTTCCACGTTCAATATGCAAATTAATAACTAATTTTCGAATTTCAGGCGAAGTTTCTTTTCGTTTAGCATTCATGGCTGCACATAGCTAAAAAAACACAAAAATTCAAAAACGAACTGGAGAGAAATACTGCAGACGACTTTATATTTATAAATTATTGCCAATTGCTTTTGAGTAAAAATAAAACCACCAAAAATATTTTTATTGCTTATTTTAGACAATTTTTGATGCATATCTAATGGTGTCCCATCACTTATGTGAGCTATTTTTTGCTCCGTTCTAAACAATTGTATTTTTATTAAATTAATATTTTAATATTTTGACAAAATGTATGTTATGTAATAATTGTTACTAAATTTAAGTATGAAACACACTCACAAAAAATACATGTACATGTTTTTTTAATTCATTTTATTACAGTTTCCTTTTGTAAAACACAAAAGTTCCATCACTTTTGTGAGACACTGTATATATTAAAACATTCAGATGGAGATGAGATTTAAACATATTTACCGATTCTTCCCATTATCGGCCACTTTTTTTTTCTTTGTTTCTCATATATGAGCTCTATATTTTGTTATATTATGATCAATTATTATTTCTAAAGATAAAGAAAAATTATCTTTACTTTTCAAAAACTTAAAATTGTGGCGTCCTTTTCGTCTTCTAACAATAGTTAAAACCGCATAAAATCGACAGCATAAGTACATTAATTTATAAATATTTTTCGATAACTACTTTTCTTTATTTTATTTCCTTGTCGGTTCTTTACTTTTTGCTGCTACTTTCATATGTTGCGGACAGATGAACAATAATGAAATTATTTTGAAAAATAAATAAAGTAAGCCAGTGGGAATGTGTCCCCAAATTTCTCGCATACTTTCTAATATATTTATCATGCCTGAAAACGACCTGCATGGTATTGGCGTACAATAATTACAAAATATTAACTTTTGGCGGGAATTTAGTATTTTGATTAAATCTATCGGGTCCTACTTGGAGATTTTTTTGGCAATTCATCCCTGGCATGCGGTTACTAGTATCAAAAAACCAGATTTGTATTTTAGATTCATCGCTTTTCTCAACGGATTGAAACAAAACTTTGATACCAAACTGCACTTGTAGACACAAAATTCCATACCAAATTTGATATGTTTAAGTCATTACGTTTTTTAGTTATCGCGTTTACTTATTTTTGAAAGTACAGACCGACAGATGGTCAACCGATTGTTAGATTTGGTTTTAAAATTTGACAGATGTCTACACTATATATATTAAATCTGTATCCGAATTTTCTCTGCCTAGCTCTTTTCGTTTTGTAATCATCGTGTTAACTTATATTCGAACAGCTGCACAAACGGACTTCCTCTGAACAGATTTTACTCAAAATTTGACAAATATCTGCAAATATGGTGCAAATTGCATATACCTAATTCCATCCGTCTAGTTCAAAGCGATTTTGAGTTATCTTTATTACAGACCAACAGGCATACATTTTTCGAATTTTTTGACGATTACAAACAGTATTTTCTCTCTCTCACACTTTTCTTCCAAAGTTAAAAAAAAAAAACACTATTACTGCTTGAAAAATTGGAAGGACTGACCACCTCACTGGAATTTTCTCAGATACTCTTCAATAAAGGTCTTATCTGTCTCCCTCTGCAAAAAATTGCAGACCTCTGTTAAAATCACGGAAAATTTCTTTGGTCTGAATCAGCATTTTTACTGAATCTGCATACTTTCTGTTTTTTTAATCCTCCCAAAATTTGACATTAACTACAATTAAAGTTGCAAAATCACAAATCGAATTTCAATCATTTGTTTACATGCATGCGAGAGTACAAACCTACAGGTGGTGAACTTCTTGACGTATTCGATTCCAATTTTGATGCAGATTAACTACATTTAAATGCTAAATATGTATACTAATTTTTATCATTATAGCTATTTACGTTTTGTTTCATACTCGTTGTATCCTGAAAGATGGAGCAGATAGGATCCTACAATGGATCTTTTACAAATCTAAATAGAAATATATAAATTTGATTGTAAATCCATATGCCAAATTTCATACGTCTTGTTCAAAGTTTTTTCAATTATTAAGTTCACAGACACAGACAAACATAATTTCAAAAATTCTTTTTAGTACTCAGTTTTGTGAAGAACGGAGGAGATTCGTCAAAATCTAAATTTCAAATTTTTTGACACTTGAAGTACTTTCTCGTATTCTTCGTATGCCTCTCACCGAAAGAAGGCACTTCAGAAAAGAGGATGAGATGCTTTAGGCATGGTGGTTGGTTGGTTGGTTCTCAGCACCTGGGTGAGCACAGAAATTGTGTGGGGTTCTACTACCCCCTACCTATGATGCGACATGCTTCCCACGATACAGTGCCCGACGATGACTCTTAGGACTCAACCTGCCGGCGTCCTGGCATAGGGGTAGCGCGTCTTCTCCGTAATCTGGGCCTCCTGGGTTCGAGTCCCGGTTTGGGCATGGTTGTTCTTCCGTTGTTCTATCTGTGAGATGTGCAAATGTGCCCTCCTGTAAAAAGGAGTTGTGCAAGCGAATGAGTGATGCGTGAGTAGCAAAGTCGTACTCTTGGCCTTAGTTGGCGCTACTAAACAAACAAGAGACGCCCCCTCTCCCCCCCACCGGCTTAAAATGGCTGTCTTCGTAACAGCGGGCTCGTCCATGGCAAGTGCCATAAGAAACAACAACAACAGGACTCAACCTTATATCCCGCCAATACTATCGTAGCGGCCTGGTCATTTAGATTCGCCTCAGGGCTGTCAGAGTTGTCAATGTGTGATGTACTTCCCTTGTCAATGTGTGATAGAAAATAAAAATATGTTTTTGAAAAATGTATTCATTAAATGCAATCAGTATGCAGGATATATAGTAATTAGTTTATCCCCAGGAATAGAGAATCGATGCAAAATACTTATAAATATTGTTTATGAAAAATATTTTTCTTATTATTTAGTAACAAATGAATTGCCAAATATTTTCTTAAATATCCATCATACTGAAATATAATACTAGAAATAGCATAGACTCTATGTTGTGTACTATCTCTACCATTATCCTTCTATGTTGAATAGTATCTCTAACATTATCCTTCTATGTTGAATAGTATCTCTAACATTATCCTTCTATGTTGAATAGTATCTCTAACATTATCCTTTATGGTAACTAAACTAAGCACATCAAAACGGCAGAAAGGCAGAGCAGTTTACCGGAAACCGCAAGTATTCGCGAAATTGCTGGGGTCGTTACAAGAACGTCGTACCATACGGTAGTTTACTCCTCCATACGTTACTTAGTTATGGACGAGTAAATGTTCCCATAGCTTTAAGACCCCTTTTCCGGTTCGTTGATCTCCCTGCAAACACAGCAAGGATTAAAAGAAAAGTATTAAATATGTAGTTCAAACATACCAGATTCAAAGAGTAACAAGGATATTATGTGGTTATAGGATAAAACAAGCATAAAAAACAGACTTTTATAATAGGAAACATGTTTTTATAGTAAAACAAATTTTTAATATGTTGTGGTTTGTCCGGAATATTCAACTATTTACAACTTCCGATTGTTAAAGCTTACGAATAACACTTCCCTCGAGATTCTAAGAAAAGGTTGACAAAAGCAAATAATGTGGTAATTTAAGAAATCAAAACTTACTATACAAGATATCCAAATAATGTTAGAAGACACAGACGTTTGACTTGAAGCCAGCCCACTGACTCTCTTCACACCACTCCAGTATGAATCTGGGAAACGATATTGCTGATTATTTTATAAAGTAATAACAATCAATCTTGTATTTCATTTTTTCCTTTATGTTTTATACCTAACATATATATTGACTCCAGTATGAATCCGGGAAACGATATTGCTGATTATTTTATAAAGTAATAACAATCAATCTTGCATTTCATTTTTTTCCTTTATGTTTTATACCTAACATATATTTGACTCCAGTATGAATCTGGGAAACGATATTGCTGATTATTTTATAAAGTAATAACAATCAATCTTGAATTTCATTTTTTCCTTTATGTTTTATACCTAACATATATATTGACTCCAGTATGAATCTGGGAAACGATATTGCTGATTATTTTATAAAGTAATAACAATCAATCTTGCATTTATTTTTTTCCTTTATGTTTTATATCTAACATGATCATTCATATTATGTCCTCATTTAAGTATTAAGTATTATTTGTGCTTTGTGCTTGATTTATAATACCACGTTCTCCAATTAATAGCAATGACCGGGGGTGACAAATATTTGAGTTCAATAGCTCAGTGAACCCTCCAACACAATGGCGTAAGAAATATATTATTTTAAATGAAAGGCCTGAATGTTAAGTTTTAAAAACGTGAGATATCACCATACGTACTTTAAATAAAATAAAATTTTAAATCATGTTCATAATTATTTTTTATTTTTAATGATTGATCAAGAGTTTTCTTTCCTGTATTATTCAACGTGACTGAATTTCTCTCTAAAATTATTTTAGGCATCTCGTTCTTCTATCTTCAGATTTTTGATTTAAAAAAAATACTTTTTAGCACATTAATGTGAATGAATTCCTATGATCTTTTTTTATTGCTTACTCGTCTTTATTACAAAGAGAAAGTATTGTTATCACCGAAAAAAATTGACCAAGAGATTTTTGACGAATCTCTAAGCTTCAGTCATCACCGAAAAACATAATTTTGAAACTATATCTGTCTGTAATTCTGTACAAACGATAACTCAAAAATGCTTCGAGCTATATTCATAAAGTTATATGATAAAATGTGAAGATCTATTGCTAATTTTGAAGGAAATTCATTCAAAAGAAATCCGAATGCCTGTTTTGTATCAAATTTGGAACCAAAGCCGTCAAGAATTTGTCTATCTTTCTTCAGGCATGAAAACTCGGTAACTGAAATATAATTTATATAATTTTTTATTCATATAAATAAAAATTGGTATATGATCTTGTAACAAGAACTTTATTAGCTCTATATGAAATCTTTATTTCAAAGGGCCGGAAAATTCCAAAATAAATGTTTGATTTTCTGGTACATGTTACTAACCACAAGGCAGCGATTAAACGTAAAAAAATCACAGTCTAGTTTCATTAAAAGAGGTAAATTCACACCAAAGATCGATCTTTCGTAATCATTGTTCTATAGTGATCTGCAGTTAATACACAAGTACCATTTTCTTTATAAAGCACACAACACTCATGCGTGAAAATAAATATCTAGGCATTCATGGCATTTATGGTCTAGTCCAAGGTTCACAATTTTAAGGGCAAAGAAAGGGGTAAATAACGCATATATTAGAGAATATGAGGGAAAATTTTATTCGGACTCCCCCGCTGTTTTTTCTTATTTAATGTCTTTTCTTCAATTTATTATCTGATAGTTTCAATTAAAATAAATCAAAATTAAACTAAAATTAAATTATTAGTTGATAATTAAACTGAAAATATTAAAATACTGAATATTGTAATCGAAAACACACTATTGTGTAGAGTTTCAAATCATTAATATATCAGAACGTGAGTAAAAATTCGATTTCGAAATTTTTTGTTTATAAATAAAAAATACGAAATCATAGAGACCATGTAATTTTTTTAGAAAAATTTAAATATAAATTTTGGGAAATGCCACCTATTAACAAAAGGTATCAATGGAAAAAGAAATCAAGTTTACAACCTTTGGTAATTCTTCTTTGTTACTATACCTTGAAATTGTTTTTATTTTTATTTTATTTCGTTGTGTCACGTTTTTGGATGGCGTTTAAAGCAAACTCAAAATGGTTGTCAGCAATTAGATTGTCCGTGTTGAGTGTCAAATATTTCAAGTAATATATATTATCACAAACATGAAGAACAAATTAAAATCAGCATTTTTATAGATTCTATTTCTAATCTCAAGGATTAATTTTAAGGGAATGCTGATTAACGAAATATACAATTACAAATGTGGAATGAATTAAATCCTAGCTCTTAGCAAATCGTCTTTATTATTATAATTTGAAACAGTTTGTTTAGATTAGGTAATAATGACGATCCATTTTGAACTAATATTAAGTATTGATACAAATTTTAAGTAACTGTCAGCAGATAGTATGTCAGTAGCGAATTTCAGATGTTGAGAAAAAGGTATATTATCACAAACGTGAAGAACTGACAGGATCATTAGGTATTACTGAGATGGGAATGTTTCCAGTCCTGACTTATAAATATAAAATTCAGGCTTTCTTTGATCATTCTACACAATAGTTTAAGAGTGTAGCGAATTGGAATGAGCAAGGATAGAACCTGGGACCTTGTGGTTCGCAGTCCAGTAACATGACCACGATACAAAAGCAATTGCTCGTGCAGCGTAGTTGTTAACTGGCTTAAAAGCTATTCACTACAGACTCTCCCTCCTGTGAGTCGGAGATGAGACGAATGATATGACTGTTAAGTGATGATGTATTAGTTGCTGATTCTAATGCGCCTGTACCCATTTGAGTAGCTCCAAGCGTTATTGGAGAGCGTGTGTAGGTGAGTGGCTGCTGATGCGTCAAGTGAGGCTGACGACTTTGGTTACGGATGGCGCCACAACAGCTGTACGAAGGTTGAAGGTTTATCGTCCGAGTTCACCAATGTGGCGAATTGAGATAAGCAAGGATAGAACTTGAGACCTTGTGGTTCGCAGTCCAGTAACATTACCATGATACAAAAGCAATTGCTCGTACAGCATAGTTTTTAACTGGCTTATAAGCTATTCACTACAAGAGCTTCAGAGCAGGATAACCATCCTATTTTGGCGCAATAGGATAAACTGAACCATTACTTCTGGTCCTGTCAAATAAACAAAAGTTGCCAGATCTTTTCAAACTGATAGCTCTTTCAGTCGGTATCAACACATTTTCCTTGTCTGTGGGACCAAATCACGTGACGTCTTAATCCTCTTAAGTCTGACTGTACATGCCTTACGTTTTGTTACAAGCATAACATATCTTACGTTTTGTTACAAGCTGTATTCAATAGCAGACTTGGATATTTTGCTGTCTTGTACTGTATCTATTATGAGGCATCTTAACTGGTTAATTTAGTTTCACTTTTTAATATATTTTTATCTTAATCTTCTTGTCAATGATTTATTTTGGATTAAATCATTAACTTTGAGAAAATGAACTTTATGTATGTATTTATTCAGACTCAAGACTTCGGGGTAATCATGTTTATATAAAAATTTCGTTGAGGCTGAAATTCGAAGTTTATAACAATTATAGTAATCAGAGAAATTATACTTGATAAAATATTAATATTATCAGTGCATTTGATATATTTTCCAAATTTATTTGTTTGAAAACTTGTATAGGGGAAAAGAAGCTTTTAACTGATTGGCTATAAGCAATTGTCAGCCTAGCAGCCCTAAATAGCTGCCTAGTCGGAAATCCGCCACTATCTCTATCTCTTTTACTTTCTTATACAAAATATAGGGTGTCCCCTAAAATCAGTTATAACTATTTTCACAAACGTGGTATAACCAATGGGTGTTGTTGTTAATACCTATCCATCGCACCCAGTAGCGCATGGTCACTTTACTAAACATAGACACTAGTTTGTGGTAGTAATAGTCGATTCAGATTAATGTCTCAGATTAATGTGAAGTATAAGACTTTAATGGACACCCTACATATCAGATATATTAAATAAAAATATACAAGGAATTTTTCGCCTTGACCGTACAAGATAATTATATAAAATTCGACCTTTCACCTTACCAGAGCCCAAAGCAGAAAAGACATAGATGGCGCCTCAATTCTTGGGAATAAATCAGTTCTATATCTTGTTTAAACAAGTCCAGATTATGGAAGCTCAAATCTAATTGCACTCTAATTAAACAGGGAATTTTTCGCCTTGCCCATACAAGATAATTATATAAAATTCGACTTTTGATCTTACCAGAGCTCAAAGCGGAAAAGACATAGATGGCGCCTCAATTCATAGGGATAACTCAGTTCTATATCTTGTTTAAACAAGTCCAGATGATGGAAGCTCAAATCTAATTGCACTTTGGAACTGAAACGCTGGTGGAAAAATTTATCATATAAAATTTATCATTAAAAATAAGCAAAACAACATTGATGGGATTTAATAAATTACCTTACACATTATTGACAACTTCTAAATAAATAAAATGATCCATCCCCTCCCCCCTTTGAGCGCTCATAATAATGAGCGCTAATTGCCTTATATACCTGAAAGAAGATGTAAAAAATTTCTTTTGAAAAAGGAAAAATATCCCTTGAACATCAAAATTAACATGAAAGGTAGAAGAAAAAATGTGAAATTGACAAGAATAGTCTAACGTTATTTTAAATGCATTTAAGACATACACTTTTTAAACTAAAATGTGCAGACAAATTCACTTCAAATTTAAAGCAACAAAATATCACAATCTTAAATATCATTTTTTTCAAAATTTAAAATATTTCATACTTTTTATTTTAAGATATAGATATTTCTTTTATAACATTTCACTACAAAGATAACATTTAAATAAAATATATACTACTAATAACTTAATAACAGTTGTATTTTAATCAAAAGGGTAGATCATCGAATTGTCTAAATGGATATTTTGCATTAACATCATAGTTTCTAAATTTAGATCTTAAAACTTCTTTATCAACTATGAGATAATATCTGATTGCTATTTTTGACCAAATCACTGTTTGGCGCTTATTTTAATCGAAATACCTAAATAAATTTTTAATATTAACAACAAAATTTTTCAAACTTATTAATAATAGATCTTTTAAAAAAATACTGAAAGCTAATAAATAACTCATGCTTTTCAGATTTCTTCAAAATAGACTTAACAATAAACGTGCGAACAACCTATTTATTGTTTTCAATCTTATGTTTCCCACCGTCTAACGCCAAACAGGAGTCCAATCCTAATCTTTTCTGAATAATTCACACGTTCCTTCACATGAAGTAGAAAATTTCTCAAAATTATACAGGCAGTTAATGACATTATCCAATCATTAAACTTTTAATGTTTCCTGGAAGTAGTTTCCATGCGAATTTTTTCAGTATTCAAGTATAGGCATGAGCATTTTTTATTACCGATTATTATCTAGGCATAGTCTTTGCGAACCCTTCATCACATGTTATGAGCTTCCTGGAGCGATAAGGTATTCCGTTTAAAATCAGACGACCGCAGAGTGACCTGTAATGTCTACTATAGACTGTCTTCCCGTTCCCTACAAGTCATTGGCCATCCAGCAACATCCATCTTGGTGGCTTGAGCCTTTCGTTGTGGTTTCGGAACCGGTCGCCTTGGGTTTTGTTTTTTAACATCTATCCCAGAAGCTGCGTTTCCTGGTTGGGGAAGTCTGCATTTGAATAACCTTGAATGACATCATGCGAACTCATTTCAAAAAATTTATTTTGTTCTTTAGAGGAACTTCATTCTCTTGTGCAAAGAGAAATTTTAAATTTTTAAAGCCGCCTCAATCAGGAAGTGTTTTCAGACAAGATTTTTCAATGACAGACGGTATGTCTGGTTTGGTATAAAAACCAGAAGGGTGGTTTTGTTTTCTTCTTTTTCTTCTACTTCGTCCCCCCTCTAACGGTTTAAGTTTTCACATTTGATTGAAAATTAAATCTTCCGGTTTTGTGCCTTTGCTTTTAAACGATAATTATATCTCTTTTTCTTTTGTTAATAGTTTCAGGTGCGTCGTGGGAAATCTTTCTTAACAATTGATGCTTAGATTCAAAACATCCTGTTCTGAAAGGCGTATCCGGAAAAAGTATGTGAATGATTCATAACGTTTGCAGTTGTCAGTGTTGAAATATGCCCACATAACATTCTTCAAAAATATACTACTATAAAGTTTACATTTGAAGAAAGGAAAACATATAAATTTCAAAAATGTATATAGTTCTAAGTAAAGTATGTAGTTCTAAATTCTTTATAATAAAGTTATTTTAAGAATATAGTTCAATTTTTTAAAGAGTACTGCGTACTTTATTTTGCTTTCGAAGTACAGAAAAAGTATTGCACTTGTCAAAATATTCGAATTCGAGCTTTTGACGAATCTCTAGATTTCGGACCACTTAAGTTCGAAAAACTCATCTTTGACATTATGTCTGTCTGTCTGTGAACACGAAAACTCAAAACATTTTGAGTTAGAAATGAAATTTAATACACATTCAGAGAAAGTATTTCTGTCTTGCTCTTCAAGTATAAGGGAACTTCGTGATTACAAAACATAAAGAGTTATGCGTGTGTGTGTGTGTGTGTGTGTGTGTGTGTGTGTGTGTGTGTGTGTGTGTGTGTGTGTGTGTGTGTGTGTGTGTGTGTGTGTGTGTGTGTGTGTGTGTGTGTGTAAGCATTATTTCATGTGAAGCAGGATGCAGTTTTGAAGACAATGAAAAGACTTTCGATTTTTTAAAGTTCGATTTATTCTCTCCGGGAGGCAAGCATGGTTATTTAAAAGAAGGCGCGGACAAGTCAACGTCCGCCACAGTGCGGCACAAAAGCAGAATGGGGAAAAAGAAGAGCGAAATAAATTATCCCTCGTCTTATATAACATGAGATATGGAAAGGGAAAATATTTTTTTTACAGTACTATACAGTACAGATTCTGATAGGTATTTCTGACGCATGTCAATCACAAGTAAGGAAACACAGGGATCTTTTAAAAGAGAATTTGTCTCGTCAGCGGTATTTTGTCCCTTCACGCGGAGCGTGTGAAAGTGTCGGCGTTTAGCCGATTCAGCAATTTTACAAAGCTACTCTTGAATTAATTAAGTAGAAAAAGTGGAATTGGATCACGAAACAAGAGAATATTTTAGAATGAAGCTACTATGGGCTAAATTAAGATAAAATCTTGGAAATTAATTAAATTGAAATTAAGAGTTTAAAATATCATTACATACATATATATAAGTTTAACATCCAAAATGTAAATTCATAACAAAGTTTGAACTAAATCTGCTATAAGATTGGCCATCTGCTGATCTATACTTTCGCACGCATATAAATAACTCATAAAGTTAAGTAATTCATTACATATATTATAATCAACACTACATTGACACTGACTTCATTAACTGACTTAAATCAATTAAAATCAGTATATTATCTTGTGTCTAATTAATTGATATTCCATGTTAAATTTTTATTTTAATGGTCAGACAATAAAAAACAGTTCAAAAATACATATTCGCCCGATAGATTCGGTAAAAATACCAGGTTCATGCCAAAGATCTATATTTCGTAACTATTATTCTCCATTAAGTCCACAAATTTATGCAGGGGGGAGGGAATTATCTTTGTAGTGGAAAGTATGGTAGAAAGTTTTGATCACTCCTACTGTTATTAAAGGGAATGCCAAAACATTTGCGTGAAAAATCTACAAAAATTGAAAATTTTAAATAGTCAGACCATTGATTGCAGGACCATCATTGCAATTAAAAATTAAAGTGGCTTAAAAATAAAGTTAAGATGAAAATAAACAACTATAGTTTATTTGTAAGAAATTTTTGGCATGTTTCATGGCAAACTTATACATGTTCAGTTTGCATTTATAGGATATATTTAATCATTCAAACACAATTTCATTAAATTCTCGAATTCATTTCATTTTTTAATACGAATTTCATTAAATTCTTTTTATTAGTTAATTTATTGATGCAAATTTGGAGAGGTTCCTACAAATTGAATATAAATTGATGAAAAAATAATATAAAGAAAATTTACAGGAACAGGGTTTGTGTTGTCACATTTACTTGTACAAATAAAACTGAAGCATCAGTCATCAAAATGTTTACTTTTGCAATAACATAAAACCATTCATTGGTACCTTACATTAATCCTCAAAATTAGTTTTTTTATAAAATAAGGTGTGGCAACTTTAGAAATATTTTTTTTAGTTACCAACTTTATGGTAAGGTTTTAGATGGCAATAGATAACTTAATCATATTGAATGAGGTTACTTTCCATTTTATAAATGAATTCGCGGTAGTACTTTAACATATACTGCTTCAAATGAATGTAACTGTAAATAAAAATATGCAATGATAAAACTTTATTTAAATTACAAATTACTAGACTAATGAATTGTCATCCACTGTCATTTGAATACACTCGTAAATTCAAAGATTTGAATCCTGACAATGATTCAAAGATTTGAATCCTGACAATTTATTTGAAAGCATCAGGACAGACTCTATATTTTCCTCAGTAATTTTTAATCTCTTTAATTTTTTTATCTTTTTATCACATAAAAATTCCAACAAATTGAAGAGATGATGATGGGAGGGGGGATGAAAAAAGCGCAACTAAATTCGAGCATCATATACCTTTATTACTTCACTGGCTGAACAGTAAATTTCATTATGGATTTTATAGTGGTAAGATCTCGGCTTGTGAGCCTTAGGGTTTCAGGTTCGAAACCCGATTCCACCGAAGAACCGTCGTGTAAGGGGGTCTGTTGCACGTTAAATCCGTCATGCCAAACGTCCTCCCGCTGGTGTGGTGTGGTGTAGAGAGGGGGTGCCGGCTCAGATGTCGTCCTCGTGATCTGACCACGGTTCAAAATTACGAGGTCCGTCCCATAATAGCCCTAGTGTTGCTTTAAAACGGGACGTTAATATAACTAAACTAATCCTCTAAATAGATTTTAACTAAACTAATCCTCTAAATAGATCAAAACTTGATAAAAATTTGTAAATTTTGTGTAAAGACCGTATCCCAAATTTCAGTTGTCTAGCTCCAAGGATTTTTCCGTTATCTTTGTCACAGACAAAGAACGGATAGACATTTTCCAAAAATGTGTTTTTGGAACTCAGGAAGGTCCAAAACATGAAGATTTTTTACGTTTGGACCTTCGTTCGAATTTTTTGAAATTACTATATTTTCTCTATACTACGTATACGAGAAAGTAAAATACTGAAAATTCTTCCTGTCTATTTCAAGCAGCATCTCATTATCAACAGCAGCCTAACATTAAACTCTCCTGCTGTTTCGCAGATCCAGCATTATTTTTACATGCATAACCTAAACTCTCTCTCATCACATCGTTTCCATTTACATCTAAAGCAGCCAAAAAAACAGGTTTCTTCCATTGTATGACTTCAACCTGGGCGAGACCAACTGCTGGTACCAACTGATGTGTTTCCGATTACACGCGCGGGCGAAAGTTAATTGTCGCCACGCGTCTGACCTACCACGGAATGCATCCTTGACTCTCTGATTTGGTCAGTGAACCATCCCAGTTCAACCCTTTCGGGACCGTGCCACAAGTCTCAGGAGCAGGTGATACCAAGACAGAGGAAAAAAGACGCCTCATCTGCCAAACGATCAACTTAACTTCCGTGGTCTCTTGAGACACGTTTTGCGTCTGCCATCTGGTTTCCGTTTCCTTCCTTAACCCCCGATAAACAACACCACAGAAACAAAAACCGTGGAGTAATTTGTTTCTTTGGTGAGGGATCTTGTCTAGGGATATGGGTTCCGACCGGACGCGAGACAGATGATAGGGGTTCTCCTGAATCGGGGATATTGTTTCAGACTGGTGGAAAAAAGGTGGTATTGACATGATTAGCATCGGATTTTCCCACTGACGATATTGTTCTAGTACCATGGATCGATTTCTTGATGGACCGTTTGCAGGATATCCGGTTTCGCAAGATTATAGCATTTGAAATTTGTAGTAGGTAAGAATTTTCTCGCCGAGGTCGTCAGATTCGAAAGCTTAAGTGTTAAATTACATTGATTGGCTTAAACATTCTAATGAAACATTCTAACATTCGGATGAAATATTCTAATCAAATCGTTTAGAGCAAGAACATCTAGGGAACAAAAATATTTTTGCAGTGAAAACAGTACAGTATGAATTAATAAAACAAGAAAATGAAGCCTTAATTATATTTTTTTTATTAAGATACAAACGATCTAAATTATAAACAAGTCTTGCAAAAAAAATTAAAACAACTCAGAGTTATTAATTAAAAAGTGATTTTTTTAAAATGTCTTACTCTTTAATCTATAATACATTTATATACATATATTAAAGAATTTCAAAATCAAATTATTTAAACTCACTATTAAGGGACTCCTCTGGTATATGGGAAAAGACTAATGAATTAACAGAGAGTTATGTTCTGATAATAGTAAAATAGTGCATCGTTATCGAGAATACAAGTGTAGGAAATTTAGGAATAATAGAAATTCATATAGTAAATAAAAAGAATTATCAAAAATTCATCTTTACAGCCATGAAAGAAATCAAGTTCAATAAAAATATTTTTCTTTCAAAAATAAAAAATAAAAAGATATTATTTCTTATTCAATTCTTACTATTAGTTTACACTCCCCCTATGTATATTTATATATCTTGTTCAAATTTTCAATCGTTAATAAAATACTTTTTATTCATCCACTCAAGTTCAAATACATTTTTTTAAACTTATAGTGGATGACACTTGATGTTAATACAGTTTTTTCAAATATTAATTCATTAATTATAAAATTTAATTAATTTTTAATACTTTAAATAGAGTTTTAGCCGTTTGTAATGAGAACCGAGTTAAGCAGGCAGTAGCCCAATCGGTAAAATGCAAGGATTTCGGTGTTTTTCACGTGAAGATGAAGAATGCGAGTTCAATTCTTGCGAAAATAGGAAGTGTCTTTAAAAAAATTATATTATTTGTTTTATTTTAATTTAACTTTTATTAATGAATAGAGTGCCAGAAGTAACGTAGAGAAAATATATGTCTTTTCGTTCTTCCAATATAAGTATTTTCAATGATTTTATGGGTTTCTCATATATATTTATATTTTAATCATGTTTATAGCATTTTCTTAAAAAGGAGTTTTATGACAAGATTCACATTTTAAATTGCTCTATGAAAATCGTATATTTAGCTACAATTCAGAAACGTTTATACTTACATAAGAATATATTGATAGAACTATAACTAGCTAAATCATTCAATTACTATTTTTTGTGTTGAAAACGTCGTATATTGTTATAATAATTAATTTTTACAGTTTAAAAAAATCAAAACAAAAATTTTAATTTTAAAAAAATATTGAAAACATTTTAAATCATTGAATGGAACTTATCACTTACTTCTGGAAAATTTATTTAATTATATATTTATTGCACATTTATATTGCATATTTATATTTATTGCAACAATTTGAAATGTTACAATATTTTGATACTTTTGTTCATTTATACCTATATAAGTAGGCAAAAAACTTAATTAAAATATTTTAATGACTTTATAAGCGCAATCATATGAAAAAAATTCTTATGAAAATTTCAAAGTAATAACAACAAACAACAAAAATTCAACAAAACTTTGCTTAAATTCATTTTTTCAATTGTTCTTAATCAAAGAATATTTTTTTTCTCCGAAGATTGATATCAAAACAATATTTTGTTCAAATAAAAAGAAGTAGAAGATAAAATTTTCACCCGGAAAATTTGACTTTTTAAACGGAAATTTTACACTTTTAAGCGGACATTATAATTTTTTGCACTTTTAAACGAACTAGATAAAATTTTACCACTTAAGAGGTAATTTTTCATAAACTCAGATTTACAATATAAATTTGCACTGTATTTGGCACATTTTATAGCCATGAAATTTACACATTTAAGTAACCCATTTTCGAAATTAATGTTTTTGCTTCTAACAGAATCCTTGCTGATAAAATCATTTGTACATGGTATCCCACAAAACCAGTTCATCCAACAACGATTGTATTTATATGCTCAGAGAACAGTGTGGTACTTTCAAAAATCCTTAGGCAAAGGTCTGAATAAGCAAAAGATTAAGGATTTCCTAATGGGGTTTAATAGGCTTTTCTCAAACAAATAACAGTTTCTTAACTTCCGCTTAAAGGTGTTATAGTAAAAAAGAGTTTCAAGGCTTATCTCGAAAATTTGAATAACACAATCATCAACATCTTAGTTTCGCATTACAACTTCAAGGACTACAGTCGTCAAGGTTTTTTGGGCAATAACTAGTGTATAGTTGCCTTATTATTAACCAGTTCTGAAAAGTCGTTAAAAAATTAGTTAATGCGTACACACTGACGTCATCTGCAGTTGCACATGTCTCAAGTTACCAGATCTTCCGAATTAGAAAGGATAATCCTGATTTTTCACTTTTTTAATGTGGATTGAAGAAATTCTGATTTGTCACTTTAAATTCACTTTAACATCTTTTATTTAACTCTGAATATGATCACATTAATATTGCTCATAATCTGATGAATCTATCTGAAAAATACGCATTAAAAATATTAGTACAAATTATTGTTAATGTCTCATCATAGCTTCCAGCATCCAGAGCACCAAAGTTTACTCTCTTCGTTTGATTTCGGTTTTAATTTAACTTTCGTCCCTTCGATTCTACGTCCTTTCCTCATCCATTTTCAAGTAGGAGTCCCGTCAATGTAGCGCAGAACACCCGATCATTCTACCGCAGACCAATTTTAGGGAATTAACCCCCCCCCCCCTGCTTAGTATATGAGATAGTGTAAACTTTCTTAGTTAAAACTTTCATTGCAATGACTCACCATTTTTACTGTCAACAAAACTTTCGCCATTTATAATGTCCTACTTTGTTTTCTTTTTTTTAAATTAAAATGAACTTTCTTTTATTGTTTTATGTAAATAAAGTGTGTCCTTTTAAGAATTCAAACTATTTGACGCAATAATATTTTTAGGTTGACATTCATGTCTATAGAGTGCGTAACATGTAATATAAAATTGTTCAAAGTGCACCATTGGAAGGACTTATAGATCTAAAATATCAAATTTAGCGTGTAGTTACTTTTTGATTAGTACTCGCCATAAAAGAATTTTTCAAAATTTTAGTTAGATTTTTAATGAAGCGAAATGTTAACATTTTTCCTGAATAAATCAAATCATCTTTTCGCAACAAAAAAAAATGCTTTGAAATTTAATAAAATTAGCTTTTCTATTATATTCATTTTATTCCAGTTCAATTTTTTTAACTGAATTTAAATACAGTTTGCTACTAACTGAATTTAAATACAGTTTGTAGCATTCCTTCGTGTATTGGGTAATAACATTCAAATCAATTTGAATGTTTAATCAAATCATTCGGATATACTACTCTTGAGATTTTAATTTTAAAAAAATTACTTTGGTAATTTTTAAAAAGCAGAATTTTTACTTTAACTAACATAATATTGTTTTTTTTTCCTTGGTATTTTTTCAAATCAGAGCTTCCACTTTCACTTTAACCAGCATAATAAGGTTTCCTTTCGATAAATTACGTGAAGTAAAAGTCATTAAGCATGAAATGCAGATAAAATCAAGCCAGACGAAGGCAAGACAGAGGCATCAAAGCTAAAAAATTATTCTATCAAGTTTCTATATTGCATCGTTTCTATATTTCTAATTTTTTTAAACTTATTTTTAAAAAATCATTGTCTGGCTCAAGCTTTATCAAAGTGAGGTGTAATAGCAAGAGTAATTTTTTCTTTGTTATCGATTAGTGGCTAGTGGTGATAAACTCTGTTCTTTACTTATAACTGTTTTCAAAATATATTAAAACACTTTTAAATTATTGAAATAAAAAGCTTCTAAAAGACCATTGTGCCATTTGACTATTTTTTCTTACGGTTACTACTAATGCTAAACGATTTGTGTATTAACATTATTATACCAATGAATGTAGAATAACCAATTATAAAGAAACATTTAAATAATGGATTTATATTAGTGCTAATATTCAGCTAAGATTCAAAAAAATGTATATTATAATATCCATATTAATATATTACGTTAATAAAATCACTTTGGTATATGTGTACATTATATGATAGTACTAACAAAAAAAATAGTGCATACAAAATGTAATGAGTTAAACTTTTTTTTCTATCGTTTTCGATTTATTATGCAGAAATTTCATTATCAGAAAAATTAAAGTCATTCAAAGAAAAAAAATTAATGTAGCATTTTTTATACTGAAAGGAATGAGAGTTCAGATTTCAAAAATGAGCAGTTAGTTTAAAACACCATTTTGTAATTTGTATTTTATATAATATCCAATAAATATAGATTTCATTTGAACATTCAAAACAAAAAACAAAAACCCGAAGCTGAAAAACCATTTTTCTTCTACGGGAGAAAGTATATTTTTTTATATTTTCTTAATCGAAATAGCAATTAAAAAAAGAAAAATTGGGGGGAAAAGGCAAACTTCCCACATTAAAATTCTTTGGAATATCGAAATTTTAAATTGTTATAATTTTCTTCTCCCTCTCTCCACCGTTGACGTTAGTTTATCATTTAGAAAATCAGCTTTGATAAGTTTTTTAAACTCGTCAGGAAAAAAAAACCTAGAACATAAAAAAATGCTTATTTTCGCAATCGTAATACATTTGTTATTTAACCACAGGCAATGAAGCCAAAAAAAAAAGTGATTTCATGTTTTCGTTATCTTTGTTCTTCTTTTGTTATTATTATTGAAAATTTCATATTTTTTCTATCTTGGACAAACTTTTTATTCTGTTTTCATATAAGATATAATCAAAAGGAGTGTAAAAACATATTTTCAACAAAATCAGGTACACAAATATCTGCTTGATGAAATGAAATTTTTTGTAGAAAAAAAAAGCCTAATACTAAATGCTGCTTATCTTTTAACATACACATAAAAATTTACTTTCATTTTTTATTATATTCCTATCCTTAAATACTCAATAGAAAAAAAATCACTTTTGTTTCTTTTGACCTTGAAAAACAACCTGCATCCCTTTCAAGCAATAGGGAGGTAACGCTACTCTGTCATGCTAAAGAGAAGAAGAAAAAAAAATCTTCGAAAAATACTGAAACAATCAAGTAAAAAAAAACGCATGCGTGACGAGGTGTCATTAACTTGTCCGAGAAAATAACAGAAAAAAAAAATTACACTCAGCACTCCGTGTGTAGTATACAAATTGTAAAATAAAAAAAATAAAAAAACAATAATAAATGAGTGAAAATACCGCGCTAAGCTCTCTCTCAGAAGTGTTTGTGAGACCAGTTACAGGTCATTACTCTGGAGCAAGGAACTCAAAGGGTTGTTGTTTAGAATTCCCGCCAATTACGGCCAAGATGAGTAATTATATCGCCAAAGGAATTTTTATGCAGAGTAGAGGGTCGTAAAAATCTTGTTTACTCCTTATTTTGGAAAGATGTGACAGCGATTTAAAATGGAAAAAGTGAAACGTAATAATGAAGGATGGTTTCCTCTTGGAATACGGAATTCTTTTGTCAATAAAACAGTTATTATTATTTTTTTAAAATTTTTATGGATGAAGTTTCTAAAGAATAATTCAGTCAAAATGAATTCAGATTCGGTTTTGACGTGTTACATAATTCCCAAAAAAAACTTAATCCTCTAAAAAAAACAATCATATTTTTAACAGCCAGAATATTTTAAGAGACAGCAAATTCGTAGGAATAAAATTTTGCTCACATTTCCTTGCTAAACTTAGAATTGAGTTTTTGCGGCGTTTATTTTGTATATTCATTTTTAATTATATTCTTTTCTGAAATTCTAAATGGAAGCTGGTGCATTTTTCGAAATCTTTATTAATTCAAACCTTGTCTGTTTGCATTTTCTGAAAATGTTTGATAGAAAGAAAGAAAAAAAGATAAGAAGGAAGAAAACATAACACTCTTCAATGCGTTTTAGTTATATACTAGTTTTAGAGTAGTCTTAAATTAGTTTGATACTAACAACCAAATCCAAATCACTTTTGATAGACATAGTTGGATTAAAAAAAATAAAATAAAAAACACCTTGAAAATAATTCCATTTCTTCTGTTTTCTTGTGCTTATGGGAAAGATAAAAAAAAATTGATATCAACGGGATGTTCGTTTGTGTAATCGTCCGAATGCATATGAAATTGATATCTTAAAAATGCAATAAAACTACTTGAATGATATTTGACATATAGTTTTATATATATGTTTAAATTACAGACCAAATCTGTAAAATAGCTGACTGCCAGTCTGTCTATTTAAGTGCATACAGAGCCGTATTAATAAATAGGCAACTACCTTGAGGCCCACTGTTTTTTTTTCTTTGCAGCAATTATAAAAAAAATATTTACAAAATGTCGTGGACTCGAACTTGTTCAAATAAAATCACATATCGTTTAAATTTTGAAATATTCCTTTTCAAAATTGTTAATTATTTACCTTTTGCTAGATTTATATGAAAAAACGTTTTATTGATATAGCAAGCTATTTCGCTTTGTAATTTAAAAACTGTTTGGCCCCATAATTAGATTATACTTAAGTTATTAATTATTTTTGTTATTATTAATATACATTGTTTTGTTTAAAATTGCTTTTAAATTCAGGCTTCGAATTTTATATAGACGATGTCATGATACCAGTTTGATTAAAAATGTCCTGAAATGTTTTATTATTTCAGTTTGTCAAAATTTACTGTTAAAAATTGCTGATATAGAGACTAAAAGTAAAACCATCTTTTAAAAAATCTAGGGCTCCCTAGAGAGTTTAATAAGGTCTTGAGTACACATGAGACCGATAAGTCAAAAATACAATTAGTTAGCAAAGTGAAATTTAGAATATAATTTTATCAGCCTTATTTTAGATATGTATCAAATATTAAACCATGTGCAGTTATTGATTAATTATCTGTCGGATTGCCTATTCTCATGCATGAAAACAGGATGGTTTTAAAACGCAACAAAAGAGGAAATTGGTAATATAGTCTTATTATCAAAATTATAGGTGTATCAAGTTTTGGGTCAAAATGGTCTGTGGAAAGAGGTTTCAAATGCACGCAAAGTTTTTGTCACTTAAATACGATACTTTATTCTAACAATTATTTTTCCCCGTTATTCTATAAATTATCGTTTGAAATGAAAATAAAGTAGAGCAGCAGTGTTTAACTGCGGTGAAAGAGGCAAGGCAGTTTTGGTTGCCGTTATCAAGAGGACGTAAAATTGTAGACTATTTTAGAGGAATTTATTTTTTTAAAAAATACTTCATTTTTTTGCTTTTATTCTTCATATCTAAAATAAAACTTCTTAAAAATTGAATGAAGAAAAAACTAAAAATGAAGATTTTCCTTTCATTTTAATATTTATATATATTTAGTTATCTTAATTAATTCTCAAAATCAAACCACAGATTAAATTCTAAATGCAAACATAGTCTGACCAAGACCAAGAGAATTATGAATGTTTTTGAAAATAATATTTTGATTAATTAGCTAAGGCGAAAACAAAGGCAAATATTTTTAATTAATTAGCATAGGCAAAGACAAAATCTTCATAATATAAACGAAACATGTGAATTCCATTTAATAAACTAGATTTAATTCGGACTTAATATAAAGCTCGGAAGGTCATAATTCTGTTTACAAAACAATACAAAGGACAGATTAATGTTTTGAAATGTCTTGTTGATTGTTTAGAATTGATATAAATTGAATGAGAAGAGTACGGAATAAATTTCATCAATAATAAAATTGCCAATATAGAAATTGTAAACAAAAACACTTTCGTTTTGGAAGGCACCTGGATAGAGTAATCAGCTATTAATAATATATTTTTGCTACTCTTTGAGAGAGGAATGAATTTATTTCGTTGTAAATTCGTATTATAACAATCAAGAAAGAATCCTAGATTTTTTTTTCTTTTCTTTTTATCCACAATATTATCGTGGCGATTAGAAAAGAATCTTTCAGACGCGCTTTAAGGGTGTGTTGATTTTAAACAAAATATATTTCAAACATTCAGAAACTTGTTTTTTTTTTTTTTCGAATTAAATTTAATGAAACAACTTAAAAATACATATCACAATCATTAAAAGTATTTTTAAATTTATAGAATAAAATATTTGCTTTTATAAACGATTAACTGAACTGAAATATTTATTTTAAAAATTCAAGAATGAAATTAATGAGTCAATATACTGCATTAAATAAATAAAACTAAGAATTCAGCACTAGCAAATAAAAATATTTCGAATTTTTACGAAATTTATATTTTTCTGGAATTATATAACTGTATAAGAATTCTTTGATTACTTATTCGGCGTCAAATACTATGCATAATGTTTTTCATTGCTTTTTAACTATTGTTAAGGAGTTTCATAAAAGGTCTAATTGTTTTTATACTTATTTCTGTAAGCCTCGTATTGTACATTGTGGTGCAAGAGGAGTATTTAATGTTTTAACTGTAAATAAATAAATAAATACTATACATACACAGTTAAAAAAATATCTACGTTTTTAGAAGCTATGAAAATCTAAATAATGTATGTACTCTAAATAAATAAAATTTCTAACGTTTAAACATTACCTTATGTTTAAGGTAGGTAACTACGTTAAAAAAAATCAATTTTTTTTACAAAAATATGAAATTGTTTTTATTTAATATTCTTAATGTTTGAGCAGTTTTAACGTTTGAATTTGGTTTCCAAGTCCACTTTTCGGAATGTTACACTGATTTTTATATTTACATTTACATAAA